>NW_024081062.1:324429-924429 GCF_003009895.1 Hyaena hyaena | reverse complement strand
TCTTTGCCCTTACTGCCTCTTGATTTTGAGTCATAGGGAAATCAGAAATGTTTTCAATCAAGTCATTGTGTGAGAGAACTTCTGAGGATCTGCATCTCAGATGATTTTTTAAAAATTAGTCTCCTGTATTTGAATGAACACTTGGCTGGGTATAAAACTCCAGGTTCAAGGTTCTATTACTTCAGTACATTAATTCTACTTGCTTGTTTTCTGTCATTCAATGATGCCATTGAAAAGTCTAATGTCAATCTGATTCCTATTCAGATGACATTTCCTGATTTGGTGGATAAGTAGTACCCAGTTCCTAATGAGCAGTTTGGTATAGTTGTTTCATAAAGCAGGTTATGTATTTTTTTATTAAACATTTTTAAAAATATGTATTTATTTTGAGAGAGTGAGCATGCAAGTGGGGAGGAGCAGAGTGAGGGAAAGAGAATTGTTGGGAGCCATTCTGAGCCCACTAGTCAAGAAAACTCCTGGTGTGGTTAAAGCAAGTTTGCATGGTCGCTTGCCAATCAGATGACGACCGATATCTACCCCACTCAATTATTCCTGTTTGAGCGCTGACCCCCAAGGTACCTTGTTGATTGGTATCAGAAGTAACTTGTCCCCTTATTCTGGCCCTGGTATAATGATTGCACCTTGTGAAGGAACTTATTGTGGGAACTTCTTCTTTTCATTATGGGAGCAGACATTGTGTCTCTGGCAGATCCTGTTTTCCTCCATACTTTCTCTTGAGCTATGAACAGGCTAATGACCCTTACTCATAAAAGATTGACCTTTACGTGTACAATTCTGTTGCTACCGTTGTGTTAGCCAAAGAGGTTCATAGAGCTCAACTCAACTAACCAAAAATGTTTCTCATGCCCTAACTACTCAAGAAATCATAGACAAAACCCTAGACACAAAGGCAAATGCACTTGAAGAGGCTATTCTATGTATTGGATACAAGCTAATCTCTTTAAAGGTACGGTTGGCTCTCAGGTGCCATAAGGAATATAACTGGACAATTAAGTCTTGCCTGGAAACAAAGAGCCTAACTTAAAGAGAAGGAACAGATCAGGGCAGAACATAAGTTACTACATACACCTTTGTTAACTGGTGGTGTATAGCCGTCCCTTCCCTAAGGCCTACATTCCACAAACACCTTACCTTACACTGGCAGCTGTGATGAGGATGGATAAAGGTATCTACAACTTAAACTATGACTTAATCTTAGTGTTATTAAATGTCTATGTTATCCTGTTTTTCACTAAGAATACCCTGTTATTTTCTTAGTTACTCAACCTCACTATAATTGGGGTAGTTCTGCAAGAATACTTCTGTAAAACCTGTTTTCCAAAACATCTTATCACAGAGAATTTGTAAAAATTCCATTTTCTGATGCCATGTTAACGTTTGACCTATAAATAAAGACACCAAAAATGACAGTGCAGAGATGCCTGCCTGGTGATCAGAAAGAATCTCGGGGCTCTCTCACTCTCTCTCACTGACACCATCCATCCTTCAGGGACCACTGGACAGGCTAGAGCAGGCCTCCAGCAGAGAATCCCAAGCAGACTCCCTGGTGCCAGTGCAGAGCCTAATGTTGGGCTCAAACTCATGAATGTGATATCATGATCTGAGCCAAAACCAAGAGTTGGATGCTTAACTGACTGAACCACCCAGGTGCCCCAAGCAGGTTATATTTTTATTAGCTTTATCATTTATCAGCATTTCTTGTACACTTTGTCTTCTCTTATCTTGAAGTTATTGTTCTGATTTAATTTTCATGTTGATAAGAATATTCTTGAATAATTTCCTCAGAAAGGAAATTTATGGTGGACTTTCTGAGAAATACATTGAAAGTGTGATTTGTCTCTGATGAGTATCTTGTTCTTTCTTTCTGGAAGTCTGTAAGATTTTCTTTTGATCACTGTAGTTTAAAAATTCCACAGGAAATGTTTATATTTATGACTTTATTTTATTTAAAAAATTTTTCTTTTTTTAATGTTTATTTGCTTTTGAGGGAGAGAGAGAGAGAGAGAGAGAGAGAGAGAGTCACAGTGTGAGAGGGGAAGGGCAGAGAGAGAGAGGGAGATACAGAATCTAAAGCAGGCTCCAAGTTCCAAGCCATCAGCACAGAGCCTGACGCAGGGCTCAAACCTACAAACTGCAATATCCTGACCTGAGCCAAAGTCAGATGATTAACACTTAATCGACTGAGCCACCTAGGCACCCCTATTTATGACTTTAAAAATGAACTCTGGGGGTACCTGGTTGGCTTAGTCAGTAGAGTGTGCAACTCTTGATATTGGGATTGTGAGTTTGAGTCCCATGTTGTGTGTAGAGGTTACTTAAAAAAAAAATTAACTCTACTTGGTACTTAGCTTGACATTTTCAATTGGAAAATTAAAATAATTTTTCAGATAGGGGAAGTTTTCATGTATTATATCTTTCCTTCTTTCTTTCTTTCTTTCTTTCTTTCTTTCTTTCTTTCTTTCTTTTTTTTCATTTTGGAGTTTCTATTATTCATTGTTTTCCAGGTTGGTTTTTCTTTTCATGAATGATCTTTTATTGTGTTTGGAGAGTAATTTGTTTACATATTTATTTGACAAAGCTTTGATGACCTCCTCTGTGCCCCAATATAGGCATTTGGGTTATATCAATGAACAATACAAAGAACCCTGCCTTCATGAAACTTACATTTTAGCATGAGGAGACATAATAAATAAAGAAGTAGATTTTATAATATAAATGAAGGTGATAAGTATTAAGGAAGAAAGAGATAAAGTAGTTTAGAATCAGAAAGATTGGAAGTGGTGAGATGGGAAGCTTCTGTAATTTTAAATAGAATATTCAGGGTAGGTTTCTTGGGGAAGGTAAGATTTAAGAAAATAAGGTGAAGGAGTGAGTTTTTCAGGAGCTGGAGAAGGAACGTTCTAGGAAGCAGCTAGCACAAAAGCCCTAAAAAAGGAGTGTCCCTTACATGTTGGATGAAGAGCAAGAAAGTTGGTGTGCCTGGTGCAGAGTGTATTCTGGAGTTCTTAAAAAATTTTTTTTAAATGTTCATTTATTATTGAGAGAAAGAGAGAGCACGAGAGGGACAGAGAGAGGGAGATACTGAATCTGAAGAAGGCTCCAGGCTCCAAGCTGTCAGCACAGAGCTCTATGCGGAGCTTGAACTCATAAACCTGAGATCAAGACCTGAGCCAAAATCAGATGTTTAACTGACTAAGTCATCCAGATGCCCCAGGTGTGGGGGTTCTGGTGGCTAACAGCTCTAGATCCTATAGGGTCTGGCAGCCACAGTTGGTTTTAGTCTACCTAAAATGGGAAGCCATTCTAGGGTTTTGAGACAGAAGAATGACTTGATTTGACTTAGGTTATATAAGGACCTCTCTGGCTGACCTGCTAGAAAGATATTGTACAGGTACAGATGATATAGAAATAGACCGCAGAGGCAGAGGCAGGAGACCAAATAGGAGAAGCTGTAGCAATCCAGGTAACAGGTGGCAGTGGCTGGGATCAGGGTGGTAGCAGTGGACTACAGTGGTTAGTAGAGTTGTCACCAGCTGGAATGAGAAATACTATGGGGGTGAACTCAAGAATTCAGTTTTGGGATACATTGAGTTGTTTAACATCTCAGATGGAGGTGTTGAGTAGACACTTGTATATCTGAGCCTGGAGCCTCAGACACTAATTTGGCTGGATCTATAAACCTGCAAGTTCTTGGCATACAGATTGTATTGAAAGCTTTAAGACTGGCTGAGGTGACTATATTGGTCAGGCTAGGCTAGCTTTCTGACTCGGTAACAACAAGCTCCCAAATCCCAGTGGCTGGACACACAGAAGTTTATTGCTCAATCATATGAAGCATGATGGAGGTCTGGGCTCATTTCCAGGACATCTGTCTTTCATAGAGTGACTCAGCCATCAGGCTGCTTTGGATTTTTGGTCCTGCACGTCAACACGAGGATTTCTCCAAATAGCTGCAGCAGGAGAAAAGACAGCTGGAGAGTCGTGTGGCAGGCTCTGCTGGGAAGTGACCTGTCTCTTCTGCTCACACCCCGTTGGCAAGAGCCAGTCACATATGGTCTTCCACTTGCCGGGAAGGGGTGGGAGAAGTTCTGGATGAGCAGTCACCAGGGAAGCCAAGGGAGGTAGAGGGGGAAAGAAGGTCATGGAGAAGAGGAGCCAGCAAAGGAGACAGAGAAGGAATGTTTAAGGAGGCACAAGAATGAGGACCGGGAGATAGTATCCTGGGGTCCAAGGAGGGAAATGTTACAAGGAGAAGAGGCTGACCAAGACGGTGGTGACTTAGGGCTGGCAATGGGATCCAGGTGGAAATGATATGCAATCTTGAGAAGAGCAATTTATCGGAGCTGTGTGCAAAAAGCCTGGCTGCAAAAGAGACAGGGTAGGTGGGGAAGAATTAGAGACAAGTATAGACCAGAAATGGAGCAGATGCTGGCAGAAGAAGTAGGTGCAACCCAAGGGCATTTTCGTTTGTTTTTCTCAGCTGGGAGAGTTCAGCTGTTGAAGAAGCCCTCCACAGAGTGAAAACTGATAATGGAGGACAGAGAGGAGAGTTATGGAGCCATGGCCTTGAGTGGGTGAGGAGGGACTGGCCGTGGATCTCAGGTAGCAGAAGGAAGGTAAAGAAGGTGGGACAGTTCTGGGGGAAGGAGGAGGAAGAAGGAAATGGCCTTCTGGACACAGGGTAGTGGACAGAAGAGGGAAGCACAGGTGTGGGCTGGGCAGGATGAATTGCTGGTCGAGGTTCATGGTCAGAAACTGAAGTGAGACTGGTCAGGTCCATGTGGCTTGTGATTTTCCCAGCCCCCTTCAGCGGGAGAGTCAGATTTAGCCCAGCTGATGTTTCATCAACAGAGTTCTAGGAAATGAGGGGGTAAGAATTTGGGGTGTGTGTGGGAGTGGGGTGACAGGATAATGTTAACTCTTCTTTTTGACCTTTGGGATCATGAATTATGTTACCAGCAACATCCAGTTTATGTTTTACTACCTTTACTGACTTTTACAACCTGATTGATGTTTAGGTATATAATGTATGTGTGGGTGTGTATAAAGTAAATAACTGTAATAAAAATAAATACAAAGATAAACTATACAAATATGTAAACATGCATGAATGAATAAAAAAGTTAAAATTGTAATAAAAATTTAGACAATAGTAGTAATGAGAACTCTTTTTAAAAGTTTATTTATTTTGAGAGAGAGATTGAGAGTGAGTGGGGAAGGAGCAGAGAGAGAGAGAGAGAGAGAGAGAGAGAGAGAATCCCAAGAAGACTCCACACTGTCCGCACAGAGCCTGAGTTGGGACTCAAACTCATTAACCATGAGATCATGTCCTAAGCTGAAATCAAGAGTCGGATGCTTAACCGACTGAGCCACCCAGGCACCCTGGTAATGAGAACTTCTAAGGAGAGTCAAGAAGATATTACCAAGAAACAATAAGAAAAAAACAAAGATTTTGGAATACATCTATTCCAAATCTAAATCCATCTCTATATGCATGTCTATAACTATATCTACTGTGTCTCTAATCTGTGTATCTGTATATGGACACCTATCTGTCCATATCCATTTATACTGATACATCAGTTTCATTAAAAGTTCTCATTAAAATTGTTTCTTTTGGGGGCGCCTGGGTGGCTCAGTCGGTTGAGCGTCCAACTTTGGCTCAGGTCATGATCTCACGGTTTGTGGGTTCGAGCCCCGCGTCGGGCTCTGTGCTGACAGCTCAGAGCCTGAAGCCTGTTTCAGATTCTGTGTCCCCCTCTCTCTCTGACCCTTCCCTGTTCATACTGTCTCTCTCTCTCAGAAATAAATAAAACATAAAAAAAATTATTTCTCTCAAGGGTTGCCTGGGTGGCTCAGTCAGTTGAGTGTCTGACTTTTCATTTCAGCTCAGGTTATGTTCCCAGGGTCATGGGATCGAGCCCTGCATCGGGCTCCATGCTGAGTATGGAGACTGCTTGAGATTCTCTCTCTCTCTGCTTCTTTCCCCAGCTCTCATGTTCTCTCTCTCTAAAAAATAAAAGAAAATAAAACAATTGTGTCTCTCAATGCTAGCTTTTGTTTCTTCTCTGGAGTCTCTGTCCTCGTCCCTCAAACTACTGGGTCCTTCACACGAGTGCTGCTCCCTGTGGGCCTGGACCAGCAGCACTGGCAACACATGGGGGCTTCTTGGAAATGACCTTGGAGTCAGATCTCTGGGGGTGTGGCCCGGGAAGATGCATATACTCCAACTCCCCAGGGACTCTGTTGAACCTCTGTCTATATCGCCTGTGGCCTTTGCTCTCCTACTCATGTCGGGGACTGTGACCTGCACTGGTCAGGATCTGGGGAGCAGGCATGAGGCGTGGGAGTAAGGCCTTCCTTCCTTCAGGGCAGGGGGAGAGACAATGGTGGGCAAGCTGGCCAACAAGGATCCGGCTCCCCGCTTCCTGGGGTCTCCAACTACACATTTTGGGTCAGATTGGCATGCAGCCATTTCCATGCATGTTAATTATTGTTCTCACCTTCACTGTGGTCCCTGTGGGCTTTCTCAGGGCTCTTCCTGGGCCCAACCAAGGGAGGACACTGAGATCTCATACCCAGAGAGAACAAGAAGCCAGCCAAGTTTCTAAATGGATTTCAGAAGCTCACAGCAGAGGGAACATTCATTTGAAAATCAAGATATTTTTTGACTCGTGAGACAAATCCTGAAGGACTCTGTCTAAACGTTCTTCTGCATGAAAAATACAGTGGGGAAGAATGGAGGTCGATGTTAGAGCCGGGAGCTGAGTCCACTGGCTGGAGCAGCCCCCAGGGCGGGGCAGTGTGTGTGTTGAAAAGGGCTCTGGTCCGGAGAGTGCGCAGGCCGCAGGGTCCAGGACCCCAGGGGCTGGGAAGGGGAGGGCAGCTGCGGGTCCCTGGATGTCTTGAGAGAGAGCCTCAGGAGTGCTCACAGCATTGATGAAAGCATGCAGGGTGCTTGTGGCTCCAGCAGGTGGCCATGGCTGGGGTGGGGTGGATTTCAGTGGCCACAGGTGCCAGCCTGTCATGGGCTGCCCAGGAGGACGCTGGTACTGTGGCCTCAGGCTTCCACCGCCCTGAGGCCCGGTCCCACCCGAGGAAAGGAGGAGGACAGGGGGACAGGGTAAGATAACTGCCGGAAGTGTTGAGTGGCCATAGATGGGGCTGAGTTTTCTTGGGAGGGACTAGATTATGCTTACAGAAATTGGATTTAGAAATTAAAATTGAGGGGCGCCTGGGTGGCTCAGTTGGTTGGCTCAGGTCATGGTCCTGAGGTTCGTGAGTTCGAGCCCCACATTGGGTTTGCTGCTGTCAGTGCAGAGCCCGCTTTGGCTCCTCTGACTCCCTGTCTCTCTGCCCATCCCCCCCTCAAAAAAAAAAAAGAAATTAAAATTGAGTTATGAAAAAATAGAGTTACATTTTGTGCACATGACTTTTGAGATCAAGAATTGGTACTCATTATGTTTATACTTGAATGTGAAACTACCTTGTACGGTGCCGGGCATATAGTTGGTGCCCAGCAGGTGATAGTTCATATCTTCCTGAATCTGCATATGCCTAAACTTATGCACATAACCGAGTGGCAAATGTAATGGAACAGAGAGAGCCAAGGTGATGCTGTCCTATTATTTTTATTCAGAAATGTGCCTGCCTTTTAACACATATTTGGAATACACCGTATTGGTGATTATAGCTTAGTACATCATTAGTACAAGATGATTAAATTCCACATTGATCAGAAGACCCAGGTCTGAATCCTGGGCCTACCATTTACTAGTTGTGGAAACTTGAGCAAGACACTGTCCCTCCAAAAGTCTTCCCTGTCAAGGGACGTAATGCCTGATACATGAGACTGGTGGAGAAGAATAAGTGTTTCTTGAGGACTTATACCTGCCTGGCCCTGTGCTGGGCAATTTCATAGATGTTTTGCTTATTTTTCCTTCTTTTTAAAATTTTATTTTAGAGAGAGAAAGAGAGAGAGGGAGAGCAGGGGAGAGGGACAGAGGGAGAGAGAGAGAATCCCAAGTAGGCTCCATGCTCAGCACAGAGCCCAACATGGGACCCGATCCCATGACCATTGAGATCATGACTTAAACCAAAATCAAGAGTTGGACGCTCAACCGACTGAGCCGCCCGGGTGCCCCTTGTAGATGTTTTCTTAACAGTAAAGCGCCTAGTTAGTGTAGGGCCAGGCACATATGCAGAGAGTGGTGAAGTAGTAATTTCCATTCTCTTACTTATAAGCCCTATATACACATGCACACACAGAAACACAAACACACACACACCACATACATGCAACACACCACACTATGTGCATACATGCAAGTTTGGTAGCAAGGACTTGCAATAATTATAGATACCACTAGGGGGCATCATGGCACTTTAATTCAGAAATTTTTATGTCTTTTTACACAGTTGTGATTATACTCTGTATTAGCAGTTCTCGAAGTGTGGTCGAAACTATTTTCATAATAATGCTAAGATATCATTTGCCTTTTTCATTCTTTCTCTTGAGCATACAGTGGAATTTTCCAGAGGCCACATTCCTGGTGACATTGCAGCAGGTTGAAGGCTGGAACGGATCTGAGAATCCAGCTGTCTCACTAAGCCAGACGTTAGAGAGATTTGCAAATGTGAGCAGAGTGCCACGTTGCTCACTAAGATTTTCAGCCATATCATTGTTATTTTTCATGGAAATATTATTTATATTAACATGCAATTTTTTTTTTTAATTGCCATTTAAAAATAGATAAATAGGGGCACCTGGGTGGCTCAGTTGGCTTAGTGTCTGACTTTGGCTCAGGTCCATGGTCTCTTGGTTTGTGGATTCCAGCTCTGCATCGGGCTCCTCACTGCTGGTGCTGAGCCTGCTTGGGATTCTCTCTCTCTCCCTCTCTGCCCCTTCCCATTTGCACTCTCTCTCTCTCTCAAAATTAAAAAAAAAAAAAACTTAAAAAATTTTTTGAAATCTTCTCTGTTCTCTCTTAATATCTAATGCAGTTAAAACTGATAGCTATAACTCACATAAAAAATTCTTTAGAGGATCTGCAATAATTTTTAAGAGCATCAGGCAAAAATACATGTATATGAGTATATATAGACAAGATGTATATGTATGCATTATAAATATATGTATGAGGATATACGAGGCAAAAATGTTTGATAACCATTTTTTAAAATGTTTATTTATTTTTGAGAGAAAGATGGTCATAGCTCAAGTGGAGAGAGAAGGAGACACAGAATCTGAAGCAGGCTCTAGGCTCTGAGCTATCAGCACAGAGCCCGATGTGGGGCTTGAACTCATGAACCACGAGATCATGACCTAAGCCTAAGTTGGACACTCAACTGACTGAGCCACCCAGGGGCCCCTGACAATCGTTGTTCTGCATGTAATCATATGTCCATAGATACATATCGATGTTTTTAAATTATAAATTTATAAAGAACCAACACGTAGAGAGAAGGGAAAATCATTTGTAATCATATTGCTAAGAGATTAAAGACAATTGCTGTTGGCATTTTGTCATGTTTTCTAATTATGTTTCTGCAAGTATTTCTCCGTGGTTAATGCCTTCTGAATACAAGCTCAGAGTTCCAGGTTGCACCAACCTGCAGATCCAAGTGTGGTCTTGTGCTGTCCACCTGTAAACTTGGTGGCTCCACGGCGCCATGCATTCACCTGCTTATGGTG
Organism: Hyaena hyaena; assembly: GCF_003009895.1. Taxonomy (NCBI): domain Eukaryota; kingdom Metazoa; phylum Chordata; class Mammalia; order Carnivora; family Hyaenidae; genus Hyaena; species Hyaena hyaena. The sequence continues at coordinate 914,714 of NW_024081062.1, read as the reverse complement.
TGTGTAGCCCGCCTCCTGGGGCCGGCCGTCTCTCGCCGTCTTTCCAGAGCTTTCAAGGAGCCTTGAGTAATCTCAGTTACCTCTGGGCTCTGGCTAAGATATGTCTTCAGGTGTCCCTTCCTGCCACGTGGCAGCCCTCAACCCTCCTACACCGCTGTGACACTATTTTTAGGCTCTATGTGGGTCTCCATGGTGTCCTCTTCTTTAACACCTGTGACGTGGCCAGCTCTGCACAGCGACCCAAGACCTCCCCGTGCATATCTCTCCTCTGAGAGCACGGAGAAAACCTGCCTGCTGCACAACCAGCTCTCGGAGGGAATGGACCACGCAGCTACGGAGGTGCAGAAGACCCCGTGCGAGCCCAGGTGGGAACGGCAGGGGCCTTGAGCCGCACACCCAGTGAAGTGGCTCACTGCCCTGCAGCCCCAGGGCCCACGGGCTCCCAGAGGGGCTGCCCACGGGGGTTCGGGCGAGCCTCCTGCTGCTTCAGCAGTCCAGCGCTCGCCTGGTTGTTCCTGGTGCGCACCTGCCGTCCCTGGCCTCTTTCCCCGCCATCGGGCAGACAGGTTTGACTGGGATTGTGAGTCCTGCTGAGGTTCTTTCCAGTGGTGTGGCTGGGCCCTCAGGAAATCTAGAGAGGTGGCTAGACCCCAAGCCCCGTAAAAAGCATTCCAGGCTGTCCACAAGGGTGAAGCTTGGTGTGGCCAGAGCCCACTGGGTCCTGGGGGTGTCCAACTCCACAGACTGGCCTGTCTGTCTCTCAGCTTCAGCTGGACACAGTGTCCAACTCCACTGATTCATGGGGCGTCTGGGCGGCTCAGTCGGCTGAGCATCCGACTTTGGCTGAAGTCATGATCTCGGGTTCGTGGGTTCGAGTCCCGTGTTGAGCTCTGTGCTGACAGCTTGGAGCCTGGACTCTGTGTCTCCCTCTCTCTACACCCCCTCATGCTCTGTCTCTCAAAAATAAATAAACATTAAAAAATAAAAATTAAGTGAATTGAGTTCAGTGATTTTTGACTAACGTGTATATATCTGTGTAGCCAACCCCACAGTCAAGATACAGAACATTGTCATCAGCCCAGAAAATTCTATCCTGTTCCTTTCCAGTCTCTCCCTCCCCAAGCAACTACTATTTGATTTCTATTCCAAAACATTAGGTTTTCTGTGGGGTGCCTGGGTGGCTCTGTCAGTTGAGCAGTTGAACACCCAACTTCGGCTCAGGTCATGATCTCACAGTTTGTGGGTTCGAGCCCCACATTGGGCTCTGTGCTGACAGTGCAGAGCCTGGAGCCGGCTTCCGATTCTTTGTCTCCCTCTCTCTGTTCCTCCCCTGCTCCTGCTCTGTCTGTCTCCGTCTCTCTCAAAATAAATAAACATTAAAAAAACTCCAAAACATTAGGTGTTTGTGGGTTTTTCCCCCTTTCTGGTTTCTAACTTCACATTAATGTAGCATAAATAGTGCACTCTTTTGAATTTGGATCATTTAGCTAAAACCACTTTTTTGAAGTTCTTCCTTGTTTTTCCACATATCACGAAATCATTTCTTTTATTTTTATTTTTATGTATATGCTTATTTATTTTTGAGGGAGAGAGGGAGAGGCAGAGAGAAGGAGACACAGAATCCAAAGCAGGTCCCAGGTTCTGAGCTGTCAGAGCCGGATGTGGAGCTTAAATTCTCAAACTATGAGATCAGGACCTGAGCTAAGTCGGAAGCTTAACCAGCTGAGCCACCCAGGCGCCCCAGACTGTTCCTTTTTAAATAGTCGAGTAGCATTCCACTGAAGGAAAACACCTCCGTTTGTTTATCCATTTCCTTGCTGAGCATTCCAGTTGTTTCAATTTGCAATCAATGTTCTTGTCAAGGATTTGTGTAGATACATGTTTTCATTTCTCTTGGGTCAATACTAGGGGTGGAATTGCTGGGCCATAAGGTAGGACAATGTTTACCGTTATAAGAAACTGCCAAAGAATTGTCCACAATGCTGTATCAGTTTCTATTCTTTGTAAAAATGCATGAGTTCCACATGGATCCACAGCCTAGCAAACACTTGGTCTCCTGAAGTCTTTTTTTTTTTTTTTTAAAGTTCATTTATTTAATTTTAAGAGAGACAGAGACAGCACATGCAGGGGAGGGGCAGAGAAAGGGAAAGAGAATCCCAAGCACTGTCAGAGCAGAGCCTGATGATGCAGTGCCTGAATTCACAAACCGTGAGATCATCACTTGACTGGAAACCAAGAGTTGGAAGCTCACCCAGGCACCCCTCTCCTTAAGTCTTTTATTTAAAATAGAACAAATTTTTTTTACTGTTTTTATTTGTTTTTGAGAGAGAGAGGGAGACACAGAATCCAAAGCAGGCTCCAGGCTCTGAGCTGTCAGCACAGAGCCTGACACGGGGCTTGAACTCAGGAACTGCGAGATCATGACCTGAGCCGACACTCCACCAACTGAGCCACCCACAGGCCCCTCCTTACATATTTTAAATGTGAGCATCTTAGTGGGTGTGTAGGGATACCTTGTAGTTTTCATTTGCACATGTGCTTGTTTACATACTTATTTTGTTTTTACTTAAAAATGTATTTATATTCTGCCTTATTCCAAGAAAGATTTTAGATGGTTAATTTGTGTTCTTCTTTTTTTCCTGTAGAGCCTTATATCATAATCTATTTTTAAAGCATTTAAAACATGATTGTGTACTTTATTTTTAAATGACTACATAACATTCCAGAATGTGAATGAATCACATATCTTCTTTTGGCCATTTTAGGCAGTAGGGTATGGAGGTGAAGGCCGGGGGCCCTGGAGCTAGAGGTCTGTGTTTGAAGGGCCTTGGGAAGGTGACTCAAGCTCTCAATCCTTCTCTGCAAAGCCTCACGGAGGTTGTGAGCATTGAGTAAGAAAACGTGTGCAAAAACCTTAAAGGGGTAAGTGTGCAGTAAATGCTCCTTTCTTTCATAAACCACATTGCCATTGTGCATAAAGTTTTTTCCCTTTTTAGGATTACTCCCTTAGGATCAATATTCAGAAGTGAAATTACTGGGTCAGTAGATGGGAGTGTTTTGAAGGATCTTGATAGCTCTCCCCAGATAGCTCTCTAAAAGGCAGCTATTTACCCATCCACCAGCACTGTATGGGAATGCCTGTGTCACCACACCATTCCTGGAAAGCAGTGACTTTTACTAGAGTGGAATCTTCTATTTCTTTTTTATGTTTTTATTTATTTTTGAGAGAGAAAGACAGAATGCAAGTGGGGGAGGGGCAGAGAGAGAGGGAGACACAGAATCTGAAGCAGGCTCCAGGCTCTGAGCTGTCAGCACAGAGCCCGATGTGGGGCTTGAACTCATGAACCAAAAGACAATGACCTGAGCTGAATTCAGGCTCTCAATTGACTGAGTTACTCAGGCGCCCCTGGAATGTTCTGTCTACAAGCAAGGGAAGCCATGTTCATGAGACAGCAACTCAGGTATCACTCCTCACATCTGTGGCAGTGATAGCTGCCACTTGCCTGCCCATGTATCAGCTAGCTATTGCCACAGTTATGCTGCATAACAAACCATCCCCACATGTCAATGGCATACAGTAATGAGTATTTATTTCCTACTTGTGAGTTTGCAGGTTGGCTGGTGTGGGTCTGTTTCCTGCTGCAGGTAGGCCAGGCAGCTGTGTTCTACATGTCTCTCATCCTCCTCTGGGGACTAGCAGGGACATGCATGCCACTGGGTGATGGCAGGGGCCTGAGAGAGGGTCCACTCAACCACACAAATACATTTCAAATTTTTGCTGGTGTCCTTTCTGCTCATATTCTATTGGCTGAGTCAAGGGGTGGAAACTGCATCTCACCCACAATGAGGCCATGGCAAGGATGTGGGTGCAGGGAAGGGTGAAGAATTGGAGCCAATAATTCAGACTACTACTCTGCCTTTCCACTGTTGTAAATTAAAGGAAGACGTATCTGGGGTGCCTGGGTGGCTCAGTCGGTTAAGCGTCTGATTTGGATCCTGTGTTTTCCTCTCTCTCTGCCCCTCCCCTTGCTTACACTCTGTCTCTCTCTCTCTCTCTCTCTTTCTCACAAATAACCATTAAAATTTTTTTTAAAGAAGAAGTTTATTGGGGCCCCTGGGTGGCTCAGTCGGTTAAGTGGCTGACTTCGGCTCAGGTCACAATCTTTCAGTTCATGAGTTCAAGCCATGCATTGGGCTCTGTGCTAGCAGCTCAGAGCCTGGAGCCTGCTTCGGATTCTGTGTCTCCCTCTGTCACTGCCTCTTCCCCGCTCATGCTCTGCTTCTCTCTGTCTCTCAATAATAAGTTTAAAAAAAGAAGTTTCTTTTCCCTCTTTTTTAAAAATTGAGGTATAACTGACATATCATATTATATTATCAGTTGCAGGTGTACAACATAATCATTTGGTATTTGTATATACTGTAGAATGCTCACCTTGCTAAGATTGTTAATATCCTTCACCACACATAGTTATGCAGTTTACCTCTTGTGATGAGAACTGTTAAGATTTATTCTCTTAGCACCTTTCAACTACACAGTACAGCATTATTAACTATAGTCACAATGCTGTACATTACATCCCAGAATGTACTTGTTTTACATTTTTATTTTTAAAAGTCTATTTATTTATTTATTTATTTATTTATTCAAGAGATAGAGTGTGAGCAGGGGAGGGGCAGAGAGAGAGGGAAAGAGAGAATCCCAAGCAGGCTTCATGCTGTCACTTCTGAGCCCAATGTGGTGCTCAAAGTCACAAACCATGAGATCGTGACCTGAGCCAAAATCAAGAGTCAGATGTTTAACTGACTGAGCCAAACAGGCCCCTCGAACTTATTTGTTTTATAACTAGAAGTTTGTATCTTTTGGTTTCCTTCAACCCTTTGGCCAACTGCCTTCCACCCCCTCGCCTCTGACAACTACCAATCTATTCTCTGTATCCATGAACCCAGTTAATTAAAAACATTTTTTAAATGTTTTATTTATTTCTGAGAGAGAGAGAGACAGTGTGAGCAGGGTGGGGTCAGAAAGAGACAGACACAGAATCTGAAGCAGCCTCCAGACTCTGACCTAGCTGTTAGCACAGAGCCTGATGCGGGGCTCGAACCCACGTAGTGTGAGATCATGACCTGAGCTGAAGTCGGAAGTTTAACCAACTGAGCCACCCAGGTGCCCCAGTTTTTCATATTTAATCAACTCAGTACTGTTAAAATTTTTTTTAATGTTTATTTTTGAGAAAGAAAGCATGAGTGCAAGTAGGAGAAGGAGAGAGGAAAGGGGAGAGGGAGAGAGGGAGGGGGAGAGCAAGGGGGACGAGGAGAAGAAGGGGAGGGGAGAGGAATGAGAGAAAGGAAGACAAAGAATCTGAAGCCAGCTCTGTGCTGACAGCAGAAAGCCTGATGCGATGCAGGGCTTGAACTCACAAACTGGGGCTTCAATTCACAAACCGCGAGATCATGACCTGATCTGAAATCAGACATTTAACCAACTGAGCCACCCAGAGGCCCCACCTCAGTACTCTTTTTAAGAGAACCCATCAGGCTACAGCGTTTTCTGCATCGTTCCTGATCTGGTATGCTCTCTCTTCTACCCCAGTGGGTCTCCACATAGTGTGATCTGACTTACTGCAGTTTATAAGGTTCTGAAAATGACAGGTGATAATTGAAATAAATCTCTTAGATGTGCTCCCACCTTACCTTTGCCCTTGAGTACATTCAGAGGCAAAAGAAATTTATAAACACCTTTATTATAATAACTTAGAAAAGCTAAACTGGCTTTCTAGTGCAATTATTTAGTGAATCAGTGTAGGTTGGTAAAAATCGCAAATCAAGTTATTTTCAGAAGTATGGCAGTTCTAAAGGGATAATTTGCAAAAAAAAAAAAAGATCTGTTCTTACAGTGGGACAGTTGCATATAGACCTTGATTGTGATTTCACTTCTTTTCCTCCCTGCTGCTCCCATGATCCCTACCACATTGTGCACATTTGAGATTCTAATTCCAGATTGAAATTTAACTTTTTAAAAAAAACTGTATGCATCAGCTCTGATTTTTTACTTTGTTTCCCCCTCTGTTATTTATTCGATCCTATATCTTCCACTTTCTTGGATTCTTGGGGGCAGTTTACAGGCGGTATGAAGCTACACATGTTTGAAAATGTCTTTGTTTCTATCCCCACTTTAATGCTAGTTCAGCTGGGTATTGGATTCTAGGTTAAAATTTTTTTTTTTCCCTTTCAGAACATGAAAGGACTTGCTTTACTATCTTCCATCGTTGAGGGTTAATAATGGAGATGTTCAATGTCAAGCTGATTTTCATCCTGTTGTGATAATCCATTTCCTTAGGTTAGAGGTAAATATGTAGGATTTTCCTCCCATCTTTGGTATTCCAAAATCTTACCACAATGTGTCTAGATTTTTGAAATTATGTAAAATTTTTTTTGAGAGGAAGAGAAAGAGAGAGAGAGAGCATGCACTGGGGAGAGACAGAGAAAGAGGGAGAGAGAGAATCCCAAGAGAGACAGGAGAGACAGAGAGAGAGAGGGAGAGAGAGAATCCCAAGCAGGCTCCATGCTGTCAGCACAGAGTGGGGCTCAATCTCGGGAACCACGAGATCATGGCCTGAGCCAAAATCAAGAGTTGGATGCTTAATGGACTGAGCCACCCAGGCACCCCTAGCTTTTGAAACTGTTTCATTTTTCATTCACCTTGCTTAGCATTCAGTGAACCCTATTGGTTTGAAGGCTGATGTCTTTCTTCAGGTCTGAATATGCACCTACCATCTAATTTGTTCTTTGAGTACTTCTTCACTCTTATCTGTGTTCTCCCTTTAGAACTCTGTCATACAGCTATTAGAATTTCTGGGTCTACCCACCATATCTCATGAATTTTAAGTCACATTGTCTATTTCTTTATCATTTCACACTAAGCTTTAGGGGAATTCTTTCATTTGACTTTCCATATCACTTATTTCCCCTTACCCGCATTTGTCTCAATATTCACCTCATCTTTTGAGTATTTGAAGTTAATCTTCAGTTTTTATCCATTGCAATTAATTTTTTATGGATGAATTACACTCTGTTATCTCTCTAAAGACAGAACTTGCCGATATGGGGGCACCTGGCTGGTCCAGTGGGTGGAGCATGTGAATCTTGATCTTGGGGTTGTGAGTTCAAGCCCCATGTTGAGTGTAGAGTTTACTTTAAAAAAAGAGTTGTAGTTATTATTTCTTCTCTATTGTCTCTATTGATTTCCTTTGGTTGTAGTTCTTCCAGGTTATGTCTGATGTTATTCTGTCACGGTGTTGGTTTCCTCAAATGTTTGGTGATCCTTGGCCATCTGCCATCCTTATGTCTAAAAGCTCCTACCAGCTTGCTTATTCTATCAATTATACCTACCTCTGATGATTATTGTGTGGGGGGGGCTCCACTCCTCAGAGGGTGTAGAGGTGACCTGTCCTTCCTGGAACATCAGTATCACTGGGGTAGTCACTGCCTTGCCTCTCTGGACCAAGTATTCACACCCTCTGATTTAGCTTGGGGACAAATGCTATGTTCCAGTGAGGTGATCTTTCTTATTTTCCCATGCCATTATGAATTTTCTCCCTTTCCTTTTCTTTCTCTTTTTTGTCTTTGCTAATTAAACAAGACTTTTCTGTCATTTAATGGGATTTTGGTTAGGAGGGAGGTCAAATGGGGGTGCTCGGTCCTCCATCTGGCTCTGATCTACATTTTTAGCAAAACAACTAAGTTTGGAAGTTTGAAACTAACGACATTAGGGCTGAGAGATTTCTTAATGTAAATATATTTCAGCAGAGTTAATGAAAACTTGGAGTGCTTACAAAGTTGGATGTATTACATGTGTGACAAATTATATATAAACCAGATTTCATTTCCTGTTGTTTTTTTTTCAATCAGCAAAGAAAAAATGGCAAGAAAACCAGTCTCCTGTATTTTAGCCACGCATTTTAAGGGCTAATGCATATTTAAACATTTTCAGCATTTGCTGTTAAGATGAATAAAACTTTACAGTAAAATCCCCCCAAAGCATAAAGTTCGAGCCAGCAATGAGCCCCTTGTTCAGATATGGCCCAGGCTTTGCTTCAGAGAGCCTGTCGGCCTCAAGCTGCTGCTGTTAGCAACCATAGTGCCGTTTCCCTCACTTGTCTGCCATCACTATGGTGATTCTCGTTAAATAAAGTGAACAGTCCCGATCATGGGCACCAGCATCTTATCTGTCATTTTTCCTGTGGCTGTCAGTTTCCACAAAACAACAGCCATCTAGTCAATAAATATTTGTTGAATGCTTTCTATGTACTCCATCCTAGAGGCACAAAGATCTAAGGGACAAAATGCTTTTCCTCGAGGAAGCTCCCTACGGGGAAGAGAAGGCAAAAGACGCGGATTCTGTGGGTCATCAAAATAGGCACAGAAAAGGCAAAAGACAGATTCCGTGGATCAAAGTGGACCCCAACTTTATTGTAGTTACTGAATTTAAAGATGTTTTCTGTTTGTGTAAGTATAGTTCTTTTATTTTTTAAATTTTATTTTTATAGTTTTTAATTTATTATTTATTTTTGAAAGAGAGAGAGTGTGAGTAGGGGAGGGGCAGAGAGAGAGAGAGAATCTCAAGCAGGGTCCGTGCTGCCAGCATGGAGCCTGACATGGGGCTCAAACTCATGAAACTGAAAGATCATGACCTGAACTGCAATCAAGAGTCAGATGTTGGGGTGCCTGGGTGGCTCAGTCGGTTAAGTGTCTGACTTCGGCTCAGATCATGAGCTCATGGTTCATGAGTTTCAGCCCTGCATCGGGCTCTGTGCTGACAGCTCGGAGCCTGGAGTCTGCTTTGAATTCTGTGCCTCTTTCTCTCTCTGCCTGCCCCCTGCTTGTGCTCTGTCTCTCTCTCAAAAATAAATAAACATTAAAAAAAAAAAAAAGAGTCAGATGCTTAACCGACTGAGCCACCCAGGCACCCCAGGATAATCCTTTTACAATTTTTTTTAAGTTTTGGAAGGGAGATCCATTACAGGGTTCAAAAATCAAGTGATACGCAGTTATTCTCATCCACTCTTTTAACTCTGTTCACACTCTCTCTGGGTAACCATTTTTATTAGATTCTTGTTTCTACTTCTAATGTTCCCTTATGCAATTATACATGAATATGTATTTTAATTTTCCTGTCCTAAAAATGGTGGCACGCTATGTACATACCAATATATCCCCGAAGATCTTTCCATATAGGTCCATAGAGATCTCCCTTGTTGCCTCTCACAGATCCTTGGAGTTCCCTACGTGGAAGTCATAGCACATTAACCAGACCCCTGTGGAGGGCCACTTGGGATGTTTCCAATCTTTTGCCATTACAACGAATGCCCCAGTGAATAATCATGTACCTCTGCCATTTGTATGCACACAGAGGTGTTTGCAGAATTGATTTCCAGAAGCAAGATTGCTGCCTCAAAGGGTACTTGCATCTATAATTTTGGTAGGTGCTGCCAGCTGTCGCCTTATAGGGGTTAAACCATCTGATGTTTTCCCAGCAATGTCTGAGAGCACCTCTTTCTCCCCAGGGAGCAGATTTCTAATCCTTTCTTGGATTCCAGTACCGAGTAACCCTCCCTTCTCCCACAGGCGTTGTGTTTGTTCTCGCGTGTCATCCAGGTTTCTGTTAGCACAAGTGAACTGCTTCTAAGTGGACAGCGTGTTCTCCTTGCCTTGTGGTGCACCAGATGAGGGATCGTTGAAGGGAACCCAGAATGTTTCAGGGACGATGTGAAGCACCGGGTGGCTGGGGGCCAGGTTCGGGCTGCTGAGCAGTGGGAGGGAGGATCAGGAACAGATTGTGGAGAACTTGGGCTGCTATACACCAAGAGTTTTGGATTTTTCCTGCAGGCCACGGGCAGCCCTTGAGGGCTTCATAGTGGAGGGAGGAGATGGGTGGAGCCATGTCAAGGCAGATTTGAATCCCAGGGGTCTGTGCAGGATGCAGGAGAGACCAGAGACCGTGATTTTTGATGCGTAGCGCCAACCTTCTGGGTCTGCTGTGGTAATAAACGTGTAATATTGCCATGTGGCAGTTGTCTGTTACATCACATGGAGGGGTTCCGGAAGAGAATTCTGAGCCAGCGGGGGGAGAGTGATTTCTCTACTGTGTTTGCTGATTGGAAGTGGTGAGGGGCCACTTTTACACTTGGCTTCTCAAGAGCTGTCCTCATCATTGCTATTCAGTGCACTTCAAGCTCACAAAGTGCTTTTGAACCAAGGTTGCTTACTCGCTAATCTTGTGATATTAATTCCCACCTTGGAGGGAGAGGCAGTCCTCATGGGGCTGACCCTCGTCCCAGACACCTCTGAAGAGCAGGGGTCAGTCCCAAGAAAGGAAGGCTGGCCTCCTGAGGTTTTGCTTGGCTGTTTTCTCCCTATGGAGTGGCCTTGCAAAACACGGTCGCCTGCCTCCTTGAGGGTGCTGGGAGCTGTGGTGCTGTGTGTGGTTTCCATGGCAGTGGACCGCGGGGACCGGCAGCCAGGTGGCTCGCTCGCTTGCTCACTCAGCTCAGTGCTGGCTCACCTGCCTCTCGTTGGCAGCCACCCCCTTCACTCCTCATAGCTCCTGGAGCTTTAGTATGTCTTTCATTACCCCTTTATAAGTCTGATCTCTGTGGGAGAGGACCTTAAAGTTCTGAGCATATAAAAAGTGTGACTTTGTCTCTAAGCAGATTGAATAGCAGGAATTCAGAATGCCAGGGTGGAAAAGTACTGGGCGATGGCACGACTCTCCAAAGCGAGGCTAGAACTCAGATGTGAAACTGACTCGGATGGCTGAGCTTTAAGTAAAGGGGGGCAAGGAGGAGCTTCCACAGTAAACAGGGAAGCTTTTCCCCCCAACCCCAAAGACCCCGGAATTGTCCTCATGGGTGTGGTTGGCACCAGGCTCTTAGAATTCAGGGTCCACCCACCTTTGTTTCATCTGATCTCTTCACTTAATTAACTCCAGGACACTGAGCCTGTTGTACTCACTCGCAGCAGCCCAGACACGATGGTGTTGTCTTCTGTCCCCGCTTTTCCAGGGAGGACACGTTATCACAGGATTCCAGGAACTGAGAGTCATGGGAGGGAAGGGAAGGATATCAAGTGGAGAAGGAAGTCAAAGTCAGGTGCAAGTTCATCTGTGTTTTCGCAGCAAGTGCCTCTTGTTTCCCTGTCGGCAGGCTGTGGCTGCCATGTTTGCTGCTCCATGTCATTGGGACCGGCCAGCTCAGCATACAGGGGACCCCATTGGCCCCGTCCAGCAAGGAGGACACTAGGCTTTGGACTCGCCCTCCAGGCCATGGTGGTGGGCCAGACGAGTTACTGCCATGATAGGGAGGGAGACAAAGGCTCAAGGTCAGGGACAAGGACTCCGTCTTGGGAAATGAAGACACTCTCAGCAAATTCCATCTGATCCAGTCATGAAGGAGTCACTGGGAACACAGAACAGCAAAGCTTTTCTCACCTGCTTAAGACCCCAGAGAAGTGGCTCCGAACCCACACGTTCTTCTTGGACATATTGAAGAATCCCCCACCAGAGCAAAACTTATTTTAGTATCAAGTACCACTGGGAAACACACACAGAAGTATTCCATTGAAGCCCGAATAGGAGTCAAAGCAGATTTATCTCATTTTCTTAAGGGGCAAAATATCCTTTGTCCTAATCATCTGCAGTTAAGTCATGAACAGAGACAACGAAATTCCCTTCGGTAAACCTCCAAACGAATTAAACGCATTTCTTTGGTTCGTATTATGACTGGGAAAGAGGCAAGGCAAGAAGGAAAGACTGAGGAGATCAGTCTGTCCTATTATTCCTGGGGCAAATATTTTTGAGTACTTATCACGTTCTTCTTCTTCGGCTTGGAGGTAGGAGCCAGGTGAAGCTGAGTTAAGCCAGGATTCAGGGAAGCAAGCAGCCAGCCAGATGCAGCTGGAGGCCTGAGGACCTGGCCTTGGGCACGTGAAGTGGTTGGGGAGGAGGTGAAGTAGAAACAAAGGTGCGGAGGTGAGAGAGGGAAGCCTCTTCCAAGCACAGCAGCTGGGGATGCCGCTGGAAGAGGAGGAGGTGTGGGGAGGACGGGCAGAGCCCACCGGCTTAGGGGGATGGACTTTGTGCTGCACACGGGAGACACCTTGAAACACGGGAGGGGGGCTTCTCAGAGGCCATGTGGCTGGTGGGTGGAATGGGGAGGTCTGAGTTCTCATGCAGACAGGAAACCCAATGAGACGACAGTTGTGCCGAAGCCAGAAGGAGAAGAGGAAGGGGCAGAGGGTGGATGGCTGGGTGCAGACTTGAGAAACCCCTGGGGTGGGCCGGCTGACTGAGAGTGAGAGGGACAAGACCCCTGGACTTCTGGCGTGGATAGCCGCAGGCAGGCCATGCAGTCCTCCAGGATACGGACCTGGTGGGAGGGCTCCTTGGTGGTCACGGTAGTAAGGCATAGCGAAGGAGAATGATGGGTTTGAAGGGTTTTTAAAAAATGTTTTATTTATTATTATTTTTTGGAAGTGTGAATGGGGATGGAGCAGGGTAGGGGGTTGGGGACAGAGGATCCAAAGCAGGCTCTGCCCTGAGAGCAGAGAGCCCGATTCAGGGCTCGAACTCACAACCATGAGATCATGACCTGAGCGGAAGTCAGATGCTCTGACGACTGAGCCACCCAGGTGCCCTGAGGTTGAGTTTAGCTAATGGTATTAACTAAAGAGAGAGAGATAGGAGATTGATTGATTGATTGATTGATTGCAAGGTTTATATGATAGCAGGCTGCCTACACAAGTCTGAAATCTTCTAGGGAAGCCCGAGGAGGGGCAGGCTGGGACCATCTGGAAGGAGCTGACACTGATGTCCACAGGCGGAGTCTCATGGAAAGTTGTGCTCTTAAGGCCTTTCATCAGATCAGATGAGGCCCGTCCGGATTATGGAGGATAATCTCCCTTGCTTAAAGCTAACTGGTTGTAGAGATGAATCACATCTGCTAAAAACCCTCTTGGCAATGTCTAGGCAAGTGGAAGGCTAAATAGGCACAGCCTAGCCACGTCGACACATTAAACTAGGCATCATGGATGGCAAATCACAGAATAGTGAAATATTCAAGTAGTCAGGGATGAGTAAAGTAAAACGTGGGTTCCTCCCATCCCAAATTCAACCACGGTTAAGAGCATCTCTCATGATCTCATGGTTCGTGAGTTCAAGCCCCGCATTGGGTTCTGCACTGACAGCTCAGAGCCTGGAGCCTGTTTCAGATTCTGTGTCTCCCTCTCTCTCTGCCCCTGCCCTGCTCATGCTCTGTCTGTCCCTCTCTCCAAAATAAATAAAGATATAAAAAAAAAAAGTGTCTCCATCCAGAGGCACCTGGGTGGCTGAGTGGGTTAAGTGTCTGACTTCGGCTCGGGTCGTGATCTCTGGATTCATGAGTTCGAACCCCACGTTGGACTCTGTGCTGACAGCTCGGAGCCTGGAGCCTGCTTTGGATTCCGTGTCTCCTCTCTTTCTGCCCCTCCCCTGCTTGCACTCTGTCTCTCTTCTCAAAAATAAACATTAAAAAAAATGAGTGTCTCCATCCATGGACAGGAGAAGGACTTGGATGGAAAATAGCTACTGGGGCTCTAAGATTTGGGTAGAATGGGAAGCCATGGGTCCTAGCAGTATCTAAGGAGAGTATGAGAGTCATGGACAGAGGAGGAGAAGGGCACATTTTGGGGACACCACACATAGGGGACAGAACAGGTGACGCTATCATGGAGCCCTGCTCTGCAGAACCCTAGTGAGCTCATGCATGGTGCTCCAGAGGAAGTGCCCACGAAGATGGACTGGATGTGCAGCAGAGGGACAGAGAGCTGGTCTGGGCTGGCTGGCAAAGGGGGAGGAGTTACCTCACCCCAGCCGGGCAAGGGCTTTGCTAATAGCAGACCCAGGGGAGGCTGAGGAAGGAGGGGTCAAAGCCTTGGCTCTGGGCTGCGGAGAACGGGGTCCAGGGGTCCCTGGCACTTTGCTCAACATTTGCCTTGGTGAGTTTCTGGCCGAGCAGTGTTGCCCTGGAGCCTCATTTGGGGTTGTGTATATAAACCTGAGGATAAGAGGCTTGTGCAATGGGGAAAGAGAGGAGTGGACTCAGCCCATGGCAAGAGGAGACATGAGGAAGAAAGATGGCCAGTGAGGCCTTCCCAGAAGGCTGTTACAGACAGTGTCTATGACTTGATTTGATGCTGCTTCTTGTTGTGTATGATGCTGGGCTCCCCTGTAAGTCCTCCATCTCCCCCATAAATATGCCCAAACCTGGAGGGGCGGTGACACAGAATGACAGCATGTCAACACTGAGTGTGCATTGAGGTCTGGGCAATGTGCCGGGACCCTGTGATTTGCAGGGGCCCTTGGGGGTCATGTGGTCCCTTCCCCAGAGCAGGGTCTTTCTTTTGGAGCTTCCCATCACATAGGCGCCCAGGGCACTTGGCAGGGATGGCAGCCACTCTCCAAAGTCACTTCAAATGGGAAGAACGTTCTCCCTAATGAGCAGCTTGTCTCCTGGACCTGGAATCGCCTGTTTCTGGTTTGTCTTCAGAGGCCAGAGGAACAAGTCTCGAGATAGCTCTGTATGTAGCTCTTTATGGAAATAGCTCTCTTGTCTGCCATCCTCTCTTTCCGGGGCCTTCTTTCTTGGTCTCCTTGGCTGCTCTGATGACAGGTTTTAGCCTCCCACTGGTTTGGGCACACTTACCCAAAAGTCCTTATGTGCTATAAGAAAGAATTTGTCTGCTTTCTGTCTTGGGTTCTTGGGGAGGGAGCTTCTAAGCACTTGGAATTTTCTGAGTGGGAGAGTTTTGGAGATTGATGGTGGTCCTTGGACAACACCTCAGTTTATGCTAACGAGATGATTCAGGAAGACCCCCTTTCCCCCCAATGTGGTTGGAGGATTAAGGCTTTGAGCCCTGGGATATTAGCCCAACTGCCCGACCTCTGGGGATGGAAGAGGAGCTAGAGATGAAGTTTAATCACACTTGGCTGATGATCCAAACTACCTCTTCTGTGTAATGAAACCCCAATGAAAACTCTGGGCACTGAAGTTCAGGTGAGCTTCTTGGCTGGTGAACACGGGGGTGGGGGGGGTGTTGTGTCCTGATGCTGGGGGAGAGGACATGGCAGCTCTGTGTTTGGGTCTTTCCTAGACCTTGCCTTATGTGTCTCTTCTTTTGGCTGATTCCGATTCTTTTGGCTTCTATCCTTTATAATAAGACTAAGCCTAGTACTTTCCTGAGTTCTGTGAGCCATTCTAGTGAATTACTGACACTGAGAGGGTCATGGGAACTCCCAAATTTGTAACCCGCTGGTCAGAAGTGCAGGTGGCTGGGGGACCCCCGGGCTTGCAGAGGTGAGAGAAGGTTTGTTGGGGTCTGTGCTTTAACTTGTGGAGTCCGATGCTAGTTCTTGATTGTTAGCATCAGAACTGGACTGTAGTTTTGCATCCTGGCTCAATAATCCCAGAAAAAATGTGGCACTGGGCATGCAAGAGGGCAGGATCCTCTGTTCCTTGGTGAGAAAGCAGCATTAGTGCAGCCTAGGGGGCCCCAGTACTGTGGGCTGGGACAGCTCCCTGTGCCCTTTCACATGAGCTGTGGTCAAGACAGAGTTACTTGGTAATGAAGCTCCTTGGAGCATCTGGTGGAGGGCGGTTTAGGCAGGAGCTAAGTTCTAGGTCTCCATGCATCTGGTTCTAAAATCCATACAGAACAATGAGAAGCCTGACCCCTCCCCCACTCCAGTGACGTAACAAAACTGTATCTTTATCACTAAAGATATCACTCTGGGAGACAGAGGAGAGCTCCAAGCTTCAAACTCAGCTGTCACAGTCGGGCAACAGGACCAGAAGGGGAAGCAGGGAAGAGTCTAAGGGGCAGGTCCTGGAAAGTGAGAACCCCACCCTGAGAGGGAATTGCTGTGAACAAGACTGAAAATTAGTGGGAGGAGGTGAGGGAAGGACTGGATGGGCCTTGAGTGGGCTCAGAAGTAGCCAACCTAGAAAGAACCTCTTTGGGAAGAGAGTGCATCCTTGGAAGGCAGGTGCAGCATTGCTTGGGGCAGCTGCTCCTGAGGGGGCGAGAGGGGAGCAGGATTTGGGAAGGAACCCTCTTTTAGTTTTAGTTTGCTCTTTTTTCCCCCAGTATCTTATGGTAGAATATTAGGTTATTGATTTTAGATCTTTCTTCTTCTTCTTCTTCTTCTTCTTCTTCTTCTTCTTCTTCTTCTTCTTCTTTTTAAAGATTTATTTATTTTTGAGAGAGTGTAAGCAGGGGAGGGACAGGGAGATGGGGACAGAGGATCTGAAGTGGGCTCTGCACTGTCAGGCTGACAGCAGTGAACCTGACATGGGGCTCGAACTCATGAATCTCAAGATCATGACCTGAGTGGAAGTTGGACGCTCATCCCGCTGAGCCATCCAGGCTCACCAAGATCTTTCTTCTATCTTCATATAGGTGGTTGCAACTATAACTTTCTCATTTTGAGCTGCCTACCATAGGTTTTGGTATGTTGTGTCTCCATTTTCACTCATCTCAAAGTATTTTCTGATTTCCCTTTGCATTCTTTAAATTTTTTTTAACGTTTTATTTATTTTTGAGAGATAAAGAGAGAACATGAGCTGAGGAGAGGCAGAGAGAGAGGGAAACACAGAATCTGAAGTGCTGACAGCTCAGAGCCTGATGCAGGGCTTGAATCCACAAACCATGAGATCATGACCTGAGCCACCCAGGCGCTCCTGCTTTGCATTCTTTTTTGACCCTTTGGTCACCTAGGAGTATGTTGCTTAATTTCCATGTATTTGTGAGCTTGGGAAGAGCCCTTCCAGACTGGCAGCCAGGCTCAGGAGACCCTGTAGGTGAAAGGAACCATCCGTCATAGCTCCAGAGGAGGGAGCCCTGGAGGCATGTCCCCAACACCACCAACACCTGGGATTTTGCAACTGGTTCAAGAACATAGAGCTCACTTATTTTTAAAATATATTTTTTAATGTTTATTTTTGAGAGAGAGAGACAGAGACAGACACACACTGAGAGAGAGAGAGAGCGCGCGCACGAGAGCGAGCGAGAGAGAGAGAGAGAGAGAGAGAGAAAGCAGGCTCCAGGCTCTGAGCTGTCAACGCAGAGCCTGATGTGGGGCTTGAACCCATGAACCACGAGATCATGACCTGAGCCAAAGTTGGACATTTAACCAACTGAGCCACCCAGGAGCCCCATAGAGCTCACTTAAATATCAGGAACACAACGTCAGAAAAGAAAAAATGGAATTTTTCTGCAGGTGAAGAAAGTACATAAGAAAAATGTAGTCAAAGGTGAGGAAAAGTTATACCCTAATCTTCCAACATATAATAATAATAATAAAACACCTCAGTGAAGTGGTTGAAGCTATGACAAAATACCACAAAGCAGAAATTTAGGATCTTGGGATAGAAATAGCCAGACAAAGAACTATTGGTGGCTGGTTGAGTGAAACCCTTGATTTCAGCTCAGGTCATGATCTCATGTTTTGTGAGTTCAAGCCCTGAGTGGGAGTCCTTGCTGACAGTTCAGAGTCTCCTTGGGATTCTCTCTCTCCCCCTCTCCCTTTGTCCTTCCCCCACTCGCGCGCGCGCGCGCACACACACACACACACACTCTCTCTCTCTCTCTCTCTCTCAAAAGAAATAAATAAACAACAACAACAACAACAACAACAAAAGAAATAGCCAGACAAGAATAAGAGATGGAGGGGTGGTGGTGGACATTAGGGACTGGTAGAAGTTAGGAAAGAGAAGAAAAACAAAATAATTTCAGAAATGAACACCAAATTAAAAGGAGCTCAAGAGAAGGATGGAACAGAAAGCACAATAAAACATATAGAGGTTAGAAATGAATAAAAAAAGAACATGAAATAGAAATAAAAGGGTGAAAAAGATTAAACATACCAGGATCAATTATGAAAGACTTTGAAGTGGACTAAAAAGATTATTGGGCATCTTCAACAAAAAAACTCTGCTTGAAGTGTAGTGAAAGCTAAGCACCACCTTGTGGATTGCTCTCTCCTGGGTCTGGGCCTTTCATTGTCTTTGTGCTATTTTATAATCTTGTAAAGGGCAGATAACCAATAGCAATGCAAGTGATTTTTATATGCAAGTGAACTCTTTATGATGGAAGGAACCATTGATGCCCCATTGTGGTGAGCAGAATAATGGTCCTCTGAAAACTAGCATCCTAATTCCTGTAATTTGTGAATGCCTTTCTATGCAGATATGATTATCTACACATGCAAAAGAATGTAGGTGGGCCTTTATCTAGTCATATGCAAAAATTAAGTCAAAATGGGTAACAGACCTAAAATGTAAGAGCCAAAGCTATAAAACACTTAGATGAAATCACCGGGGAAATTTTCATGACATTGGATTTTGCAATAATTTCTTGGATATGACACCAAAGGAACAGGGAACAAAAGAAAAAATGGACAAATTGGATTTCCATCAAAATTAAAAATATTATTTATTTATTTATTTGAGAGAGAGAGAGAGAGAGAGAACGAGTGAGTGGGGGAGAGGGGCAGAGGGAGAGAAAGAATCTTAAGCAGGTTTCATGCTTAGCACAAAACCCAGCACAGGGCTCAATCCCACAGTCCTTGGATCATGATCTGAGCTGAAATCAAGAGTTAGACATTTAATCAACTGAACCAAACAAAATTAAAAACTGAATCAATAAAATAAAAAGGTAGCCCACAGAGTGGGAGAAAATATTTGGAAATCTCCTATCTGCTATCTGGATTGATATCCAAATTATATGGAGAACTTCTTCTTCTTCTTCTTTTTTTTTTTCAAATAGTTTATTGTCAAATTAGTTTCCACATAACACCCAGTACTCATCCCCACAAGTGTCCTCCATATGGAGAACTTCTAACACTTAAAGCAAAAAAGTCAAAAAAAGTCAAACAACTCAATTCAAAATTAGGCAAAGAACTTGGATAGACATTTCTCCAAAGAACATATTTAAATGACCAGTAAGCACATGAAAAGATACCTAATATCAATAGTCACAAGGGAAATGCAAATAAAAACAGCAATGAGATACCACTTCACACCCATTAGAGTGGCTATGATAAAGAACAAACAGAAAATCCTTGTGCATTGCTGGTGGGAATGGAAAATGGTGCAGGCACTGTGGAAAGCAGTGGGGCAGTTCTTCAAAATATTAGATGTGGGATTATTATTTGATGCAGCAATTTCACTTCTGAGGATATACACAAAGAATTGAACAAGAACCTGAACAGATATTGTACATCATGTTCATACAGCATTACTCCCAATAGCCAAAAGGTGGGAGCAACCCAAATGTCCATGAATGGATGAATGGGTAGACAAAATGTGGGTATATTCAGACAACAAAATATTATCAGCTTTAAAAAGGAAGGAATTTCTGATACTTGCTACAACATAGATTGAAGACATTTTGAAGTCAGACTGAAGTCAGATAAACCCGGCACAAAAGGATAAATACTATGTGATTTTGCTTTTATGAGATACCCAGAGTAGTCAGTTTCATAGAGACAGAAAGTAGAACAGTGGTTCCAAAGGGCTGGGAGCAGGAAGAAGTAGGGAACTAGCCTTTAATGGATAGAGTGTCAGTTTGGAATGGTGAAAATGTCCTGCAGATGTGTAGTAGTGTTGGTCACACAAAACAAATGTACTTGATGCTACTGAACTGTACGCTCAAAAATGGCTATAATATGGGGGGTGTCTGGGTGGCTCAGTCAATTAAGCATCTAACTCTTGATCTGAGTTCATGTATTGATCTCAGGGTCGTGAGTTCAAATCCCACACTGGGCTCCACACTAGGTGTGAAGCCTACTTAAAAAAATTGGTTACAATGGTAAATATTGTTTTGTATATTTTTATCACAATAAAATAAATAAATTAAAAATTATCTTATAATAAAAAGTGATATGTAGAGAAGACCAGTAAGAGAGACCCAATAGAATCTATTTATTTTATTTTATTTTTTCAATATTTTTAAAATTTATTTCTAGGAGAGAGAGAGAGAGACAGAGTGAGCAGGGGAGGGTCAGAGAGAGAGGGAGACACAGATTCTGAAATAGGCTCCAGGCTCTGAGCTGGCAGTCAGCACAGAACCCGACGCGGGGCTCGAACCCATGAACCGCAAGATCATGACCTAAGCGAAAGTCGGACGCTTAACCAACTAAGCCATCCAGGCGCCCCCTATTTATTTTTTTTTAATTCAAGTTAGTTAACATATAGTGTAGTATTGGTTTTAGAAGTAGAATTTAGTGATTCATCACTTACATATACTACCCAGTGTTCAACACAAGTGTCCTCCTTAATGCCCGTCACCCATCTAGCCTATCCCTCTACCTCCTCCCTTCCAGCAACCTTCAGTTTGTTCTCTGTATTTAGGAGTCTCTTATGTTTTGCCTCCCTCTCTGTTTTTATCTTATTTTTCCTTCCCTTCTCCTGTGTTCATCTGTTTTCTTTCTTAAATTCCACATATGAGTGAAATCATATATTTGTCTTTCTTTGGCTAATTTCACATAGCATAATACATCCTAGTTCCATCCATGTTGTTGTAAATGGCAAGATTTCATTCTTTTTGATGTGACCAAGTAATATTCTGTTGTATATATACACCACTTCTTTATCCATTTATCACTTGATGGACATTTGGGCTCTTTCCATAATTTGGCTATTGTTGATACCACTGCTATAAACATTGGGGTGCATGTGCCTCTTTGAGTCAGCATTTCTGTATCTTTTAGATAAATACCTAGTAGTGTAATTGCTGGGTCATAGGGTAGTTCTATTTTTAATTTTTTGAGGCACCTCCATACTGTTTTCCAAAGTGGCTGCACCGGTTTGCATTCCCGCCAGCAGTGCAAAAGAGATCTTTCTCTACATCTTCTCCAGCATCTGTTGTTGCCTGAGTTGTTAATGTTAGCCATTCTGACAGGTGTGAGGTGATATCTCATTGTGGTTTTGATTTGTATTTCCATGATGATGAGTGATGTTGAATATCTTTTCATGTGTCTGTTAGCCATCTGGATGTCTTATTTGGAAAAGTGTCTATTCATGCCTTTTGCCCATTTCTTCACTGGATTATTTGTTTTTTGGGTGCTGAGTTTGATAAGTTCCTTATATGCATAATTGGAATCTACAGGAAAGAAACCAAAACAGTGAATCAGAACAAACATTTAAAAAATAATTTAAGAAAGCTGCCAGGAAACACAGATTTTAGTCTATACATTGAGAATGCACAATATATTCCAGGGAAAATTGACAAAGAATGTCAATACTGCTACCTGTCTTAGAAAATGATTGGAATTTAAAGATAAAGGAAGACTCTTGCACAGTCAGGCAAAAATGTTATTTGATGGAAAGAAAACCTAGTTGGCATCACACTTCTCCATCAGTCAAAGTCAACACAAAGTCAGAAGACAGTGTGGAAACAGCCATAAGATTGCCAATAAAAGAAAATGTGAGCCAAGGCTTTTCTAGCTAAATTAAACTGTATGAGGGCTAGAAAGTATGAAGCATTCAATAACTTCAAACACAAGGTTCACTTGAGCACTTGCCTGAGAATCTATACAAGGTTCACTAAGCATGAGATGACAAGAAACTCGAGCAAAAAGTCTGTCTGATGGTGAGTATTGGGTATGAGTAATTGACGAGCTAATGCTAATGTCATATGTCCTGACAATGTAGATAGAATCAACTTACAAGACACGAGAGGAAAAGGGATAGTAGAATAAAAAAAAGGTGTAGAATGAATAAACAAAAAAGTAGAAAGTAGAACAAACTTGTGGGCTGCTTTGTATGTAATATAGTTCAAGATATTTAAAAAAACTATTTATTATTTATTTTTTAAATTAAGCTTTTTTATTTTGATTCCAGTATAGTTCACATATAGTGTGATATTAGTTTCAGGTATACAATATAGTGATTTAACACTTCCATACATGATCGAGTGCTCATCATGACAAGTGCCCTCCTTAATCCTGACCATCTATTTCACGCATCCCCCCTGCCCACCTCCCCTCTGGTAACCATCAGTTTGTTCTCTAAAGTTAAGATGTAAAGGTATTATTATTTTTTGTGGGGCGCCTGGGTGGCTCCGTTGATTAAGCTTCCGACTTCTGCTCAGGTCATGATCTCACAGTTTGTGGGTTCAAGCCCCGCATCAGGCTCTGTGCTGACAGCTCAGAGCCTGGAGCCTGTTTTGGATTCTTTCTCCCTCTCTGCCCCTCCTGGCTTGCACTCTGTCTCCCTCTCTCAAAAATAAATAAATATTTAAAAAAATCGTTAAGGTACGATTATTTTTTAAATTTTATTTGAAACAGAGGGGAGAGAGAGAGAGAGAGAGAGAGAGATAGCGCAGAAGTGGAGGAGGGGGGCAGAGGGAGAGAGAGAATCCCAAGCAGGCTCCATGCTCAGCACAGAGCCTGATGCAGCGCTTGATCCCATGAAACAGATCAGGACCTGAGCTGAAATCAAGAGTCAGGCGCTCAGCTGACTGAGCTACCCAGGTGCTCCAAGAGTTAAAGGTATTTTTAAAACTAACTAACCAAGTGGTAAGATTTTAAGCATATTTAAGAAGGCAAAGGTAAACAAAGATAAAGAAAGCATTAGGCAAACAAAGGTAAAGAAAAAGAAACCCGATGCCCTAAATTGGGATATAGAGAATAAGGAAGAAAAAGGAAAGGGGGGGGTCTATGAGCTTTTTTTCCCCTTCCTTTTCTTCATAGTGGGAAGTAATGAACACCTGAAACAGGAGGGGGCAAGAGTTGTTATATAAAGATTTAACACCTGAGTATTGCTCATGGCCTGTTAGTCTAGCCATGGCTGATGGGCTCCATTCCGGTGGTACAACAGCTCCAGCAACACATGACTGACTTGTGGCTCTCAGTTTCAGGTCCTGGGGACACAGGGCTGGGTGGGGGTGGGGGGGAATGAGAAATATTTAACATATAAGTTTATGCATAATTTTAGCTTATTAAAAAATTTTAAAAAGAATGTTTATTCATTTATTTTGAGAGAGAGAGGGAGAGAGCAAGCATGGAGGAGAGGCAGAGAGAGGGGCGCAAGCAGGCTCTGTGCTGTAAGTGCAGAGGCTGACTCTGGGCTTGATCTCACAAATTGTGAGAGGGGTGCCTGGGTGGTTCAGTCGGTTAAGTGTCCAACTTTGGCTCAGGTCATGATCTCACGGTTCATGAGTTCAAGCCCTGCATCAGGCTCTGTGCTGACAGCTCAGAGTCTGAAGCCTGCTTTGGATTCTGTGTCTCCCTCTCTCTTTCCCTCCCCCACTCATGCTCTGTCTCTCTCTGTCTCAAAAATAAATAAAACATTAAAACAACAACAACAACAAATTGTGAGATCATGACCTGAGATGAAATCAAGAGCTGGATGCCTAACTGACTGAGCCACCCAGGCGCCCCTAAAATTTTTTTAAAATTTAAGTAATCTCTATACCCCACATGGAGCTTGAACTCAGGACCGCGAGATCAAGAGTCACATGCTCCTCCAACCGAGCCAGCCAGGTGCCTTTTATGCATAATTTTAGTATCAGTAAAATTAAAATGCAAACCTCGCCAAAGTTAGAATAAAATGAGCAAACTGACTACATACTAAAATAATCTAATATATATGTAATAGGTAAGTACAACATTATATAAGAACTAAGAAGAAATGTACTTCATATCAATAAATATAAATGCATTGGGACGCCTGGGTGGCTCAGTCAGTTAAGCGTCTGACTTCGGCTCAGGTCATGATCTCAGGGTTCATGGGTTCGAGCCCTGTGTCGGGCTCTGTGCTGACAGCTCGGAACCTGGAGCCTGCTTCAGATTCTGTGTCTCCCTCTCTCTGTTCCTCCCCGCTCACGCTCTGTCCCTTTCTCTCTCTCAAAAATGAATAGACATTAAAAAACTTTTTAAAGTATTAAATGAGCCAAAGAAGGATATTTTATGATGCTGAAGTTTATAATTCTCAACAAAGATATAATAATTACGAATATCTATACACCAAGTAGCAGCAAATGTTGGAAAAGCTGGATAGCCATTTGGAAAAATACAAAACTGGAGTCATACCTCACAGTGGTCATGAAGATAAGTTTCAAATGGATCAAAGATTTGAATTCAAAAAGTGAAATCATAAAATTACTAGAAGCTCACATGGCAAATTTCTTTATCACCTTTGAAATGGGGATATCCTTTCAATCATTCAAAGTTAAAAGCCATCAAATAGGTCTGATAAATTTGATTATATTAAGACGAATTTTCCATTCTGCTTCTGGGGAAGATGGAATAGATATACTTTCCCTATTCCTCCAAAGCACAACTAAAACTCTTAGAAAACAAATATAAGGTGGAGAGATAAAGGCGGACTGACGAAAGTTCTCAACAAAGCCCTCCATCTGTGGCTAAAGGACTAGGAGAGAGACAGCCTAGCAAGACAGAAAACTTTAAGACAATAGCTACTCTACTTCTGCCACACTCTACGGGAAAACGATCCCTTTCCCTCTCCCTTCCCCCACTGCCATCATCAAAGACTGTGTGAAGAGCCTAGACTTCCATTCTCTCCTGACTGTAACTGAGGGACCCTAATCTATGCCCTCATCACTGGGTGGTGTTGGACAAGCCAAGTGAGGAGCCAAGACTTGTGTCCCTGCTGGATGCAAACAAAGCAATGAAACCCCAGCACCCCGCTCTAACAGCGGAGACCTTGGGGAGCCTGGACTTCCACCTCTACTCAGCAGTAACAGGGTACCCCTTTGCCTGTTTATTAGGGGGTGGGTATTGGAGGAGACATAGGAGAGAATCAGGAATCCAACCACGTCTCAGCAGTAACGAGGCCATCCCCTCAAGGTGTCAGTGGAGGCCTGCGGGCAGCACTAATGGGGCACCCCTCCCCCTCGGGGCTGGGTGATACCCATAGAGGCTTAGTTAGGAGGCTGAACTCCCATCCCTGCCCAGCAGTATCAAGGAGCCCCTTCCCCACTAGGAAGACATGTTAACCCTAAATGTGTATATATCAAACAGAACCGTAAAATATGCATAGCAAAAACTAAAACAAACAAAAAAGTTCTTGGGGCGCCTGAGGTGCTCAGTCGGTTAAGTACCAAATTCAGCTCAGGTCATCATCTCCAGGTTTGTGAGTCTGAGCCCCGCATTGGGCTCTGTGCTGACAGCTCAGAGCCTGGACCTGCTTCAGATTCTGTGTACCCCTCTTTCTCTGCTCCTCCCCCATTCATGCTCTGTCTCTCTCTCTCTAAAATAAATAAACATTAAAAATTTAAAGAGAAAAGCTCCACAGTGATGGTTGGAGATTTTAACACCCCTCCTCAACAATTAATAAGACAAATTAGACAGAAAATCATCAAAGATCTGGAAGAATTCAACCATACCACCAACCTACAAGATGTAATTGACGTTTATACAACAGTCTGCCCAACAATAGCAGAGTACACATTCTTCTCAGGCACCCACAGGTCAGACACCAAGGTAGACCATATC
Organism: Hyaena hyaena; assembly: GCF_003009895.1. Classification (NCBI taxonomy): domain Eukaryota; kingdom Metazoa; phylum Chordata; class Mammalia; order Carnivora; family Hyaenidae; genus Hyaena; species Hyaena hyaena. The sequence continues at coordinate 889,165 of NW_024081062.1, read as the reverse complement.
CGGTGCTATAAAACAAACGTCAAACATGTAAAATAACTGAAACCATACAGAATGTCTTCTCCATCTCTACTGGAATCAGACTAGAAGTCACTAATAGAAAAATAACAGGAAGTCTCCAAACACTTGGAAACAAAGCAGTGCACTCCTTTTTAAAAATTTTAAAAAAAAATTTTTTTTTAGTTTTGAAGGAAGAGAGACAAGGCATGAGTGGGGGAAGGGTACAGAGAGAGGGAGACACAGAATCTGAAGGACGCTCCAGGTTCTGAGCATAGAGCTTGACATGGGGCTCAAACTCATGAACCACGAGATCATGACCTGAACTGAAGTCGGATGCTTAACCAACTAAGCCACCCAGGTGCCCCTAAACAGACACTTCTGAACAACTCCATGGATCAAAGAAGAAATCTTAAGGGAAATTTAAAAAAAACTGAAAAGGAAAATATAATATGAAAATTTTCAGGATAAAGTTAAAGCCATGATGGAAAAAAATTTACTGCACTAAATGTTTACATTAAAAGAGAGGGAGGGAACATCTCAGATCCATGCTCAAGTTCTCACTCAAGAACCTAGAAAAATAAGAGCAAACTAAATCCAAAGCAAGCAGAAGGAAGGAAATAATAAAGATAAGATCTGAAATCAATGAAATTGAAAACACAGAATGATAGAGAAAATCAATAAAACAAAAATGTGGTTCTTCTTGAAATGATCAATAAAATTGACAAAGAATTGGCAAAGATGACAAAAAAAAGAGGGAGACGCAAATCACTAATACCAGGAATAAGACAGACCCTGAAGGCATACTTGAATAATAAAAAGTACTTGAATAATAGAAAGGAAATACTACAAACAATTCCATATGGGTACATTTGACAACTTAGATGAAATGGACCATTTCCTTGAAAACACAAATTCCACAATTCACTCAATATGAAATAGTTAATATAAATAGCTCTATCACTATTAAGGAGATTAAATTCATAATTTAAAAACTCCCCCCCCCCCCAAAAGAAATCTCCAGGGCCAGAGGATTTCACTGGTAAATCCTATCAAACATTAAAAATGTTTTTTAACATTTTAAATTTAGTTTTGAGAGACAGAGAGCAACAGAGCATAAGGTAGGAGTGGCAGAGAGAGGGACACAGAATCTGAAGCAGGCTTCAGGCTCTGAGCTGTCAGCATGGAGCCTGACATGGGGCTCAAACCCACAAACTGTGAAATCATGATCTGAGCCAAAGTTGGACTCGTAACCAGCTGAGTCACTCCAGAGCCCCTCAATCAAACATTTAAAGAATAATTAACATCAATTTTACACAGTCTCTTCCAGAAAATAGAAGAGAGCACTTCCTTACTCACTTAATCAAGCCACTTTTACCCTGATACCAAAACCAAAGACAGTGCCAAACAAGTGACAAAAAATTAAAAACAACAAAGACAACTATAGACTAGTACATATGTAATGTGTCACATCATGTATTTAGATAGTGTATATATCCCACATGTATATAGATGCAAAATTCTTTCCTCACTGTTAATTTATCTTTATTTCTTAATTTCAGCTTTATTAAGGTATAATTGATATGTAAAATTGTAAGATATTTTAAAAATTCTTTTAAAAAATAAACAAATAGAATTTAGCAGTATATAGAAGCAATTATATACCATGACCACGTGGGGTTTAATTCCAAGGATGCAAGGTTGGTTCAACATTCAAAAATCAATTAAAGCAGGGTGCCTGGGTGACTCAGTTGGTTAAGCTTCTGACTCTTGGTTTCAGCTCAGGTCATGATCTCATGGTTGGTGAGTTTGAGCTCCATATTGGGCTCTGTGCTGATGGCATGGAACCTGCTTGAAATTCTCTGTCTGCACCCCCCCCCATAAATAAATAAACATTTAAAAAATCAGTTAATGCAATCTGCCATATTAACAAACTAAAGAAGAAAAATCACATGATCATATCAAATGACATAGAAAAAACACTTGGCAAATTTCAACATCCATTCATAATAAAAACTCCCAAGTAGCTAGAAATAAGACGAGCTTTTCTTATCTTTTTAAAAAAGTTTTTTTTAACGTTTATTTATTTTTGAGAGAAAGAGAGCGTGAGCAGGAGAGGGGCAGAGAGAGAGAGGGAGGCACAGAATCTGAAGTAGGCTCCAGGCTCCGAGCTATCAGCACAGAGCCCGACGCGAGACTTGAATTTACAAGTGGTGAGATCATGACCTGGGCTGAAGTTGGACACTTAACGGACTGAGCGACCCACACTTAATGGTGAAAGATTAGATAATTTCCTCTTATGATCAGAAACAAAGCAAGCATGTCTGTTCTCACCACTGCTGTTTGGCATAGTACCAGAACTTCAGCCAGTGCAAGTCAAGAAAATGAAATAAAAGGTATATCACTGGAAAGAAAGAAGTAAGACTGTTTCCATTTGTAGACAACATGTAGGGTTTACATAGAAAATCGCAAGTAATCTACAAAATGTCCTATAACTAATAAGTGATTTCAGAAAGGCTATACGATACAAAATTAACTGTATTTCTATACACTAGCAGTGAACACATGGACACTAAAATTAAAATTTAATACGATTTGTAATTGCTTAAAAAAAGAAATACTTAGGTGTAAATCTACCAAAACATGTGCAGGATTTATGCACTGAAAACTACATAGCGCTAATGAAAGAACTCAAAGAAGATCTAAATAAATGGAGAGACATACCGTGTTCATGGATTAGAAGATTCACATTGCAAAGATATTAATTCTCCCAAATTGATATATAGGTTTGACACAGTTGCTATCAAAATCTCAGTAGACCTTTTATTTTAAATTTCTTTTTTAAAAGAGTAATCTCTACACCCATTGTGGGGCTCAAACTTATACTCCTGACCAAGATCAAGAGTTGCATGCTCCACTGACTGAGCCAGCCAGGTGCCCCAGATTTTTTTGGGGGGGTGGGGTACTATATGGACAAGATTATCCTTAAATAAAGAAAAAGGAAGTAGAATAGCTAAAACAATTTTGAAAAAGAAGAATAAAGTAGGAAGAATCACCCTACCAGATTCCAAGGTATTGGTGGAGGGATCAATGAAACAGAATCCAGAATCCAGAAATTGCCCCAACTAAGTAGGGTCAACTGTTTTCTGATAAAGGTGCAAAAGCAATTAGAAGAATAGTCTTTTCAACACATGATGCTGGAACTATTGGACATGCGTATGCAAAAAAAAATGTTCTTTGATATAAATCTTACACTTAAAAATGTTTATTTATTTTGAGAGAGAGAGAGAAAGAGAGACTGCCTGGGGGAGGGGCAGAGAGAGAGGGAGAGAGAGAATCCTAAGCAGGTCCGTGCTCAGCGAAGAGCTTGATCCCATGACTTCGAGTTCATGACCTCAGCCGGTATCAGGAGTTGGATGCTTAACTGACTGAGCCACCCGGCGGCCCTTACACTTTACACAAAAATTCTCTCAAGATGGTTTAAAGACTTAAGTGTTAAGTGTAAAAAGATAAAATTTTTAGAAGATGATGTGAGAAAATCTTCAGGACACAGTTCTTGGTAAAGATTTCTTGAACATGACACTAAAAGCACAATCTGTTAAAGAAAAAAAAGGACATATTGGACTTCTTCCACGTTTGAAAACTTTGCTTTCGGAAAGAATCTGTTAGGAAAATGAAAGGACAAACTATACGCTGGGAGAAAATATTTGTAAAAACTATATATTTGACAAAGGATTCATATCTGGAATATATAGTCTCAAGATTGAGCAGTGAACCATTCAGTTAGAAAAGGGCCAAAAGACATGGTGAGACATTTTACTAAAGACGATACACAGGTGGAAAATAAGCACTGGAAAAAATCTATTTCCATATACAAGATGGAAATGCAAATGTAGACAATGATGAGGTATCACTATTAATTTATTAGAATAGTTAAAATAAAAAATAATGACAATTCCAAAGACGTATCCAGAAAAATGTTGCCAAGGCCAATGTCCAAGAGATTGATATATATGGGTTTTATGGTTTCAGGTCTCACATTGAGGTCTTTAATCCCTTTTAAGTTTATTTATTTGAAAATTTTTTTTTGTTTTATGCATTTTTGAGACAGAGACAGAGCAAGAGTGGGGGAGGGGCAGAGAGAGAAGGAGATACAGAATCTGAAACAGGCTCCAGGCTCTGAGCTGTCAATACAAACCCGATGCGGGGCTCAAACCCACACACCGTGTGATTATGACCTGAGCTGAAGTCGGATGCTTAACGGACTGAGCAACCCAGGTGCCCCTAATCCCTTTTAAGTTTAATTTTGTGTATGGTGTAAGAAAGTGGTCCAATTTCAATTCTTTTGCATGTTGCTGTCCAGTTTTCCCAACACCATTTGTTGAAGAGACTTTTTCCCATTGCATAGTCTTGCCCCTTTTGTACAAGATTTATTGACCATATAATCATGGGTTTATTTCTGGGCTCTCCATTCTGTTCCATTGATTTATGTGTCCATTTTTGTGCCAGTGGCTGAAATACACATATATTTTAAAAAGATACTGTCCTTGTATTTAGGGCTAACCTTAACTCTCATATGATCTCATCTTGAGCTCCTTAAGTAATTAAGGACCTGTAAAGGGTCTGTAAAGACCCTTTTCCTAAATAAAGTCATAGTCACAGATTCTGGGGATTCGAAACTGGACATATCTTTTTGGAGGCCAGCCCTCTATGGAGATGGAAGTCAGATTCATGGTTGCCAGGGATTGTTATGGTGGGGAGAGGGCAGTGGCTGTGATTATAAGAGGGAGAGATTTGTGGTGATGGATGAGTTCTGTATCTTGACTGAAGTGGTAGTTCCATGGGTATTTACATGTGATAAAATGATAGGCACTGTACCAGTGCCAATTTTCTTGGTGCTGATGTACCAGACTTAACTGACTGAGCCACCCAGGTGCCCCTTTTGATGTCGTACAATGGTGCGTAAGAGGCTATCATTGGGAGAGGCTGGGTGATGGGCACAAGAGGACCTCTGTACTATCCTTGCAACTTCCTGTGATTCTACAATGGATTCAAAATAAAAAGCTCAAAAACTTTACACACATATACATAAACATCAGCAAAATCAAAAGGCAAATGATATACTGGCAAGAATATTTCTCACTAATTTCGCAAGGGATAAATGACCTCCTATAGATGCAGACGGCAGATGGTCTTGAAAGATGGCCGCTACTGGTTTTTTCCTTCCTTGCACCCCACACCACTTCTCCCATCTAAGGGTAGAGTCTATTTCCCATCCATTGAGTCTGGGCTGGCCTGTGACTTTGTATGATTGATAGAACATGATGGAAATGATGTTCTATGACTTTTGAATCTAGGCCTTAAGAGGACTCGAAACTTCTCATGTCCTCCTTCTTGAAAGAAAGCAACCATGCATGAAGACTGACTTCCTCGGGACCACTATTCTGTGAAGAAGCCCAAGCCAACCCCTCAAAAGGGCCACATAGGGAGCACCAGCACACCAGAGAAGTGAGTGAAATCTTCTTGGACCCTGCACCTCAGCCCAGCTGCAACCTGAATGCAGCCAAGTAACTAAGCCCAGGTGATTGCCATCTGAGAAGAACCACCTAGCTAAGCCTATTCAACACCAGAATCCTGGGAACAATAAGTCATTGTTCTTTTAAGCCACTAAGTGTTTGGAATGGTTTGATGGTAATAAAGGGTTCTGATCACAAATTCCAACGTGAGGGGTTTTCCCACCCCAACAAGTAAGCAATTCTCTGACACCAGCTGGGTGTTCAACAATTCAACTCAATTGTGACACTGTTTTCCTGGAGAGAGCATCAGATCCCAAGGGTTAAGGGCCCAGTCCTGAAAGACTGCTCCTCTCTACCCCGAAATATGCCAGTGACACATCCAGGTTATCACTTGTGCTTCTGATCCACTGGCTATCCATCGGAGACTTTACAATCCCCTCCTTGGGTTTGTTTAATTTGCTAGTGTCTCTCACAAGACTCAGAGAAATACTTTACTTACTAGATTACTGGTTTATTATAAAGGCTGTAACTCAGGAACAACCAGATGGAAGAGATGCATCAGGCAAGGAATGGGGACAGTGTGTGGAGCTTCCGAGCCCTCTCCAGGAGCGCCACTGTCCCCAATTCTCCACGTGTTCACCAACTTGGAAGCTCTCGGAACCCTGTTCTTCTGAGTTTGAATGGAGTTTCATCACTGGCCACCAGTGAATTGATTCAACCCTCCAGCCTCTCTCCCCACCCTGGAAGGCTGGTGGCTGGGACTGACATTTCCAACCTTCTAATCACGTGGATGGTTCTCCAGACAACCAGCCCCCACCCTTAGGTGGAGGTCCCAAAGTTACCTCATTAACATAACAAAAGACACCTTTGTTAGGCTTGCTGGTCTCCTAGGAAATTCTGAGAGGTTTGGGAGCTCCATGTGCCAGAAATGGGACGAAGACCAAACATGTATTTTTTATTATAAATCATAACTCATCCATAGCAATATGAAAATTGAATAGAGCTTTTTCTCTTGTATGAAAAAGACCAAAAAATCGGCAGAGGAAATACTTCATAGAGAAAGGAACGCAAATGGTCCTTAAGCATCACACGATGCTCAGCCTCACTCATAAGAGATGCACGTTAGGGACACCTGGGCGGCTCAGCCAGTTGAGCATCCAAGTCTTGATTTTGGCTCGGGTCATGATTTCATGGTTTGTGGGATGGTGCCCCATGTGGGATTCTCTCTCTCTCTCTCTCTCTCCTTCTGCCCTCTCCCCTTCTCCCCCTCTCCCCTGCTTATACTTTCTCACTCTAAAATGAAAATTTTAAAAATGATAGTAGGAAAATAATATGGATGACCCAATGTCCTTAGGTCCAAAATGTTCTAAAAATATCTAGAAAATACAATTAAACAAATTGCTTCAAGGAGAAATAGAAAACCTAAATGAATAGTCCTCATAAGGGTACCAGGGTGGCTCAATTGGTTAAGTACTCAACTCTTAGTTTCAGCTCAGGTCATGATCTCACAGTTTTGTGAGTTTGAGCCCCGCATTAGGTTCTGTGCTGGCAGCATGGAGACTGCTTGGGATTCTCCCCCTCTCTCTCTGCTCTTCTCCCACTTGCAAGGTCTCTGTCTCTCTCAAAATAAATAAAAACTTAAAAAAAAAAAGGATAGTCCTTAAAGTATTTAAAGGAACCAAATTATTAGCAAACAATCTTTCATAAAGGAAACAGTAGACTGAAGTAAGTGTAAAAAAACCTTAAAGGTGAAGATCATCTTGGTCTTTTTTTTTTTTTTAAACTAATCTCCATGCCCAGTGTGGGGCTCGAACTCACAACCCGAGATTACGAGTCACACACTCCACTAACTGAGCCAGCCAGGTGCTCCAGATCATCTTGGCCTTAAACTGTTCTCATTATAAGAGCAAGTATTCTCCAATACCTCTCATAATACTAAAATAAACGAGATACTCGAACTAGACAAGAAAATTGGAAGAAAAGTAAATTATGGGCCAATTTACTTGTGAACACGGATGCAGAAACCTTGTAAATAAAATATCAGCAAACTGAACCCAAACAGTATATATCTAAGAATATCAACAGTTCATGTCAAGGTTGTAGTATTCCAGAAACTCAATGTTGATTTAATATCAGAAAGTCTTTGAGTGAATCCAAAACGTTAACAGGCAGAGGGAGAAAATAGCATACAGTATTCTCAATAGATGAAGAAAAATAATTTGATAAAATGCAAAAGCCACTCATGATTTAAAAAAGAAAACCCAAAAGCTTGGCAAAGAGGGCGAGGACACCTGGGTGGCTCAGTCAGTTAAGTGTCCAACTTCAGCTCAGTTCATGATCTTGAGGTTTGTGGGTTTGAGCCCCGCCTTGGGCTCTGTGTTGAAAGTGTGGAGTCTGGAGCCTGCTTCAGATTGCCCTTCCCTTGCTCATGCTCTCTCTCTAAAAAATAAATAAACATTAAAAAAATAAAAAAATAAGAGTGGGTGTATACAAACAATCTGCAGCAAGCATTACACTTTAGGGTGACAGGCCACAGGCAGTAATCCTTAGCCTGTCAGGAATAAGACCAGATACCCAGTGTGCTGTTTTCTTCTTTAAAATTATTATTATTTTTTAATATTTTTATTTATTTCTGAGAGAGAGAGAGAGAGAGGAGAGAGAGAGAGACAGCATGAGCAAGGGAGGGTCAGAGAGAGAGGGAGACACGGAATCTGAAACAGGCTCCAGGCTCTGAGCTGTCAGCACGGCGCCCGATGCGGGACTCAAACCCACGAACTGTGAGATCATGACCTGAGCCGAAGTCGGCTGTTTGACTGAGTCACCCAGGTGCCCCTCAGTTTGCTATTTTCATTCAATATTGTTCCAGACATCCCAGACAGTGCAACCCAGACAAAGAAGAAAAAGAAATTTTACCTATAAGGATTAGAAAAGGAGACCAAATAGTAATGATTGTTTGATATCTGATATTGTTTGATATATGATATTATTATATAGATAGAAAACACCTCCTCCATCTACAAACAGAGAACTGGAATAAATAAGGTAGTTTAATGAGTTGCTGGATTTATAATCAATAAACAAAAAATTGATTGCTTTTCTGTGCTCCAGATAACAATGATAGAAAATCAATTTAACAAAGCAACAAAAAATATGGGGTGCCTAACAATAAAGTCAGCAAATGTTTTGCCAGGGACTTTAAAAAAATGTTTACTTATTTATTTTGAGAGAGAGATAGAGAGGGAGAGAGAACCCAAGCGGGAGAGAGGCAGAGAGAGAAAGGGAGACAGAATCCCAAGCAGGCTTTGCTGTCAGCAAAGAGCCCAGGCTCGAACTCACAGACTGTGAGATCATGATCATGACCTGAGCTGAAATCAAGATTCAGATGTTCAATCAACTGAGTCACCCAGGCACCCCATGTTTTGCCAGGGACTTCTGTGTGTGTGTGTGTATATATATATATATATAATATTTATTTATTTTTGAGAGAGAGAATATAAGCAGGGGAGGGGCAGAAAGAGGGAGACACAGAACCTGAAGCAGGCCCCAGGCTCTGAGTTGTCAGTACAGAGCCCGACACAGGGCTCGAACCCACGAACCATGAGATCATGACCTGAGCTGAAGTTGGTCCCTTAACCAACTGAGCCACCCAGGCACCCCATGTTTTGCCAGGACTTCTAAACGCCACAGACCCTACATGCAGCAACAGAGGAGAGAAAAAGTGGAGCCTGGGCTGTGGCATCAGCCTCTAGGTCGCAGTCAGAATGTCATGAGTTAAAGAGGTTATTCAGTAGAGAGCATAGGAAGTTCTGAGCAGTGAGTGCCCTAAAAGCCGGGCCATGTCACCTTGCAGTCCCCGAGGTCCAGCTGGAAGCGTTGACCCAACCGGAGCGCCTGTCACCACACCTGCCCGCACACCCTCACCAGACATGTCTGCCAGGTCCCCAGACAGTCAGCTTGGATGTTCCCACCTCATGCTTCCAGTACATAGTGTTAAGATGAACCTTACCTTGTGAATAGGGAATGCATTTGTACTGTTAACAAAACACAATAACTTGGTGGCCGAGTGACAGATGGGACCCAGAACGTGGAGTAGGAAGCAGCTTGATTGCACCTGGCATCGCTGACAGTCTCAGGGACCCTGACACAGTACTTTTCTCCCCTGTGGTTACCTCCTGCCCCGTTGGGGCCTGCCTCCCTGTCCCCGTTGTCCTTCTGACTCTGTCCCCTGCAAAAGCTGTGTTCTCTGGCGGTCTCCTAGAGGAAGTGGAGAGAATATAGTGTTGCCTTGAACAGACTTCCCACCAGGGAAGACCACCTCGGCTCTTCCCGCCCCCTGGGCTTGATATGACACGAGGTGGTGGGTTTTCCTACCCTCCAGGGCAGATCTCCCCGTGGGCTCCGCACCCCAGCCCCGCCCCTGAGCTGACACTGCGTTGCCTGCAAGTGGGGACAGGCAGTGTCAGACCCCGTCGGCTTTCTGCACCAGAAACACGGGGGGACCCCGGGAAGGAAGCCGTGGATCTTCCTTGGTTAGTGGGGTGCAGGTAAAGGGAGACACCATGAGGGGGTGGTCCCGGCCTGGGGGCCAATGCGGAGGGGCATTCTGGTTGAACCCTGCCCCCTGCGAAGGCTTGACGAAGAAGTACGTTTGGGGCTCACATTATAGACCTGCTTCAAAGCCACCTTGCTCAGGAATGCATGGCCTGGGCCTCCAGAGAAAGAAACGCCTGGCTGTATTTACAGAACATTCTCACCCTGCTGTGTGGGTGCTCTCAACTGCGGGCTCGGGAGGACTGCAGAGGAGGCCTTGGGATCTTTCTCCCGTGTGGGTGGTGGAAAGCCTCGGGTCCCAGGATCGGGATGCCTCCTAGCAGTAGAGATCAATCAGACAGCAGCCCAGGTACCTTCTGGCTTCCCCTGGCTCTTGGATCCTGTTCAGGGACTCTCAGACCCCGGGCAGAAGCGGTAGTAGATGCCACGGTGGGCTTGAGGCAGAGCCTGGAGGAGGGCTGGGGGCTCTGCTCACCCAGCCTCCCCACCTCGTGCGCCCCCAGCATTTCTGAACCTGTGTGCTGTGCAGATGCCGACTGGCCCATAACAGCATCCCAAACTGTCCAGTGCAAAGAAGGTGGTTTATTGTCGTCACAGCCTCGGACCTCAGGAGTGGGCAGTGGCTTTGGGCTGATGGCCTCCTCATCCCCAGGACAGGGAGAGGGGTTGTTCCTCTGGATGCTGATGGATTAAGGACAAACCTTAGGAGTTTGGGTGCCCTTGCCCTTCAAACCAAGCCTCAAAACACAGAATTTAGCATTTTCGTTCTGATTGGAATTTGTGGCTTATTACTGCTACCAGCACCATCTCAGCGCGTGTGGCTTAAATGTCAAGATATATTTTTCAGGTACATAAGACACCAAAGATCACAGCTGTCTGGAAGAGTGAATTTTAATTAGCAAAGAGATCCCATAAAACCTCCCAAGCCCCAAAGAAACAGCCCTGCCAGGCTTTGTTCAGCTTGGGGTGTTTATTACAGACTCAGATGGCTGGTGATAGCATTATAGGACCTGGGGAAAGCGTCAGTGGGAACCGGGTTTAGCTTTCAAACCTTATCTGTTAAGTCCCTAGTGCCAAATATCTCTGGAGAAAGAAAGAGGGCTGCAGAAAGGCACTTGATGAATAGCTAATAGCGTAGTGGTACTTCTAGAGCATTCCACGCACTGTGCTTCCTGAGCGGCTCTCTTCTATGGTGTACAAAGAGTCTGTTACCCAGTAGGAAGGCTCAAGGGCATCTCTCACATTTGGAAAGTTGCCCCCTTGCCAGTTCTTACCCTCATGTCTGCTTCCTCTGCACCGACTTTCTGCCTCCTAGGTACTGCAGGAGAAGGCAAGGACACCCTTATTTGATGTCAGCACAGACTCATTGAGTTCAGTGACAGACAGTTCAGTCAGTCCCGCCCTGGTGCTGGACACTCAGACATGAGTGGGTGGGGTCTTGACCTTTGGAAAGCTCACAGCCAGACACATAAGCACACAGGCCTTGACACAGAGTGACAAGGTGCCCCAGTTACGGCAAACGGTGAACTCATTAAGTACTATCTGGATTTTAGAAGAGAAATACAACTTTGCTAGGCAAGAGGGGGGGTAGGTACGCTATTGACATTTTAGAAATGAAAGAGATTTACAATCTCGTTTTAAATCCTTTTAAATAGGAATACCTATTTAAAAATTTTTAAAAATGTTTATTTATTTTTGAGAGACAGAGAGAGAGACAGAGAGTGAGCAGGGGAGGGGCAGAGAGAGAGAGAGACACGAATCTGAAGCAGGCTCCAGGCTCCGAGCTGTCAGCACAGAGCCCAATGCGGGGCTCGAACTCACAAACCGAACTTTGGCTCATGATCTGAGCCAAAGTCGGACGCTTAAATGACTAAGCCACCCAGGCACCCCTTAAAATTTTTTCTTAAGTTTATTTAATTTGAGAGAAACAGAGAGAGAGAGAGGCAGGGAGGGTTAGAGAGAGAGAGAGAGAGAGAGAAAGGGAGAGAAAGAGAATCCCAAGTAAGTTCTGAACCATTAGTGCAAAGCCTGATGTGGGGCTTGAACTCTTCAACTCTGAAATCATGACCTGAGCTGAAATCACGAGTCAGTTACTTAACCACTCAGGCACTCCAGGAATACCTATATTTTTTTCTTTTGTAAAAAGTATACAAGTGGCTAATAAACACATAAAAAGATGCTCGCCATTATCAGCTCTCATGGGAACATAAATGAAAGTTGCAGGGAGAACCCCTTCACACTCAGTATCGTGGCTAGGATAAAAAAGTCAGATAACAAGTGTTGTGAGAACACAGAGAAATCAGGAGCCTCACACACTACTGCGGGGAACTTAAAACAGGGCAGCCGTTTAGGAAGATGGTGTGGCCATTCCTCTCGTGGTTAAACACAGAGTTGCCAGAGGACCCAGCAATTCCACCCCTGGGCATGTACCCGACAAAATAAAAACACATGTTCACACAAAAAGTAGCACACGAGTATTCATAGTAGCATTATTCACAATAGCCCCAAAGTGGAAACAAAGCCCAAATTCATCTACTGATGCATCGAACTGGTGCTTATTCATACAATAGAACATCGCTCAGCAATAAAAAGGAATAAAGACCTGATATACAAGACAGCATGGAGAAGCTTCAAGCGCATGTTAAGTGACAGAAGTTAGTCATAAATGACCCACTATGTGGTTCTATTTATATGACATGTCCGGAAGAGGCAAATTTGTAGAGACAGAAAGAATAATGATCGCCTAGGGCTGGGAGGGGGAAGGGACTAGAGGCTAATGGATATGTTTTGGGGGGGGGGGAAGGTAATGAGATTTTTTTTTAATGTTTATTTATTTTTTGAGAGACAGAGCATGAATGGTGGAGGGACGGGGAGAGAGGAGGCAGAGGATCCAAAGCGGGCTCTGAGCTGACAGTAGCAAGCCCATTTTGGGGCTTGAACTCACAAACTGCAAGATTGTGACCTGAGCTGAAGTCAGAAGCCTCAAGAATATTCTAAAATTGATTGTGGTGATGGTCGCACCCCTCTGTGAATATATTAAAAAAAAAAAAACCACACACATACACAAAAAACTATTGAACTGTATACTGAATTTTATGGTATGTGAAATATATCTCAGTTCTCAATTCTGTTCCATTGGTCTATGTGTCTGTTTTTGTGCCAATACCATACTGTCTTGATGATGACAGCTTTGTAGTAGAGGTTAAAGTCTGGGATGGTGATACCTCCCGTTTTGGTTTTATTTTTCAGTATTACTTTGGCTATTCGGGGTCTTTTGTGGTTCCATAAAAATTTGAGGATAGTTTGCTCTAAATTTGAGAAGTATGCTGGTGCAATTTTGATTGGAATTGTGTTGAATGTGTAGAGTGCTTTGGGTAGTAATGACATCTTAACTATATTTATTCTTCCTACCCATGAGCATGGGATGTTTTTCCATTTATTTGTGTCTTCTTCAATTTCCTTCATAAGTTTTCTGTAGTTTTCATCATACAGATCTTTTGAGAACTCAGAAGTGGACCCAAAAGTATACAGCCAACTGATATTTGACAAAGCAGGAAAGAATATCCAATAGAAAAAAGACAGCCTTTTTAACAGATGGTGTTGGGAGAACTGGACAGCAACATGCAAAAGAATGAAACTAGATCAATTTCTCACACCATACACAAAAATAAACTCAAAATGGATAAAGGACCTGAATGTGAGACAGGAAACCATCAAAACCCTAGAGGAGAAAACAGGAAACAACCTCTTTGACCTCCACCGCAGCAATCTCTTACTTGACACATCCCCCAAAGCAAAAGAATCAAGAGCAAAAATAAACGAATGGGACCTCATCAAGATTAAAAGCTTCTGCTTTTATGTTGCAAACGACATATCAGATAAAGGGTTGATATCCAGAATCTATAAGGAACTCACCAAACTCCACACCCAAAAAACAAACAACCCAGTAAAGAAATGGGCAGAAGATATGAACAGACACTTCTCCAAAGAGGACATCCAGATGGCCAACAAACATATGAACGATGCTTAGCATCCCTACTCATCAGGGAAATACAAATCAAAATGACACTGAGATACCACCTCACGCCAGTCAGAGTGGCTAAAATGAGCAAACCAGAGAACACGAGATGCTGGCGAGGATGTGGAGAAACGGGCACCCTCTTACACTGTTGGTGGGAATGTAAACTGGTACAGCCCCTCTGGAAAACAGTGTGGAGGTTCCTCAAAAAACTAACAATAGAACTCCCCTATGACCCAGCAATAGCACTGCTAGGAATTTACCCAAGGGATACAGAAATGCTGATGCATAGGAGCACATGGACCCCAATGTTCATAGCAGCACTCTCAACAATAGCCAAAACATGGAAAGAGCCTAAGTGTCCATCAACAGACGAATGGATCAAGAAGATGTGGTTTATCTGTACCATGGAATACTACATGGCAATGAGAAACAATGAAATCTGACCATGTGTAGCAACATGGATGGACCTTGAGGGTGTTATGTTGAGTGAAATAAGTCAGGCAGAGAAGGACAAATATCATATGTTTGCACATATAGGAGGATTAGGAGGAACTTAACAGAAGACCAAGGGGGAGAAGAAGGGGGGAAATGGTGGGGGAAAGGGAAAGAGGCAAACCATGAGAGACTCTTGAATGCTGACAAAAACTGAGGACTGATGGGTGTGGGGGGGAGGGGGGGATGGGCATGGAGGAGGACACTTGTGGGGATGAGCACTGGGTGTTATGTGGAAACTAATTTGACAATAAACTATTTGTAAAAAAAAAAAAAAAGTTTATTTAGAAAAGACATCTCCCCCTCAAACTCTTTCAGGTCATAGTTCATACCTACTTGTTTTTATTTCATAATTTCTTGGGGTTTTTTTCTTTATGAATTTGAGATCTTCCTTTATTGTTTTGAGTATTTCATCTTTATCATTAAACTCCTTATTAAAAAAAAAAAAGAAATATATCTCAATAAATCCATTATTTAAAAAACAGAATTCCCCAGGTAGTGGGAAGGGTGTGCCGGGCTGGGGAACAGCATTGCAAAGGGCTGTGTTTGGCAACCTGGAACTTTTGGTGTGACCGTGGCAGCCAGCGGCGCGTAGGGGGCAGGTGTGGGCAAAGGCTGGAGCACGGGTGCCTGGATTTTCTTTGAAGGCCACACGGTGGGCCAGGGAGAAACAGGAATAGGGGAGCGGCAAGCAGGAGAAATATTGCTCCAGAATGGAGAGCATGTGGTTGAAGCCGGGGCTGAACGGCGACAGTGAGTACCAGGCATGGGGAAGAGGAAGGAGATTTGAGATCCAGGGACAATGCTAATCAGTGTTGGGACTGGGGGAGGGGCCAAGGGGAGACCCCCTGGGGGGCCCTGGGGAGAGAGGGAGGTCCGGCAACGAGAATGGCCTCTGTCCCCCTGCCCCTACTGTTGCTAATGACCTAATCACTGAATCCTGAGTGTCCACATGGCCTGGCCTCATACAGGGACAAGGATGGGCTCCCGCCACCGCCCTGTCCCTAAGACGACAGGGGATGGAGTGGGGAGCTCCAGGGAGGTGGGAGGGATGAGGGTGGGTTTCCTAAGACAGTGAGCCTTTTGATAGATTTCTTACTGACTGTGTTTTTATTGGAAACGACAGCTGAAAAACCGAAATGGAATCTAGAAACAAACCAACAAACCAAAAGTCCCCGAACCGTCCCCACGACCTTCAGTGACTGCTTTTCCTTTGAGAGCCGAGGCTCGGGTGTCCGTCAAGCTGCTTACTTCTTGACACCTTGGTGTCTCCATCTGCAAAGCGCACCTACCTCAGAGCCTCAGGGAACGTGAATCATGACAACGTAGGCAGGTCATTTGGCACCGGGGTCGGGCACAGAGCGAGGGTTGGATGACGGCCAGCCAGAGGTCCCATTCTGGCCCCATCACATGTGGCTCCTTCTCGCACCTTTGGAAGGATGAACTAGGTCCTGTTCTGAGTTCCTCCTTCCCGTGGCTGGTGTCATATGTGTTTTTTCATATTGTTACTGCATGCGTGTGTGTGAATATCTTGAGGCTTTTTTTTTTTTTTTAATTTTAGAGAGAGTGAGAGAGAGTGAGAGAGAGAGAGTGTGTGCACTAGCTGGAGAGGGGCAGAGGAGAGAATCCCAAGCAGGCTCCATGCTCAGCATGTAGCCCAATGTGGGGCTCGCTCTCACAACACTGAGATTGTTACCTGAGCTGAAATCAAGAGTTGGACGCTCAACCAACTGAGCCACCCAAGTTCCCCGAGGCTTTTTATTCAAGTGAAGATGCACACAAAGGATTATTTGCCTAAGCTTTTATTTACGTATTTTAATTAATTAACTATTAATTAATCCTTTGTCTCCTTTTCATTGGAATAAAAGGTGCACTCCAGGATTTTTCTGCTAAGGTGCCTGCTGTTCATTATATTTCCTGTAAGTTTTGCTTTATGAAAATTGGTGCTATGGCCTTTGTTATGTAGGCATTAACATTCATGTTGGGAATTGTACCACTTACTGTAATGAAGGGTGATTTTTTTTGTATTTTTAAAAAATGTTTATTTATTTTGAGAGAGACAGAAAGAGAGTGAGAGGGAAGGGGCAGAGAGAGGGAGACAGAGAATCCCAAGCAGGCTCCACACTCAGTGCAGAGCTCATGACCATGAGATCATTGAGCAGATGCTTAACCAACTGAGCCACCCAGGGCCCCTGGTTGTATTATTTAATGCTGTTTAGCCTGAATACAGCCTTCTCTGTGTTTTTTTGGCTGCATCTCTTGGTTATAAGTTGTTCATACTTGGAGGTTTCTACCTCTCTGAGTTCCTCTGGTTTCATTACATCTCTTGTGTGATGTTGTCTTTTTGGAACAGTTTTCATTGTGTTAATCCATGTATAGCTCACATGCCACATACGTTTTGTCTTCATTCTGTCATATAATTTAGTTTTTTTGTTTTTTGGGGGGGTTTTTACAAAGTCTTGCTGTACGATCTGTTTTCTTCATTTTGTGTTTTGAATGTGTATTTCTTCTGATAATGAGAAACGTTTTTTAAAACTCTTTTCTTATTGAGATGTAATTGACAGGTCACATTGTAGTAGTTTTAGGGGTACAACGTAATGATTTGGTGTACATGCTTTGTCTTTCTGTCATTTTAGGGCCACATCCAGTGCTGTTGTGGTGATATATCATTATTAGCATTAGTAGTGGTAATTTTAAAGACTTTTTAAGCATTTAAAAAATATTTTATTTATTTTTTGAGAGAGCTAGCGAGCAGGGGAGTGGCAGAGAGAGAGAGAGGAGGACAGAGGATCTGAAGCAGGCTCTGCACTGATAGGGTGACACCAGTGGGCCTGCTGCAGGCTCGAACCCACGAACCATGAGATTATGACCTGAATGGAATTCAGATGCTTGACCAACTGAGCCACCAGGCATCCCTTGAAAGTTGTTTTTCAAATTTATTTTTTAATTTGAGAGGGAGAGAAAGAAGACCAAATGGGAGGGGGGCAGAGAGAGAGAGAGGGAGAGAGAGAATCCCAATCAAGCCCCATGCTGTCAGAGTGGAGCCTTATTTGGGGCTCGAACTCACAAACCATGAGATCATGACCTAAGCCCAAGCCAAGAGTCGGATGCTTAACCAACTGAGCCACCCAGGCGCCCGGGTAGTATTTTAATCTTATTTTATTTTATTTTTTTCCCAGTAGTATTTTTAGTAATGTTGTGTGATAAGCTGAGGCCATCTCTAATTTTGCAAAGATGCACTAAACATCTCTGTGTTCAGTCCCTGCTGCAGTCAGGACTCTGGGGTTGCCAGTCACGGAGATGAGTAGCTGAGGGAAATGGGGAGTGTGCTGGTCCCTGGGCCCTGGGGACGGTCATGCCCAGTAGGCCTGTGTGTGGGAGTACTCGGGCCATGCTCACTGCACTCTTGCTGGTATCTGGGGATGCCACTTAACTTACCTTTTCTTTGCTAACTCAGTGGGTATTAAATAGAACTTCAAAGTTGCTTTAATTTTAACAGCAAGGGGTGAGGATGTCTCTGGGTTTGTTGGATGTGGCTATTTCCCTTGTGGCGACCAGCTGCGTTTATTCCTTAGCTCAGTGCCCATGGGGCGAGGATTGGGAAGCAGGGCCAGGCCTTCCATTTCTCGAGAACACACAGAACCCGTCTCCGACTGTGCAGCAAAGGCCAGTCTGTTCTGCTCCTGCCGCGGGGCCGGCTCTGTTTCTGCAGGCTGCCTGAAAGGGGCCGAGGAAGTGCTAAGTGAAAATCCATCACAACTTCTGGAAGCCACTCAAAGAACACGCTAGGCTGCCGGAACATCAGCACGACTCAGCCAAACTCTGCGAGGTTGTCTGGAGGAAGGCAGTCTTTGCTAGGGAAGGTCTTAGAAGGATAGTTGATCAGAAGCCTAAGAACTCTCTGAAGAGCATGTGTACAGGAAGACAGCAGAAGAAGGGAATTTGGGCTTTGTCTGAAAGCAGCGTCCTCTGTGTCTCTCTTTTGTGGGGTGTCCACACAGCCCCATGTCCCTGATTGTTTATTTCCCTCTTTTGGAAAGAGCTGTGAGCAAAACACGGCAAGTGGCATTGGGTGGGGACTGGGGTGTAATAAGGGGGTTTTACTGTGGTCAATGTAGGTGGTGTCTTGTACCATATCAGAGGTGTCTTATCTATTAATTTATCTGAACAAAAGCCTTTGGATTTTAGGCATTCTGGAGTGTGCTCCCGTTTTGTGAAATCTTTGCAAACGGAAGGTGGCTTATAAGATGAAAGGAAAATTTTAGCTGATTAGTAATATTCTTTCTTTCTTAGAAGGCTGGGCTTTGTCTCTGAGAATCCTTCTAAGTGTAACTGTGCAGGCATGGTCCCCGGGCTCCTGCGTGTTTGGGATCCCTTTGCGAGAAGCATCAAAGAGGTTTGGTGAGAAAACTAAATTCTCACCTCAACATGAAATTGCTCTGGTCTGGTTTCTCTTGTAAGTTGGACCTTACTTGCTTGCTTATTTTCCAGAAATCCTCAAACTATATGGTCCACCAAAAACATCAGTCTCTTCTCTCTACTGTTGTGGGTGGATGGGTGGGGTGCTTATCTTTTTGAAAATGCTGTTTTTTCCTGCCATTTCTCAGCTATTTGGGGATGAGGAGGTGTGATAGGAACGTGGCTCACCATCTTGAATTGGACATTTCTGTTTGAATGATTTAGCTTTAAATACCTGATCCAGGATACAGGGGTGGCTCAGGTGGTTAAGGAACCAACTCTTAATTTTGGCTCAGGTCATGATCTCACGATTTGTGGGTTCAAGCCCCGCATCGGGCTCTGTGCTGACAGCTCAGAGCCTGGAGCGTGCTTCAGATTCTGTGTCTCCCTCTCTCTCTGACCCTCCCCTGCTCATGCTGTTTCCATCTCTCTCTCAAAGATAAATAAAATTAAAAAAAATAGAAGTGTCCTGGATAGAACCTAATTGTCATTCTGATAGATTGACTTTGCCCCCCAGCTTTTATGTTATTTTATTTTTAAAATTGAATTATCATTGATAGGGGGTGTTACATTACTTTCAGGTGTACAATAGAGTGATTTGACAAGTGTATATGTTACGCTATATCTTCCACACGTGTGTTACCACATTGGGGTCCTTGGACCCAGTAACTAGAAATGAGGCTGGGCCCCAAATTTAATTTTTTTTTAATTTTAGAGAGAAAGAGAAAGAGAGGGAAAATCTCAAGCAGGCTCCATGCTCAGTGCAGAACCCGACATGGGCTCAATCTCACAACCCTTAGACCTTGACTTAAGCTAAAATCTAGAATCAGGCATTCAATTGGCTGAGTTGCCCAGGTGCCCTCGGACCCCAAGTTTAGAAACACAGGCAAGGCTTTATTGGAGCAACAGGCGCAAGTGAAGAGAGACACAGTCACAATGAAGGTGTCAGACTGGCTCCTCAACAATGGCCAGGGAACATCTTAAAGGGGCTGAGGCAAGAAAGGAGTGACCTATAAGCATGTAGGGGCGGGGAAGCCAGGAAGTTGGGACGCAGCTACAGGTGACAGGACACGCTTCTTCAGACATCGTGTCTCACTGGCGTGTTACATCTCCACCCCAGGGCGTGATTTTCAGTATTTCGATGAGGGGTGAAAGCTCAGCACTGGGGTCCATCTTGGTGCAGATTAGTTTGGTCCAGTCTTTGCCAGTGTTTGTAATAAGCATCCTTCTCTCGGTAAGCACCCTCCCTTTGCATTCCTGCAAGATGTGTGCTCAAAAGGCATAGAGCTTTAGCTGTTGTTATTGTTGTTGTTAATGGAAGTAGCCAAAGAAGGCTGGATTTTGCCATCAGGGTTAAGGGGACCTGAGTTCAGTCCCTGCTCTGTCTCAAGTGTAGCTGCCATCTGTCACCATAAAGTGCTATTCCAGTACATTGACTCTATTACCTATGCTGTACCTTTTGTCCTGGTGATTTATTCATTCCATAACCGGAAACCTGTACCTCCCACTCCTTTACTCATTTTCCCCACTCCCCACCCCCCCTCTTCTGACATCTGCAAGTCTGTTCTCTGCATTTGTGAGTCTGTTTCTGTAGAATGACTTTCAAATATCTTCCCTTCCAAAAGCAGTGTGAAGAAAAAATAAAATACTGTCCTTTTATTTATTATTATTTTTCATGTTTATTTTTATTTTTGAGACAGAGACAGAGTGTGAGTGGGGGAGGGGCAGAGAGAGAGATTGAGAGAGAGAGGGAGAGAGATGGAGAGAGAGGGAGACAGGGAATCCTAAGCAGACTCCATGCTGTCAGCACAGAGCCCGATGTGGGTCTTGAACTCACAAACCATGAGATCATGACCTGAGCTGAAACTGAGTCGGACACTTAACCAACTGAGCCGCCCAGGCGTCCCAAACAAAATACTATCCCAAACAAACAAGCAAACAAACAAACGAATGAATAAACAAAAAAGCAAAGCAAAGCAAAGCAAACCTCAAGCCCAACCAAATCCTGTTAGGAGTTTGATTAGGATTGAATTAAGCTTCTCGCTAATATGGAGGAGATAATCCCGCGATAGTTTCCTAGGACTTCCATAACAACTCACCGCAAACTTTGTGGTCTAGACAATAGGGATGTGTTCTCTTCCCTTCTGGCACTGGAAGTCAGAAGCCCAGAATTAAGATGTCAGCAGGCCTTTCCAAAGGCTCTAGAGGAAAATCTGTTCCATGCCTTTCTCTTAGCTTTTGGTAGTTGCTGGTAATTCCTGGCATTTCTTGACTTGCAGATACATCCCTCTAATTTCTGCCCCCACTGCCACATGGTGTTCTTCTGTGTACCTCTTTGTGTCTCTAGCCCTCTTCTTGTGGGGACACCAGTTGTTTTAGATGAAGAACCCACCCTACTCCAGTATGACCTCATCCTGACTATTTACATCGGCAAAGACCCTATTTCCAAACAGAGTCACATTCTGAGGTTTTGGAAGGACATGAATTTTGGGGGGACCTAGCAGAACATCTTTACAATTTGTATCAACATTGTATTCTAGAACAAGGTATGTCTTATTATTCAAGTCTTTTTTTTTTTAATTAAGAAATATTTATTTACTTTTGAGAGAAAGAGAGAGAGAGAGAGAGCGAGTGAGCATGAGTGAGGGAGGGGTAGAGAGAAAGGTTAGACACAGAATCCAAAGCAGGCTCCAGGCTCCAAGCTGTTGGAACAGAGCTTGGGGCTTGGGGCTTGAACTCACCAATTGTGAGATCATAACCTGAGCCAAAGTCAGACGTTCAATCAACTGAGCTGCCCAGGCGTCCCTCGAGTCTTCTTTTATGTTAAAAAATTTTTTCATATAGTTTATTTCTAGTTAAAATTTTTTTTGCCTTCTTGGTGGATGATACAGTTTCTTTTGTTACATAATCTAGCTGGTACTGTTTCTATTTCCTGTAGCAAATTATAGGATATAAGTTTTGGATATAAATTTTTGATAAAAAATTATATAGCTCACTGAATGACCTCATTATGTTTCATGTTTTTTTTCAGTCAGTTCTCTGTCTTTTCCAGGTCTGTAACTGTGTCATATACAAAAATCATCAACTCTTTTTGAATATTTAAACTTCGTATTCTGTTCTTATGTTTAATTGCATGGTCTTGCAGGTCTTGAACGATGTTACATGATGGTGATGATTGTGATGATTTCTTCCTAGTCCTGACCTAATGGGTTCTGGTTTGGGGGACTGGGTGGAGGTAGGGTAGGAGAATGCACAGAAAGTCAATTGCAAATGAGGCCAGAATCTGGCTAAAGCGGTTATCGTCAGCATCTTGACCTTCTCACATTACTTCTCATCTGGACGGAGCCTGGGCTGGTGAGAGGGCAGCTCAGGTTTATTGGGTGAGGCAGGTCACTCCTCAGGTCTGTCAGCACTGGGATTGACCAAACTGCCTGGGGACTGTTCCTACACAGGGGTGGACAGCCTCTCATGTCTGCTTTGTATTTGTGGCCTCTACTTTGGTCACAGTCCATTCTCCTCCACCCGACTCCATGTGGTTCAGGGTGACTCTTGTACTCCAGGTCTGGTCAGTTGCTGACATTTCTTGAGAATGACAACTGCTTCAGGGTGTGGTCATGGGGGGGATGCTGTACATCTGATTCAAGCCAGACCTTGCAAGCTTCATTTGGGACTTTTTAAAAAAGATTTTAAAAAAGTGTTTATTTCTTTTTTGAGAGAGGGTGCGAGCAGGGGAGTGGCAGAGAGAGAGTGAGACAGAGAATTTGAAGCAGGCTCTGTGCTGTCAGCGCAAAGCCCGATGTGGGGCCCGAACCCACGAACTGTGAGATCATGACCTGAGCTGAAGTTGGACACTCAACTGACTAAGCCATTCAGGTGCCCCTACTTCTGGGACTTTTAAACAGAAACTGTCTTGTGGGCTTGAGGTAGGGAGGAAGCTGGCTCGAAGCTGCCACAGTCACCCATGAACAGCCTGACTGAGGCTCAAGCCAGCACTGATGGGACCAAGTCATAACAGCATCATTTGCTGGTTTGGATCCAGCCACGCCTTCAGCCAGTTACTCTTGGGCTTTTCTTGGTTTAGGACAATAGAAATGTGTTACAAGAGTCAACTCAGAAGTTTTTTTGATGGGTCCTCTTGAGTTAAGTTTGCCATTTTCAACTAGATGACACTCAAAAAGATGCCAGCCTTCCTTATTAATCTCTATCTGAAGTCAAACTGGGGGAGTGGGTTAGACCCAGAATGGGGTTCATGTAACAATCATTAAGAGGGTGGTCATGGGGCATTTTATGCTTACTCACTCAAATAATATGTATGATATTTATTTTTTTATGTTTATTTATTTTGAGAGAGAGGGAGAGAGAGAGAGTGAGAGCACGTGGGAATGAGTGGGGTAGGTGCTGAGAGATCAAATCCCAAGCAGGCACTGTCGGCGCAGAACCCAATTTGCGGGTCAAACTGACAAATCGTGAGATCATGACCTGAGCAGATATCACGAGTTGGATACTTAAGCAATGGAGACACCCAGGTGCCCCAATAGGTGTTATATTTAATATGCGATACTATGTAAAAGTGCTATATAAGCCACTTGGGATATCCCAGGGGTTACACCAGGCAATAACCCCAGCCTTCATGGAGCTCACATTTTATTGAGGGGAGGGCAGGTAATAAACTCTAAATACAATTAAGGGATTAATTATTTAACATGCTAGAATATGACGAATGCTACAGAAAGACAAAGAAGGGGCACCTGGGTGGCTCAGTTGGTTGACCAACTGACTCTTGATTTCAGCCATGCTGAGCACAGAGCCTACTTGGGATTCTCTCTCTCTCTCTCTCTCTCTCTCTCTCCTCCTCTGCCTCTCTCCTCTGCTCATGTGTGAGCTCTCTAAAATTAAAAAAAATAATAATAAATTTTAAAAAAAGAAAGACAAAGAAGAGCAGGGTAAGGGGTATGAGGAGGCAGGGTTTGGTATTTAAAAAGGTGGTTTTGGGGCTCATTGGTATTTAAAAAGGTGGGTTGGGGCTCATTGAGAAGATAAGTTTTGGGCGGAGGTAGGTGGGGGCATGGGGTCCATCACCCAGATGTGCCTGTGCTGGGGGCAGAGAGGGGGTGGTGCAGAGAAGCAGGGGGGTTGCTGAGGATAACTGGGGGCTGGGCCCTAGCACTATAGGATGGGCAGGACGCCTGGGAGAAGGGCGAGGGAGGGTCTGAGAAGATCTCCAGGTCTGGACCATTTGACAGATGGAGCAGGGAATTCCTGCCCTGTGGCAAGAGCAGAGTGTGTTGAGTTGTGACTTGGAGATGTCCAGGAGATCTGGACGGGCCCTATCTGGGCCCTGAGGCTTTTTCCCTGCTCTCCGGGTTGCTGACTGTGCCTGGCCAGTGTCCATTTATCAAGCTGCTGGAGCTGGGCTGGACAGCTGTGTGCCTGACCTCACCCCTGTCCAGCTCCAAGTGCCTTCCCACTGTCCCCGGACAGTCCTCTGATCCTGGCTGCTGGTCAGGCCAGGCCCAGCTGATACCCTTGTGTTTGGCCTTGTATGGGGCCCTGGAGGCCTCAGTTTCCCTCTTGGGCAGCCAGGGCAGGCAAATCCAGAGCACCTGGGCTGAGGGTGCCCAAGGGCAATTCCCGTGGGGGAGGGGTTGGTGAGCAGGGCGTTTCCCCAGCCTCCCCTGTGTCCTTTCAGCCAGTACCTCCCGATCATGTTTTTTTTCACATTTCTCTGATGGATTTATTTGCCCTCATTTGCATAAAAAATACCATGCTCCCCATCTTAATGAGCGGGCCCATCTGGCGGCGCAGGCCTCCTCTCTGCTGAGAGCCGTGCTGGCCAGGAGCTGTTATAATTAGGCTGTTCTCTTCCAGGATGGAGGAAGGACTGTCCGAGCGGGCTCTTGATGCAGCCGCCGGACCAGGGCTCTCCGCAGCAGGCCAGAGCCGGTGCCCCGGGCTGCGGGCTGTTCGTCTGCACGCGCGTCTGTGCCCACCGTCTGGGCCACCCCACCCCTCCCAGACTGTCCTTGCCTGGGCCAGAGCTTGGTCACCGCTGAAGAAGACAGTTCATAGTAACACTGCAAAATCATGCTGGGAGCAGCCCCATGGCCACTGAGTTGAGCTTGTTAAGGCTGGAAGGACTTGAATCCCACAGTTTGGTGTCAGGATGGCATCCTTGGGAAACTCGACCGGTGGCGGCGTTTAGCTGGGCTGTGTCAGAGCTGACACTGCCGAGCTCTACTATCTCAGCTGTCGCTCTGATGACCCCCGAGGGCTTCTTTCATGAACATTATGCCTCAATCCACAGCAGTTACTGCCAAGTGGACTCTGGGCTGGCCCCAGAGAAGAGATGAGGGGCTCCAGGCCGTGGGGGTGGGGACCACAGGACATAGGCACTTAATGTGGTGGTTGAGCGAGCTTGGGCAGAAGAGCACCTGTGCTGACACGAGCAGGTCCCGCCCAGTCGGGCCTCAAGGTGGCGCCCCCCAGGTGTCCCTGCCTGCCTGCCAAGTGCCAGGTCACTTTCCCTCTGCCCCAGGCTGCCATCAAGCTTGACCTAACCACGGCCATCGGGCCCCACTCCTCCCCCTGTTCTTACCCCAGAAGTGGTTTCCATGTGCTTAGCCAGCACTTCTAGCCTCAAAAAACCCTCATTTCTAGTAATAGGATAAAAGTTTAGCTTGAGAAGGAGGGTTCTGACGCTAGAAAGAGTAGGAGGGGCCTGAGTGGTGACTGGTGAGAGAATTAGTGAGTTCCTCTGTTTCTGTGTTTCTCGCAAATGAATTCTGTATTTGTATTTTTTTTAAGTTTTTTTTTTAAGTTTATTTATTTATTTTGAGAGAGAGAGAACAAACTGGGGAGGGCCAAAGAGAAGGAGAGACAGAATCCCAAAAGGCTCTGCACCATCATCACAGAGCCCAATGTGGGGCTCAGACTCACACACTGTGAGATCATGACCTGAGCTAAGACCATGAGTCAGATGCTTAACCAACTGCACCACCCAGGCGCCCCAAAATATTTGTATTTTTTGTAACAGAAATTAAATTAGTATTTTTAAAGTTTATTTATTTTGAGAGACAGAGAGAGCACATGAAGAGGGGAGGGACAGAGAGAGAGGGAGAGAGAAAATCCCAGGCAGGCTCTGCACTGTCAGCAGGGAGCCCCATGCAAGGCTTGAACTCAAGAACCGTGAAATCATGACCTGAGCCAAAGTCGAGAGTTGGATGCTTCACTGACTAAGCCACCTTGGTGCCCCATGTTTTTCAATTTCTATATCTTATGATGTTTTGACATTTCTGATGCTAGCTGACAGGGGAGAGTTCACCTCTCCCAGGGATGGCTGGCTTCTACAGATAGGAGCAATGTGCCTGGGAGGATGCCTTTTATATGCAAACCAACCATCCAAAGCCTGTACCCCCAACCGCCTCCCTTAGCTGACCCTCACATACCAAGCAATATCCTCTCTGCCCTCAATCACCCCAGGGCCGGGTACCAGACCAGAGAAACACTCTTAGTGCCCAGAACCTGCTGAAATTATCCATAGTATCTAATCCTAAACTTGCCTTCTTGCCTCACCCATTTCTCCCTCAGAAACCACCATACAGCCTCTGGCCATGCATCCCCTTGCTCCTTCTGCCTCTTGATGGACCCTGGTGCTTCTCTGTATGGGCCCTGGTGCCGTGGCATGCCCTCTCCCTCAGGAGTTATAAGCCGTAAACTTTTCTTTCGAAGACAGCTGTGTCTGTCGTTGATGACCTTACCATATCTGGTTAAAATCTCAGGTGAATTTCTGCTAGGAATTTACCCGAGGGATACAGAAATGCTGAGGCATAGGAGCACATGGACCCCAATGTTCATAGCAGCACTCTCCCCAATAGCTAAAACATGGAAAGAGCCTAAGTGTCCATCAACAGATGAATGGATCAAGAAGATGTGGTTTATCTATACCATGGAATACTCCATGGCAATGAGAAACAATGAAATCTGGCCATGTGTAGCAACATGGATGGACCTTGAGGGTGTTATGCTGAGCGAAATAAGTCAGGCAGAGAAGGACAAATATCATATGTTTGCACGTATAGGAGGATTAGGAGGAACTTGACGGAGGACCAAGGGGGAGAAGAAGGGGGGAAATGGTGGGGGAAAGGGAGAGAGGCAAACCATGAGAGACTCTTGAATGCTGACAAAAACTGAGGACTGATGGAGGGGGGGGGGGGGGGGGATGGGCATAGAGGAGGACACTTATGGGGATGAGCACTGAGTGTTATGTGGAAACTAATTTGACAATAAACTATTTGTAAAAAATAAAATAAAATAAAATAAAATAAAATAAAATAAAATATTAAAAAAAAATCTCAGGTGAATTTCAACAGGGCCCCCTCATATCCTTTCCTAGTCCATATACTCCCAAATCTCAAGAGGTAGCCACTGTTCTGATTTCCATCACCACAGAGTTTTGCCTGTTCTTGTCCTTCAGTGGAATCATTCAGCATTTTCTGTTCTGTGTCTGACTTTTTTCACTCAGAATGATGAGATTCATCCATTTGTTGAGAATACTTTCTCTCTCTCTCTCTCTCTCTGGTGTAGTGAGTATTACATGATATGTATAGACCACAATTGATTTACTCATTTCCTTGTTGATGGGTATTTGGGTTTTTGACTATTTTACTACTGAATAAATTTTCCGCCTCTCTGTACCTATTTCTTGAAGAGTTTCACATTTAATGGTCAGTAGACTTTTCTGCAGTTATGAAGTAAATTGCAAGTATCTTAGAAGCTGTGACTGGACGGTCTCCTATTCTGTCTCCTAGAATCCAGTGCCCAGCAGGAAGTGTTCTCCATCCATTTAGCAAATGGTTCTCAAGCACTTACCATGTGCAATGGTGCTGTCCTAGGTGCTGGACTACCTCCCACAAAAAGCTACTGCATTTCCTGCAGTGATGGTGGTGGTGGGCAGAACAGATAGTAAATACCAGGGAAAGAAATCATATGATTTCAGCAAATGATTTACACTAAGGAAAAAATAAAACAGGGTGAGGGTATACAGCATTCATGGGATCGAGCCCCATGTCAGCTCTGTATGTCTGGGGGCAGTTACTATAGGCTAGGTAGTCAGGGTGGGGTCCTCTGAAAAGGTGCTTTTAAAAACAGATATTGGGGTGCCTGGGTGGCGACTCAGGTCATGATCCCAGGGTGGTGGGATTGAGCCCTGCATTGGGCTCCTTGATAAGTGTGGAGCCGGCTTGGGATTCTCTCCCTTTGCCCTTCCCCAACTTGCACACATTGCCTCAATCTCTAAAAAAAAAAAATGTCCTTGAAGAAGGAGCAATTTTCATTTTATTAAATCTTGACTCTAGGGTGAAAGATTTTTTGGTGTTTTGTGTCATGAGGCACACATAAAGCATTTGATACATTCTGAAGCATGACAGTTATGTTGAGGAAGAGCATCTGTACAGTTGCTTGAGTTGCAAGATGAACTAACCACTTTTTTCATGGAGGGCAACATTTACTTGAAAGCTTGACTGACAGACACACTATGGTTTTTCAGATTTGGGTATTTGGAAGATATTCTTTTGAAAAGGAACAAAATGAGCCTTTCTCTTCAAGGGAAATAATGGATAGCCTTTGGGGTCAGCAATAAAATTTGAACTTTCAAACAAAGATTAGAATTTTGGGAAATCCGTACCAGCTGCTGTGAATTTAATAGCTTCTCAATCCTTAAAGGCCTTTTTTCTTAAAGTTTATTTATTTTGAGAGAGTACAAGCTTGGGGGAGGGGAGAGAGAGAAAGAGAGAGAGAGAGAGAGAGACAGGAAGAGAGAATCCCAAGCTGGCTCCACACTGTCAGTGCAGAGCCCAATACAGGGCTCAATCCCATGAAATGAGATCACGACCTGAGTTGAGATCAAGAGTCAGACACTTAACTGACTGAGACACCCAGTGGCCACATCAATACTTAAAGACTTTTCTAATGAGATTAATGATGATATTAATAATGTGACTTTTGATATTGCTTCAAGAAACATGTCAATATTTGGAATATCTGTATGACTCAGTGAACCAACATTTTCTTTATTATTATTATTATTATTATTTTTAATGTTTATTTATTTTTTAGAGAGAGAGAGAGATAGAGCATGAAGGGCAGAGAGTAGATGGAGACACAGAATCTGAAGCAGGCTCCAGGCTCTGAGCTGTCGGAGCAGAGCCTGATACAGGGCTCAGACTCCTGAACTGTCAGATCATGATGTGAGCTGAAGTCAGATGCTTAATCGACTAAGCTACCCAGACACCCGAAACGAATATTTTCTGAATGACCATGAATCATGTTTCTGGTGGGAAAGACAGTCTTCCACTGTGGTTCTTTCCCACTCCTGCAGGATGAGGTTCACATTGTTTGCTGTGGGCGGCATGCTGTGAGTAATGAAACCTTTTGTCTCTGACACAGGGATCTCCTTTCTTTTGCTGGCATCCATGAAACAGTAACAAGTTTATCTATTAGCTTCTAAGTAGAGTAAAATCAAATCTCAGTCCTGAAGGTTATGAAATCATCCATGGGCAAAAGACCCATTCAAAGTACAAGATAGATGAATGAATTTAAAATTTTTAAAATGTTTATTTATTTATTTTGAGACAGAGGGCAAATGGGGGAGGGGCAGAGAGAGGGGGAGAGAGAGAATCCCAAGCAGGCTCCTTGCCATCAGTGCAGAGCCCTACGTGGGACTCCATCTCACAGACTGTGAGATCATCATATGAGCTGAAATCAGGAGTCAGCTGAGCCATCCAGGCACCCCCAGATGAATGAATTTTAATGAAACAGAATAAAAGAGTTTATCAGTGTGGTTTTGGAGTTCACATTGCAACTGGCAGGGCTCATATTAGGTGGAGGGAATGAAGTGCAGGCACCATGTATCCCTGAGAATGAGGGAGTGCCCCTTTGGTCTGTACTCTGAGTGCCCACTCACCTTTGCTCTGGCCTTGGGGACTGATCTTTCAGAAATAGCTACGTATAGAGTTCTGGTATAGTATCAAGTAAGAATATCCTTTATGATTGGAAAAGGCTATTAAAACACACCTCGCTTTTCTAACTGCATCTCTGTGGGAGTCTAGAGTTTGTCCTTTACTTCAACCAAACAACATGTCACAAGAGACTGAAGGCAGGAACAGAGATGAGAACCCAGCTGTCTTTGCTTAATCCAGGCATTAGAGAGATCTGCAAAACTGCCAAACAATGGCATGCTTTGCACTGCAGTTTTTGGTTTGTCTTGGAAAATATAATTAGTGCTTATAAAAAAACCAGTGTTATTTATATAAGCATGCAAATGAGATTATTATTTTTTTAAATGAATTAATGAATGGATGTTTTAAAAATGTCTCCATTAAAAATTATAATACGGTAAGCACTGATGGATACAACTCACACAAACAAAAACTTTTTGGGGTTCTCAGTAATTTTTAAGAGGGCAAAGGGATCTTGAGACCAAAAAGTTTGAGAACTGCTGGTTTGAATATTTAACAGTTATGTGTGGCTTAGTCAGTGAAGCATCCGTCCAACTTCGGCTTAGGTCAGGATCTCACAGTTTAGCTGGTGAGTTCGAGCCCCACGTTGGACCCTATGCTGACAGCTCAGAGCCTGGAGCCTGCTTCGGATTCTGTGTCTCCCTCTCTCTCTGCTTCTCCCCTGCTTGAGTTCTAAGGATGGGGGTGGGGGGGTTGCTACTTCCTAGCAGTTGTCACAATATTTATCCCATAGCATAAAGGCTTGTTGATTAAATTCCAAGAGTCTATGATTTCTGAATTGCTGTTGAGACCTTGACAACTTTTGCATAGATTTAACTGGTTGGTTAGAGGAAAAAGTGCTTTTTGTTTTTTCTTTTCCTTTCTTTCTTTCTTTTGAAAAATGAATAGTGATGTGTATCAAAATTTCTTTCTTAAATGGTGTTGTTATCTATTTAGGCCAGGAGTCAAGGGAGATAAGCTCATGCTAAATAGGAAAATTAGACTATTCCTCTCTTACTTAAACATCATTCATATTGCTTAACGAATACATGTATGTTTTTAATCAGTTATTCTATGTATTTATTTTTATTTTTTTATTTTTTATTTTTTTATATGTTTTATTTATTTATAGGAGAGAGAGAGACAGCATGAGCAGGGGAGGGTCAGAGAGAGAGGGAGTCACAGACTGAAACAGGCTCCAGGCTCTGAGCTGGCAGTCAGCACAGAGCCCGACGTGGGGCTTGAACCCACGAACCACGAGATCATGACCTAAGCGAAAGTCGGACGCTTAACCGACTAAGCCACCCAGGCGCCCCTATGTATTTATTTTTAAAGATTAAAAATTTTTTTATTAAAAATTTAAAAGTTTTTAACGTTTATTTATTTTTGAGAAAGAGGGAGACAGAGTGCAAGCAGGGGAGGGGCAGAGAGAGAGGGAGACACAGAATCTGAAGCAGGCTCCAGGCTCTGAGCTGTCCGCACAGAGCCCAACGTGGGGCTCCAACTTGCTGACCGTGATATCATGACCTGAGCTAAAGTTGGATGCTTAGCTGACTGAGCCACCCAGGTGCCCCTTTCAAGGCACATTTTAAAGGATACAATCATCATATGAGGAGCAGTTTTCAGAAAACAGCTTGTAAGTGTAATTTTTAGGAAATAGCCATTTACTCCCACTGATTTCTACCACATTTTCATATGACTGTTACATGGTACATGAGGGATCTGAGGACAATATCTGAACATGGTCTGCCATAGATAAGAAATACTTCGTGAAACCTGTTTTGTGGAATTCACTGTGGGTGAAAACAAGGAAGTGAAAGGCACAGACTTACCTTCAAAGAAGTACTCTCTCTTAAGAGAGATCCATCTGTTTATCCATCCATCCATCCATCCATCCATCCATTCCTCTATCCCTCTATCCATCATCCACCATCTATTTATTCCATTCATCCATCCTTCCTCCATTATCCATCCAGCAGATATTTGGCTGTTGGCCCTTGAGAGAAGCCAAACCTAGCACAGATCATGAAGTGACAACAGTGGTGGGTGATTAAAAACCCAGGGGTGAAGAAGCCAGCTCTTCCCCAGCCCCCTCCCTGAGAGTTTAGTAAAGGAAGTCACTGCAGCTCAACGCAGTAGGAGGAGGGGAACCTACTCCTTTAGCCACAGGAGCAATGTGGTTATTAGTTCACCAGGAATAGAAATGTCAGATCATGTGACTAAGAGCAATATTAATTTCTCATATAGATTCAGCTATAGAGAATGAGTCTTCACACTGCAACAAGGCTTGCCTTTGGATTTTTTTTTTTAGTTCATTCATTTATTTTGAGATAGAGGGCACAGACAAATGGGGGAGTAGCAGAGAGAGAGAGAGAGACAGAAAACTAATCAGGCTCCATACTGTCAGCAAGGAGCCCACTGTGGGGCTTGAACTCATGAACTGTGAGATCATGACCTGAGCTGAAGTCAGATGCTGAAACCGACTGAGCCACCCGGGAGCTGCTTGACTTCGGATGTTTGTGAAGTGAACCGTCCGTATCCCAGAGGAAGGCCCCGTAACTCTGCCAACAGGCCCAGGATAGCTTCTGACCCCAGATCCAGCAGTCCATGAGGAAATACTTCTGTTTCTCCCAAGGCAGGGAATGCCCAAGGTTAGCTTGTGTGGGTGTCTGCCACTTACGAGAGGGGGAAAGCTGGATGTAAGAGAATGGGGTATACAAATGGGCCAAGCTTGAGACACAGCCAGCCCACCTTTGGGGCCAGGAAGGTGGGCTCTGTCCCCTCTAAACTCAAAGGCATAAACAGAACCCCCATGGGATGGTGGAATGGCCATCCCAAAGCAAGAGAAGCTGGCAGAGAATAGCACATGTTCATTTCCTGGCCACCATGGGGACTGCTGCCCCCTCCTTGGGTCCCCACCTTACCTCTGGGACTCCCTGCTCTCTCCCAACTGCTAATAAGCTGGCACAACCTGCTCTACATGTTGGGGTGGATTTTTGCACCAGCTGTTGCTGCCCCCCCGAGGTCACACCCCAGAGACCTGGCTCTCTCCCTTAGGCTGGACTACATCACATAGCTGGAGACGAGTTTTGGCTTTCTCCTCCTGTCCCTGGGGGCTGGGGTTCTGTTAGACCCTCTGTCTGCTCATCCCTGCAGTGCCAGAGCCTCTGGAGGGAGACGTGATCAATAAGTGGCCTAGCGCCGGCCATGGTTCCCTTAGACTGGAGGCTTATGCCTGCCGTCCCTTGCCGCTTTGTATTTACCAAGTAAAAGTCATTGCCCTGGAGACATGGGGTTTATTGACACTGAGAAATGAAGGCTGTCTGGGCTGCGGGGCTGCAGAGAAAGCCTCCTGTGTTTCTGGGCAGAGTCTCTGGGAGAAGCGTCTGCATGGGCTCTGAGGTTGCAAAGGGACCAGACCTCGCCCCGGCGTGGAGGGGCCAGTTGGTGGGCGGCTGGAGCAGCCTGGGTGTGGGGTGGGGCAGGTGAGGCACCATTTGTGTTCTGAATGACTGCCTCCTGGGACGTGTAGGATGATGCTGCCTGCAAGTGGCCCTGCATGGACAGCCCTGGCTTCAGGGCCCCCCCCACCCCCATCTCCCATTTCCTTTTTATCTGCTGCCAGCCCTTCCCTGTCTCCCATGTCAGGCTCAGCTCTAGCTCCTGGGAGGGAGGTGGCCACACGTGGGGCCTCTGCCATTAGGATCGCTTTTGACCTTGGTGGTTAGGGCCCTGCCCTGGGACCCCTGAGCCTTCCACACTCTGGAGTGTCTTCCTTGAAATTGTCCAAGTCCCTCTCCAGTGCCTGGAACCAGCCAGGGCTAAGGGGCTCTCCAAGCCTGAAGGGGGACCCATGTAGGTCCTGGTCTCCCCATTAGGCACAGTCTGATCCTATATCCAGTGAGTGGAGTTGACCACAAGTCTCAAAGAGCTCTGGGATTCAGGGGGCGCCTGGGTGGCTTAGTCGGTTAAGCATCAGACTTCAGCTCAGGTCATGATCATCCGATTCATGGGTTTGAGCACTGCATCGGGCTCTGTGCTGACAGCTCAGAGCCTGGAGCCTGCTTCAGATTTTGTGTCTCCCTTTCTCTCTGTCCCTTCCCCACTTGTGCTAGCATGCTCTCTCTTGCTCTCTCTCTCAAAAAAAAGGAGGTGCCTGGATGGCTCAGTTGATTAAGTGTCCTACTTCAGTTCAGGTCATCATCTCACCACTCATGAGTTCGAGCCCTATGTTGGGCTCTGTGCTGACAACTCAGAGCCTGGAGCCAGCTTCGGATTCTATGTCTCCTTCTCTCTCTGCCCCTCCCCTGCTTTTGCTCTGCCTCTCTTTCTCTCTCAAAAATAAATAAATGTAAAAAAAATGTTTTTAATTAAAAAAAAAAAAGAGCTCTGGGGCCCTGGGACTCAGGCTGGTGCTCTTGTGCTCCTTGTGGCTGAGCCCTGGTTCTCAGAAGGAGGCTTAGTGTGTGGCTGCTTCCTGCTGGCCGGTGCAGTCTTCCTCCTGTGGGATCTTGTGAAGTGGGGTCGCCAGTGCTGACCTTGGGGTGACCCAAATAGTCTACATAGAATACAGTTGTTGAAGACTTGTAGAATCATGGTGTTGTCCATCTGAAACTAATGTCACGCTGTGTGTCAACTATACCTCAGTACAAAAAACACAACAAGTATATTTGTCCCGGGTCTGCAGGCTGTAGGGGCAGCCACATCTGCAGCAATTCACAGGCCATCTACTTGGTCCCATAAATGCCCAATCACCCTGCTGTTTTCTCCCAACACCTGCTCCATTTTCCCGGGCAGACTGTTGGGTGCTTGGGCACAGTGATTCATCCATCTCTAATGTATTTATTTCTTGCTGCCATCCCCCCGATTTTGATCAGAGGAATCCTGGTGGCTTCCAGGCAGTTCACTCCTCCTAATGTCCAGCCCCCTGGGACGCCTGCCCTGGGTGCTTTCAGCTCCACCTGTCTCTGCACTTGGGACCTTAGGACTGGCCATGGCCCCACCTGCTTATGTCCCGGGGCGGGGGGTGCCTGCACCAGCATCTCTGGGCAGCTGCCGGGTCTGAGAGTTCATGCCGAGCCTGCCTGCCTCAGACACTGAGTGCCTGGTTCCGTGTGCTTGGGGCCCACAGAGTGGAGACTTCACAGTGGTGACAAAGGCTTCCTTCCAGACAGCAGATAAAGGTCGCTCCTAAATTTCAGAATAAAATCATCCACTTATCTGGAAAATGTCAGAAAGAAGGACGGCTGCCCTTTGCTGAGCCAAGCCCTGCAGGGTTTGGCAGGAAAGTGAGGGAAGCAAGACGCCGGCGTGGTATGGCTCAGAGAGGGAGGACATTGGGGGGCCCCACCGTCAGGCCCATCCCAAGGTCCAAGGTCATTGAGGCTGGGGCAGGAGAGTTCAGCGAAGGTGGCAGCCATGATGGGAAGATGCACTACATACATCAGATCTGGGTCTGGCCAGAATTGTTCTTTTTGATATCACCCACAGTGATAAATTGCTAATATCACATCGAAGGCTAGATGTTCAGAATTTCTTTGAAGAGGGCTGCCCTGGGCTGACTTCCTGCTGTTTCATAGGCAGAAGCTGAGGAGAAGCTGCCCCTTGGACGACCTGGGGCTCTACTGCTGTTCACAGCCCCGGGCCAGCCTGCGTCTGTCCCTCCCTGTTGGCCTGCCTGGTCGCAGTGGGCATCTTAACTGGGGGCCCAGGACTCAGCTGTGAACCCTCCACCAGGCCACGTGGGCTCCGGGTCAGCCGACCCATTCCTCCCTCTGTGCCTTTTCTGTCTTTTCTCACTGTGAACACACCTCTGCTGGGCTTCCAGGCAGTGGGAGGCTTTTTCTTGCCTCAAGGCCAATCACCCCCGACCTCTGGATCTCTTTGTCTATGTGTCTTGGCCCCGAGTCGGATTGTGCTGGAAGCCCCACCCCTTCTAGGGTCTCCCATGTCTCAGCAGAATCAGGACAACCCAAAATACCAAGCCGCCCTCTTCCTGCCCAGTGCCCTGGACCACAGGCGATGCCCAAGGCAGCAATGCCCCATTACCGGTGCCTCATAGCCCTTCTGCTGTGATTGACTTGGGGTGCTAGAGGGCTCTATACTAAGTTTGTGAGGACCAGCCTGCAGGCTGTGTAAGCCCTGTGTCCGGATGATGCCTGGTGCCCAGCGTACATCTGTGGGAAGGATTGCTACAGAAGGAGGTCACGTGCCTGCGTTAGTTGGTTCACAGTTCTGCGGGCTGGAAGTCCAAGGTCAAGGGTCGTCAGGATCGGTTGGCTCTGAGATCTCCGCCCTCGGCCTTGGACTCAGGTGCCCCAAGACAAGTGTTCTTATAAAGGCTGGAGTGATGGCAAACACGCACTCTGCACTTGGTGCCCACATGAGATGCTGCCTGTACACTATTTCACAGAACGCTCAAAGCAATTTCAGGAGGCAGATTGCATTTTTGTGGCTGTTTTACAGACAAGGAAACTGAGGCCCAGCAGGGTCAGACATCATTCCAAAGTAATGCTAAAGAGTGCACACACTCAGCCTCAGCCACTGCCACCAAGCGGCCCTGTGAAGGGCAGTGAAGACCCACAGTGGGCCCTGGGAGGCTGGGAGGCGGGAGTCACCACTGCAGCCCTGGTCTGGGGCTTCACAGCAGAACTTCCTCTGAAATGTCGGAGAGCAAATCCCAGACCCAGATTTCTCATTTCAGGCTCCTGCAGTCTCTACTTGCACACGCCGGTCGTCACACCAAAGTTCAAGCGGGCAGACAGAGTTGATTAGATTTGACTTTATCCCTTGTTTTGAATTATTCATGCTTCTCCCTTAAATTCCCCAGGAATAATTTAATAATGCACAGCAGCAGGAGGACGCCCGGGTAGGTGGCCCTGCGACGTGCTAACCCGTGATGTCTGTGGGGAGAGGCTGCCCAGGACCATCTCTCCTTTAAAGCAAAGCCCTCCCTGAGCGCTCAGGACTCGGGAAGACTGTCTGGGCAGCTGGAGCCCCAGGAACCTCCAACCTCCTGTGTTCCTGACCCCAGCCCCATGTCCTGTCTCACTGCAGAGCTGTGCTCAGCACCAGGCCAATGCTCCTGGACCCCAGACTTGGCTTCCATGGTCTCCAGTCCAGGCCACACCCCCCACTGCCCAGGAGTAAGTGGGATACACTCTTCCAGCCACAGCACTCTCCTGTTCCAGATCTTCCTCCTCCTCCTTCTTTTTCTTCAAGCTTTTATTTTTGGGTATTCTCTACATCCAACACCAGACTCAAACTCACAACTCCCATATCAAAAGTCGCATGCTCCACCTACTGAGCCAGCTAGGCGTCCCATGTTCTAGGCCCTTCTGGAGCTACTGCCCTATTTCTCATGGGCAGGGGTCCAAGCTTGTTAGCTCAGCATTCAAGGCCCTGCAGTGCTGGCCTCTGGGGTCACCCATGTTCCCTTCCTGTTTCTTGTCATGTGGAGCT
Source organism: Hyaena hyaena (assembly GCF_003009895.1). Taxonomy (NCBI): domain Eukaryota; kingdom Metazoa; phylum Chordata; class Mammalia; order Carnivora; family Hyaenidae; genus Hyaena; species Hyaena hyaena. The sequence goes on along the minus strand of NW_024081062.1, from coordinate 851,678 downwards.
GTTTGTGGAGCCGCTAATACCCCCTGGCCTCACCCCACTGCAGCCTTGCATGTCCTGTGGTTCTGCGGGGAAGGTGGGCCAAGTACACATGTCCTGGTGGGCGGACACCTTTCACATTACCTCCTGGTCACAGCTCAGTGTGGGAAAAGAGCTCTTTGGGGCGCCTGTCTGAGACTCCTCAGCCAGTTGCACCTGCCTTGCTGGGTTGCAGGGTGAAGGCGCCGGAGGCCCTGGCTCTCCAGGCAAACATACTGTCTGTGTCATCTGCGGGACTTCAGCCATGTTGCCTTCCTCAGGAGGAGCACAGGGCCTGGCTGAGGGCTGCTGGCCCTGATGACAGAGCTGATCCCAACCCTGGGCCATGGCAGGGGTGAACGGTGTACAAGCTGGCCCAGGATCCCTGCAGGACCCACACCCTTGGGCCAGGTGAAGTGTTACCCTGGGCCCTGGTGGCCAAGCTTCTCATTCTCTCATGGTTCATGGTGCTGACCTGTGTCTCCCACTAGCTTCAGAACAGATCAAGGGGAAGAGCTGGACTGAATGCCTCTCTGTGGCCCACAGAAGGAACAGAGAGAGCCCCAGAAAGGGCCAGGGGGGAAGGAGAGAGTGAGAGGAGCAAAGCTAGCATCTTTTCAGTGACTGCCATTTGCTAGGAACTGTGGTGAAGGCTCATCCAATTGGCTGGACAATCCATGAGGTGGTTAGTGCTACCACTCCATTTTGCAGAGGTGGACACTGAAGCACAGAGAGGTTAAATGATTCCCCCAGAGACACACAGCTGTGCAGCCAGAACCCTGGTGTATAAAATTTCAAACACCACTCACTTGGCTATTACCTGGAGGTTGGAGCCAGGAGAGAGAGATGACTTCTGTGTTTTCACCTGGAATTATAGAGGGCTGGGCTACTTGGTTTCATTCATTTCCATCCATCCATCCATCCATCCATCCACCCATTCATCCATCGTTCTTTTCTTCCTTGCATCCATCTTTTCTCTGCCCATCCATCCATCCATCCTTCCATCGTACCCTTCCTTCCTTGATTCCATCTTTTTTCCATCCATCCATCCATCCAACCATCCCTACAAGCTATATTGAGCCTCTGTCACACCACCAGGTCCCATGTTGGGTACAGGGAGCCCAGACAGGAATTGGGCCCTGTCATTGCCCATGGGACTCCCAAGTGGGCAGAAAAACCAAATAGAGCTACTCAGAGCTGGGGAGACCCGGAGGGATGCCTGGGTCACACGGGGCCTGGTTTCCCTAGAAGAGGTGCAATAGCAGGGCTGGCCCTGACCCTCCACTCTGGGAGATGCCCTGGTGGTGAGTGCTGGCCGGTCATGGCCTGGCATGTTCTCTTTCCTCCCTCCCAGTCCTCCTCATTGACGCTGTATATACTTCCGTCCCTGTGCTAGCTGACAGGATGAGGTCTGCACTGGGGACACTGGTCTCTTTTGTCTCTGTTTTTCAAGGCCATGATGAGGTTCTCCTACAAGACACTCACCACTTATTCCCATAGGAACAGCTGCCCGGGGTCACCCACTGACTGCTCAGGGGGGTCATTTTGAGGTGGTGTGTGCTGGGATCTGTTAAGTTCACTGTGTCAACAAGTCAGCGAGACTTGGATGAGTGCCCCTGTGTGCTACTACTGTTTATTTGGGCCAGGGACTGGGTGGGTTGGCCTAGGGGCTGGGGGAGAGTCCAGAGGATTGGGGGCCCTGCAGAAATCCTACGAGAAGGGATTTGTGCGGGCGGCTTGGGACTGGGGATGGTGAGTGGGTGGAAGTTCCTCATTTTCAAGAGCCTCAAGAGAAGGTCTGGGGAACATGGAAGCATCTCCTCAGTGGGGTGGCCAAGGCGTCATGGTGTCTACCCTGCTGGCCTCTCCCTAGCCGGGGTGACTCAGGAATGCCCTGGGGGCAAAGGAGCTCAGTGGCTTGTGGAGGCTGGCCTGGGAGATACCTGGAGGCTAACCTGGCCGATGGAAAGGGGTGGTGGGATGACAGGGTGGGGCACAGAGCTGGAAGAGGAGGCCTGGTGAGGAGATGATATAGCAGGTTATGGGGGCCTCCAGGTTAGTGGGAGGTCAGCACAGGCCCAGGTGGCCTCAGTCACCGGGCCAAGGGGCAGCTGACATGGAGCAGACCATCAGTGCTTTAGGACCCGGGGCTCATCCTAGGCTGCACAGACACAGACGTGACAGGTGACAGATGAAGGGGATGGACACAGGACTGAGTGTGGTGGGGGATGTCAGGGACAGTGGTCCCCAAAGGGACAGAACGGGGGTGCCAGAGGGGGGAAGGTCACAGACAGTGCTTCAGGGGAGCAGAGCAGTGTCGTGGGGAGAGAGCAGAGGCTGGGGGGCACTGGAGGCCGACTAGCGGCCCCTCCCCCATGTGTCCACGTCCTGATCCCTGGAGTCTTTGCATATTATCTTAAACACGGTGAAAGAGACTTTGCAGATGTGATTACATTAAGGATCTGGAGATGGGGAGATTATCCTGGATTACGAGGATCGGCCCTACGAGTAATTATCAAGTGTCTTTGTAAAAGGGGAGGAGGGGAGATTGGGCTGTAGAAGGAGATGTAGTGCTAGAAGCAGAGATGGGCCTGCATCAAGGCAGTGGGATCCTTTCAAAGCAAAGAGTGGCCCGTGGCGAAGATGGAGGGAGGCACCATTGGCCAGGGCAGTTGGGAGACGCCGAGCAAGGTAAGGAAGCCGGTTACTCTTCCCTAGAGCCCCCAGAAAGACCCAGTCTCCCGATGCCTTGACGTTAGCCCAGTGATTCTGACCTTGGATTTCTGGCTTCCAGAGCCATAAGAGGATAAATCTGGGTTGTTTTAAGCCACAGAACTTGTGGAGATGGTTGCAGCGGAAATAGGAGACAAGAACACTGACTGCACTCAGGTTGAGCCAACAGTGCGGCAAGGTCACATTTTAAGAGGCAGAGGACCAGTACCGCAGAGGACGTGATTCTCCTCTGCGCCGGGATCTCAGTGTGTGGACGTCTGTTCTGGACTCTTCACCCTGAGAGGACGGTGACAAGTTGGAGGAGAATGGCCACCTTTTGGGAGTATTTGTCCAGTCCGTCTTCTCTGAGAACTGCTCCCCTGTCTCCCAAGGATGGGCCAGGACAGCTAAGTTTATGCCACATGGTCCTGTTGCCTTGGCAACACTTGGTCTGGCCAGAGTGCACACCTGACCCCCACTCGCCCAAGCAGATGCTCTCTCCTGAGTGGTCTGTAATTGAAGCAGATTCTTGTCGTGTCTGGTCTGTCGCGTGAACCAAGGTCACGTGAACTCAGGCCCCTGGGCATCTGTCCTGCATCACACACCCAGGGAGGTGGCAGGACAGAGGGGCTGAGGGTGACATGCTGTGAGCTGTCCTCGGCCCTCCGAAGCGTTGCCATTAATATGTTGATGATGACCTCTTACTTTTTTTTCCTTCGCAATTTTTTATTGACACAGAATTCATAGAGTAACAAAATTCACTGCCTTCAAGCATGCAATTCAGTGGGTTTTAGTATATTCATCATGTTGTGCAGCCATTACCATTATTTAAATTTTTTTTTAATGTTTTATTTACTTCTGAGACAGAGACAGAGAGAGAGACAGCATGAGCAGGGGAGGGGAAGAGAGAGAGGGAGACACAGAATCCGAAGCAGGCTCCAGGCTCTGAGCTGTCAGCACAGAGCCAGTCGGGGCTCGGGTTGTGGGGCTTGAACTCACCAACGGTGAGATCATGACCTGAGCCAAAGTTGGACGCTTAACCCACTGAGCCACCAGGAGCCCCTATTTTATTTTTCTTTTTAAAGAACCAGCTTTTGGCTTAGCAGATCCTCTTTACTGGATGCCTTAAAAAGTTAAGTAGTGGTGGTGCCTGGGTGACTCAGTTGGGTAAGCGTTCGACTCTTGATTTTGGCTCAGGTCATGACCTTTCAGTTTCAGGAGTTTGAGCCCTGCATCAGGCTCTGAGCTGACAGAGTGGAGCCCATTTGGGATTCTCTCTCTCTCCTCACTCTCTGCCCCCCCCCCCCACTCGTGCTCGCTCTGTCTCTCTCAAAATAAATAAATAAACCTCAAAAAAAAGTTACATAGCATATATCTATATTTTTACCATCTTTCATTTTGCTGTTATTTCCAGCCTTGCCTCTTGTAATACTTGTGTTCAAGCCTGTGTTTCCCGGTAAGCATGCTTCAGCTGCCATCTCCCGGGCTTTGAGATGTGGTATTTTTGTAATCACTATGTTCAGCATATTTTCCAGCTCACATTGTGATTTTTTTCTTTGATCCACAAATTATTTCAAGATGTATTTTTCCGCTTTTGAACAGTGGGTCCTGGCCTCAGTCCCCTCGCAAAGCAATCAAATTGTCACCCGGGGCCTCAGCTGCCTTCTGCGGGAGCAGCAGACATATTTGTTTTCTATGCCGTGTAACTAATCACAACACATTTAGCAGCTTACAACACCTGTTCATTAGCTCACAGGTGTGTAGGTCAGAGGACTGGGTTCTCTGCCCTGGGTCTCACCAGGCTGAAAGCAGGGTGTCAGACAGGCTGCATCTCACCTGGAGCTCAGTGTCGGCTTTCAAGCTCATTCAGGTCATTGGCAGAATTTAATTCTGGGCATTTGTAGGTCTGAGGTCCCTGTTTCCTTGCTGGCTGTCAGCCAGAGGCTGCCCTCAGCCTCTACAGGCTGCCTGCCTCTCTTGCCGTAGGCCTCCTGCATCTTTCAAGCATCTCCCTCATGCTGAGTCTGCTCCACGCTGAATCTCTCTCACACTTAGAATCTCCTTTGCCAGGAAGAACACTGTCCCCTCTAAGGGCTCACCTGATTAGGTCAGGCCCACCAGGGAGAATCTCCCTACCATAAGATCGACTGATTTGGGACATTAATTACACCTGCCAAAAATCACTGCTCAGGCGTGCCTAGCTGAACATTTATATTTGATTGAAGAACCTGAAGACGATGTGTGTGCACCATCGGGGAGGGGTCTTGAGCTCACTTAGAATTCTGGCTACTGCATAGTCCTAAACCTTGGGTTCACCTCCTGGGCCTCCATCCTCCCTAAGGATATGCCGTCCCAGTTCAAGAATTTTTAAAAAATTAATTTATTTGTTCTGAGAGAGAGAGAGAGAGAGAGAAAGGGCACAAGAGGAGGAGGGGCAGAGAGAAGGAGAGACAGAATTCCAAACAGGCTCTGTCCCATTAGTGCAGAGCCCGATGAGAGGCTTGAACTCACAAACAGTGAGATCATGACCTGACCTGAGCCAAGATCAAGAGTTGGATGCTTAACCGACTGGGCCATCCAGGTGCCCCAGGAATTCTTCATTATCTTGTTAGCTTTCTGGCGCATCCTGACAGATTTCAAAATATTTGGTCCAGTTCTGCTTTTCCTTTGGGATGGTTGGTCTGAATGACATCCTCACCACTTTTGATAGCAGAGCCCCCTCTTTTCCTGATTAAAAACCAGACCCAACCCAACCCTAAACTCTCAGGAGTAAAATAAAAATTCCTTCACTTGATAAATGATGTCTGCCAGATATCTGAAGCAAATATCATATCTAATGGTGAAATATTAGGCCGATTCCTATTAAAAGTCCAAATTGAGATACATCCAAGTTCTCTGTCCCTGCCTCTAGCAGAAACACGAAATCTTGGCAATAAAGAAGCTAAAATTGCGAAGGAAGACAATAAATAGAAACTGTCATTATTGTAGTTGGATATGACCCTCTGCCTAGAGAGTCCAAGAAGATTCAATCATCTGTCAAATTACCAGAGCTAATTAGAGAGTCCAGCAAGGTGGCAAAGTAGATCAACGCAAAGAGGGGTAGTGCTCCTTACTGCAGCAATAACAAATTAAAAACATAATAGGAGCAAGATGCCAGTTATAGGAGCTTCGGAATCTGGAGAGTTCCTGGGAATGAGCTTGAACCAACGTGGGAGGATTCAAATGTTGGGAATCACAAAGCTTCCCGAGGAGCGCAATGGAAAATCTCAGTCTCAGTGAGGAATATCACACTCGACGGTGGAAATATCCAACAATCCAATATCCTGAAGGCTTGGTTCTCAGATTAATGTAGGTACAGTCAGTCAAAGCCTCAGTACGGGGGATTTATCATGAAACTCATTAAACTGATCCCAAAATTCATAAGGAAGACAACAGTGGGCAAGAACAATGAAGTTTTTTTTTAACTTAAAAAATCATTTATTTATTTATTTTAATGTTTATTATTTTTGAGAGAGAGAGAGAGAGAGAGAGAGAGAGAGAGAGACAGCATGAGCAGGGGAGGGTCAGAGAGAGAGGGAGACACAGAATCCGAAGCAGGCTCCAGGCTCCGAGCTGTCAGCACAGAGCCTGATGTGGGGCTCCAACCCATGAACCAGGAGATCATGACCTGAACTGAAGTCGGACGCTTAACTGACTGAGACACCCAGGTGCCCCAAAACTTTTTTTAAGTTAAGGTTTATTTTTGAAAGAGAGGGTAGAGGCAGAGAGAGTGGAAGAGAGAGAATCCCAAATAGGCTCCATACTGTCAGTGCAGACCCGACATAGGGCTCAAACCCACGAACTGTGAGATCATGACCTGAGCCGAAATCCAGTCAGACTCTCAGGCGTCCCAGAATGAAGTGTTTTAGAAAATGACTAACCATGGATTCTTCTAGGTTTCTCTAGAGCTTGGAATAGTGTGGTGTTGGCACATGAAACAGAACTGTCCTGGGGCTTGGTTGATGATCCAGAATGATCCAGAATGATCTATGCTCCTATGGGAATTTGGTGCAAGACAGAAATGGCATTTCCAATCAGTGGGAAGACCTTTTATCTTTTTTTTAATAGATAGGGAAATTGGCTCTTTGTGTCAGTAACAGCACATTCAGAAGAGTATTTACAGTAGAAGGAGGGGTGGCTGGCTCTGTCGGCAGAGCGTGAAACTCTTGATCTCAGGGTCGTGAGTTCAAGCCCCACATTGGGCACGGAGCCTCCTTAAAAAAATAAAATATAAGGAATGGACGAAGGGTACTGATTTGCACAGGGGGTGGGAGAGCTGAGAAGCCAGCAGGGGCCAGAGAGGCAGCTACACCTTCCTAGGCTGGGGGAGAAAAGTGAGTTGAGGTCAGTTGATGGAGGTTGGGAGCACAGTGGGCTTACCCAGGGAGAGCTGTAGCCATGGAGTGGGTGTAGTTCTTTCCAGAGTGGCCACCTGGGCAGAGGGGGAGTGAGAGAGGCATCCTGCTGTACTTTCCTTCTGCCCTCCCATCTCCTGCTCTGTGGGCTGAGCCCCGCCAGAAGCCAGGAGGCACAGTGGCCTAGGAAATGCAGCCCATAAGGTCAGCTCCTCATGGGGCAGAGCTAAGCCGGGGAAGGGCCGGGATGGAACTGGAAACAAACAGTCCAAGATTGGTGAGCCATCCTCAGCGGGAAAAATGAAGTTTGATCCTTACCTCATGGCTTAGAAAAAAGAATTCTATATCAATCGAAGACCTAAGAGAAGCAACAAAAGAATGGAAGTATTAAAGGAAATATAGGAGAACATGGCTGTGACCTTGGTGCACGTAAAGTTTTAAAGAATACACAAGTTAAAAGTCAACCATAAAAGAAAGACTGCAATTTATGTATGTATGTGTGTATGTATGTATGTATTTATATTTTAGAGAGAAAGAGAGTGAATGAGGGAGGGGGCAGAGAGAGAGAGAGAGAGAGAGAGAGAATATTAAGCAGACTCCATGTTCAGCATGGAGCCTGATGTGGGGCTCGATCCCACAACAGTGAGATCATGACCTGAGCCAAAATCAAGAGTTGGATGCTCGACTAACTGAGCCACCCAGGTGCCCCAAAGGCTACTATTTATAATATGAAACCAAAAATCTTCTTTATGACCAAAGATGCCATTAGTAAATCTAAACCATGATAGGAGAATATCTTTGCAACATATAAAAAAAGACAAAGGATTAATACTAGACTATGTAAACAATCCTACAAATCAATAATAAAAAGACAAAGCAAACCAAATGAAAAACTGGCAATTCCAAGAAGAGAAAATTCAAGAAATTTATTTTATTTTAGTTTTTTAGACACACAGAGAGAAGATGAGCGGGGAAAAGGGGAAGAAGGACAGAGAAAGAATCCTAAGCAGGCTTCAAACTCAGCACGGAGCCTGATAGAGGGCTCAGTCCCCCTATCCTGGGGACAAGAGTCGGGTACTTAACTGACTCAGCCACCCAGGTGCCTCTTAAGCATTTTTTGGTAAAGTTTATTTTGAGAGGGGTGAATGGGCAGAGACAAGGAGAGAGAATCTCAAGCAGGCTCCGCACTGTCAGAGCAGAGCCCAACACAGGACTCGAACTCACGAACCGTGAGATCATGGCCTGAGCTGAAATCAAGAGTCAGACACTTAACTGAGCCGCCCAGACGCTCCAAAAATTCAGGCAATTCTAAGATAGGAAACTACGGACAGACTGATAGCCGACGTGACCAGTTATTGGGAAAATGAGAACTAAAACAACAGTGAGATACCATGTTAAGTAAATACAAAGGCTGAAGTAAAAATTGCTGGCAAGAATCCGTGATGGAGGCTGAAACATATCTCTATCCCCCGTGTCCCTTTATTCAATAGTGACCAGACTCCACATTTTCAGTTGCACACAGGGCCTCCCAGAATAAAGGGTGTATTTCACTGCCTCTTTTGAGGCCAGGTATGGGCACATGACTAGGTTCAGGCATTGACATGGAAGGAGAAGGGTGGAGGGGCAATTTCTGGCCCCTTCCTTGAGAGATAGCCAGTGGGTACTGTTTGCCCCTTCTTTGTCCTTTCCTCCTTCCTACTGTTGGGAATGCAGCTGTGATGGCTGGAACCGCAGCATCCATGAGGAGATCTGGGGAAGGGAGGCGTGATGGAGTCATCAGCCAGGTTCCTGGGGACTTCCAGGGGAGCAGAGCTGCTAAGAAGCCCTAGCTTTCGAGGATGTGGAGAAACGGGCACCCTCCTACACTGTTGGTGGGAATGTAAACTGGTACAGCCCCTCTGGAAAACAGTGTGGAGGTTCCTCAGGAAACTAATTTGACAGTCTTTTTTTTTTTTTAAGTTTATTTATTTATTTTGAGAGAGAGAGAGCAAGCAAGAGTGAGGGAAAGACTGGGGAAGAAGTGGAGGGAGAGGATCCCAAGTACGATCCAGGCTGAGATTGCTGCAGGGCTCGATCTCAGGATGGTGAGATTATGATCCGAGCTAAAATCAAGTCGGAAACTTCACTGACTGAGCCACCCAGGAGTCTTTTTTTTTTTTTTTCATGGATTAGAAGAACAAATATTATTATAATGTCTATACTACCAAAAGCAATCTATATATTTAATGCAACACCTATCAGAATGCCACCAGTGTTTTTTCACTGAGCTAGAACAAACAATCCCAAAGTATATATAGAACCACAAAAGACCCCAATAGCCAAAGCAATCTTGGAAAAGAAAGCAAACCCAGAGGTGTCACAATTCCGGACCTCGAGCTATATTACAAAGTTGTAGTCACCAAGACAGTATGGTACTAATACAAAAAACANGCACTGAGTGTTATGTGGAAACTAATTTGACAATAAACTATTTGTAAAAAAAAAAAAAAAAAGAAGCCCTAGCTTTTATGGGAGAGACACCTGCACTTCTATCTTGTTTGTTTTAAGTTCCCATTACTCATAGACGAATTGATTCCTAAGTGGTGCAGGGCATTGATGTTATGGACTGAATTGTGTCGTCTCCCCAGATTCATATATTGAAGTCTTTTTAAAAAATCTTTTTAAAATGTTTAATTTTGAGAGAGAGAGAGAGAGAGAGAGAGAGAGAGATTGAGAACATGAGCAGGGAAGGGGCAGAGAAAGGGAGACACAGAATCCAAAGCAGGCTTCAGGCTCTGAACTGTCAACACAGAGCCCAATGCAGGGCTTGAACTCACAGACCGTGAAATCACGACCTGAGCCGAAGTCCAAGGCTTAACTGCCTGAGCCACCCAGGTGCCTCCAAATGTTGAAGGCTTAGCCCCCAGTACCTCAGAATGTGACTGTATTAAGCACAAATGAGGTCGTATGAGCAGACCCTGACCCAATATGACCAATGTCCTTATAACAAGAGGTGATCAGGACACAGAAGAACCCAGAGGGACAGCCTTGGGAAAGGTGGCATATCTACAAGCCAAGGAGAGAGAGCTCAGGAGAAACCGACCCTGCAGACACTCTGATCTTGGACGTCCAGCCTCCAGGACTGTGAGGAAAGAGAGTTCTATGTTGCAGCTCCGCACCCTGAGGTCCTTTGCTGTGGGCAGTCTGAGCAGACAACAGGTATGGGCTGCTCACCCATGTTAAAGCCGCTCTTCTCTTTGATCTCATGCCCAGCACCTAGAGCTGAGCTTGCCTTGCTGCAGGCGCTGATGAAGGTTTTTTTTTTTTATGCTTTATTTATTTTGAGAGAGAGCAAAGTGGGGGAGGGGCAGAAAGAGAGGGGGACAGAGGCTCCGAAGCGGGCTCTGCACTATCAGCACAGAGCCCGACGTGGGGCTTGAACTCACGAACCATGGGATCATGACCTGAGCCACAGTGGACGCTCAACCGACTGAGCCACCCCGGCACCCCTGATAGTGTGTGAAGCCCCCTGTAAAGCTCCTGGCTGCAGTATTATGTTGCACGCATGTGGACGAAGGGCCAGATACACATATGCGCCATGCCTGCAGCCAGGCTTACCTCTGCGAGGGGCATGCTGGCGTGGGATGCCCGAGGCTACCTGCAGCTTTACTTGTAGAGTTTCAGATGTTTTGCACTATCAAATAAATCAGCAGACTGCGAGCTCTCCCTCTCCACTCAGAAGGGGCCACCTGTCTCCGGTCCTGCCCTTCTGAGGGTTTGGGGCACACTCTGGATGGCTTGGCCCAAATGGAGCACTGGCCCTCCCCGTGTCCACATGCTTCGGAGGCAGGAGCCTTCCAACTGAGGGGCGAGTTGGGGCCCCAGGGCACCGGCCCTAGGCCTGCCCACTGTGTGCCCGTTGGTCCACCCCATCTTTAGCCACGGGTCTGGCTGCCTCGCCGGCCTCCTTGAGTCTCCCAGTTGCTGGGGTCTGCTCCTCTGCCTTCCCTCAGGCTGCGGCTCTGCCTGTCTCCCTGCCTCCCTGCCCCTCTGGCCTGGAGGGGCTAGGTTCACGCCCTGGTGAACCAGGTGCCTGTCTCCTAAAGTTCATGGCCAGGTTACAGCCCAGCGAGGGCGGCTGGAGTTGTCAAGTGGCTCACCAATGCCCAAGAGCCACTGCGGCCAGCTGCAAGGAGCCCACAGAGCCACACGCAGGGGCTACAGGGGGACTTTGTCAGGCTCAGTCTTCCCTTACACACGACGCCAACCTTTAGTCCATGGCGAATGCTTGCTGAGATTCAGGCTCTGGAGGTGAGAATTAAAGCAGACAGGTGGCATCCAAGGCTTGGTCCTGGGCTGTGTCCTGGGGTGCCTTGCCAGCAGCCATGGGGTGAATGATGAGGTCCATGGGAGGTACTCTCACCATGAGCAGGGGATGGGTGGTGCTCCCATGTGGATGAGGGTGGTGGGTGATACTCTTTTGTGGATGCGGTGGTGCTCTGAGTGTGGATCTGGGGTGGGTGGTGCTCCCAGTTGGACAGGGGCCATGCCCCCACTGTGGATCCCAGTGTAGACAAGGGCAGTATCCCAAGGCAGATAGCTGGTGTGGACAAGGGACCCGTCACAGGTAGGGGGGCTGTGAAGGTCCCTGCCATGCTTAGTTCAACAGGAATGTAAATTACTCTCAGCAACTCACTTACTGCAAAGAAAATGGAAACATTCCTGAATCCCGTGGCAGCCACCAGGAGAAAGAATTTAACAGAAAACAACAAACAAACCCATTTCTTCCTTTTCCCTGTGGGCCTGGGGGTCTGGCGGACAGTAGAGAGAGTGAATTGCTGGCTCCCTTTGTCCAGAAGCCACGGCTCCCTGGGGACCTCGTCCTGTCCCTTCTCTGCATGCGAAGTCGTGCGGGAAGTCGTGCAAGGCAGGAGGGCTCAGCCCGGCGCAGTCCGGACTGTCCAGGAAGGTGAGCCGCATCTGTCTGTGACGCCAGCACCCTCACCCTGGGCACCCTGGACTGGCAGGAGCCCCCACTCTGCCCGCAGGCTCCATCTGCATGCCTGGCCACCACCACTGTCACTTGCATCCTGACAGCCTTGTGGTTTGCCTTGTGCCCTGGCTTGCCTGATGGGGCCCGGATCTGAATCTGGATCTGGTCTGCACCTTGATGAGAGCCTCCTGGGGCACCGTTAGTCCGATGGCCTCCTCCGACCAGTCCATGACTCCAGTCTGGGGTCCTCTCTCCTCAGTAGCCCAGCAGCTCTTCCTGGCAGCATCCTCTGTCCTCCTCCCAGCTGGAAGGGGCTGCACCTGGCCATGTGTCTTTTTGTCCAGGTGGGCTGTCACGGAGGGGCATGGCACTGGCCAGTGGCAATGCAGTCCCTGGACTTTGCAGCTTGGGGCCGCAAGGGCAGGAGCCTCCCTTGGATGGGAGACAAGGCGGGGAGCCAGAGCAGCTGCCCCTCGGAGTGATGAGGCAGGAACCTAGCTGGAAGCTGGGCTGCCCGGAACGGCTCGAGGGAGCTGCTGGTCCAGCAGGCAGTGCGTGACAGGGCCCTAGTGGGCCAGCTGGTGGGGACAGGCAGAGTCCCAGAGCCATGGGCGGGCAGGCCGGCGGGCGCAGGAAGACTCCGAGCAGTCTGGGAAGGCCAGGCACGCTAAGCTGCAGGCCCTGATGGGGGAGTCACAGATATGGGTCTGAGGCTATGTACAGACTACCTGTAGCAGCCAGCAAGGCAGGCCTGGGCTCTCTGAGCCTTTACTTTTCAATCTGCAGAATGGGGACAGTAACATTTACTGTGGAACTGATCCTAGGCTTCCATAAGCTGAAGGCTGTCAAGGGTCCAGCCCCTACCAGGAGCCCAAAGTATGGGACCAGCTTCTCAGCAGGGAAGGCGATGGCTCAGAATGAATTCCTCACGAGGGACGAAACCCGGGTCCCACTCAGGCTGAGCCTCTTCCCTCGGGTCCCCCTGGCATCTGACCCTCTCCGTGATGAACATGTATTGTGTGTGTCGGGCTGGCACTGTGCAAAGGGGGTCACCCTTCTGCAACCCTGGGAAGTGAGGGCTAGAATGCTCTCGGGTTTTCCAGATGAGACCCCCCCAAAGATCGGGGAAGCTTGGCCCCCTGCCCACGGTCAAGCCGTGGAGGAGCACAGAGGTGAACTGGGAGGCCAGCCCAGCACAGAGCTCACAGCAGATGTAATCCGGGTCTTGAGGGGTTTAAGGCAGGCTAGGCCAGGATGAGCCCTCCCTCCCCAGGGAGAGGGGGCCTGCCTCCCACGGTGTCCTGGGAGAAGGGGGAGGGGAGCGGACCAGGAAATGTGTGTCTGTACGCGGGGGCGGGAGGGGTCCCCAGAGAAGCTCAGAGACTGGAAGTGATTTTTCTTTCCCTTGCAAACGAATACTATTGGAAGATCCAATGGTTTGGCGGGCCCGTAGAAATGCCGAAGGGCCTGGGAGTGGTGTTCAGGGCTCTGTCCTGTGTTATCTTGCCCAGCTCTTGTTTGGAGACCTGCACGGGGAATCCTTCCTGCGGCCCTGGTGGGGGCCATCACCTTCATGAGCTGAGGGCGGGGTGCTGACGCAGGAGAGACCCGGCGTGGGCGTGGCCCGGTGCCCGGGACAGACGGGTGCCCACAGCGAGGCCCTGCAAATAAAAGGGCAGGCCGAGAAGAGTCCTGTCTGCCCTTTCCTCTCCTGTCTACTCTGTCCCCCAATCGACAACCCCCTTGATCAGCCTCCTGTGGGTCCTTTGGGACGCACACCAATGCTGCTACGTGTTCTCCCTCATCATACGGTAACGACTGTATACTCTTCCTTCATAATGTGCCCTGCAGATCTTTCCAGACTGATACCTAGAGTGCATCCTCGTCCTTTTTATAAATAGCTGCTGCATCAGTCAGGGGCCTGACAGGAAACAGATGGCTCTCTCAAACTGTCGATCTGAGGAGCGTTTACCAAGACGGACTCTTCACAGAGGTGTGGGCAGGAGGTAGCGAAGTCACAAGGGGCCCTTATTGCCCGAGGCTGGAGGGGCAGGGTAAAGGGGGAGAGAGGAGCCAACGAGGGGCAGGAGCCGTGGCTTCCGGTCAAGAGCACAGATTGGCCAGGGGTACCTGGGTGGCTCAGTTGGTTAAGTTTCTTGACTTTGGCTCAGGTTATGATCTCACAATTCGTGGGTTCAGGCCCTGCTTTGGGCTCTGTGCTGGCAATGCAGAGACTGCTTGGGATTCTTCCTCTCTCTCTGCCCCTCCCCTGCTCACGCTTGCTCTGTTCCTCTCTCGCTCTTGAAAAAAAAAAAAGAGTGTAGTTGGCCAGGTGTCTCTACCTGAGTGAATAAATACCTCTGCTTTTCTGTCCTCCCTGCTGCCCTCTGGCTGAAACTGACCTAAAGTCAGGGGCAAGGGCTGTCCCATCACACACAGCCTCCCCTCGGGGCCCCATGCAAGGTGAGGGGGGGTACTGTGAATCTGATCTGCAAATGGAAAGATCTCCAGGTGTGTGTTTTAAGTTCTTCCAGGTTGCTGTGCCATGCACAATTTTTATTTTTTATTTTATTTTGAGAAAGAGAGAGAGAGAGAGTGTGCGAGCAGGGGAGAGGGGCAGAGGGAGAAGGAGAGAGAGAATCTTTTAAAAAAAAAAAAACTATTTATTTTTGAGAGAGAGCTAGAGTGTGAACAGTGGAGGGTCAGAGAGAGAGGGAGACACAGAATTTAAAGCAGGCTCCAGGCAGGGCGCCTGGGTGGCTCAGTCGGTTAAGTTTCCGACTTCGGCTCAGGTCATGATCTCACAGTTTGTGGGTTTGAGCCCCGCGTCAGGCTCTGTGCTGACAGCTAGCTCAGAGCCTGGAGCCTGTTTCAGATTCTGTATCTCCCTCTCTCTCTGACCCTCCCCTGCTCATGCTGTCTCTCTCTCAGAAATAAATAAAATATTAAAAAAAAAAAAAAGCAGGCTCCAGGCTCTGAGCTGTCAGCACAGAGCCTGACCCTGACTCGGAGCTCAGACTCACAAACCATGAGATCATGACTTGAGCTGGAGTCCGATGTTTAACTGACTGAGCCACCCAGGTGCCCCAAGAGAATCTTAAGCAGGCTCTATATGTTGGACATGGGGCTCGATCTCACAACCCTGGGATCATAACCTGAGCCAAAATCAACTCAATCAACTGAGCCACCCAGGCGCCCCTCCCCCACCATTCTTTTTTTCATACAAGTGGTTTCACTTAGATTTTCAGTCTGTTGCTTTTAACATGCAGGCATATCTAAAGGATACATTTCCAGAAGTGAGATTGCTAGGTCAAAGGGTTAATGCATTTGCTGTTTTGATAGCATTGCAGAATCGCCTTCTGTGTGGTGATACCTCTTCCTACAGAGTTTCACCAACAAAGGGATGCTGTCACATTTACATTTCTGCCAAGCTGATAGTGAGAAGCCACTTCGGGGTGGGGAGTGGGGGGCAATTTGCATTTATTTTCATAATTTCTTAATTTGTGTTGTTTATGTCTGAGGCCCTTTGTATTTCACTGTGTTCAAGTTCATCATTTTTTTCACTATTGCATTGTTAATCTTTATCTTCTTAGTTTCCAAGAGCTCTTTATATAGTAGGGATATTAGCTCTCGGACAGTGATCCGAGTTGCAAATTTTTTTCTTCCCACTTGATCTCCTGACTTTGCCTACAGCAGCTTCTGCTGTGCAGAAGGTTTTGATCTTTGTGCAGCCTATCAATCTTTAATGGTTGTTCAATTGCATCCTAGTTTGAAAAACCTTTCTTGCTTCACGATTGTAATGCTCAATTCTTCCCATACTTTTGTGGTTTCATTTATACATTTAGATTTTCGATCCACTTAGCGACCATCCTGAGGGTAATCAGAGAGGTTAGCAGATAGGCACTGGAAAGGGCCTTTCACTGGCCAGTTTATATTAGGTTCAGGACTGGATAAGGAAGGACATGGTGCTTTGGGGCACCCGTATTTGCGATGTGAGATGCAAGCTGGGCACACCCTCTCCAGCCCTGCTCTCCCTTCCTGTCCTCACTCACCTTGGCTCTCTTTGGGTGATGTGGATGCACCCAGCCCCTTCCCCTCCAGTGCCTGATGTTCATCTGTTCCCTAGGGTCTCCTTTCCCATGCTTCTTCCTGCAGGCGGTTGCCTCCCTGACTCTGGGGGGTGCTGGGACCAGGGTGTAGCTAGGTGCTGGCACCCAGCAGGCCTGAGATGCGTTCTCTGCTCGACGGATCCTACCTTGCCTGTTGGACGTGTCCCCACTCCACCAGCACCTGAAACTCAACGCACCTGTGCGGAGCCCACTGCCTTGCTTCCCACACCCTGTGCCCAGCCCCCAAAGACTGCTCTCTGCAGCCTCCATCTCCCCGGGGACGCATCCATTCCCCGGGGCTCACACCACTGACACCGCATCCTCTCCTTGTCCTCCTGTCTACTGCTTGTTCTGTACTTGGTCCTCTCAATTCTGCCCTCAAGTGCATCTTGCAAGGGAATCTCTCCCTTTACGTGCACGGCACTCCGGCCAACTGGTCACCTCGTCTGCCTCCCTGCACTGCAGTGACGTTCCTTCCTGCTCGGGACCCTCCTGGTGTGCGGTCCAGAGGCTGTCAGCATGATCCTTCTAGAATGTAAATCTGTCGGGGTCGTTTCCCTGACTAACGCTGCTGAAGGTCTCCCCAGGGGCTCTCAGGATGAAGTTCAAACTCTCAGTAGCTTAGCATCCTTGGCCTTTTGTGGTCCAGCCTCATTTTACTTCCCCAACACTGCAGCCCATGCTCACAGAGGCTTCCTTCCCACCCCTCAACCGATGAGCGGCGCTCAGCCTTCAGGTCTCAGGGTTTGCATTACATTCTCTGGGAAGACCCTCCTGCCCACAGGTCTGGATCAGGGACGCCAGAGCTCCCCAAGTGTGTAGCACAACCGTGGTCCCAGAGGGCAGGCCCACATCGGACCTGGTGGATCCCAGGGCCTCGCATGTGGGAGGAACTTATTTTTGCTTGAATTCAGAAAATCAAGCCTAGAAATCAGGACAGCAGCAGCTGATAGAGAAATAAAATGTTTTTCAGGAACATCCCTGAATCCACACCTTGGCACTGAAATGTTCTTAGCCTCTGAAGGGCTTAAGGAAGAGTGGGAGCCGAGCCAGCCCTGTAGACAACCGAAATGAGCCCAAGCAAAAGCTTCCATAATGCATGTGCCGCGCCGCCGGTCCCCAGAGATCCACGAAAGGATGGATTATTTTTTCAGCAGGAAGAAAAGAAATTTGTCATCTCCGCCAGTGCTGGGAGCCAAGGTCACCCAGACTGCAGAGTCGCCTTCTCGTTGACACCGGGGGTCAGGAGATGACTGGGGCTGGGCTCGGGGTCCCCCTGACAGCAGGGCAGGTGCTGCTCATTGTCTTGGGGCTGAGCCCTAGGGCACTGTCGCCTCTTGGGGCACTTCCAGAGGGTCCCCGGCACAACTGAGGAGGGACCCAGAACAGCCTCCTCAGTTCATTCTACTTCCTCTCATGGGGGCCTCCCCACCGTGCCTTCGCCTTACGCACAGCACCTCCAGAGAACAGTGACTCCCAAGCACCCCAGCTCTTGGTGGCGCTGGGGTCCCATCGTCCTCCCTGGGGAACCATGCTCCCATCTCTCCTCTGGGGCGGGTTGCCGAAACACAGTGAGTGACCATGAGCTAAGATGGCCAATGCCGGCCAGTCACTGGACGTGGTCAGACAATCTCGGGATCCAATGTTAAAGCCTCGATATTACTGTCCACTGAGTCAGCCCCCCCTTCCTCCTCATCTGTCATCTCCAGGGGCTTCACCCTCCTCCCTACTCAGGCTCCGCTTCTTGAGGGAACTCTGTGCTGAGAGTTCCACCTTCTCTTGCAGTCCCGGGGAAGACACTGTTCTGCTCCTGAGGCTCAGTGCTCTCACAGGAGCTGACAGTCGCAAGGGTACAGGCCTGGGCCGCAGGTCCTATGCCCAAAGCAGCTGGCTGATGGGAGGGGTTGTCCTTGGTGCTCACAGCTTCCCAAGGGGCCTGCGGGCAGGGACGGAGTCCGATTTGGCCCGGGAGTCATAGCTGGGCGGTAGGTGCTGGTAAACACTGTTGACCGGGGGTCCTTAGGTAGGGGACCGTGGCTGAGCCTTGGGCCTGCAGGGTTGAGCGAACAGCTGGCACAGACGGCAGGGTATAGGCATGCAGATGGTGACTACAGGTAGGACCAAAGCAGCAAGTGCCCTGAGCCAAGAGCGTGGGAAGTCAGGAATGACTGCCTGGTGGGAGGGTCAAGGCAGGGCGCTGACCTTAAAGGACGCATAGGACTTTGACAGCTGTGCGTGTACAAGGAGGGACCTTCAGGCCTGAGCCAAGAGGGGTAGGAGGAAGATGCTGGATGTGTTCAGATACACAAAACGGACAATTCGTGTTTGAAGGGAAAACGGGCAAGAGACACATAAAAGAGGCTCGACCTAATTAATACTCAAAGGATGCAAATGAAAGCAATAATGAGATGCTTCCCACCCCCAGTGTTCAGTAGGCGAGGACAAAACCACGTTGGAATCCAGGCCTGGACGGGAATTGGGAGATTGACCCTTTCGCCAACGTGAACGGGGCCATCACTGTGCCGTGCCTAGAAAGCTAGCCGCTGTGTGTGTGCATTAACAGAGGGCTACTTCCAGGATATTTTCCTAAGGATATAATTAAGGCTGGGCACCCACATTCAGCTGTACTGATTTTCATCAAGGCACAGTTTATGCCGACAAAGAAATCTCAATGTGTAACAGCAAATCGGCTGAGTAAAGTTTGGTCGTTAGAAATCTTGTAGTTAAAGAGCAATTCCTGTCGTGAGAAAATGTTCCTGATAAGCTGTTAGTGGGAAAAGCAGCGAGAACAGAATGAGGTGAGTGTTGCTAAGATGGACAAAGATACGTGTGCCAGGTGTGACTTCTCACTCCACAACAGGAGGCGGGGCGGGGAGGGGCTTCCTTCGGAGGGGCGTGGCCTCCTCCTCCAAGCCTGGCTGAAGGCGCCCACTAAAGACAGGAGCTGGCTCTGTCTTTCTTCCTGGGTGCTCTGGAAAGCTGGCATCCTGCCCTGGGGGTGTGTGGCGTGGGACAGCGCACACACCCAGCTAATAATAAAAGGGAGGCTTCCATTTGCCACTTGCCACTTGCCACTGTCCCTTCCCCTTCCTGCAACTGTTGGGGGCAAAGGGGTGGCTGTGCTAGAAATTTGAGTATTCTCTAATCCTGCCATATTTTTTGCTTATAATTTTGAACGTTTCTTTTATTTTAAAATTTGTTTGTTTGTTCGTTTGTTTATTTATTTATTGAAAAGGAGAGAGTGCACGCATAGGCAGGGAAGGGGCAGAGAGAGAGAGAG
Organism: Hyaena hyaena; assembly: GCF_003009895.1. Taxonomy (NCBI): domain Eukaryota; kingdom Metazoa; phylum Chordata; class Mammalia; order Carnivora; family Hyaenidae; genus Hyaena; species Hyaena hyaena. Next base: position 832,196 of record NW_024081062.1, on the reverse strand, counting down.
AGAGAATTCCAAGCAGGTCCTACGCTGTCAGCACAGGGCCCAATGCAGGGCTCTGGAACCTACGAACTGTGAGGTCATGACTTGAGCCAAAATCAAGAGTCAGGTGCTCAACCAAATGAGAATGTTTATTTTCCGTTGTAAAGTCCAAACATACAGAAGGGTGTATAGTGAAAAATATAATTTCTAACCATGTTTTCAAGCCTGTCAGAACCACTCAGCATTATACATTTCTGGAGTAGCCTCCTGGAGATGTTTTGTTTAAAAAATTTTTTAATGTTTTTTATTTATTTCTGAGAGAGAGAGAGACAGCATGCACAAGGCAGGGTCAGAGAGAGAGGGAGACGCAGAATCCAAAACAGGCTCCAGGCTCTAAGCTAGCTGTCAGCACAGAGCCCAATGCGGGCCTTGAACCCACGAACTGTGAGATCATGACCTGAGCTGAAGTTGGACGCTCAACCGACTGAGCCACCCAGGCGCCCCGATGTTTAGTTTTAAATATTTAATGAATTTTCAGACAATTACATGTATATAATATCTCCCGAACTGCTTTCACGCAGTTGGTGGTGCATTTTACTTCTTGATTTGTATCTTGTTTTTCACTTAATGATGTGACCTGATGAACTGCATCACAGTCCCTGGAGAGTGCCCTTTTAATAGCTGCATAATATTCCACGATGTGGCCACACGATTATTTATTTAACAATGGATAGGTTGGGTTGTTCTCCATCTTTGGCTATTGCAATGAAGAAGCTTTTGCACAAGCCAATTTGCAATTATCTGTAGGATAAGTCCCTAGAAGTGAGCAAAGCTTTGTGTCTTGGAAAATTAGGTGGAAATCACCAAAGGTATCTTCCATGGATGATGCACCAGTTGGCACTCTTCCATCAACCACGTAGATGCTTCTCTACCCTCTTGCCAACACAGTGAGCCCTCAGATTTTCTTTCTTTCTTTTTCTTCCTTCCTTCCATCCTTCCTTCCTTCTTTTCTCTCTCTCTTTCTTCCTTCCTTCCATTCTTCCTTCCTTCCTTCCTTCCTTCCTTCCTTCCTTCCTTCCTTCCTTCCTTCCTTCCTTCCTTTCAAGAACAGGTGTGCTTGTTTGAGGAAGCTGGGGAGGGGCAGAGAGAGAGGGGGACAGAAAGTCTTAAACAGGCTCCACATCCCACACAGAGCCTGATGCAGGGCTCGATCTTACAACACTGAGTTCATTACCTGAGCCGAAATCAAGAGTCAGATGCTTAACCAACTGAGCCACCCAGGTGCCCCAAGTCCTCAGACTTTTTGATCTTTGAAAAATAGTTGCAAAACTTTCACTTATTATGAATGGGGTTGAGCTTCTTTTAATATCCTTTTTTTAAAAAATCATGAAATACACCACATATACCGAGAAGTATGTAAAACATATTCGTATGGTAAAGTGAATAATTATGAATTAAACTCTCAGAGAACCAACAAGCAGAATTGGGTCAGCCAGACCAGCACCCAAGGTCCCCTGTCCCTGTGTGCACCCTCTCCTGGCTTGACTCCATCTTACCCCAAATTCTGTGACAGTGGTCACCTAGAAATCACTACACATCCTTAAGTTATCACGGTCTGTGGTTTATCAATGCCCTCTGCTCCCTCCTAGGTGACACTGACTACAGAATATTTAAATGTCATTTACCCCCACCTCTAACTTATGCGTTATTGCTGTGAGGTATTTTTATTTTACTTTCTTCCTACGGAGATCTAGGGTCTTTTAGTGTATTAGCAAATTGGCTCTTTGTCGGTGAAATAACTTGCAAATATTTCCCCCAGTTTATCTTTTTTAGTTTTATTTTGGCCACAGTGGTTTTGCCATGCAGGATTTTCCAAAAAAATATGTATATATTTATTAATTAAAATAGACTGGCAGGTTGTACACCAGAATGAGAGCAGCGATAGCCACAATAAATAGTGGAATTATGGCTCATTTTTGTGCTTTTCTTTTGCAGTTTAAAATTTTTTTTTTATTGAGGACATATTACTTTTTTTAAGTGGGATTTTTTTGTTTAAGTTTATTTTGTGTGTGTGTGTGTGTGTGTGTGTGTGTGTGCAAGCAAGCATGCGTGGGAGGGGCAGAGAGAGAGAGAGAGAAAAAGAAAGAATCTCAGTCAGGCTCCGAACTGTCAGCATGGAGCCCAGCGTGGGGCTTGAACTCACGAACCGTGAGATCATTACCTGAGCTGAAATCCAGAGCTGGGCGCTTAACCAATGGAGCCACCCAGGGGCCCTGTGAACATATTACTGTTATAATCAGAAATATAGCAGATACTATAAAAGTTCCCTTACGGCAGGACTGTCCTGGGCCTCCCTGAACCTGGGGTACTGATAAAGTCACTTTGCATTAAGGCCCCCGTGTCTCTCCCACTCGGCCAGCTGCTAGACCCCAGGGTCTTTGCCTCCTCTGTTGTCTCCCTGGCTGTTTCTGGTAGACCCAAACAGTGTGCCAGGGGATCTTCACCTGCTGGCGTCAGCGACCTTGAACCTGTCTAACACGCTGCCCACACATGCGCCGGCACCCCTAGTCCTCAGGGAACCTTCCTGAGACTTGAGTCATCAGAGCTGGAGGCTCCTGCACTCTCCTCTGTGGTAGTTCCTGAAAAGCCCAGATAGCTGCAGGTGGCTTTAACTGAAGCTTTTCTCTGTCTATAATCTTTATACCGCCAGGCTGCACCTAGCAGGGGCTTTAGGGAAGTAAAGCTAGGAGAGAGTCAAGTGTTGGGGTTCAAAGCAGAAGTAGATGGGACTCGTAGGGACCAGGGATGCCCAGAGCGGGGATGGCTGGAGCTCCACTGCCCCTGGGACATAGTCGTCCCCGAGGGCTTTCCCCGGGAGGGAGGGGGAGAGTGCCATTCCCAGGACACAGCAAGTATAGAGTCTCCTCACGGCCCAAGTGTGGGGAGCAGGGGTCTAGAGCCGTCCCTGTCCCTGCCACTTACCCGCCACTAGGGCTTCTAAGCCCGCAGCCTGGGAGGAAGGCCTCTCACTTCCCACTTCCTATTGTTCTTGCCTTTCGGTCCCTTGGGAGACCTTCCTGGATGTCTCCTGGGTGACTGTGTGTGCCTTTTACTGTTACCAGCCCCGAAGCTTCTAGCAGACAGTTTTGCTTTTTCCAGGGAGCAGCTAGAAAGCTTTGGGACTCTCCCATAGCAGGCTTAGAGCTCTCGTGGACTTGTTTTCAGGGTAGCCTCCTTCTTTGCTGGGCTTTATGGCCCTACACTTGTTTTTCTTTCTTTTTTGGCTCTGGCATTAATTTATGCAATCTTGTTATATATGTGTATCCTCGTAAGCACCTTAAATCCTTTCCAGAAACGTTGGGTAGAAATCATAAATACCATTTCTATCTTCATCCGGAGTCTGGAGGTGGGTAAACATCTCAGTGACAGCCAGTCTTATTAACTCTTACCTGGGCAGGCGGGAAAGCAGCTCCTGGGGTCCAGAAGCTTCTCCTGCAAGCCCCCAGAGAGGCCTTGAGGGGGCCAGGGTGGGGGAACGCACCTCTGGCTGAGAGTGGGGTGTGGGGACAGGAGCCCCATGTGAGCGCTGCTGAGGGCCTCTGGGAACCCTGGATTTTCGTGAGGCGACTCTCTGGAAGCCTCAGCCCCCTGGATGTTTGAGAAAAGGCACATTTTCACTGACTTGGGACCGGGGTTTTTCTAGGCTTGTCAGAGGACGGTTTCTCTTTCTTGGCAGAGGATGGAAGCAAAGTCTGCAGGTGTCAAGAGCAGGAGAGTAGCTGAGGGGCTCAGCCACTGGTTTCTTCCAGGCTGAGCGGGGAAGCGCGAAAGGCTGGGGGTATTGACGAGATCCCGGCCCTGGGGAGGGGTAGTGCATGCCCCCCCACCCCCCGCCGGAACCCTGGTTGGCTTGAGTGTGAAGTCTGGGGTGACTTCCTGGAGGTGGGGGTGGGGCTGTCTTAGGTGATGGGAAGGTTTCCGGCTGGACACAGAAGAGTCTAGCCGAAGTGGTGTGGTGCGAAGGCCCCTGGTGGCAGGGACAGGTCACCCCTCTGGGTGCTGAGTGCTCCTTGGGTGGGTCAGTGAGGAGTCATACGAGGTGGAAGAGCTGGATGGGGCAGCCCTCCTCCCAAGGCAGGGGGAAGACTGGGCCGTTGGGCTTTGCCTGTTCAGAAGCTACTCCTCTTTTTCTTTTTTCTTTTTGTTTTTTTATTTAATTTTGAGACATGGAAAGACAGAGCATGAGTGGGGGAGGGGCAGAGAGAGAGGGAGACACAGAATCCGAAACAGGCTCCAGGCCCTGAGCTGTCAGCACAGAGCCCGATGTGGGGCTTGAACCCATGAACCGGGAGATAATGACCTGAGCCGAAGTCAGACGCTCAACTGACTGAGCCAGCCAGGCGCCCCTCTCCTCTTTTTCCTAGTGACAGTATTCAGATGCCTATGGGAATCTGATTCCCCTTGACTTCCATTCTCAGACTGTGTGACATCAGTAGGGCTCTGCCCTTTCTCCACGGCTGTCGTTTGGGCCCAGGCCTGGCCACGCCACTGGTTCGCAGTAGGTCCATCCACCAAGTTTGTTCAATTGGATTGAATCCTGGAGCTCCTGTGCAAACTTCTGGGATGAGATGCTTTCTTCTTTTTTGGACTTGGATCTGGGAAGACGAAGGCCTGGAACTACTTTGTCACCATGAGGAGGCTAAAAGGAAAGCTCTATAAAGTAGACTGGACAGAAGGAATAAAGAGAGATTAGGGACTGGAGGTGTGGTTTTGAGCCCCTGAATCTAGCTGTATCCGAAGCTAATTTATTGAGTCATATATTCACAATTTCCAGGGGTGCTATGGACTTCAGGAGAGGCTTGATCAGGAGTGCAGTTGTATCATGCGGGCCATGAATCCCTTCTGCTTTTCACCACCAGTGGTGATGGCATCATCATCAGGCTGGCTCTCCTCTTGATGGCACAGTGATGGGCAGCAGCCTCTAGGGTCTGGCTCTTTTTTACTGAGAGTAGTTATTTTTTCCCCTCCAGAAGTTTCTGTAGACTAGGGAAGCATCTTTCTTAGAAGACCCCAGCAAACATTATCCTGTCCTGTCTTACCCTGTCTCCCTGGCTTGGCTTGGGTCATGCACTTACCTCCGGACCAATCTCTGTGTCAAGTTCTGGACTCTTCTCTGGCTTTTGCCTCTGGGTCAGTGTCTCTGGGTCTGACTGCAGTTACAGGGGGGCCGCGGGGGTAATCCTTGGGCTGGCGGGCAGCTGGAGGGGCACCCCATTCAGAGGGAGGCTTCCAGAAGCCCTCAGGGTGAGTGACATGACAGAGCAGGAGAGTTTGTCACAGCTCTACAGCTTCTGCTCTTCCTCCAGGAGTTTTGTTCAGAGACCTGAGCTGCAGCCTCCGTCTGGATCCAGGCAGGCGTTTTGTATCTGGAACCACGGGTCACTGCCCTGTTTACTCCACAAATGAACCCCCTTCCTGTGTGTCATGCCTATTACTGAACTCCTCCATTGAAACATGAATGATTCATATCACTAAGGTTTACATTGTACTGTTGTGAAGTGATGGAATTAGCAACCGTGGCTTAATTGACAAGGATCAAAATGTAACTCATCTGTCAGATGCGGCTTGACCCCCTCAACTCTGAAGCCACTGTGGGTCACTGGCTGTGGCTGGAGAGAGTGAGGCTGGGATTTCAGCTTACGTGGCCGTCTCTTTCCATAGCCAGCTTCCCCTGCTGAGCCGTTTCCTGGGAAAGATGCTCTTGAATCCTGTACACATTTGAAACTGAGTCACGTTGGATAGGGGTCACTTGTGCAAGGCTGGACTGCAGGGAGGGAGGGTGGCAATCCTGGGGGTGAGCTCCAGGGTGGAGCCAGGTATGCCCCCGTTCCACCCGCCCCCCCTCCTTCCCTCAGGAAGGGCTTTGCAGATGGAATCGCTGCCCCCCCCTCAGTCTCCACTCTGGTCCCCACAGCCAGGGAGCCCCTGCCAGGATGGGTTTCCCTTCCCTCCAGGTGACTGCATGTATTAGCCTCTTCCCTTCTTCTCCCTGATGCCTGTGTGGCCTGAGAGCCCCAGACCCCATGTTTTCAGGGCCAGGGGGGACCTGGGGCTGTCCACAGAGTGGGCATGGTATGGTGATTGCTCTCAGGGCTGAATCTCGAGAGGACACAAACCCTTTGACTGTCAGGGAGGTGCTTTGCAGGGGACTGAAGCAGCTTGTCAGCAGGGAGGGGTGGGGCCGCACTGGGGAGGGCATGATAAGGGCCAGGCCCATGCAGCTCCAGGAGGCGCATTCTGGAAGCACATTCCAGACATGGCATGAGCGGGGGGCTGGGAGAACATTGGAGTGAGAGACCCAGGGGAGCCCATGGTGAGGGGGGAGGTAGATCGGGCCCCAGGGATGTTGAGATTTTATATGTGATGTGAAGCCATGGAAGGCTTTTTTCAAAAATTGTCTTTAGGTGCGCCTGGGTGGCTCAGTTGGTTAAGCGTCCGACTTCGGCTCAGGTCATGATCTCACGGTTGGTGACTTCAAACCCTGTGTCTGGCTCTGTGCTGACAGCTCAGAGCCTGGAGCATGCTTCAGATTCTGTGTCTCCCTCTCTCTCTGCCCCTTCCTCACTTGCGTTCTGTTTCTCTCAAAAATAAATAAACTTTAAAAAAATCTTTAAAGAATTGTCTTTGTTGAGGCATAATTTATGGATAGTAAAATGCACACTTTTTAAGTATACATGTTATGAATTCTTTTTTTTTTTAATGTTTTTTATTTATTTCTAGGAGAGAGAGAGACAGCGTGAACAGGGGAGGGTCAGAGAGAGAGGGAGTCACAGACTGAAACAGGCTCCAGGCTCCGAGCTGGCAGTCAGCACAGAGCCCGACGCGGGGCTCGAGCCCACGAACCGCGAGATCGTGACCTAAGCGAAAGTCGGATGCTTAACCGACTAAGCCACCCAGGCGCCCCTACATGTTATGAATTCTAATGGACGCTACAGACATGTGACCACCATCTCAATCAAGATATAGAACATTCCACAATTCCTGAAAGTCTCTGTACCTTTCTTTTTTTTTCAAATATTTTTATTTATTTCTAGGAGAGAGAGAGAGAGACAGCGTGAGCAGGGGAGGGTCAGAGAGAGAGGGAGATACAGACTCTGAAATAGGCTCCAGGCTCTGAGCTGGCAGTCAGCACAGAGCCCGACGCGGGGCTCGATCCCACGAACCGCGAGATCATGACCTAAGTGAAAGTCGGACGCTTAACCGACTAAGCCACCCAGGCGCCCCTGTACCTTTCACTAAAAGGCAAAAGACTCATGTGATCTGAAGAGAAACAAGAGCTTCCCCTACCTTTCAGTATTTCTCCACTCCCCAAGCCCAGACCTCTGCCCCACACAACTGCAGCTCTGCTGTGTTACCATAGGCTACTTTGCCTGTTCTGGAACTCAGTTCTCTGTTGTGTCTGGCTTCTTTCACTCCCCAAAATGCTTTTGAAATTCGTCATGTTTTTTTTAATTAATTTTTTTTCTTTTAGAAAGAGAGAGAAAGCATGCAGGCGAGGGAAAGGGCTGAGGGAGAGGGCATAGAGAAGGAGGAAGAGAGAGAGAGGGAGAATCCCAAGTAGGCTCCACACTGAGCGTGGAGCCTGACACAGGGCTCGATCCCATGACCCTGGGATCATGACCTGAGCCAAAAATCAAGAGTCGACGCTCAACTGACTGAGCCCCCCAGGCGCCCCGTGCATCCCACACATTAGTAGATTTTTAAAATTACTGAGGAGGATTCCACTTTGGGAATGAACCTCCATCGTCCGGTTGGGGAAGTTCAGATTATCTCCAATTTGGGGCCCTTATGAATAAAGCTGCATCAAACATCCTTACACAGTTGTTTTTGTGCATATGTTTTCATTTCTTTCAGGTAACCACCTAAGAGTAGAATTGTTGGCCCCGAGCATAGGTATATGCTTAACGCCAATTTTCAGAATTGCTTGTACCATTTTTACCATTGCAAGCAATGCACCAGAGCGTCTGTTGCTCCACAGCCTCACCGACACTTGGTGTTATCCAAGCTTCAATTTTGGCCAATTTCCTGAGTGTGAGGTGGTGTTTCCTTGTGGCCTGCATGTGCATTCCCACTGGGTGGCATGCCCCGGCGGCAGCCGATCGGATTCACTGTCCCTCGATTTTCTCTTGAGATATTGGCTCTCTCACCTCCCAGCTTCTCCTCCTCTCCCCTGCCCTTCGCCTCACTTCCCAGCCCCATTCAGAAGGGCGTGCAGCTGCCGGCACCTGCACGGTGGCCTTTGGTGCACAGTGAAAAGTGGGTTCTGAGCCCTGGCCGGAAACCTCCCAGGGACATGGCAGCACGGGGGGTCCTGGGGACCCAGGATTGGCCAAGTCCAGCTGTGTCTGCCTGCAGCCCCCTGCTGACCCCTGGCAGGTGGCGCTGGGACTTGTTTTCAGAGACAAGTGTTGCTAACGACTTCTCAGGGTGGCTTCAGTTGGCGGGTCCCCTCCACAGCAGGCCCCCTGTGGTCACTCCACGGCCTGGGGACCCTCCTTTGCATCCAGACAGCGTGCTCTCTCTCTTCCTCTCTCTGAGGGACCCTTGGGTTGCTGAGGGCCTGCATGTAGAGGCCCCTCCTCTTTCTTGGTCCACTGTCCTTGGTGGTCTCAGCTCTGCCTCTGGGTCCGGAGGCCTGGCTCCGTCACTCAGCAACCGGGGTCACTATGACCTCCGTGCCTCAGTTTTCTCCCCTGGGCCTCAGTTTCCTCCCCTCACAATTGGGACAATGACATGTCCTCCTCGCGGATTGGTGTGAGGATTATGAGACACTCACGATGCGAGAGTGCACACCGCTGGGCGGGCCCTCCTGGCCTCACCCTGCCCAGGCTCAAAGGCGCCTCGTTCTTCCAGAAGTGGAGGTCCAAACCCCTCAGCCTGGCTCCCAAGGTGTCCCCACACTGTGGGCTGTGAGGGGGGCACCCCCTTTGGCCACATATGGTGACCTGCCTGTATCGGTCCTGTGGTGTCCCCTGCAATCCCTGTTCTATCTCCTCCCCACGGTACTGTCCTGATCACTCATTCTCACTTCCTGATTTTTAAAAAATGTTTATTTACTTTTGAGAGAGAGCATGGGGGAGGGGAGAGAGAGAGAGAGAGAGAGAGAATCCCAAGCAGGTTCTGTGCTGGCAGCAGTGAGCCCAACTCGGGGCTTGAACTCACGAACTGAACCGTGAGATCATGACCTGAGCTGAAGTTGGATTCTCCACTGACTGAGCCCCCCAGGCGCCCCTCACTTCCTGACTTTTGCCTGTGCTTTTCCTCCTGCCTCTTCTTCTCTCTTCCCGTGCCCTCTTGTCCCACGTGACCCTTCACCTGCATGTTGTCGCATCTGTCACACCTGGCCTTCTTGTCTCACCTGCCAACCCAACTCTGAAATACGTCCCACTGTGGTCATGAGGGTGCCACCACCTGTTGTGTGGGTGGGCCTGGTCTGAGTGTGTGCTCAGGCTGGGGTGGCCTCTCTGCCCACCTTTGGGTCTAGATCAGTGACCATTGGGAAGCACGGAGAGAGGCATCGGTGGGGGCCTGCTGGGCCCTGGCGGGGGCGGGAGAGCTCTGAAGAGCGGGGAGTACCTGCTTTCACAGTTTTTTTCTCTCCTATCCCTTTGCAGGCCATCAGAGGACAGGCCCCAGAATGGAAGAAGGGGACACATCTCCTCTGACTCCAACCAAGCATGCGGGCCCGGGTGGCTCTGCTCTGCTGGCCTCTAAGCGGGGCCGGGGGTAGAGCCTTCCCCACCTTGCTCCTTTGGGGTCCCCAGGTCAGAGGCATTGGGGCCTGGTCCCCCCATTTATTTTTTTGTTTTAATTTGTTTATGTTTTTTTTTCCAGAGAGAGAGAAAGAGAGAGAGTGAACAGGGGAAGAGAGAGAGACAGGGAAACACAGAATCTGAAGAAGGCGTTAGGCTCTGAGCTGTCAGCCCAGAGCCTGATGCGGGGTTTGAACCCTTGAACCGCAAGATCATGACCTTAGCCAAAGTCAGACGTTTAACCAACTGAGCCACCCAGGCTCCCTGGGCCCATTTATTTATCTGGATTTATGTTTTGAAATTGCGTTGCCAGGCCCACTAAGAAGACCAGTGGTGCCAGAGCCCACTGCAGAATTCATTTATTGACCTCAGTCTCACACTTGCCCCTGGGCCAGAGAGACCAAAAGCCCCAGCAGTGGGCGCCAGGGATGTGGGGTCACCAGGTGGGCATGCTGCAGCCCTTGCTGGGGGTGAGCGCTGCTCAGGAGGGGGTGTGCAAGGGCGGGGTGGGGGGGGACAGGCGCTGTTGCCCTGCTAGGGCTGAGTTGTGGCATATGGACAGATGAATGGGACGTACCTTTACAGTGTTACCTCCCAGTGGGGACAGCACACATTGCCCAGCCCATCCAGTGGCCAGTACAGTAAAACCTTGGATCAAGAGTCACTTGTTCTGTGCATGTTCTGCAAGACGAGCTAACATTTCTAATAAATTTTAACTTGACAAACGAGAAATGTCTTGCAATACGAGTAGTACGTGATGCCAAATGCCACACAATCACAACTGAGCCAACAGCTCTTCTCTCTCTCTCTCTGATGGATTGTGGGTGATGGTCTCCCATGCTCGGATGCTTGGTCTCAGGCAGTGGTGTTTGGCAGAAGTCAGTGATTTTTCAGAACGTTAGAAGGTCCCCACAACTGGCACTAGTGTATTTTTTGTCACTCCAAAGCACCTGTTGACAGTCCTGTGCTTTTCCACACAGGAGTCAGCCTAGGAATGCTTTGCTTCCTTCTAAGTCAGCCTCCCTGCAGATTGAGACCCTTCCCTCTGCTCCCCTACTCCCTTATTACTAGTTACATTAAATACAGCATATGACAAGAGTTTATTAATACTGCACCGAAGTCAACATCCGTGAGTGACAGCGAAAGTCGTCCTCCACAATAGCCTTCCTCTCTCCTGTCTCCCTCACCCCAAAGGTTTTCAAAGGTAAGTGCAGGTTTGTTTATTTTTCTTTATATGTTATATATTTTTTTATTATTTACAGTCTTGGAATCATTTTTATATGAATAGTTTTGGGTGGTGGAATGAATCATCTGACTTTCCATGATGTCTTAGGGGGAAATTTGCTTTGATAAGCAAGTGCTTTGGATTACAAGCTTGTGTCCGGAACGCATCATGCTCACAAACCAAGGTTTTATTGTATTTGAAAGCCATGGGGTACAGGGCATAGGAACAGAAATCCTGATGGCTTTGCCATGGGGCAGGGACAGGAGTGGGCACAGCCCTCTGGAGAGTGAACGGACTCCGGTCAGATGGAGTTTGGGGAGTGTCCCTGCAATGCCGCGCCTGGTATGGCTTGTCCTGGCTTGCTTGGGCGCCTTCTGAGGGGAGGCTGCGGACACCTCCAAACCCTGCCGGAGTAAGAAGCGGCACATAGGGGACATGCAGTGCTATGGCTGGACCTTTACCCAGGGCCCAGTGGAAAAGTCAGTAACGGGAGGCTGTGCCATCATGCAATGTCAGTAAGACCCACCCAGCGGTGAGCTCCCATCTTGTAAGGACGCACAAAGTGCAAGGACCCACAGCAAAGGCACCGCGGATGTTGGATGAGACGTGTGGGGGGCATCTGGGGATGCAAGGGGGTGGAGCAAAGGACGGAACAATGTGTGGGCCTTGAGGACCCTCGTGGGATAGAGGCTGTGGACTGAGGAATCTAAACTCAATCCCTTCCTTTTTTTTTTTTATTTTTTCATGTTTATTTATTTTGAGAGAGACAGAGTATGAGCAGGGGAGGAGCAGAGAGAGGGAGAGAGAGAGAAAATCTCAAGCAGGCTCCTTGCTGTCAGCACAGAGCTGGATGTGGGACCCGAATCCAAGAACTGGGAGATCATGACCTCAGCCACAATCGAGAGTTGGACGCTTAACCGACTGAGCTATCCAGTAACCCCTCGATCGCCTCCTTCTAAAGCCCAAAACACAAACACGCAAGTAGTTGTAGATCTCAGGGCCAGAGTTCTTGGAGGAAAGTGATGTGGGGAGAGGGGTGTGGGATGGGGAAATGCGTGAGGCCCGGCAGCGGTTAGCCATTTGTGCATTTGGGTCTCAGGGCCGTTTTCTGTTAAGTTAGGGACAAGGCTCAGTCTGGGAGGTGGCCACGTCCTGTGGTTCTCCTCCCTGGAACTGAGGACTCCTCCCTTGCTTTGGTCTTGGCCTGCCTGCCCTTCCTCCCAGGGCCCGCCCTGGTGGGGGATGGGGGATGGGGCGTGTCCTTGGGTTTCAAGGTCATTTGGTGGGTCAAGGCCTCAGAACGATGTCAGAAAATAGCTTTGGGGGCTGCCACGGCTTCTGGTAACACCAGCACATGACCTCCGGGGGTACTTTCCATGTGTGCCATTGAAATTTGTGCTCAGGCCAGCCTCTTGCATTACTGTCCCCGCTTTAAAGAGTGGGGAACCGAGGCTCATAGAGGCAGGTCCATTGGGAAGATCATGGAAGGCTGGGTGGGGGGTTGCTGCGCTCCTGCTGGTTCCCCCACCGATGGCCGTGGCTCGTCTGTCTCAGGATCCAGGTGTGGCGGGGGTGGGGGGTGCGGCGTAGGAAGCTGTCAGGCTGGCAGCATCCAGGCAGAGGTATGGAAGTTTCGGTGGACCCGCATCCCAGCCCGTGTGCCCGGAGCCTCTAATTGCTGGGAGCTGGCCAGCCCAAAGGACAGCACGGTTATTGCAGACCTGGCCAGTGTCCTGTTCCTCTGGGTGTTGTTTTTTTCCATCGCAATTGAAACAACTTCGCTCTTCCTCCCAGGGCCGGGCCGGCCTCTCCTGGTCTCCAGCAGCTGAGCTGGTCCTGGGAAACTCTGACTTGCTTGGGCTGCCGGAGAGTGTTACCGCGGTCACATCTTCAGCAGCTGGCTCCGTCCCTGCTGGTGACCTCAGGGGTGGGTCTCAGCCAAGCACTGGGCCTTGGGCAGGGGTCTGGGGTGGCTCCCTGATCCTGAATCTCCTGCCAGGGTCAGCTGTGGCCCCCACCTCTGCCCCAGGCCGCCCAGGGAGAATGCCTGGCCACCGGTGTCAGCCTGACCCGGGCCCCCACCCTGGGACCAGTCCTGGGACCTGGGCCCAGAAGCTTCTGCCAGGGCCTGGCTGAGGCTACTGGACCCGCCTGCTCTGTGCCCCTTTCCCTGCCTGTCCTGGCTCCTATCAGCCCAAGCAAAAGCAACATCTCAACCTGGGAGTGGGGAGGGAGGGGAGAGGATGGGGCCCTGGCTCAGGCCAGGCCACCCTGTGTGGAGCCATCCAGGCTGGGCTCTGGATGTGGGTGGGCGGTTGGCGGGCTTGAACTCTTGCTTGTGCCTGGCACAGCTCAGTGGGGCTTTCTTGGCACTGAGGATCTGTTCCCCCACTGGCTCTCTGGTGCTACCTTAGAGTTCTTGATCCTAGAGCTCTCTGAAGAAGGCATACCAGTCAGTGCCCAGCCTCAGCCATGGCAGGGCCCAGGGGTCCAGTGGACCATGGGCAGAGAACGTCCACCCAGGCTTGGCTGGTAGGGCTCTGCTCCTTGGAACCCCAGGGGGAATCTGCAAGGGACCCGGTCATACTCCTGAGCCTGCCTCTTAAAGCTCTGGAATGTCTCAAACCTACTCTGACCTCTCGGAGAGTTTGGGGTAAACAGAGGGAGGTGGATGAAGGCATCCACGGGGCTGGGGGGAGCTCAGGGGCCATAACAGCAGGGGCTGGGACCACCCCAGACAGGAGAGTCAAGAGAGGGAGCAGCACTGACCAGCAATTTTTTTTTTTTTTTACAAATAGTTTATTGTCAAATTAGTTTCCACATAACACTCAGTGCTCATCCCCACAAGTGTCCTCCTCCATGCCCATCCCCCCCCCCCCCCCCCCGCCATCAGTCCTCAGTTTTTGTCAGCATTCAAGAGTCTCTCATGGTTTGCCTCTCTCCCTGACCAGCAATTTTTAATTAAAAAATGAAATGTATTTCTAGCAAATCTGGATGGATGGTTTCCCAGAGGCACAGCAGAGAGGCAGTAAATTTGTGCATCTGTGAGGTATGAGTGTGTCCGCCTGGGACACGCTCCCCCCTGGCCCCCAGCCATTTCTTCCACTAGCACTTGGCCTTGATGACTTGGGCCCCCATCCTCTGCTGTCCCTGCCATTTCCTTCGTGTTGGCTTAAGGGGTGAGCGTCAGATCTTTTGATTCCTCTGTGCCTTCCCTGGAATCCTGCACAGAGTGCCTCATCTGTAAGTATCTGTGGTGTAAGTGATTCAGTGAACAAATACATTAATGATTGTAGCAAAGAGAGAAAATGCTAGTCTGATACGGAAGGGAGAACATAAAAGGAAAAAAAAAACCCATAAATGCAGGTGAGAGAAGCCCAAGGGCATTGCAGGGCAGGGCTAGTCGGGGCACGAGCTCCAAGGGTCCCAACATGGCCTCGTTCACCCGTCTGACTGATGTCAGTTTGGAGCCTCGTTCCAGCTCCTTCTCTTCCTCCTCCTCTCTCCCGCCTCTTCCATGCTAGTTTCCAGACATGTTCCCTGCTTCCCTTTGGCCTCAACATGCCACTAATGTCATGTACTCTGGCCCTTGCTGCTGTCGCTACATGGAGTATCTGCCTTATTGACCTTATAAAATCTGCTTCTTTGAGGCCAGGTCAAATGCCTGCTCTTCCTCTCTTCCCCCTCCCCCCGGGCCCCACCATGAGCTAACTCCCTTCCCAACCGCGGCCACTCACACTCCCGTCTAGCTGGGACTTTGCCACAGCTCCCGTAACTGATTTGGAGCCTTCTTCTCCAGGGAGGTCCTCCGGGGCAAGGGCACCATCCAGTTCTTCCTGTAGAAACAACACGTCTGTTGAATCAAATTGAAGTTTGGGTATTGAAAATCTCAGGTCTTCTGGAAATTTGGCCAGTGAAGGAATGATCCCCCAAGTGTCCAATATAGTTGCATTTTCTCTGAAAGGTTTAAGACATGAGACCCATAAAGGCGGGGAAACGGCTCAGCCCAGTACAGAGGTCTTTGTCCAACATTAGACCAAGATGCTTTATAGGAAAGAATGATTTTTCAACAGCAGAAACTTCCTGAACTGTTAAATTGGACATGCTGGAAGCCCCATGCATGTCACATTGGCTTTCTTTTGCTCTCATTCCTGGCTTTTAAAAGAGCTGTCCATTGTCATTTAATTGAAAAGAGTTTCCAACCTTCATGCAGCTGAGTTCAGCCAGTATCGACAGAGTTGGGCCAGTGCTGGGTGCTGAGCTTGGAGGTGTGCGAAGTCCCCTTCTGCTCCGGGGCTCCAAATCCCTGGGTGGGGGAGGTTGGACGCAGGGTAGGAGGTGATGGGTGAGCACAGAGGTGGGTTGTGGGTGCCCCTCCCCCGAAGTTTCAGCATGCCTGGGCCAAGCTTCTGAGGCCAAGATGGGCACTGGCTGGCGGAGGCAGTGTGGGTGCAGGGCACAGGGTTCTCTGGACTCAGGGAGATGGGGGTCCAAATCCTGGCCTGCAGGCTGATCAACATAGCTGTTGTCCTCTCTGTGCCTTGATGTTGTCACCTGTAATGAGGGTGATGTGGTGGAGGGGTCCACGCTCAGGATGCAGGGCTCTGCTTATCATGAAGTGGTCTGCGATTGTGTCACCGTGGAGAGGGAGACACGCATGGCTCCAAGACAGAGGCCACATGCCCAGCCTGACTCCACTACCTTGCTCTGTAACTCTCCTTCTTGACATCATGTCCCCTCCCAGTATAAGCCCAGCACTGTGGCCCTGGCTCTGAGGCAGGGGCCAGCCTGGTAGGGTGGAGGATGGCCCTAAGGTAAAGGGCTTCTCCAGTGCTCAGGCTTCAGGGAAGGCTGAGAGGGAATCCAAACAGGCCTTCAGGGAGGCTGAGGCAGAGGCCAGAGCTGGAGGAGTTTCTAGAAGAGGCTCAGCGCCTGCCAACACCTCCCCCATCGCGAAGCCGTCCGGGGCCCAGGGCTCTTGCTCATCCCCGACCACATCCGTTCACAGGCCCTGCTGGTCTTCTCCCTTCCCCAGAGTCCATGCAGAGCTCTGGCCCAGACGGGGGCGGGGGGGCTCCCAGCCCCCTGCTGCCCCGGGGTCCCACGATTCCTGTGGGCTGGGAACCAAGGCTGGGCTTCTCAGATGCCAAGGCCGTCCACACTGGGCCTTCGGGGACCCATGCTCTTCCCAAGATAGGCCTCTGAGGGCGGCTGTTAGTGATGGAGAAAGTTTTTTACAGATGGAAGCACTAATTAAGACATTTGAATGTCTTCCATATTCCTGATTCTTTGTTCTTTTCCTTTATGTAATAGAGAAGATCGTGCCTAGCTCATTACCAGCTGGTCTAGTAAACATCTAGAGACTATAAGGATATTTTATTTTAATTGCCTGAGCCTCAGGATTATGGAAACAAGATGGTAGGGGGAAGGGCTCTGAAAACGAGACTGGGAAGGAAGGCTCTTCCAGAAGCGGTCACTTGGAAGCGAGCGTGCTGGTTACTTTTACTGTGTGAGTGGGTTCAGAGTTTTTGACCCGGACCCAGGAAACATTGAGATCAGTTTGCAGGAACAGATAGGCGGAGCCTGAGCCCCTGCCCTGTTGACGGGAAGGCAGGTTGGAGCCAGTCAATTAAACACATTTCTCCTTAATAAATGTGGCAAAACTGCATGAAAATATGTCTTCTTTTCTGAGTTGCGTGAATCAAAGGCTGGCACGAGGCCCAAGAGGCAAGAGCCGTTTGCTCCGTGACAGACACGTACACAGAATCCTGCTGTGGTTCTGGGTTTAACTCGCACCAAGAACGCGACCTGCTTTCCGGAACATGGAAGTCAAGCCAGCCCGGAGGGATCAGAGGCCGGTGGTGGGTACTGACCACCAGGAGGAAAGGAGGGTGCCTCTGGTTCCGCAGTGTGGCCCCCATCAGGACGAGGATTTGTGAGTGCCTGCCCTGGGCCCAGGGCTTACCCCATGAATGAGCCCGCGGGCCTCAGCTTCTCCAGAGCAGGCTGAGGTGGGTGCACAGGGTCCTAAATGAGAAGGCTGGCATCTTACCCTGTGGCCTCCTAGCAGGCTGCTCCCAGGCCTGACCCCTGAGCTTGAGAAACAGCACCCACTGGCCACCTGTTCTGTTACCTCCCAAGGTGGACAGGGGTGGATGAGGCCATCCAGGTTTCCGAGGTCCAGAGCAGGGCCCACCCATGGCCTGGCTCACGGAAGGTTCTGGTGCCTCAGCCAGCAAGGCTGGCATGCTGTTCTGGAGTGGGGCAGCCCTGGGGGTATCACCACCGGAGAGGAAGCAGGGAGCATCCATCCTGCCTGCCCTGGGCGCTCCCTGGAGATGCCCTTGGGCCCTCTGCCCCGGGGCCTGCAGCTCTAGAAGGGAGGGATGGCTGAGATGTCTGCTCGCAGAGCCCTGGTGGCCACTGTGGGGGCAGGGACTGTGCAGGGAGGGAGGGGTGCAGGAGGCAGAACGGAGAGGTTCTGTCCTTGCGGGAGGAGACAGAGGCGCCGTGTCCTGTTCTGCTCCCCCCCCACCCCCGCCCCCTACAGGTGGCATTTCTCTTGGCTCCTCGGCTTGGCCTTATTAAAACTGGAACACTCCGTAAATGCTAATTCCCCACTCTTAACCCTCAGCATGTGCGTTTGTGGCTGGGGAAAACTCATTAGGGCCAAAGCGCTTCCCGGGCTGAGGAAGCACAGGGCTCATTAGGGAGGCTAAGACCATCCTGGTGGTTTCTAATGAGCTGTGAAAACCACTCAGGACCCGAAGAATTAGCAGAAAGGGTGTCTTTAAATTCCCAGAGGAGAGTTTGTTGCCTAATTCTGGAGCCTGCAGGCCAAGGGGTCTCATGGAAGGGGGCTTACAGACTGGGTCTTGCCTTTGGTGAATCTAAATTAGAGCCTTGGGGACAAAATCCTCCCACAGGGGAGGTGCCCTTTTCCTGGGTCTCCCGGACTCTTGGTTGGGGAAAAAGAGATGTCCTGGGTAGGGGGTGGGGGCCAGGCTGGGGGCCACTGGGTCCTCAGAACAAGGTGGGGTGCTCAGGCATTAGGTCTGTGGTTCTTGGGTGGGGACATGAATGGTGGTCACCAGGAGTCCAGACAGAGCCTGGCTGGCCAGACTGGAGCTCTGGCTAGCTCCTGGATCAAGGACACAGGTCCAGCAGGGAGGGGTTCTGAATGGAAGGATGTGAAGTTTGTGTCATTTTAAGATCCATCCCTGATGGGCTTACGTGGAGAAACTCTTGAGCCAGTACTGGGAGAGCCTGGTGCAGCTGGGCCAAGGCTCCCACACTGGTGGCAACCGTCGGTCCTCTGGACCTTCTCAGGCCCCTGTCCTCTCTGAGGCTTCTTTCCCAGGGACATGCTCCTCACAGGGGGCCTCTGGAGCTCTGGCTCCTGCTCCTGGCTTACTCACCCCGGTGAGTGGAGAGGGCCTCTTGCTTAGAACTTCCAGGAACTATCCCAACCATCTTGTAACTGGGGCTGCTGGCCATGCCCACCTTGAGCTGGGAGCTGGGGTCAGTCACACAGGTGACTCTCAAATGGAAGCCCAGGGGCCATGGGCACTGGTGGACCCAACCCAAAGTGATCCTTGAGCAGACACCCTCAAGGTCCTCCAGAACATCTTGTTACCCCTCCCCCACCAAAAACGTACTGTAGGTGGGGAATCTGGGGGATTCCCAGGATAACCAGGCATATAGAGGGAGGGTCCCTTTTTTGGCAAGCAAGTAGCCACTTTCTAAATGCTCCTGCCCACACTGCCTTACAGGGCAATGGTCCATGCCCTTGGCCCTGGTCAGCATGGTCAGGTGTCCATGGATCAGGTGGCCCAAAGGTCATGTGCTCCCCATGTGTATGTGTGACAAGCGTGACTGGCATGCCTCCAACTCACAAACACATCTTTGTTCTTGTGTCTAAGCTCATAGGTCCTCTGTGGAATTTTACAGATTATAGACCTTCCATGGAGTTTCGCTCTTTCCCGACACCCTTTGTTCTCTTGGCGTGCCAGAAGCAATGTTCTGTTATGTTTCCGTCTGCTCTCTGGATGTTCCTCCTTTTTTTTTTTTTTCAAATGTTTTATTTATTTCTTAGAGAGAGAGACAGTGTGAGCAGGGGAGGGTCAGAGAGAGAGGGAGACGCAGAATCTGAAGCAAGCTCCAGGCTCTGAGCTCTCAGCCCAACACGGGGCTCAAACCCACCAACTGTGAGATCATGACCTGAGCCAGAGTTGGATGCTTAACCGACTGAGCCACCCAGGTGCCCCTGGATGCTCCTTCTTAGCCTAGCTTTCTGCCTCTTTCTCCTTGATACAATCTTTTTTTTAAAATTTAATTTAATTTTTTAAATTTACATCCAAGTTAGTTAGCATAGAGTGCAACAATAATTTCAGGAGCAGATTCCTTACTGCCCCTTACCCATTTAGCTCATTCCCCCTCCCACACCCCTCCAGCAACCCTCTGCTTGTTCTTCATATTTAAGAGTCTCTTATGTTTTGTCCCCCTCCCTGTTTTTATATTATTTTTGCTTCCCTTCCCTTATGTTCATCTGTTTTCTATCTTAAAGTCTTCATATGACTGAAGTCATATGATATTTGTCTTTCTCCGACTAATTTTGCTTAGCATAATACCCTCTAGTTCAATCCACGTACTTGTAGATGGCAAGATTTCATTCTTTTTGCTTGGTGAGTAATACTCCATGGTGTGTGTATATATGTGTGTGTGTGTATGTGTATACACACACATATATATATGTATGTATGTATGTATATACATATATACACCACCACATCTTCTTTATCCATTCATCCATCTGTGGACATTTGGGCTTTTTCCATACATTGGCTATTGTCGATAGTGCTGCTATACACATTGGGGTGCATGTGCCCCTTTGAAGCTGCACACCTGTTGATACAATCTTTAAACTGAGCCTCAGGCCTTGGCCCCCTTCCCCATCACTGCAAACCCTCCTAGGCAAAGCTTTCCAGCCCTGACTCCGAGCCCATTTGTAGACTAATATCCCTCAACTCTCTGTCTCTAGCCTTGAGCTTGGACTTGCCCACTTGACATCCCAACGGATCCCAAACTTGGACTTGCTCTCCCCTTTCCCATCTGCTCCTCTTCTACCTTCTCCATGAGGGGGTTCTCCAGCTGCTCCATCTAGAGACCCGGATAGACCTGCACCTGCCAGCCCAGGGCTCAGTGCCGCCGTGGTCCCAGGCTCTGCATAGGGGTCGTCCAAAGCAGACTCGCCCTGGGATGGGGCTTTCTGGGGGCACCCCTCCTGGCTCCTGTTGTCTGAACTAACACCTCCGAGGACCACGAAGGACAGAGATTCTGAGCGCAAGCAGCTGGAACAGGAAAGAGGAGTCCAGCGGGCTTGGTGGTTCGTGGTGCTCAAACAATGCAGTACTGATTTCAGGATTTCAGGTGCTGGCTCTTGCCCGCGGCCTTACCACAGAGGCTGAGAGGGCAAACCAGAGGGTCATCCTGGACTCCTCTCTCCAGCACTGGCCACATCCAAACAATCCCCAAGTCTGGTTTATTTTACATCCTTTCTCTGCCTCCGCGCTGCCAACCTTCCAGGCCAGATCATCGCAGTCTCTTCTGGACTCTGCAGTGGCCTCTTCAGTCCATGCTCTGCTCAGCAGTGAGCACAATCCCTGGCACCTAACAGCTGCTCAGTTAGCATTTATGCCTCAGAGGGACCAGAACTGCTCTCCGGGTCCAAGTAGGACCCAGTGGAAGAACTTTGCCTCTAAAGCTCTGTTTCATGCACCTGGGTAGTGGGGATGACTGCTCATCTCACTGGGAAGAAAAAGTAAGAATTCATCTTTGTTACTAAAACCAGAGAAGAGGGGTGCCTGGGGGGCTCAGTTGGTTAAGCATCTGACTTCAGCTCAGGTCATGATCTCACAGTTCGTGGGTTCGAGCCCCATGTCGGAATCTCTGCTGACAGCTCAGAACCTGGAGCCTGCTTCAGATTCTGTGTCTCCCTCTGTCTCTGCCCCTCCCCTGCTTGTGCTCTCTTTCTGTCTCTCAGAGATAAATAATCGTTAAAAAACGAACAAATAGAGAAGAGCTACTGGTTTGTCAGAGCAGGTGGGAATCACAGTAAGAGCACTTAGTGTGTCACCCACAGGTCCACCAAGTACGTGGTTGTTGGTTGGGATTATCTCTGCACGTGTCTTGTCCTGTGCTTGCCTTCCTTCCTTCCTTCCTTAACTTTTGATTTCAAAATAATTCACTGGAAGTTGCAAAAACTGTATATGGAGTCCCTCATAGGCTTGCCCCATGACAGGTTATGTAACTGCAGTGTGGTATAAATACCCAGCAAGCTGATGTCGGTGTGGTACTGTTAACAGACCACAGATCCTGGCTTTTACCATGGTTCAACTCGCAATCGAGTGTGTGTGTGTGTGTGTGTGTGTGTGTGTGTGTGTGTGTAGTCCTGTGCAATTCTATCCCATGTGGAGATTCAGTAACCACCACACCATCAAGAAGCGGGACTCTGAGACGCCAGTAGCTGTATTCTTGAGCATACAAACAAGTCACCAGGAAGAATTTGCTTCATGTTAACTTACTAAGAAAAGACTACCAGCTACAGAGTTCATGCAAATGAAGACTGGTTCCCATGGAAGAGATGCCTTATTAAAATAATGGCCAAGTTTGCCTGGGAATGAAATACTCATTTTCGTGTTGTTTTTCAGATAATATTCTCTTCCTTTAGTTACATCCTGTGATGCATATCTAGGATCGTGTACAAAAGAGAAAAAGATACGTGGTAAAAGAGCTGTGTACTTACTGTGGGGGAAAAGGCCCTGTCAAAGGAACGATAATAGCAGATACCCTGATAGTGGTTACTATGTATTCAGGTACAATAAACCTTAAAAAAAAAAATCCATTGTCACAGATGAACTCCTTTCTGTTACCTCTTTGTAGTCACACCCCGCCTCCCCTCTCCCTGTCTCTGTCCCCAAGCAAATACTTAGCTTTCCTCCATCAAGATAGTTCTGTCATTTTAAAAATGTTTAATTAATTAATTTTAAGAGACAGAGCATGAGCAGGGGAGGGACACAGAGAGAGGGAGACAGAATCTGAAGCAGGCTCCAGGCTCTAAGCTGTCAGCACAGAGCCCGACGCAGGGGCTTGAACCCACAAACTCCGAGATCATGACCTGAGCCGAAGTTGGACGCTTAACTGGCTGAGCCACCCAGGGGTTCCTTCAGTTCTGTCATTTTTGAGAATGTGGTATAAGTAGAAACATAAAGTATGAACTCTCTGACATTGACTTTTTCTCCATTTAGTATAATTTCCTTGAAATTCACCAGGTTGTTGTATGTATCAATAGTTTATTCCTTCTTATTGCTGATTAGTGTTCCATTGTATGGACTTTCGAGTTTGTTCCTCATTAAAGAGTAGAGGTTCATGAATATTCATGTACAGGTTTTGGTGTGAATATGTCAGTTTTCCTTTCTCAGGAATAAAAGTCTAAGAGTGCAAGGGCTGGGTTGCATGCTAAGCGTGTGTTCACTTTTGTGAGAAACTGACGGATGCATTTTCCAGAGTGGTGGCACCATTTTACATTCCAGCGATGAATGAGAGACACCTGCATTCTTGTTACCATTTGGTATTATTTTTCCCCCTGTAGTTGTTTTCATAGGTGCATAGTAATATCTCATTCTGGTTTTAATTTGCATTTCCTAGTGCAACAGTTTTTTCATGTGTTTATTTGCCATCTCTACTTTTGGGGAAACATCTGTTCATACCTTTTTCCCGTGCTGTAATTGATATATGTGTGTGTGTATGTGTGCGTGTGTGTGTATTTTATTTTATTTTATTTTTTAAAATATTTTTATTTATTTCTCGGAGAGAGAGAGAGAGAGAGAGAGACAGCATGAGCAGGGGAAGGTCATAGAGAGAGGGAGTCACAGACTGAAACAGGCTCCATGCTTTCAGCTGGCAGCCAGCACAGAGCCCGACGCGGGGCTCGAACCCACGAACCGCGAGATCATGACCTAAGTGAAAGTTGGATGCTTAACCGACTAAGCCACCCAGGCGCCCCAATGTGTGTGTATTTTAATGTTTATTTTTGAGAGAGAGAGAGAGAGAGAAAGTGTGAGTGGGTGAGGAGCAGAGAGGGAGGGAGACACAGAATCCGAAGCAGGCTCCAGGCTCTGAGCTGTCAGCACAGAGCCTGACATGAGGCTCGAACTCACAGACTGCTAGATCATGACCTGAACCGGACATTTAATCGACGGAGTCATCCAGATGCCCCTTGCTTTTTTTTTTTTTTTTTTTTCTTTTCCTGTGGAAGATTTTAACCTAGGAACATACAAGGCAGTTGGCCTACGTGTAAGGGATCAGGAGGGTTGGGAAGCCTGATCTCTACCCCATTTGATCCTCTAGCTCAGTTTACTAACTGGTAGCACTTGAGTCTTATCCAGTTAACAGCACGCTTTATTTGACCTATATGGTGTTTTTTTAAAAAATCAAATGTATTTAAATATACTTTTAAGTGTAAGTTCAATGAGCATATGTGCATATACATATATGTATCAAAACTCCCGAAATAAATTAGAACCACCAGATCAGGAAAATAGCAAATGCTTATTGTGCATATAAGAACAGTTTGCAAGCTGGGAGCCCTCAAGCCCTCAGTGGAATGAGGCCCAGAGACTCACTGTTATAGGACCGTCTATGCAGTGAAAATACGGAGGCTGTTTATTTTTCACGATGACTGGGTATAGCATGAGACTTTTCCTAGTGGCAGGGGATCAGTTACAAGCAGTTACCTCATGCCAGTTTCGGGTAGCAGCTTAACTTTCATTTAGGATTTTCAGAGCCATTTCCAAGAGGCAGCCCATGAAGTTTTGCTTATTTAGTAGAATAAACCAAACTGGCTTAAATGGTCTTGTCTGGTCAGGGAATTTTCAAGTTGGGTCTTCATTTTGTATTTTACTTGTATTCATATATATCTGAATGTACATGTAAATATATATTATATCTTTTTATATGTAAGTATATATAACATATATGTATAAGTTATATATAATATATTTACAAATAATTTATATTTATATAATATATTTGTATATAATATATAGTCTGCATTTATATAATATAATCACATAATTATATTATATATGATTATGTTATATATAATTATATAAAATTGTATATATATTTTATATATAAAAACCAATGTACCCACCACCTCAGTCAAGATAGAGAACATTTCCATCATCCTAGGAAACTTCTTGGTGTCACTTCCCAGTTAAATCCACTAAGGTTTCTGAACTGCAGAACTGCCAAGTAGTAAATTAGTGTTGTTTTACACCAGTGTTTGTGGTAATTCGTTATAGCAGCCATAGAAAACCAGGGCAGTGCTCAAGATTCTTGCTCCCTGTTACTTGCTTGGGGTAAACCCCTCCTCCTGGGTGTGAGCGAGCTTGGTAAGTGTGACAGGCCGCTCTTGATGTGATTATGTAATGTTATATGGTTGGAGAGATTTTGCAGATGTAATTAAGTGCTTTCATCAGTTGACTTTGGGTTAATCTAAAGGAAGATTATCCTTCATTGGCCTGACCTTGAAAGAGAGCAGAGAGGTTCAAAGTGAAAAAGATTCTCTTGTTGGCTCAAAGGAGTAAACTGCCATGTTGTGAAAGGGATCACATGGGAGAGGACACCGAATGACCTTCAGGAACGAAAAAGCCTCACAGCTGCAAAGACCTGAATTCCTTGATCACCCTGAATGAACTTGGAAATGGAGTCCAAGTTCCAAATAAGAATGCAGCCTGGTGGACACCTTGATTTTATTAGCCTTTTGAGATGCTAAGCAGAGAGCCCAGGTACACCATGTAAGGCTTCTGCATAACTACGTGAAGTACACAATTATATGTGAAATAATAAAGCCGCACTGTTTTAAGCTGCTGATTTTAAGCTGTTAATTTGTTGATGCAGCCATAGAAAAACAATGCATATCCCCATTGAATTGCCTTGGCACCTTTGTTGACAAACGGTTGAGCATATATGGCTGGGTTTCTTTCTGGACTCTATTCTTTTCCATTGATCTGTTCGTCTATCTTTTCCACCCAAACTACTATTGTTTGGATTACCATAGCTTTATAGTAAATCTTGAGAAATAGATACTAGGAGTCTTCCAGATTTGTTATTCTTTTTCAAGATTGTTTTGGCTATTTTAGGTTCTGTGCATTTTCACGTAAATTTTAGAAGCAGCTTTACATACCTACCAAAAAATACTTGCTAGCATTTTGAATATGAAGATCAATGTGGGGAGATTACGCAGATTAACAATATCAAGTCTTCTGATTCATGAACAGGATACATATTTCTACTAATTTAAGTCTCGTTGAACTTCTCTTGGCAGTGTTTTGTAATTTTCAGTGTGCAGATCTTAGGCATCATTTGTTAAATATGTTTGTATGTATGTAATGTTTTTCCATGCTGTTGTAATTTTTTATACTCCAATTTTTTGCTGCTAGTACATAGAAATGCAATTCTTTTCGTTTTAACCTTCTATCTGTGAATTTGTCAAATTCATTTATTAAGTCTAGTAATTTTGGGTAAATTCTTTAGGATCATCTACATAGACAATCATGTTTTCTATGAATGAAGGCAGCTGTATTGACTTCCTTCCAATGTTCTTGCCTTATATTTGTTTTTCATGTTTTAATGAAGTATAAAGGACCTCCAGCATAATGTTCAATAGGTGTTGTGATAGAAGACAGCATTTGGTATATCACCACTTAGTATGATAGGACTTATACTTTTTTCATAAAATTTGTTAATATTATTATTATTTTTTTATGTTTCTTTTTGAGGGAGAGAGAGAGAGAGAGAGAGAGAGAGAGAGATAGCATATGCAGGGGAGGGGCAGAGAGAGAGGGAGACACAGTAGCCGAAACAGGCTCCAGGCTCTGAGCTGCCAGTACAAAGCCCAACAGGGGGCTTGAACTCACGAGCCGTGAAATCATGACCTGAGCCGAAGTCAGATGCTTAACTGACTGAGCCACCCAGTCACCCTCAAAATTTTTTAAAATCAAATTGAGGAATTTTACTTATATTCCTAGTTTGCTGTTAATTTTTGTCATGAACTGATGTTAAATGTTGTCAAATTATTTTCCTGCACCTATTAAAATGACTATGTGATTTTCTCATTAATTTCATTAATGGTATGAATTATAAATTGGATTTTGAATGTTGAGCTTGCATATCTTAGATAGAATCCACTAGGCCATGATTTTAATGCCATTTTTACATATTGCAGGATTCTATTTATTAATATTTTGTTGAGGGATTTTGCATTTACGTGTGTATGATTGGCGATTTTTCTTCTTTAAGTATTTGATAGAACTTACCAGTGAGGGGCACCTGGGTGGCTCAGTCGGTTAAGCTTCTAACTCTTGATTTCAGCTTAGGTCATGATCTCATGGTTCATGGGATAGAGCCCCTTGTTGGAGTCTGTGTTGGTAGCCCAGAGCCTGCTTGGGATTCTCTCTCTCTCTCTCTCTCTCTCTCTCTCTCTGTGTGTGTGTGTCTCTCCTGCTCACACACTCTCTCTTTCAAAATAAATAAATAACATTAAAAAAAAAAAAAGAACTCACCAGTGAAATTATTTAGGCCTGGAGTTTTCTTTGTGGGAAGTTTGGTTACAGTTATGTAACAGATTTGGGTTGTGGTAGATGGTCTGCCAACCTGGATGCATCCATTGCTTCCTTTTCTATGTGTGTGCTTTTACACGGACGTCCCTCCCATGTTGCTGGGGTGGCATTGAGACTTTCTTTGAAAAATGGAATACGAGAAAATGATGCTGGGTCCATTCTAGATCTATCCCTCACAAGCCCCGGCAGCTCCTGTGTTCCTTCTTAAAGCCAGCTACTGTGTAAAAAAATCTAACTACTCTGAGACCACATTGCTCAGAGGAAGCTCAAGTGGAGAGATTATCTGGAGGAACACTGAGGTACCAGACATGTGAGTAATGCATTCTTGGAACTTCAGCTTGGCCCAGCTGCCGGCTGAAAGCAGCAGACTGAGTCATCCCAGCCAACACCATTTGGAGAAGAACCACCAGCTGAAGTCAATTAACTTAGCAACAACAAAATGATTGCTATTTTTTGTTATTTTAATTTACTAAGGTTTGGAATTGGCTATGAAGCAATAGGATACTGAAAAGTAGGGCTATTCATGTTTTCTCTTTTTTCTTGTGTCACTTTTGGGATATTTTGTGTCTCAAGGAATTGGCTCATTTAATCTAAATTGTTGAATTTATTGTCACGGAATTTTTTATAATATTTCCTTATTTTTAAAGTATGTGTCAGATCTCTAGTGGTATCTTCTCTTCTGTTTCAGGTATTTTGTAATTTTTCTTGATCAGTCCTCTTGATCAGGCAATTGTTTGGGTGTTCTATAATTTTATTAATCACTTCAAAGAGCCATTTTTGGCTTTTTATTTTCCTCTGTTTATTTGCTTTTTTAATATTTGATTGATTTTGGCTCTTTATTATTTCTTTCCTTCTACATACATGGAATTAATATGTGCTTCCTTCTTAGACTGCTAAGATGTAAATTTGAACTATTGATTTTTAATCTATGCTTTTTCCTATTATAGACATTTAGAATTATGAATTTTCTTCTAGATACTGCTTTAATTGAATTTCATAAAATTTGTTATTTTTTCATTATCATTCAGTTAAACTATTTTCTAATTTTGCTATTAATTTCATCTTTGTCATATGAGTTTTTTTAGAAGTACGTTGTTTGGGGGCACCTGGGTGGCTCAGTCGGTTAAGTGTCCGACTTCGGCTCAGGTCATGATCTCACAGTTCGTGGGTTTGAGCCCTGCTTTTGGCTCTGTGCTGACAGCTAGCTCAGAGCCTGGAGCCTGTTTCAGATTCTGTGTCTCCCTCTCTCTCTGACCCTCTCCTGCTCACGCTCTCTCTCTCTCTCTCTCTCTCTCTCTCAGAAGTAAATAAAAACCATTAAAAAAATTAGAAGTGCATTGTTTGGTTTCCAAATATTTGGGGTGATTTTCTAGATATCTTATTGTTCTTGATTTTTCATGTAATTTCATTGTGTTGGAGAAATGCACTCTTAATAAGATTTTAATCTTTGGAATTTTTTGAGACTTATTTTATGGCCCAGCATATGGTCTAGTTTGGTGAACATTCATTCATGTGTGCTTGAAAAAAAAAAAGTTATTTGGGGGCACCTGGATGACTCAGTCAGTTGAGTGTCTAACCCTTGATTTCTTCTCAGGTCATGACCCACAGCTCATGGGCTCAAGCCCCACATCAGGCTCTGTGCTGACAGAACAGAGGCTGCTCAGGATTCTCTTTCTCTCCCTCTCTCTCTGTCCCTCCCCCATTCTCTCTCTTTCTCAAAATAAATAAGTAAAAATATTTTTTTAAATGTGTATTTTGAAGTTGTTCAGTGAGATAGTCTGAAAATGTCAATTAGATAAAGATTGTTGATAGTGTTGTTCAGATCTTTTATATCTTTACTGATTTTTATTCTGTAAATCACTGAGGTAGGGATGTTAAAATATCCAGTTATGACATGGGAATTGTCTAATTCTCTCTTTCCTTTGGTCAGTTTTGCTTAATGAATTTTGAAGCTCAAAAATTGAAGCAAACAATGTTAATTTTGTGTGTGTGTGATTTCTTGTTCAGTTAACCTTTCTGTCATTATGAAATGTTCTCCTTAATCTGTTGAAATATTTTTTGTATTGCAGTTTACTTTGTCTTATTTTAATATAGCCATAGCAGCTTTCTTATTTGTTGCTATTTTCATCTTTTGCTATCCTTTTACTTTCAATCTCTCTGTGTATTTATATTTGCACATTTATATAGTTGGGCATTGCTTTTTAAAAAAATCTATTCTCAAAAAGAAATAAAAATAAAAAATCTTTTCTGACAATCATTTCCTTTTAATTGGAGTGTTTAGTTCATTTATATGAAATTATTGATAGAGTGGGTTTTAAGTAAGATATCTAGTTATTTGTTTTATATTTGTCCCATCTGCTTTGAGTTCCTATTCTTCTATTGTAGGCTTCTTTTGGATTAATTGAATAGTATTTAATTCTTTTTTAAAATCTCCTCTATTGGCATCTAAGCTATGCCTCTTTTCTTTTTTTTTAACTTTTCAACATTCTGGTAGATTTTATTTTATTTCATTTTATTTTTTTCTTAAATAGTTTATTGTCAAGTTGGTTTTTCTATTTTTATTTTTAGTAGTTTTAGACATTACAATATGTGTTTTTAATGTATCACAGTCTACTTATAATTAATATTGGTTCATTTCACACATTATTATTTATACTTCACAAATATAAGAAACTAATAAACGACTAACAGTATAACTTCATTTCCTCTCCATTCTTTATACTATTGCCACAATTTTAATGATGTATATTATAAACCTCAATTTATAATGCTATTACTTTTGCTTTGAATGGACATTTTTTTTTTTTAAGGAAATTAAGGGAAAGGCTAGTGTTTTAAATGTACATGTTTATCCTTTTCAGTGCTTGTCATTCCTTCCTGTAGATCTGTGTTTCCATCTGGTGTCATTTATCTTCAGCCTAAGAACTCTCTTTAGTATTTCTTATAGTGCCAGTCTGCTGGCAACCACTTCTTCCAACTTTTGTTAATCTGAAATGTCTTCATCTAACCCTTATTTTTTAAAATGTTTATTTATTTTTGAGACAGAGACAGAATGTGAGCAGGGGATGGACAGAGAGAGAGGGAGACACAGAATCCGAAGCAGGCTCCAGGCTCCGAGGACCGGGTGGGGGGGGTAGGGCTTGAACTCATCAATCACATCATGACCTGAGCTGAAGTCAGATGCCTAACTACCTGAGTCACCCAGGGGCCCCTAACCCTCATTTTAAATTAATATTTTTGTTGGATATAAAATTCTTATAGTTTTCTTTCTTCATTTCAATGTTGTTCTGTGATCTTCTGGTCTCCATTGTTTTTAATGAGAAGACTGTTGTCATTTGCGTCATTTCTCTCCATATTTATTTTGTCATTTTGCTCTGGTTGCTTCAAAAGTTTCTCTTCATCTTTGGTTTTCAGCAGTTTGATTATAATGTGCTTACTTGTGTATGTGTGTGTTTACATGTTTTATTTCTGAGAGAGAGAGAGACAGTGTGAGCAGGGGAGGGTCAGAGAGAGAGGGAGACACAGAATCTGAAGCAGGCTCCAGACTCTGAGCTAGCTGTCAGCACAGAGCCTAATGCAGGGCTCGAACCCATGAACTGTGAGATCATGACCTGAGCCAAGGTCGGACACTTAACCCACAGAGCCACCCAGGTGCCCCTTGTGGCTTTTAAAAAAAAAATTGTATTTATACAGCTTGGGAGCTCATTTAATTTTGGGATTGGCAAGTTCTTGTATTTCACTACATTTGGGAAAATTTCAACCATTATTTTAAAAAATATTGTTTCTTTCTCATTGTCTTTCTGCTTTACTCTGAGACTTGAATGAGACTTCTAATGACTACTTAATGTTGTGCTATAGGTCACTGAGACTCTGTTTATGTTTAGAAAAATGTTTTAAACATTTTTTTTTGTATTTTTAAAATTTTAAGTAGGCTTTGTGCCTAATGTGGGGCTTGAAGTTAGAAGCCTAAGATGAAGAGTCACATGCTTTACAGACTGAGCCAGCCAGGCATTCCATGTTTTAATTTTTTTTTACATTTATTTATTTTTGAGGGACAGAGAGAGACAGAGCATAAGTCGGGGAGGGGCAGAGAGAGAATGAGACACAGAATCCAAAGCAGGCTCCAGGCTCCCAACTGTCAGCACAGAGCCCATCGTGGGGCTTGAACTCACAAACTGTGAGATCATGACTTGAGCCGAAGTCGGTCGCAGCTTAATGGACTGAGCCATCCAGGTGCCCTGCCATGTTTTAATTTTTTAAATCTCTTTTCTGCAGAATGGAAATTTTAATGAAATTTATCTCTAGTTTATTGGTTCTTTCTTTTGACACTTTAAATTTGCTTTTAAGCCAATCGAGTAAATGTTTTATTTCTGATATTTTCTTTTCAGTTATAGAATTTCCATTTTTCTTTTTCATAATTTCTACTTCTCTGCTTATATATATATTTTTAAGAAATGTTTATTTATTTTGAGAGAGAGAGAGAGAGAGAATGAATGAGAGAAGGTGAGACACAGAGAGAGAGAGAATCCCAACCAGTCTCCATGTTCAGCATGGGGCCTGATGCAGGGCTCAATCTCATGACTGTGAGATCATGTGAAATTATGACCTGAGCCCAAATCAAGAGACAAACGCTTGCCAAGTGAGCCACTCAGACCCCACTCTGCTTACATTTTTCATCCGTTCACTCATTAGGACCATATTTTTCTCTACGTTTTTTAACATATTTCTAGTAGCTCTTGAAAGTTCTTGTAGGCTGATTCTAACTTTCGGGTCATCTGAGGATCTGTTTCTATCAACTGCTTTGTTTCTTGATTATGAGTCACAGTTTCCTGTTTCTTTGCATGCCTGGCAATTTTTTTATTGTATCGTGGACATTGCAAATTGTACACTTTAAGAAATCTGGCTTATTTTTACTTTCCTTCAATTGTTTTGAGGTTTATTTTTTCTGGCAGACAGTTTATGGCAGTTCTTAATCCTGCCGAGGCTTGGTTTTAGGCTTTGCCAGGGCAGTATTGTTGTCATTCTCCATTGCTGTGTAACAAATTACCCCAAACCCCAATGTTGTTAGCATTTTCAAACAACAACATTTATTATCCTACCATTTCTGAGGATCAGGAGTCTGGGAGTGACTTGACTTGGTTCTGAGTCAGTGTCTCTCACAAGGCCACAGCCAAGCTGACATGTGGGGCTGTAGTCATCTAGGGCTACACTGTGGCTGCAAAACATACTTTCAAGGTCACTCATGTGCTTGTTGGCAGACGTCTGCTCATTGCTGGCTATGACAGAGGCCTCTGTCCCTCTTTACTTGGGCTTCTCCCTGGAGGGACTTTATGAGTATGAATAATAAGAGGTTGAAGATCGTTGGAGACCATCTGGAAGGTTGGCTACTAGCTACTGCAAGGGTATAGGAAGACACTTACTCTAGGGTGGAACTTCTCGACCTTGACACTTTTGCCATTTTGGGCTAGAAAATTCTTTGCTGTGGGGGGACTATCTTGAGTACTGTAGAATGTTTGACAGCACACCCAGTCTCTACCCGCTAGATGGCAGTAGTACTTCCCACCATGACAGTAAAAAGGTCTCCAGACTTTGGTAAAGTCCTTTGCGGGAGGGGCCGAATCACCCTTTCCTTCCAATTGAGAACCACTTCTCCAGGATGTGATTCTTATTCCTGAGATATGGGATCTATATTGGGTCTCAGATGAATATCTTAATTTGGTTTCTTTACCTTAAGGAGGCCAGGGCGAACTCCAGTGACTCCTAGCTCTGTGTAACTTTCAGTATCTCAGTTCTACTTTCAGCTGTGTGTCAGCTGGTTTCTTCTGGGTTTGTCTTCCTCTGTACATGTGCTGCACCGGGGTCTCAGCCAGAAATCTGCGATGCCCCTCTATACCAGTTTCCTCATCTATGCTACCAAATGCTTTACCGCTCAGGTGCCTTAGCAACCTGGACTCTAATGTCTGCTTCTTCAAGGTGGCATTTGTGCTCTCTCTACCAGAGATGCTGGGACTCCACTTTCTTTTTTTAATTTTTAAATTTATTTTTGCAAGAGAGAGAGTGCATAAGCAGGGAAGGGGCGGGGGTGGGTGGGGACACAGTTAGCCCCATGAAGGACTCGAACTCATGAACTGTGAAATCATGGCCAGAGCCAATGTCAGATGCTCAACCAACTGAGCTACTCAGGTGCCCCATGGACTCCATTTTCTTTACTGTGGTCAGGAAACTGTCTGAGGTCAAGAGCCAGACGGCACACGGGACTCATCTGATGTGCTTTCTTCTCTCAGGTGTATAATCATGGGCCGGCAATTGTTTAGTCCCTGTCATTAGCCTTCTGTATTTGTCTCATTATATCTGTTGACAGCAGAGGGACAAGTGCGATGCCACTTACTCCATCAGGGTGGAGGTAGACGTACCCAACATGGTGTTGTTGTTGTTTTTTTTAAGGAGCCAACACTTAAAAATCAGAAGATTTCATTTGAAAACAAATCTCCCCATTGCTCCTGAAAATCATATGTGTCCACCTTTATCCAGACTGAGGTTTGCCATTCATCTTCACGCTTATGCTGTTGTTTCCCTCAGTTCTATGCATCCCAGTCTCTCTACCTGTGTCTCTTACAAAAATGAAAAGGTATACTGAGTGGACAGTGTGATTTTTCTCCTACATGTCCAACCTCCCTTGTTTCTGTCATCTGTATTTGAGTCGGTCACCTCTTTTTCTGAAATTTAGGAGCCTTGGGGGCTGGATGGGATCCGGAGAGAGAAAACACCCTGGTGTAATCTGTCTTCCCCATAAATAAATTGTGGAGACTGATTGGGGTGAGTGCATCCTCTACGGATTCACTGGGCTGGGTTTAGCCACATAGCCACCACCAGGCAATTAAATAAGCAGACTCCCTGAGGGGTTGGCTCTGATGTGGTTGTCTGAGCCCAATCAGAAGCTATTCATTTTCCTTAGGCTCTGGCAGGGCACCCTTAAGCGGCAAGTTACTGAAAGAAAACTCAGAGGAAAGGGACCCTGCTTTACACGCATCTGGGCCACCATCTGATTCAGATCCTACCTACCCCGTCCAGGGGTTCTGAAGAAGGAACAGCCTTTCCCCTAAATGGAGATCGTGTGGCTTATTTCTCCGGGAAACCCCGTGCACTCAATCAGACCCACCATCACTGGATCTGTAAAGGCAGGAAGAATCTTAAACTGCCCTGAAGTGAGATTTGCACACTTGAATGTCCAGAGGGGCCAGACATGTAACATAAATGAATCAAGTTAGATGTTTAATGAGAGAGACTTGGGAGGGGGTGTGTGGCCACTGGAGAGCACATTCCCTGGGCAGGCAATCTGTTTCCAGAAGTTTGAAACATGGAGCTGGTCAAACAAAGCCATACCTGGCTTTGGTTGTGGACTAAGAGTTTATAGACTCTGGCTCAACGCTTTCAGTTCCGTCAGAGACACCACTGCTAGTTTTCCTGGGGGAATAAGCTATTATGTTGGGATGTGCACAATGCGGAGGGGCTGATTCTCAGTAGCTAGGGCCATTCCTGTGGGATGTGGGGAGTTATATGCCCCAGGGCCAAGAGCCAGAGTGAGCCCCATGGTCGGGGCTTGATGGTTCTGAGTTGCCCTCTGACCACATGGTACTGCCCCTCAGGGACTGTCTGTGTTCTGGGGCCCAGAGGCTGGGCTCTGGTGCTCAGTGAGTGCAGGGGCTGTGGAGGGGAGGGAAGGGAGCATGCGCTATGCAGCCATTCACCCTGAAGGGACTCTTTCCCCACATCTCACCCCAGCAGGACTGACTCCAGTGGAACACAGCGGATGCTGAAGTTCTGGGTCTGTACAGACGACGGCCCCCCGAGCCTGTGAGGCCACGAGAAACGGTCACACAGAAACCCCCGCTTGACCACGGAAAACAGTCCTCCAGTCTGGCAGAGATCCCCCACTGCGTGAGTTTGGAAACAGCCTCCTTTACCTACAGTCTCATTTTGGTTCTCACATTCAGAGTCAACTCCACTTCTGCAATGGGTCCCTGGGAGCGTGGAGGAGGAACCAGTGGCCCAGACTGGTTTGTCACATTCCCTACCTGACTGGCTACCTTATGGCGTCTTGGTTCTTTCGCTTTTTCTAGGTGTTCATGAGAAAAGTGTGCATACTTGGTGTTTAAATATTATATTTTTAGGAATGCTGATTTTAATTGTCTTACTAGATTTAGAAGAATACCAACCAATGCGTAGGTATTGTTATCTATGTATAGTTATGTAACAGTTTCGTATAGTTGTTTTCAACCATCAGGAAACTAGGAATAGACAGAAATTTCCTCAACTTCATAATGTCTACTATATTCCCAAAGCCGGCAGCAAATACTTGGTTGAAGATGACTTGGACATCTTTACACTGTGAGCAGGACCAGGTAATAATATTGGCTCACGGCACCCCCACTGATAACACTGTATTTGGGGTTTCCACTAACACTCTAAGGAATGAAAATGGGAAAAGACACTTCAGGATTAGAAGGAAAAGGTTTAAAGCCTCATTCTTTGCAGATGATAACATTATACACATCTATCTATTAAAGTCAATCAAATCAGCAGACCAAATAATAGAACAGGGAGCTCAAGCAAGGTTTCTGGATGCATCCATCATCAGCTTACTGTCACCAACACCTCCCTCTACATCAGCAACAGCCAACTGGAAAATCAGTCATGTTGCTTCCGGGCTGGTGGCCCCATGGAGGTGCTGGGAGGGTGGCCTGCTGGGACAGGAGGGCCTGATCCCTTTCCCCATACCTTTTTTTTTTAAGTTTATTTATTTTGAGAGAGAGACAGTGAGAGTGGGGAGGGGCAGAGAGAGAGGAAGAGAGAGAGAATCTTAAGCAGGCTTCATGCTGCCAGCTGCACAGCCCGATGTGGGTCTCAAACCCATGAACTGTGAGATCATGTCCTGAGCTGAAGTCGGACGCTTAACTGACTGAGCCACCCAGGCGCCCCTCCCCCATACCTTGCCTCTGCATCTCTTCCATTCAGCCATTCTTGAGTTAATATCCTTTATAAGAAACTGGTAAGTGGACTGAAGGCAAAGTCTCTAAATACCCTTTTCTAAAAAATGAAGCTTTCTTTTTTTTTTAATTGATTCAATTTCAGAGTGGCAAATACAGAAAACTCCTTGGCATATACATAACTTTGTAAGAGAATCAGTACTTGTAGGACCATTGAAATTCCAGGTACTGAAGCAATAGCAGAATTATCCCTGGACTACAGATTTACAGGGTTCTCTCCAAACAACCCAAAAAGCAGTTGGCTACCATCTGAACTTCCCATTGGTCTTACCAAAGGATGAGGTGTTGACAACCAAATAAATGATCTTTACTGAAAAATGAAATGAAAAATCACAGATGCAGCAAATGTACTGTAAAAAAGTTAATATTAAATTTAATATTTAAAATTATTAAATATTAATGCTTTACAAAAATGAATTGTTAATGAAAAGTGACAAAGAAATTGAAAAAAAAAGTCACCACTTGCAATAGCAAAAAAAAGTCTTGAGGTCCTCCTAACAAGGAATAGGAGGACCTTTCTGTAGAAAAATTAAATTTTAGTATAGGACATAAATGGAAATATTACCAAATGGAGAAATTACCATGCACATGGATGAGATGTTTTAGTACAATAAGACTCTTGAGTCTTCTAGACTCATCTAGGCATAAAATGCAATTGGATTGGGACACCTGGGTGTCTCAATTGGTTGAGTGTACAACTTCAGCTCAGGTCATGATCCCACGGTTCATGGGTTCAAGCCCCACATTGGGCTCTGTGCTGACAGCTTGGAGCCTGGAGCCTGCTTCAGATTCTGTGTCTCTTTCTCTCTCTCTGCCCCTCCCCTGTTCCCACTCTCTCTTTCTCTCTTTCAAAATTAAACATTAAAAAACTAAATGCAACTGGATCAGTATTTAAATTAAGGAAATCAACTAGCTCATTGTGAAATTTATATGGAAGAGTCAAGGTATAAGAGGGGATAAATCAGTCTTTCAAAATTGCTCTGGACCAGATGTCATGGCATATCACAGAGGCTGTGGCCCCGGTCAAGGAATAGCCTGGGATGTTGGTAGCATGGAATAAGGAGCTCGAAATAGAGCAGGTGCATCCGGGAACTTGATATATGACGCAGGTGGAAAGAGGAAAAGGATGGATTATTAAGTGGATGAGGCTGGGAAAACTGGCTCACTTTATCTGTTTTTAACTGTTTTAAGTTTTATTTTAATTCCAGTTAATTAACATACAGAGTCATATTCATTTCAGGTGCACAATTTAGTGATGCAACACTTACATACAACACCTGGTGCTCATCACAAGGGCCCTCCTTAGTCCCCATCACATATTTCTTCCCTCCCCTCTGGTTACTATCAGATTGTGTTCTATAATTAAGAGTCTGTTTCTCGGTTTTTCTCTCTCTCTCTTATTTTTTCCCTTTGCTTCTTTATTTTATTTATTTAATTTCACATATGAGTGAAATCATATGGTATTTGTCTTTCTCTGATTGACTTATTTTGCTTAGCATTATAGTCTCTAGCTCTACCCATGTCATTGCAAATATCAAGATTTCATTCTTTTTTAATGGCTGAATAATATTCCATTGCATATACACCACTTCTTCTTTATCCATTCATTTATCGATGGAAGCTTGGGCTGCTTCCATAATTTGGCTATTGTAAACACTGCTGCTATAAACATAGGGGTGCATGTATTGCATTGAATTGATGTCCCTGTATTCTTTGAGTAAATACCCAGTAATGCAATTTCTGGGTCACAAGGTAGTTCTATTTTTAACTTTTTGAGGAACCTCCGTACTGTCTTCCACAGTGGCTGCTCCAGTTTGCATTCCCATCAACAGTGAACGAGGGTTCTTTTTCTCCACATGCTCACCAACACCTGTTGTTTCTTGTGTTGCTCATTGTTGCCATTCTGCCAGGTGTGAGGTGGTATCTATTTCATTGTAGTTTTTATTTGTATTTCCCTGATGATGAGTGATGTTGAGCATCTTTTCATGTGTCTGTATGTCTTCTTTGAGAAATGTCTGTTCATATCTTCTGCCCATTTTTATTTTTTTTATTTTTTTATTTTTTTTTTTAAATTTTTTTTTAATGTTTTATTTATTTCTAGGAGAGAGAGACAGTGTGAGCAGGGGAGGGTCAGAGAGAGAGGGAGTCACAGACTGAAACAGGCTCCAGGCTCTGAGCTGGCAGTCAGCACAGAGCCCGACGCGGGGCTTGAACCCACGAACCGCAGGATCATGACCTAAGTGAAAGTCGGACGCTTAACCAACTAAGCCACCCAGGCGCCCCTCTTCTGCCCATTTTTAAATTGAATTGTTGTTTAGGTGTTTAGTTTTATAAGTTCTTTATATATTTTGGATATAAATCCTTTATCACATATGTCATTTGCAAATACTTTCTCTTACTCAGAAAGTTGCTTTTTAGTCTTGTTGATTGTTTCCTTTACTGTGCAGCTTTTTGTTTTGATGTATTATTTGATGTATAATACAAATTATTATTTGTTTATACATATATAATATGTTTCCCTTGTCTCAGGAGACATCTCTAGAAAGAAGTTGTGATAACTGACATAAAACTGGCTCATTTTAAAAGTGGACTCCTGGGGTGCCTGGGTGGCTCAGTCAGTTAAGCGTCCAACTTTTGATTTTGGCTCAGGTCGTGATCTCACAGTTCGTGAGTTCGAGTCCGACATCGGGCTCTGTGCTAACAGTGTGGAGCCTGCTTGGGATTCTGTCTCCTCTCTCTGTCCCCCGCTTCACTCTTTGCATCTTTCTCAAAAATAAATAAAAATAAAACTTAAAATAAAATATAAAATATATGTGGACTTCTACCTCAGCCCAATATCCAGGTGGCCTCTGGATGGACTAAAGGCTGACAGATGGAAGGGAAACCTTTCAAGTTGTCAGAAGAACATGCAGGACAGCATCTTTGTGTTACAGGGCCGCAGATGGGCTTCTTAAAACTCCCCACGTCATAAACCAGAGGTGAAAAATGTATTTTGCTAAAGGAAAATTAAGGATTGAATGAGTGCAATGACGGCTCTACAGCCCCAGTCAACAGAGGGCAGACTGGGAGGAGGCATCTATGATGGTCTGTAGCTGTTAAAGGAACACTCTTTAGAATAAAGGAAAGCCTCTTGCCAGTGGGTAAGAGAAAGGTGTGCAACCCAATAGAGAAATGTGAGAGGAGAAGAGGAGGTGGTTCTCAGAAGGGGATGATGCCCCAAATGGTCAGCAAGTGTCCCAAGAGACTTAAGCATGCCAGTGGTCAAAAACTCAAAGCAAAGCAACAGCAAGATGTCACTGCGCATCTGGCAAAGTGGCGATGCTGAGAAAGAGGTGGATGACGCTCAATGGGCTAGAACTTTCAGGCACGGCTGGTAGGAGTGTAAGGACAGCCATTCTCGGGGCAAATGCACAGCATTTAGTGCACGTGCCCTTTGACCCAGGAATGCAAGAGAAGCATGCTTGAGAGGACATGAATGGCTATGGTACCATTTTGGATAGTGGAATGCAGGAGTCAGGCTCTGGGTTCACTGCCACAGAAATGTTATAGGTTCAAGGTGGCCGATGCACAGGGTAGTGTACATGCAGCAGGAAGAAACACTGAATGAGTTGTTTGTACAGTTCCATGTTGAGCTCAAGAGACAGGAGAGGCGTGGAGGAGGAAAGTGGGAGAATGAGGGAGTTTGTAGCCCAACATGGTTATGTGAGGCAACAACACATGTATAGTCCAATCCTGCATTGCACAAATGTTAGCAAAGGGGCGCCTGGGTGGCTCAGTTGGTTAAGCGTCCAACTCTTGAATTTGGCTTAGGTCATGATCTCACAGTTTCATGAGTTTGAGCCCCATGTTGGGCTCTGCACTGACAGTGCACAGTCTGCTTGGGATTCTCTCTCCCTTTCTCCCTGCCCCTCCCCTCTCAAAATAAGTAAATAAACATTAGAAAAGAAAAAAGAACCACACATGTAAAATGCACCTCATACAGTATCTAGCTCCCCTACTAAGCATTTTTAAAAATCTACATTCTCCTGTGATCGCTACTGTCACTTATCATTTTTTTCCTTCCAGACAGAAGACAACATGCAACTACTTTTCCATTTCATTTGTTTTAAACCACCTTTAAAATCATGAGGAATGCATCATGATGCCTGGGATCTGATTGGATTAAAGGGTCTTTTGCCCTAGATTAAAATCCAGTTTTCCTACCTACCTGGTTCCTGCATATAGGAACAAATATCTTTTGTAAATTTATATTAAAAGCTGGAATTTACTTAACTATTCATGTATGTACGTGTGTGTGTGTGTGTGTGTGTGTGTGTGTGTGTGTGTGTGTATTTATATAGACAGACCTCAGGTGCAGAGATTTGTGCTATGGCCATCTGCCTCAGATCACAGCTCTGTTGACACAGATTACACGCAAGCCCCTGACTTCTTTCCTTCCATTTGATTTTTTCCCTTCTTTCCATTTCCCCACTCCCATTGCCTCCCACTCTAGTCACGTGTGTGTGACTAGAGTCACATTTTAAAACTTATTTTTGAGAGAGAGAAAGAGAGAGAGAATGTGTGCATGAGTGGGAGAGAGGGGCAGAGAGAGAGAATCTTAAGCAGACTCCACACCCAGTTCAGAGCCTGTCATGGCTCATGGCCACCAGCTAGAATTTGCATTTTACAGATGATGTTCTTGACATTTGGAGAGATGGGTAAGAACCTTGTTGGAAATTGTGAAGTGAAGCACTGACTGGCTTGCAAGTGCTTCAGGTCATGATCTCACAGTCCGTGGGTTCGAGCCTGGCCTAGGGCTCTGTGGTGACAGCTCAGAACCTGGAGCCTGCTTCAGATTCTGTATTTCCCTCTTTCTTTGCCCCTTTCCTGCTCAATCTCTCTCTCTCTCTTGCT
Source organism: Hyaena hyaena (assembly GCF_003009895.1). Classification (NCBI taxonomy): domain Eukaryota; kingdom Metazoa; phylum Chordata; class Mammalia; order Carnivora; family Hyaenidae; genus Hyaena; species Hyaena hyaena. The sequence continues at coordinate 791,560 of NW_024081062.1, read as the reverse complement.
GAAAAATAAACATTAAAAAAATGAAATGGGATGCAACCAAGATAAAAAGCAGCAAGAGATGGGAAATAATGGGTGTCCTAAAGATGATGGGGAAAATTAATGTAAATATAAGGGCCTGTTGCAACTCTAATCCTCCAAGACACAGTGTCCAAAGCAAGTGAAAAAGGAATTTATTGAAAAGGAAACCAAGCAGCAAGCCAATGTCTCAAGGAATGTTTCACTTTGCAAGGCGCTGAGGAAATTCTAAGCCGTAAGGTTATTCACCTTACACATTACTATGCTGTTTTAAAAAATTGCATTCCAGGCAACCTGGGTGGCTCAGTCGGTTAAGCATCCAACTTCAGCTCAGGTCATAATCTCGCGGTTTTGAGTTTAAGGCTTTCCCCCCCTTCCCCCCCCCCAATCAGGCTCTGTGCTGACAGTGCAAAGCCTAGAGCCTGTTTCAGATTCCCTGTCTCCTTCTCTCTCTGCCCCTCCCCTGCCTGCACTCTGTCTCTCTCTCAAAAAATAAATAAACATTAAAAATTTTTTAAAAATTTGCATGCCACAAAATTCAATGCTGGTGAGAGCAGGGGAGATAGGCACACTCACCCGTAGTGGTAGGAGGCAAACATGTAACCAGCTGGTCTGGGAGGCAAATACCCCTCACATGAGAACCAAAACCCTACTGACCCTTTAAAGTGTATTTGGTGGGAAGCAGTCTTGCCTTCTCCAGAGGAAAAGTCAGTAGGTCTCAGGCTTCAGAAGTTAGCCTGTCGCGTTCAAGGTAGTGACTGAACTACACGTGGCGGCATGATCCATCTTGTGCCTACTTCCGGGTGAGGTCCCACCATGGGAACTTGGTTTCTCTGATTCTCATCTACAGCTTTCCCCAACCCCCACCTTGATCTTGCATACTAGGGTGGGCTGGCTTCCTGTACTTGGCTTGAATGTTGGACTTTCTCTCTCATGTGTACCATTTGACGGTTGCTGGAAAGCTCCTTACTGGACTCTTCATAGCCTCTGTGACCTCAGGGTTCCTGGGATGGAAAGTCCCTCTATCCCATGGGAGCCTCAAGATGGGGAGTGGAAGGAGTTGCTGTAGGTATTTCACAGGTGAACAGCCACCTTTTCTTCCTCCGGCCCCTCCTGGCATCCCCAGCTTCTGTTCTCTGCAGGCTCATTGCATGCAGACTCTGCCTGAGTTCGTTGTCCTCTCAGACTGAGGGACTAGCATATCTGGAGCATCCTTTTTTTTTTTTTTAATGTTTATTTATTTATTTATGAGAGAGAGAGAGAGAGAGTGCACAAGCAGGGGAGTGGCAGAGAGAGGAGACACAGAATCGGAAGCTCCAGGCTCTGAGCTGTCAGCACAGAGCCTGACGTGGGGCTTGAACCCACGAACAGTGACATCACAACCTGAGCCAAAGTTGGACGCTTAACCATCTGAGCCACCCAGGCGCCCCTTGTGCATCCTGAATCTTTGGCCCAGAGGGACTTGGGGAGGCAGGCTGTTTCCAATTGGGTAGTTCTCTCCAGAATCTACTCCTGTGGCAATGATTTTTCTGGCACTGGCTTCCATGTGGGAGTCAGACCCCAATCCTCAGTGTTCATGACCTCCAAGTGGCCCCATGGAAGCACCCTCACTAGACTAGAGGTAAAGGAGGCAGCACTCTACAGCCACACTCTTGGCGGGGGTGGGGGTGGGGGGGAGCCATTCATAACACGGAGTGGCTCTTTTCAAATAAATGTGCCCCAAATCTCTCTTCAAAATTCTTTCTCAGCACTTTTATATTCTCTTAGTGGGTGAAGAGGTTCAGTAGCAACTGACATGCAGGCTGAATTTTGGGGAGCCCAGCTGCTTTCGAATTTCACTTTGATTCCATCTGGGAGCAACCATTAATTGGGCATATGTATTTGAGCACTGGTGTGTGCGGGACACACCACGGTAGGTTCTGAGTACACAAATGTGCCTTTGATATGGTCCCTGTCTTGAGCATTCAGGAAAGCAAATGGGTGAGGGGAGAGGGGCTAAGAAGGCATCTGCCCGATGACCCCAGAGCAACTGTCATGGAGTTGGTGTCTATTGAAGGCAGGCATACCAGGCTCATACCTAGCGCTGGGCAGTGGGGTTCATTCAGTCTGAATTTGGAAGCCACAATAAAGTGGTTTAAACTCTATAGGGAATATATCAGCTCCTGTTACTGACAAGTCTGGAGATAATTGGTTGCAAGTGGGGCTTGATCCAGTCATTGGAATGATGTCACTAAGAACCAGCCCCAGTCCTCTGGGATTCTCTTGGCTTTGCTGTCTCCAAATGCCAAATTCATCCTTAGCCTGGCTCCCACACACAAGTATGTAGCTGCAGGAGTGCCCGACCATCCACCTTCACTATCTCTTCTGGAGGCATCCATGGCATAGGGGACCCAGGCTTCCTGGGATAGAAAGAAGCCTGAGGCTCACTCCAGTCGGACCACTGAGGTCGTTGGGTCAATTCCCAAGGCCAAGCATGTGCAATGTGCTGTCTTCGGTCCTGGTTCCCCAATTCATCCCTGTTGAGGGAAGTTGAGGAGAGGTGACCAGTGATGGGAAGGGCAGAGGAGGAAATGGGAAGCCCACCCATGCTGCAGAAGCATGATTTTCGACACCATTACATTACGTCTCCATTTTGCAAGCAGGTAGCTGCCTTGCCTGAGGCCATATCAGGAGTTAGTGGATATGATCCCATGTCTGAAGACTGTGAAACCCAAGCTGCTGCCACTCTCCTATCTCCTAATGGGTACATGGGGCCCCATCTGTCTGGTCAGGACATGGAGGTCTGCAGACAACGGCATGGAGCTTCCATGTTTAGAGAACAGGAGGGCATGTGGAGCTGGGGTTGGCACTGAGGTGGGGTTGGTGATTGGTGAAGGGTGGTCTAAGGCTGGATGACAGGCCATGAAGGTCAAGTGAAGGCGGCTGCCCTTTCTCCTATAGGATATGTGGAGCAATTGATAGCTTTTTACAAAGGAAGTGAAGGGGTCACTTCTAGGTCATGGAGAGAGCTCTGGGGGCCTGGGCGGATGGGTAGAAGGCAGGGTACATACTTAAGGTGCCAGACGTAAGTACTATGGTGGCACGTGGGAGGACATACCAGTGTTTCTTCTCTGGTAGCTTCCGGTTATTTCCATCCATAGCCAGTGCCTCCAACTTTCCTGAACTCATTTTGGAGGCCAAGCCTTTGCCCAGCTGGACTCAACACTGAGCTCCAAGGATTGGGGGGCGGGGGGAGAGCCGGAAACATGCACCATCCGGTTCTTGGCATTTTACACACTACTGATGCTTGAAGGGATACATGTTCCCTGTTACTGATGGGGAGGGGTCCTGTTTCTGTCTCACATCCTGGTCTTGGGTCCTGTATCCGTGTCCTGTTCTGTCAATCTCTGCTCACCAGCCTCCTAAGTTGAGATTTTTTTCCCCCAAACGATCATGTGGGGTCTAGTTTCATGTGTTGTTTTCTGGAACAACGGAGAAATTGTGGCCAAATTTGGGACATTCAATCCCTCTCCTGAATTACTGACAAAAATCCTCTCGGGGTGATGTCTAAACCCTTTAAGACTGGCTGAGTCACCCACCACCCCCTTTACCCATGGCACTCCACATCGGAGGCATTAAAACCTCGGCTCCCCTCCCTTACCAGGTCACATGTTTTGACACCTGCCCGCCTTGGCACAGGTCTCCCACCAGAGAGGGACCCTGCAGGGACTGAATGTGTGTTTGTTCTCTTCTGAAGTTTCAGGCTGGTTTATGGACACCAAGCTCTTCCAGGCACGTCTCTCGCTCTGTGATAGAGTCTTCCTCTGTTATGTAAATGAGAGGCGAGACATTTTCCTCCTTCTGGGGCAGGAGTATGAAGACAGTTTTTCTAAGCGACTTTAAACACCACCTCACCCATTGTGGATTAGAGTTGATCTCTGAAGAGGCAGGGGTGAGGGTGGTGCTGGGTTAAATGAGTATAATCATGGGAATCTTTCTCCTTCCAAGGAGCCTGCTTCTAGAAGATTCCACTGCAGCCTCTGAGGAAGCCCCTGCTTTCGAACAAGCTCTGGACCTGGTCTGCAAGGTTGCTTTTGCCTGTATGAGCAGCACCTCCCTTGCTTGGGGGCACTCCCAGAAAGGCTGGCACTCCTGATCGGTTGCTCAAGAGCGCCACACAGTTCTCCTGCCACCCATGTCTCTACCTGTGCTTTTGGTGGGACTCGACAGTGGGCCTGGCTGGTTTGGCAGCAGCTGTCCTTGTGCAACACAACCAGAGAGGGTATTTGCCTGTGAGCACGGTGTACTCCTCTGCTTGGCAGCAAGTCCAGTCACCAGGTTATGGTTCTTCCTCTCTTAACCTGCTCCAGCTGGGCTCCTCCCCGCCCAGACTCTGCTCAGGGGGTTCCACCCCTTCCCCCACCTAAGCTCCTCCCCCTTCTCCAAGCTGGGCTCCTCCCCCTTTGGACTCTCTCCAGTGGGCTCCCTCTCTGGACCCTCCCCCATCTGGGCTCCTCCCAGTCTGGACACAAGGCTCAGTGAGTGGGTTTAAAGTCTCATACGAGGGGCTTGTATTCCTGGGCTCTCCACTCTTGCACAGGAGCATTGCTACAGTGCTTCCCTGTGGGGCGTTAGCTGAATGTTAATTGCACGTGGAGGAGCCCAGTGTGGAGGAACACTGCGATATTGTACATACAAATTCTTTCACAGTTAAAGATGTTCCTTCGTCAGTGAAGTCCTTCCTGAGCTCGCTCCAACTATGTTCAGAACAGCCAGAAGCTTTTCTCAGCGCTTCCAGGTTTGGAAGGTGCTGGGATAAAAAATAACCAGCCTGAGCAGTGGTGGGCTCTTGAGAGTACATCCGAGTGTGGAGCTTTGTCCTCTCTGCTCCAGGTCTCAGCAGCGTTTGACCCCACTTTCTGCTCCAGACCCACCTGGTGGCTCTGCCCTCATTGTAGGCTGGGTCACAGCTCACCCAGCTGACCTGGCCCATCTCCGTCGCCTCTCCACTAATTCCCACTTTCGCTCTGGTCGCCTTGCACTGCATTGTCCATATGGGAGTGAGAATAATATTTTTAAAACATGAATGGTGAAAACCCTCCGAAGGCTTCCCAGGACCCTTAGCATAAAGGCCAAACTGCACTGTGGCTCTATCCTTACCTCCCATCTCCACTCTCTCACTCATTGTGCACGAGTCACGCAAAGCTCCTTTCTGTCTCTTGTTGCTGCCTGAGGCTCTTGGCTGTTCCCTCTGGTTGGAAGAACTCCCTGCAGATCTTCAAGTGCTGGCTGCTTTTCACCATTCAGGTCTCGGTTCACATGGTCTCTTCAAGGAGGCTACCTCCTCAATGCACTACTCACTCATTTATTCAACAAACAAATATTGAGTCCCTTCTAGGTCCTAGACACTGAGCCTACAGCAATGAGAAAACAAAACAAAATCCCTGCCCACAGAGAGTGTACACGCTGGTGGACACAGACAGAAAACAGATAAATAAATGCATAGAATATCAGATGATGCTATGTGCTAAGAAGTTGAAGTCGGCAAGGAAGTCAGTGGTGCAGTAATGGTGGGGTAAGGAAGTGGCTGGTTAGTATTGGGTGGCCAGAGAAGTTCTCACTGGCAAGGGAACAGTTGAACTGACACCTGAAGAAAACGAGGAAGTGGTCATATGGGTATATGGTGGTCATGGGTTTTAGGTAGAGGAGGAGGGACTAGGCATGACCTACTGTAGGAAGAGCAGAGAAAGCAGGGGTGGAGGCAGAGTGGGCCAAGGAAGAGGAGGGGTCAGAGATGAGGTCTGAAAGGTAGCTGAGGGATCATGTAAAGTTGTAGATTATGGGGAAGGCTTTGGCTTTTACTCGGAGTGAGACGGAAGGTCTTGGGCAGAAGAGGGGCAATGGCTTCTGAAGTTTTGACGCATGTTTGAAGGTTTATTCTGGCTCCGGTCTTCATGGTAACACAACGTGGGATGGTAGCAGGGAGACCTTTGCTTTAATTTGGTGAGTAATGGCGGTGGCTTGTGCCAGGGTAGGGTAGTGGATGTATGTGATGTGACTGGATTCTGGATCTACTCTCTAAGGCAGGGCCACCAGGATTTACTAGTGGACTGGCTGTGGGTGTGAGATAGAATGACTCCACGGCTTCTCCCTGCCATGCGGTGTCACAGCTAGGAAGCGTCTGCCGGGTGAGTTTGCTGTGTGTGGAGGAAAGGCCCCTCTGAGGAGACACTGCATCCTGGAGAGCTCCCAGCTCATCCTAGCTGGGGTGGCGAGGGGGCCGCCTGTGGCGCGGTGGGAACAGGCAGTGGTCAGGACCTGGGCTGGGATCAGAACACGCAGCGAGGTCCCAGCTGTGATTCTCAGCCATCCTTTGGGAAGCTGGTGTGGGCTTCTTCTTCTTCTTTTTTTTTTTTTTTAATTTTTATTTATTTTTGAGAGAGAGAGTTGGGGTGGGGGGCAGAGGATCTGAAGCAGGCTCTGCACTGACAGCAGAGAGTCCCATGCGGGACTCGAACCCAATGAACCATGAGCTGAAGTCGGATGCTTAACTGACTGAGCCACTCAGGTACCCCTGAGGGCTGATGAGGTGGTGTGAGGAAGAACCAGCACAGGGTTCTCGAAGCTGCTGCCTGGCCCTTCTGCAGTCCATTTCCATTCCTTCTTCCTGAGCTGATGCATCCATCAGCCCTCTTTAGGTCAAAGAAGGGCATGGCCCCTTCAGAAGGGGGCTGGCCCTGGAGAAGCCTTCACCTTTGAGGGCCTGGAAGAGCTATAGGATGTTTGAGCTAGGATTCTTAGCTGCAAGTGTCAAAAGCAATACCAAACCAGTTCAAATGCCCTCAGAACCAAACAGGGACCCAGGCACTGGTAAAGGCATGTCAGAACCTTCCCCTGTCTGCCTTTGGGGTCTCCCTGAGGCTAGCTTCTCATTTAGGATCGCAAAACCTAGAGACATGTATTTCACAACCACTCTACCAGGAAGAAATTACCTCTAGCCTTAGGTCCAGTTAAAAAAAAAAAAGTACTGGGTGTGGAGGTGGTGCCTGTGTGTCTCAGTCGGTTAAGCGTCTGACTTCTGATTTTGGCTCAGGTCATAATCCCACGGTTTGTGAGTTTGAGCCCCATGTCAGGCTCCAGAGCCTGCTTGGGATTCTCTCTCTCCCTCTCTTTCTGCCCTTCTCTACACACACACACACTCTCTCTCTTTCTCTCTCTCTCTCTCTCTCTCAAAATAAGTAAATAAACTTTAAAATAAAATAAAATAAAGCACTGGGGAGGGATGCTAATTGGTCCAGCGTGGGCTGCAGCAGGGGGCAGGCACTGTGTTTGATTGACAAGTCGTCTCCCAACCAGAGCCAGGCATTTTCCCAAAGGGCAAGGTGTGAGCTGGGCAGGGCCGGACTGTACCTAAACTGTTCCCTGCATCAAGCTTCTTCGGCTTGTGGCTGGGGCCCTCCTCACAGCTGCCCAGAAAAGACAAAGAAAACCACTCATGCCACAATTACCAAGGACACATTGGAACCCGTACTCCTGGCACCAGTATTAAAAACCCTCCAGTGATGACCGTGTATCTGCATGGACAGGTCCTGGGTCGGGAGCTTAAAATTAGTTATTTGTCATTTTGGTAATGATCTTGCACAGGTATGAATCCTCCCATAGGCATGTCTATCTCCTTTTTTTTTTTTTTGAGGAAACTGAGGCTCAGAGACCTATGTGGCTCTGAGAGGCCAGGTAACCAGCCCGTCCAGAGTCAAATCAGGGTTGGGGTCTGCTAGGCTCCCAAAACTGGGCTCTTCTCTCCAAAAACGTTCCTATCCACGGACAAGGCCAAATGGAAAAAGAAGATGCTTGGAAATAGAACAATAAATTGTAAATCAAAGAAAAGGCCAATAAACGAGGCAGATGAAACAGGTTGGCAGCTTCCTCGCAGAGCTAAACCAGGAAAAGAGCTGCAAAGATTTTTTAAAGTGTAAAGTATGGGGATAAATAGCATTAGCTAACAGAACAAAGAAGACAGAAGAAATAATAAAGCAGGGTACTTAAAAGTACCCTTGACTCTGGGTGGGAAGGGTGGGACAGGATGAGCCTGGGGTGGGCTCCTGCCTTCCGCCTCCTTCCCCAGGGGCCAGCGCCGGGAACCGCCACACCCCAGAGTGCCAATGGAAGATCTCCCTGTGCTCTGGAATTGGGTACCCTGACCACACAGGTTGGTGCCTGGCAACGGCTCTGGCCAGACAGGGGCAGACCAGAATCTCCACTGGGCCTATTTTGGTAGCTGATCTCAGTGCCTGAGAATAATACCATCCCGATTTGACATAAAACATCCCGCACATGCATTTATTTACAGACTCTTGTCAAGCCTTAACTATTCACATTTCAGACAGGCCTCCCTGCGGTTTGCCCTGATCTAAGAGGATTAACCAGCTGCTGGGAGGGCAGAAGAACCAGGCGGACTCGCTTGGTGGGGTCTTTGACCTGGACACCGTTCTCAGCCCCGCCCCCTGGGGGGTCAGGCTCCCACCCAGGAGATGAGCCCAGGGGAGCCCCGCGTGGAGGCTACAGGTTCAGTAGCTCAAGCTGGGACTGGCTGGGCTCTGGCGTCTGAGAACAGCATCTTCTCAGGAGCTTGCAGACAAGGGGATGTGCGTGTTGTTGCTGGGATACGGTGGAGCCCTGGGAAGGGAGGCCCAGCTGCTTGCCGGCCAAGGCATTGATTTTTACCAAAGGGCTCTGCAGACTCCTATGTCTGGGCAGGCCTGGGGCCCCAAGAGCTGGGGCCGGCTACCAGGGGGGTTCAGTTCTGAACCGAGCTTTGAAAGAGAAGCCCTTTGGGGGGCTGGCAGTCCTTGAAGGGCAGGGACTGTGTTAGCCCAAACATGCTCCTCTCTGGTCCTCACTCCATCATCCAGCACCTTCTCTGTGCCAGGCATCAGGGAGGGAACAGTCCACGCTTATCCTCACGGACCACCTCCCCTCTAACGGGGGGGGCAGACAAGGCACACACAGTGTGGGTGCTGAGGAGGCAGAAAGCTGCAGCAATGGGAACCTGACAGCACTATGGCTGGGTGACCTTGGACAATTACCCTAACATCTCTGAGCTGCTGTTTTCTCATCTGTAACATGAGGATATTAAAAACAGTGTACACCTCAGAGGGTTGTTGAGAGAAATAAATGAGATAAAGGTGAAGGCACTTAGAATATTGCCTTGTGCAAGGGGCGTCTGGGTGGCTCAGTCAGTTGAGTGTCTGACTCTTGATTTTGGCTTAGGTAATGATCTCATGGTTCGTGGGTTCGAGTCCCACATCAGGCTCAGCACTTGCTGACAGTGCAGAACTTGCTTGGGATTCTCTCTCACTCCCCCTCTCCCTGCCTTCCCCCACTTGTGTGCTCTCTCTCTCTCAAAAAATGAATATATAAACTTTAAAAAAGGAATATTGCCTTATACGTAATAAGTGCTGGACAAGGGTTATGGGCTCAAGTGTGTCCTACCCTAATTTCATGTATTAAAGTCCCAACCCTAAGCACCTCAGAACATGACAGTATTTGGAGATCAGATCTCTACAGAGATAGTGAAGTTAAAATGAGGGTGTTAGGGTGGCCATAATCCAGTGTGACTCATGTCCATATAAGAAGAGGAGATTAGGACACAGGTAGAGAGGAAAAGTCATGTGAGGACACGGGCAAGAGACAGCCATCCCCAAGCCAAGGAGAGAAGTCTCAGGTGGAGTCAATGCTGCTGACACCTTGATCTTGGACTTCCAGACCCCAGAACTGTGAGGAACTAGATGTCTGTCATTTGAGCCCCCCAGTCTGGCACTTTGTGATGGCAGCTCCAGTACCGAACACATATATTAACTCTCGTGGTTATTCCCACGCCTGAGGGACACACAGCAAGGACTGGGGAGTTTGTAGATGGAACCTTCAGGAGCAGATGACTCTACAAAGTGGCAGGCTGCAGAGAGAGCGAGCCAGAGGCCCTCTGTGCTGTGGGAATAGCTGGCCTGGAGGAGGACGTTGAGAGGGAGGAGGGAGAGGAAGGGGAGCAGTGGGAGGAGGGAGAGGAGAGGGAGGAGAAGTGGGGAGGAGGGAGAGGAGGGGGAAGAGTAGTGGGGAGGAGGGGAATGGAGGAGGAGCCGTGGGTAGGAGGGGAGGAGGGGGAGGAGTTGTGAGAAGGTAGGGGAGGAAGGGAGGAGCTGTGGGGAGGAGGGGGAAGTGGGGGAGGAGACTTGGGGATGAGGGAGAGGAGCAGTGGGGAGGTGGGGGAGGAGGGAGAAGGGAGGAACAGTGGGGAGGAGGGAGAGGAGCAGGTGTCTGTGGTCGTCATCTGTAAATGGCATCGTAGGCCCTGCAGCTCTGCTGCTTGCCTCACAGCAGCATGAGCAGAAGTCTCTGCCAGTGGTCCGGAGGCTCTCCCTCTATGCCGGGGACCGCTTATTCAGCTGTGCGTTGATATCTTCATTGTTCCCGAGATCTTGCTATATGCACAGCACTAGCGGGAGTGATCTTGAGCAGGGCCCCCTTGGGCATGTGGGCAAGCTCCATCTCGCCAAGGTGAATATGAAGAGCTGCTGGCTTGTGGGCCATGTGGATTGTTAATTTTAATACAATTTTCTTTCAGACTCATCTTTTTTATGGCGTCCTAAAACTCAGAGTAGTGGGTGAGCAGGGGCTCCGGGCCCAGCTGCTGTGGTGGAGGAGGGGCCCTGGCATCCCCTAAGGCAGATCACTGCCAGATGGCACTCTCAGGGGGCTATGACCCCATTCCCCATTTCTTCATATAGTGTCGGTGGGGAATGAGTGAGGCAGGAGACTATCCCTTCCAGCATACCCCCTAGAATCCCTGCCTTGGATGAGGGAAGCCCCATGTCCAAACCCCCACTTCTTTTTAAAAAATTTTTTTAAGAGTTTATTTATTTATTTATAGAGGGGGAGGGGCAGAGAGAGGAGAGAGAGAGAATCCCAAGCAGGCTCTGCCATGTCAGCGTAAAGCCCGACATAGACTCAAACCCATGAACTGTGAGATCTTGACCTGAGCCGAAGTCAGGAGTCAGACACTTAACTGACTGAACCACCCTGGGCGCCCCCAAGCCCCCACTTCTTCTACCTTCTAGGTGATGCCATGTTGATAATAATCTCTTTGGTGATGTGCAAGCCACGGCAGGCCCTGTTAACTGCTTTCCTCAATTGCCATCATATATGAGACCAGGATCCTGGGTAGTGAAATAGCAAATCTCAAACTTGACCCTGATGGGGGCCGGCCCTCCACCTCTTCACTCTCCACAACGGGGAGGCCAAAGGGGGTCCGTATCAGGTACTCCCATGTTCGATAGGCAGGCAGGGGGAGAAGGTCGGTAGGAATGTCTTTCCTGGTCAGCTCCTCATGCTGTGACTCTAGTCCACCTCATGCTGCCCCTTCTTTGGAGGTTGGGGTCACATACTCAGGAATCCCCAGGGCCAAGTGGACCACATGGTCAGAGGTTATTACCTCCCTGTAGTTTTACAGCATCCACCCAGAGTGTGTGGTGCCACTGGGCTTTGTGTGTGTGTGTGTGTGTGTGTGTGTGTGTGTGGTTATGAGTCCAGAGTCCCTTAGAGAGTGTGACTGGGGACAGCCACACCCAGACCCTCCTGCTCTAGGGGTTTGCATAGGCTCTGCTTCTCTCCCTGCAGAGTCCAGCCCCGGGAAGGTCCCACGAAGCAATGGGCTGGCGGGGGGGCGGGGGGGGACAACTGCTTCCCTTGTCGCCACCCTGGTCCTCACCATCCCTGCAAGTCTGCCTGAAAATTTGCATAAGGCCCATTGGTCAGGTGGGGGAAGTGAGGCCCTGAAGGTTTTCTTTTTCTTTTTTTTTCTTTTTTTGAGGTTACGATTTCTTTCTATTTTTTAAAAATTGGTTTTCAGGTTAGTTAGCATACAGCGTGGTCTTGGCTTCAGGAGCAGAACCCAGTGATTCCTCTCTTACATACGACACCCAGTGCTCATCCCGAAAAAGTGCCCTCCTCCATGACCATCACCTGTTTAGCCCATCCCCCACCCACTGCTCCTCCAACAACCCTCAGTTCTCTGCATTTAAGAGTCTCTTACGGTTTGTCTCCCTCTCTGTTTTCATCTTATATTTCCTTCCCTTCCCCTATGTTCATCTGTTGAGTTTTTCAAATTCCATATGAATGGAATCATATAATATCTGTTTTTCTCTGACTTATTTTGCTTAGCATTACACACTCTAGATCCATCCACATTGTTGCAAATGACAAGATTTCATTCTTTTTCATTGCCAAGTAGTATTCCATTGTCTATATAAACCACATCTTCTTAATCCATTTATCAGTTGATGGACAATTGGGATCTTTCCATAATTTGGCTACTGTCGATAGCGCTGCTATAAACATTGGGGTGCAGGTGCCCCTTCGAGTATTTTTGTATTCTTTGGATAAGTACCTAGTAGTGCTACTGCTGGGCCATAGGATAGTTCTATTTTTAATTTTTTGAGGAACCTCCAACTGTTTTCCAGAGTGGCCGCACCAGTTTGCATTCCCACAGCAGTGCAAAAGAGATCCTCTGTCTCTGCATCCTTGCCAACATCTGTCGTCGCCTGAGGTGTTAATTTTAGCTACTCTGACTAGTGTGGGGTGGTATTGCATTGTGGTTTTGATTTGTATTTCCCTGATGATGAGTGATGTCGAACATTTTTTCATGTGTCTCTTAGCCATGTGGATGTCGGAGGTTTTGGTGACGGGGCTGGCAGAACCTAGTACCCTACCCTCTCTCGCCGTCTGCACCTCAAAGTCAAAGGCGGTGTGGGCTGGACACTACCCCTGAGAGGAGAGCAGGGGGCAGGGGGTGAAGAGGAGAGGGGCCCAGGCCCAGCAGTCCAGGCTGAGAAATACCCTGGAGGTGGCAGTGAGGGTTAGCCAGGATCTTCCGGTGAGTTTCAGCTCCCCAGGCCCTGAGATGATGTTGATGGTGCTGCTCCTGCCTGGCCCTCAATGCTCTGCGCACATGGGGGCACCTCAGGCCCACTGTGGGGGCCTGGGTCTACATCTCCTGAGTCTGTGTTGGGGGCTGGGTGACGTGAACAGAGAAGAGCCTGAGCCCTGAAGTTTCCAGGCCGTTGGCCCACAGGGGTGCCTAGTAACCTTTTCACCAATCATCTGGGTGGTGGCGGAGGACATCTTCATCAGAGCCCCGACTAGCCCACCGGAAGCCGTTCTGAGCATCTCAGCAGTGGGGAGAGGCCAGGAGGTGCCCTGTCTGCAGGATGCAGGGTGGAGCTTTGAGGGTGGGAGCCAAAAGGTCTCCTCTGGGGAGAACCTGGTTTCTCTGTCTAGTGCTGGAGACCCTCAGGGAGAGCCTCCCACACTGACCTGTCCGGTCTGCGGACTTCCTCTGTGTCCTCACCCAGGCTGGCCCTTCGGAAATCAACAGTCTCATGGTCACTTTACACCTTAACTGCTGTGTCTTTTCAAGACCTCTTGGTGTCCCGTCCAGCATATTGGTCACTATTTCAGTCTTATTCAATAATAAGGCACCTTCCTCCCTGCCTCCCTGGCTCGGGACTGTTTGCCCGGGGAAGGGATGGAGTGTCTCTGCCTCTCACTTCCTCCCGCAACCCAGCAGGGAGAAGTGGGTGGCGCAGTGTGGAGGCAGGGCTAGGTGGGAAGGGTCACAGGTGAGGGTCACTGCTGAGACATGGCTCTGCAGTTTCCAGATTCCGGGAGCCTCTCCCCCAGGCCCCTGGGCTCCAGTGTCCCTTCGTATAGGCAAGAAGTCTCCTGCCAGCTGCTCCTGATCTCACTCTGACTGGCAAACCAGCCTCCTGGGGCAGGACCCCCTCTTGGGGGTTCAATCACACCCGAGAAGAGAGTGAGGGGTCGTAGGGTCACTGAACTGGTTTTTGGGAGTTGCCCCTGAAAATCTACCCTAAAGGAGCCTGGGTGGCTCCGTCTGTGAAGCATCTGACTTCAGCTCAGGTCCCGGTCTCATGGCTCAGGAGTTCAAGCCCCATGTCAGGCCCTGTGATGACAGCTTGGAGCCTGGAGCCTGCTTCTGATTCTGTGTGTGTGTCTCTCTCTGTCCCTCCCCCGCTCATGCTCTGTCTCTCTCTCTCTCAAAAACAAATAAACATAAAAAAAAGAAGAAGAAGAAAACCTGTTCTAAGAAGGTCATCTGTTCTCAGAGCACCTATTGCCTGTAAAAATGCTTGCCAATTAATGTTTCTATAACTGGGCTGCTCTGTATTCAGGCTTTTACTGGGCCACACATTATTTTACAGCTAAGAGGGCTTAGGAGACCAACAGGCCAGCTCCCCGAATTTACAGAGAGGGAAACTGAGGCCTAGAGGGGCAGGGATGTGCCTAAGGTGAGGGTTCATTGATGACAAAGTGAGGTTGGAATGGAATCTCTGGTAAGTTCCTTATACCAGCCCAAGGGTTCCTTTAAAGGGCCCCTTTAAATTGTTTTTTCTTTTTTTTTTTTTTTACATTTATTTTTTGTTGAGAGGCAGAGAGAGACAGAGCACAAGCAGGGGAGGGGCAGAGAGAAGGAGACAGAATCTGAAACAGGCTCTAGGCTCCAAGCTGTCAGCATAGAGCCTGACACAGGGCTCAAACCCACGAACTGCAAGATCATGACCTGAGCTGAAGTTGGACGCCTAACTGACTGAGCCACCCAGGTGCCCCTAAAGGCATTTAAATGGAAGGGCTGTACCACACTCCTGGGGCTCTGCACAGCCCCTGGCCACTGCTCTCTGCACCCCAGCCCTCCGGGGTCTCTGTCCACACTGCTCTTCTGGAATCGACTTGAGCTTTCTTGTTGAATCCTCTCTGCCTCCACCCTGCTCTTCCCTCCTCTTCTCTCCCCTTCCTCTTGTCCAGCCTAATTCAGTTAATGTGTACCCTGAGCCTATGGCCTCAGGACAGGCTTCTCCAATCCCTCACTCTCCATCTGGTGCCACAGGGACCTATAAACACAGGTGACCATGCTCAGCCGCCCCTCTGGTGGTCAAGAGGTGCCAATTAAGACAACCAGATGCCATGGTCACACACCAGATTAGCAAGAATCCAAACGCACAGTGGCTGGTGAGCAGCCGGGATGTGGGTGAAGGATCACTGTGCACACTGCTGATTGCTCAGTCCTTTGGGGAAAGCCTGGCGTATCTGTTAAGCTAAAAATACGGATTAACTTTAACCTGACAGTCCCACCCTGGGGATTTTCTGCTATAGAAATATAAGTACCAGTGTACAAGGAATCGGGGGTGTTTATTACAGGGCCGCTGGTAGTAACATACACACGTGTGCGCACCCATGCGCATGCGCGCGCCCACGCAGACCTGCAAACAATCTAAAGATGTCAATAAACACAGTTGAACAAATTGCTGCTATGGGCTTTTAAGAAAGAAGTTGCAAGAAAGCAGTCGGTCCCTTTGGCTACTGTCTTGCAGTGATGCCCATGATGTATCAGCGAGCGAGAACTGTTAGTTGCAGATATGTGTGATATGGGTTCGCTTTTGGCAAATAAACCGGCCAGACCCTCCCGTGTCTGAGAGGGTGGGCTGTGCCTGAGCCCAGAGTCACAGGGAGTGAGGGTAGGACATAGAGACAAAAGATGTGGCTTTGAGGGGGGCAAGGAGACCCTGAGCTTGGTGTCTGAGACTGTACTCTAAAAGGAGGTAAGTGCAGCCATTGGGGCCAGTGGCCTGACCCAGCTCCAGAGCCCCCCTCTCCCAACAGGGCAACGGTTGGTGGTCCTGGAGTAGGGCTGGGCTGGCTGGTGGCATGTGGGAGTCAAGAGACAGGCCAAGTCAAGGTTGCAACCTTGACCTTCAGCTCCTATTTGATCTGGGGTAATTTCTCTTGTGCTTATTAAACTGCTATTTCATGGGATTTTTATATCATGCTCACACAGGACCGGGTAGAGACATATAATTAGCTGGTTAGTTTGTCCATTATTATGGATGAATTTTACCCTTTGTTCCTGCCCCCCCCCATTCATATGTTGAAGCCCTAACCCTCATGGTGACTATATTTGGAGATAGGGCCTTAAAGGTAACTAAGGTTAAATGAGGTCGTAAGGGTGGTCTCTGGTCTGATAGAACTAGTGTCCTTATAAAAGAAGAAGAGACACCAGAGATGGGTTTGTGTGAGTGTGTGCGTGTGTACGCACGCGCGTGTATAGAGAAGAGGCCACGTGAGGGCACAGGGAGACTGTGGGCATCTGTAAGCCAGTAAGAGGCTTCACCAGAACCTGACGATGCTGACACCTTGATCTCAGACTTCCAGCCTTCAGAGCTGTGAGAAAATAAATTACCGTCGTGTAAGCCCCGCAGTCAGTGGTATTCTGTTGTGGCAGCCCGAGGTGACTAAACTGGAGAATCCAGGTTATAAGAATAAACTTGTTGGGGCGGGGGGGGTGGTCCTGGATGCCTCAGTCGGTTAAGTGTGTGACTCTTGCTTTCAGCTCCAGTCATGGTCTTATGTTTTGTGAGATGGAGCCCTGTGTCGGGCTCTGCGCTGGCAGTGGGGATGGAGCCTGCTTGGGATTCTCTCTCCCCCTCCCTCTCTTTGCTCCTCCTGGCTCATGCCTCCCCCCCCCCCGCCCAATAACTGAATAAACTTAAAAAAAGGAATTAACTTCTTCTGTGACTTAGCAGGCACACTGTGAGTTGGAACTGTTAGGGGACACTTAAATGATTTCTGGCCACTCGTATCCTGCCTTGGGGGGTCATGTCACTGGGGTGAAGCTGATCCAACTCTGGCTTTAGAGGCCTATCACATGGCCCAGGTCTCCCCCCCCCCACCAGTAAATTTCATCATCTTGACCACGGGATGGGTTCAGGGATGGGCATCTGACCCTATTTGGGCCCGTCAGAGACCTGGGACTCAGTGTGAGCTCTTGGGGAAGTAATCTGGTTTCCCTCAGGGCTTGAGGTTGTGTGAAGGGGAAGCTTCAGCTCTCCTGGCACCATGAGGAGACTTCCTGTGGTGACCCAAGAGAGCAACCCGAAGGCAGGGGGAACATTTGGAGGGGCAGAAACTGGGTTCTGGGGGCATTATTTCAGATGTCCAAGGCCAAACCATTTCTCGATTTTTAATTTTGTGTCTCACATTTTCCCTTAAGCTCTTCTTTCCAGCTTATCTCTTAATTCAGGCGAATGGAAAGTGAAACCACCCCTCAAGCAATAGTGGCCGCCCTGGCCCAGACCACCCAGACCAGTTTGAGCTTAAGCACCTACTCATGCCTGCACACTGACCATGGAGTGTCCTCTAGAATGACCAACAATTACCTTGACCTCGTTAGAATAGTAAAATCTCTGTCCAAGGAGGAGCTCAAGCCTCATTTACATAACGTACCACGTGTGTGTAGACACGCTTCCTTAAGGCTCACACATGACCTTGTGCCCGCCTCTACATACGATAACAAGGCTTCCCTCTATTCATCCTAACCCATCCTCCCTTGCTCTGGGAGTCACAGCTTTGGAAGTTATTTCTCCAAATTGATTTATTGATTTATTGATTTATTTGATTTGCTGCAAATAAAGTTTTCTATGGTCGACAACTCAACCGGGTGCGGTTTCTGACTCACCCAAGAGCGAACTCACATTGGTTTGGTTACAAAGTCAGCCCAAGTCAGTTTCTCTCACTTTCTATATAACTGAGTGATCCACCCAGTCATGTCAACCTCTGACCCTTGGTGTAACTGGGCAGGACCTCTCTGCTGTCCTGGGAGCAGGGCTGACACAGAGTGGGCTCCCCACTTATCTCAGGAATAGTTTTGATCCCCTGGGTTGTCTCCCTGACTTCCAGACCCAGAACAGAGTACTGCCTCCAGCCTCCCAGAGCTTTGCAGGAGGAAGATGTAGAGGACGCACTGGGGGGAGGTGTATCAGAGCATTTACCTCCAGGAAGGCAAGCTGAGCGTTGAGTCTCTATGGCCCAACTTTAATTTAACTGACAATTTAAAAAATCAAAACCAGCATCTGGGGCATTTAGAATGTCTGTCTTCCCGGTTTAATTTCACGGGGATCGTGTTATGGCTTTTGATAAAATGTTTCATTTTAAAGGACCAGTTTCATCAAAGCAGGGCTTTTCCTTTACAGGGTCAGCTTCACCGATAAAAGACATTTTCATTAGGGAAAAGCAGTGCCTGGCTCGGACTTAATTGTAGGTTCAGAGAACAGAGAGGAAATGCCTGTGCCCTTTGGTGATCTCTTGTGGTCCCCAAGGAGGTAATGGAGCTCAAAACTGGAGTCATTTCTTTTTCTTTTTTTATACATATGTTTAAAAGCTTATTTATTTTGAGACACAGAAAGCACGAGTGGGGTAGGGACAGAGAGAGAGAGGGGAGAGAGAGAATCCCAAGAAGAGTCCTCACTAGCAGGGCGGAACCTGATTCAGGGCCTAAACTCATGAACTGCGAGATCATGAGCTGAGCTGAAACCAGGAGTCGGATGCTTAACCGACTGAGCCACCCAGGTGCCCCGGGGTCATTTCATGAATGCTCCGTGCCTGTTCATGCCTCCAGCCTTTGCCCCTGCTGCTGCCTCTTCTTTGATCCCCTCCCTCTGCTCTTTGCAGGCAAGGCCCCCAGACTCACTGACTTGCCTCTTCCTATTCCGTGGGTGGTCTTGGACAACTCCCATGTCTTTGCCAGAGATGACGGGCTGCAAGGAAGGTATATATGTGACCTTGTTTGGCAAAGAGGTCTTTGCAGATGTGATTAAGTTGAAGACTCTGAGATGAGGACATATCCTGGATTGTATGAGTGGACCCTAAATGCAATCACAAGTGTCTTGTGAGAGAGACAGAGCGCAAGCAGGGAAAGGGCAGAGAAAGAGGGAGACACAGAATCTGAAGCAGGATCTAGGCTCTGCACTGTCAGCACAGAGCCTGACATGGGGTTCAAAGCCATAAACCGTGAGATCATGACCTGAGCCAAAGTCGGAAGCTCAACTGACTGAGCCACCCAGGCACCCCAGGTATCTTTATAAGAGGTAGGGTGAGGGAGACTTGACCCAAACACACGTGGAAGAGAAGGAGTTCATGTGACCAGGAAGCAGAGATTGGGGTGATGTGGCCACAAGCCAAAGAATGCTGGGAGCCACTGGAAGCTGGGAGAGGCAAGGGGCGGATTTTTCCCTGGAGCCTCTAAAGGGAGTGTGGTCCTGCTGACACCTTGATTTTGTCCTCCAGAACTGGGAGATAAGACTTTTCTGTTGCCATAAGCCACCTGTTGGGGGATGATTCATTGTAGCTGACACAGGATAGTCACACAGAAGGGAGACCCCATTTGCACTGTCATGAGCAAACCAGAGACTTTGTGTCAAGGATGGGGGTGGAGATATTTCATGGACTCCTGAGTGGAAAGAACATCTTGGCCTATTATGTATGGAAGCAGGACCAAATTGCTGCCAGCGAGCTCGCAGCCCTTGCCCTGCACCCATCTTGCTTCCCTTTACCTGGTCTCCTCGTGCATCACCTGACCTCAGTCTTCTCCATCCACACGGAGAACATGGTGGGAACTTCACAGGGAGGAAATACTTGCTGTGTCTTCATGTGATTTGGCATCATCTCACTTCTTACAACTACCATTTTCAAAACATGAAAAAAATGTCAAACAAGGAAAATTCAATCTAAGACATGTTGGATCCCATCGCTGTGCCCACCTCCTCACACATTCCTATGTCTACATCTCGTACCTGGTGACGTTTTGCAGCTTCTCCCTCTAGAATGCAGTGGGTGTCCCCCCTCATTCGTGTGGTTCTCCTGGCCTGTGGAATCTGGGTGGAAGTGACTATGCTGGTTTCGAGCCCAGGCTTTAAGCTTTCATGCTCATTTTTCTAGAAGCTTCTGGCTTCCTTCATGAGATTAGCTTCTTCTAGGAGCTGCATGTGGCCCCCTCAACCTGGACCCCAGCATACATTGTTAAAAAAATTTTTTTTAAATGTTTATTTGTGTGTGTGTGTGTGTGTGTGTGTGTGTGAGAGAGAGAGAGAGAGAGAGAGCGGGAGAGGGGCAGAGAAAAAGGGAGACACAGAATCTGAAGCAGGCTCTAGGCTCTGAGTTGTCAGCACAGAGTCCAATGTGAGGCTCGAACTCACAAACCATCAGATCATGACCCGAGCCAGACTGAGCCACCCAGGTGCCCCCTGAGCACACGTTATTATTGCTCTAAGTTGTGAGGTTCTTAGGTGGTTTAGCAAGCAGTGTTAGTACAGCCGTGGGGAACCACTACAGAAAGTGGTACCTGGAACAGAAACCTGAGGCTGTGGCAGTGGCTTTGGAACCAGAAACTGTTATAGGAGGCTAGAAAGATGAAAAGCTATGCAATGGAGCAGTGGAACATTTGTTAAAACTTGCAAGAAGTTGGAAGTTGGAAGGCCCTCCTGTCCTCTGGCTTGTAGTGTCCAGGTAGAATATTGCAGTCACAAGTGGGCTCCTGTCGCCAGTATTTGGTGTGGAGCCACAAAGAGACAGCTCAGGAACAACCTGGACAGATCTCAAAAAGAATTGAGAGAGAAGAGTCTGGAAAGCCTGGGACTTGCTGAGTTGAAAAATAAAACAATTTCGAAGCGTGCCTGGGTGGCTCAGTCAGTTAAGTGTCTGACTTCAGCATAGGTCATCACGGTTCATGAGTTTGAGCCCCGAGATGAGCTCTGTGCTGACAGCTCAGATCCTGGAGCCTGCTTCAGATTCTGTGTCTCCCTCTCTCTCTACCCCCTTATCCCCACCCCACTCATGCTCTCTCTCTCAAAAATAAATAAATATTAAAAAAAGAAAAATATTTCTAATCCTCATCTCCTCCATTCCATAAAAGACTTTCAAATTAAGATATATCCTTAGAGAAAAGTCAAATCAAGGACATTGCTGTTGAGATACAGTTTGGGGGTGGACAGTGAATCAGAGTCATAGATTTCACACCCCTGTGGAGGCATCTGGAATAATTAAATAGTGCCTACTAGTTACTAAAAAGATCAATAGTATAGTTCCTCAGCAGCCAGAGTTACCCACAGTACCTGTAGTTAAGTGTAGAGAGAGACACATCTTGAATTAAATCGTGAATATGGCTTTTAGCCCATGCAGTTAAATATATAGGAAACCCACAAGTTTTGAAAGAACTACATTGGCAAAAACCCCCAGTCTGGAGCAAAAAAGACTGAGACTATTCAAGGAAGGGGAAAAAAATCTTGGGCCACTAATGTTTTTTTAAATTTTAAAAAATGTTTTATTTATTTCTGAGAGAGAGAGGGAGATAGCATGAGCAGGGGAGGATCAGAGAGAGAGGGAGACACAGAATCTGAAACAGGCTCCAGGCTCTGAGCTAGCTGTCAGTACAGAACCCGATGCGGGGCTCAAACCCACAAACCGTGAGATCATGACTTGAGCCAAAGTCAGACGCTTAACTGACTGAGGCACCCAGGGGCCCGGGGCTCTAATTTTTTATGAGCAAGATGCTGGCTGAGAAAACTTCCAGCTGCTATGAAGGGCATATTTTCCAGTGTCCTTCTCAGAAGTGACCAAGGGGAGTGACAGAGAAGGAAGGATCTCCCAGAGAGTAGAGCCAAAAGCCACTGACCAGAAAGGACAGAGGATACAGCTCCGGGGAGAGGACCTGGGCCCTTATCACAGAACGTTGCCTACTCCAGGGTAGAATTCCTGGCAATGTTTCTCCAACAGGGCTTAAGGGCTAGTATGGATCAGTGACTGTGTGGGGCCTCCTGTCCTACTTAAACATTTTTTTTAAAAATATTTATTTATTTTAAGAGATTGCAAGCAGGGAAGGGGCAGGGAGAGAGGGAGGGACAGCAGATCCAAAGCAGGCTCCATGCCGACAGCAGTGAGCCCAACACGGGGTTCAAACTCACGAACCATGAGATCATGACCTGAGCTGAAGTCGGACACTCAACTGACTGAGCCCCCAGGCGCCCTCCTGTCGTCCTTTTTGAACAGGAGTGTGTGCTGGGTGATCCTGTCCCTGCTCTACCATGGCATGTTGGAGGTGTGTATGGGGGGGTGGAGGGGAGGAAGGGCGCAGACAGCGTCTCTTTTTGTTCTGTGGGTCTCTGGAGCAAGAGTTGTTTTCATCCGGGTCTGACTTAGAACATGAGATTCTGGACTGCAAGCCTGATGCCAAGATTGCTTGTCTTGGGTGGGAATGAGTGTGTTTTGCAAGTAGGAGAGTCTTGCATAGTTGTGTAAAGTGGTCAGTGTGTTAAATTATATCATTGTTTTTTTTAGAAAAATTTTTTTATTAATTTTTAAAATGTTTTTTTATTTATTTCTGAGAGAGAGAGAGACAGCATGAGCAGGGGAGAGTCAGAGAGAGAGGGAGACACAGAATCTGAAACAGGCTCCAGGCTCTGAACTGTCAGCACAGAGCCCGACGTGAGGCTTGAACCCATGAACGGTGAGATCATGACCTGGGCTGAAGTCGGACGCTCAATGGACTGAGCCACCCAGGTGCCCCAAAATTTTATTAATTTTTGAGAGAAATTGAGTAGTGCAGGCAGGGGAGGGACAGAGAGACAGAGGGACATGAAGGATCTGAAATGCACTGTCAGCACAGAGCCCGATGTGGAGCTCAAACCCACGAACGGTGAGATCATGACTTGAGTCGAAGTTGGATGCTTGACTGGCAGAGCCATTCCCCACCCATCCTGTGTAGTTTCCTGGGGCCACCTTAACGAATTACGACATATCTGGATGGTTTAAAACAAAAGAAATGTACCGTCTCACAGTTTTGGAGGCCAGACACCTAAAATCAAGGTGCCAGCAAAGTTGGTTTCTTCTCTGAGGAAGACCCTGTTCCCTGTCTCCCCCCTAGTTGCATGGCGGCTGGCGGCAACCCTTGGCATTTCTTGACACGTAGTCATCACTCCGATCTCTGCCTCTGTCATCACATGGTGTTCTCCATGTGTTTCCGTCTCTGTGTCTCCACTTCCCATCTCACAAGGACACCATTGACACTGGGGTAGAGCCCACGCTAATCCGGTATGACCTCATCTTACCCAACGACACCTGCAACGATCCCATTTCCAAGTGAGGTCCCTTTCTGAGATTCTGGGTGCACATGCCTTTTGGGGGAAACACTATCCAATCTGCCTTTGCCACTTCTCACTCCGGGACGGAGAGGACGTTTGCCCCCTTCGTGCAAGCCGGGCCATGCATCTTGCCTAGCCGTGGGAACATGGGTGGAAGGGACAGTGTGCTGGTTTGGACCCCAGGTCTCAGCAGCATTGTGTATTCGTGCTTACCATTCTAGAAGGTTCTGATGTCCTCCAGGCGATGAGCCTCCCGCCGGAGCTGTTGTCTCTGTGCCCTGGGCCAGTGCGGAGCAGCACCGCCCCAGGCTTCCTGCCCTGCCAGGAGAGTGCCTCAGCCAGGCTCCGAGCTGTGAGTGCGGGATCATTCTTGTTGCTTCCACCACGAGGTTCCAGGGTGGGTCTAGAGGCAAGCCTTGACTGATGCAGGTGAGGAAGGGCAGAAGCCTTGGGAACAGCCTCTCCTCAGCTCTTCCCCGGCTGCCATGCTGGGGTGTGAGCCCAGTGTTGCCGGGGTATCGTCTTTGATCAAAAGGAGCCCAGAATCTACATTTCTTTTTTTTTTATTTAAAAAATTTTATTTATTTATTTTGAGAGAGCATGAGGGGGAGAGGCATAGAGAGAGAAAGAGAGAGAGAGAGTCCCGTGTAGGCTGTCAGCACAGATCTGGACGCAGGGCTTAATCTCATGAACCTTGAGATCATGACTTGAACCAAAATCAAGAGTCTGACACTTAACTGACTGAGCCACCCAGGTGCTCCCAGAATCTACATTTTCTAATTGGAAATCTCTTAATTTTATAGCTACATATCTTATTCAATTTGTTTTTGAAAGAGAGAGAGAGAGAGAGAGGATGCACACAAATGGGGGAGGGGCAGAGAGAAGGGCAGAGAGAGAATCCCAAGGAGGCTCTGTGCTATCAGCACAAAGCCCAACACGGGGCTTGAACCCATGAACCCTGAGATCATGACCTAAGCCTAAATCAAGAACTGGATGCTCAACCGATTGAACCACCCAGGCACCCCCTCTCATTTATAATTGTATCACTCTGCTGTTCCAAACTCGGTGTGGGGCAGCATTCTGCCCCGAAGCCTCCAGCTTGTGGCCTGGGGTGCACCCTGGCCAGCACTGGTGGGTCCTTGTGCTCACAGGTGCCATTCTGGGCAGGTGCTGGTTCCTGGAGGAGAGAAACCCATGTGGAACCTCAGAAACTCAGGATTCCCGACGGGAGGAAGTGCAGGCTTGTCTCACTGGAGGGGACTTGTCATCTTGCTGCCTTTCTGCCCCTTACAAGGGCGTCTAGGGTTATGCTATTAAGAAATATTTGAAATGAAGATGCCCACAGAGTATCTTTTGCAAAAATGGTGGGGTTTTAGGGATTGTTGAACAAAACGAAAACGAAAACGAAAACAAAAACAAAAAACCAGCAAAGAGGGAAATCAAACACTACCACGTTGAAATAGATTTTACTGGACAAATGTCTCCCTTTAAATTGAAATTGAGTCCAAGTTCTCCTACTCTCCCAGACTTCTAGAAGGTGGCATTCAAAATGTTTACACTTGTTTCATCTGCCTTTTTGCTAAGTCCTGGCCCCCACCTCCTTTCCCTGCTTTCCACCTGACGTCTTCTTGCACACATATGCTCAACTTTATATTTACATATATCTAATTTTTATATATATATGGCTTGTGAAATATGCCAGACAAAGAATGAAATAGTCCTGAAAACAGCTGGAAAATTATGCAACGGCAGGGAGGTTGGGCACACGCACATTCTGTACTGCAAAGTTGCACAACAGACCAAGTTTGTTATAAGTGAGGCTGCGAGGTTTTTATTTTTTTCTCCAGGATGACAGCTTGCTCGGTGGGGTAGGGCTTCTGCAGAAGGCAGAAGTTTCCTTAGGAGCCCTTGCTTCCCCCTGAGAGGAGAGTAAGACTGCGGCAGGAACACAGAGGCTGTGGCCCAGGACAGGCTGCTGAAGGGGCACAGGGGGTCATTGAGGCCAAGGTTGGGGGTCCAGTGAGGCCAAGGTCCAAGGTCCAGCAAGATGGAGGCCCAAGGTCCACTGAGACCAAGTCTAGTTTCTAGTGAGGGGAGGTCTGGCTTTTGGGAAGCATCCATCTCCCTGGTGCCAAGTGACAGGAAATCCTGGCAATCAGAGAGTCACTGATGGGCCTTGAGCCACATGGCCCCTCATGGCCTGCTGCCCCCAGAGCCCAGGGTTTGTCCAGGATACCTCTGGCTCTGCAATTCTCAGGCCAGTCTTGTGTTCTGGGAGGAGTCAGGGAAGAAAGGCCTTGGTCCCTCAGACCAGGGCCGGGTCAGTCTTCGAGCCACCCAGCCCTGTGACCCCACTGTTGCTCAGCTCTGCACCACATAGTCTTAACAGGTTGGCTCCAGGAAAAGGAAACTAGTGACACCTGTGATTGGGTTCATACTCTCCATTGCCAACATCAGGGGTGAGGGGAAGGTACCATAAAAAAGATCAGAGGGTCTCAGCAGACCTCAGGTATGGCAGGGTGGCTGATAATGTGATTTGCCTGCTCAGAAACTGAAAACAACATTATGGCCAATAGTGAGCTTCTGTCTGGGCTCTGTCTGGGCTCTGTGTGGAATTGGGGTCCTGCACGTGCTGGGGGAGGGGCTTCCTAAGAGCGGGTCTGCAGAGCGGGTCAGGAGGAGGACAGGTATCATAGCACAGACCTATGGGCAAGGGATCCTCTGACAAGTGGCAGCTCAGCCCTTGGCAAAGGGCTCAAGGAAGCTCACGGCATGGGGCAGGGCCCTTGGGTTTAGTAAGGATGGGGCAAAGTTGAGGTCCTGTGCCCTGCGGAGGCCACTGGGGGGCCTCAGCTATCCCAAGCCAGCTGGCCAGGGGCTCCCACCATCATTACGACCCCCGAGGGAGCTGGCAGCTTCTGTTCACAGCCCTCGTGGCCAGGGCAGGCGAGGACATTCAGAGACGGGAGGCTGGCCAAGGCCGGCGAGCAGCTCCCGGGGTGGACCCCAACGAGGGTCCTTGAGTCTGAGGCTTGGCTCGGAACTCAGGCTGCCCTGTTGCTGCGGTCACTCCGAAAGGAGATGGGAAATCGCCGCGGGGGACCCTCCTGAGAGTCATTAGATTTCCTTTCTCGTTTTCGGAAATGCAGTTAGGGAGGCCAGGACGCCATGTGCGCTCTGGAAAGGGTGTCTTGGGTCTCTTTGGGCATTCGCGGGCTGGGGATCAGTGTGCGTCTGCATGCCTGTTTGTGCACGTGTACCACCACGCATGGGGTTTGTGTGTGTGTGTGTGTGCGCGCGCGCGTGCGTGTGTGTAGGCTGAAAGCACAGGTCTGTGCTTTCAGACTCATGTCTGCAGGGCCCTATATCCTCAGCTGGGGGCGGGGGCGGGGGCGGGGAGGGTGGTAGCAATCTCTTGGTGAGCAGCAGGGGGCCACTGTGTGGGGATGGTGAAAGTTCCAGCAATCCCGGAGCTATTGTGGGGGTCCAAATGGAAGATAGTAGAGAAGGGGGAGGTGGGGGTTGGGGTGGTGGTGGCAACACAGAGGCTGATTGTGCTGGAGAGCTGGCCCAGTCATCCCTGGGGCCACCCAGGGCTCCCTCTCCCCATCCCAAGAAGGCACAGGTGGGCTCCTAGAAGCCAGACAGGACAGTGAGGGTGGGGTTGTGTGGCCCATGTGTGCTCACCCTGTTCCACCCTATGGACAGCACGGCCAGATGTGCTCTATTCCTCCCCCTCCCCCCACCCCCAAGAGAAGCCATCGATGCATATTTTCATGGGAAATCTTTTGACTGGAAAAAAAAATCTTAGAAAATAATTTGAGGGGCTCCTGGGTGGCTCAGTCCATTAAGCGCCCGACTTTGGCTCAGGTCATGATCTCCCAGTTTGTGGGTTCAGGCCCCGCATCAGGTTCTGTGCTGACAGCTCAGAGCCTGGAGCCTGTTTCAGATTCTGTGTCTCCCTCTTTCTCTGCCCCTCCCTTGCTCACACTCTTTCTCTCTATGTCTCAAAAATAAATAAACATTAAAAAATTTAATGAAAAGAAAAAAAAGAAAATAATTTGAGTAGAAAAACAAAACTCTTTAGGCTACCAGTTAGAAGCCCCGTATGCATCATACTTTAGGGTACTTGAGTTAATAAAGTTTTTAAAGTGTTTTATTTATTTATTTTAAAATTTTTTACAAGATTATTTATTTATGAGAGATACAGATAGCATGAGTAGGGGAAGGGCAGAGAGAGGGAGGCACAGAATCTGAAGCAGGCTTCAGGCTTTGAGCTGTCAGCACAGAGCCCAATATAGGGCTTGAACTCACAAACTGTGAGATCATGACCTGAGCTGAAGTCCAACGCTTAACCAACTGAGCCATCCAGGCGCCCCAATGTTTTATTTACTTTTGAGAGAGAGAGAGAGAGAGATACAGAATCTGAAGCAGGCTATAGGCTCTGAGCTGTCAGCACAGAGCCCAATGCGGGGCTTGAACTCATCAACCAATAGATCATGCCCTGAGCCAAAGTCAGATGCTTAACCGAGTGAGCCACTCAGGTGCCCCTAGGATGCTTGGGTTTATAAGCAAAAGCTAACGACCGCTACTTTAGGCAAAGAGCAGGGATGCTTGGGCCCGAACTTCAGAAGGTCAGGGGTTCCAGAGAAGCACCGTTGTGGACAGTGAGCACTCGGGTTCTGGTGGGAGTCAGTGGGGTCCCACCTGGCTCCATTGCCTTGGGGACTACCATCTCCAAGCTTGCACTTCTTCATCTGAAGGTGGGAATGCTGCAGTCCCACCTTGTGGGTGGGATGTTATGTTGGTCAAGGGAGATAGTTTACCTAAGATGTCTGCTAAGTCACCAGCAGAGCAGACCCTGTGTCTCATTGACCCCTGTGGGGCCCAGCCTGGAGTCATCTGTGACCAAGGCAGTGGGAATCATCATGGGGCATAGATATGTGTGACCCTTCTTCTGAGAAGGGAGCTGGGAAGCCTCTGACCACTGTCCTGGCAAGGGCTCCCACTTCCCAGAGTGCTTTGTGATGAACATGATTTTTCTTCATTTTCTTGTTTATATCGTCCCCTTAGAACAAAATGCAACTTCCTGTCTGAGACCTGCAAGGCTCTGCATCACCTAATCATCCCCTGGTTACATTTTTCACTTCAAATGTTCCTTCTTTTCCTTCTTTTACCACTGTAGACACTGCTGCCCTTCTTTCCCTGGAGGAGAGAAAGCTCTTTCCTGCCACAGGCCTTTGCATGTGCTGGTCTTGTTGCTTGAGATGCTCATTGCTTAGACTGCCCATTCCCAGTAACTTCTCTCTGATCGGCTTTTAGCGGAAACCTTCCCCACCTCCCCCGTCCTTGTCCCATGCATTTTATATCATGGGCCTCTTTTTCTTTTCTTCATAGCATCTACCTTTGGAAATTATCTTATTGTGTTAATTCGGTCTGCAAATATTTACTGAGCACCTACTATGCACCGGGCTGTGTTTTGTCAATCCCAGTATTTCCCACAAGCCTGGAAAAAGGTTGTTTATGAGGCTCTGGCATCCCAGCCACCCATATCTTGCAGTACAGCCAGGATTTTGTTCTAAAGTCAGTGATGATATGAAAAAAGCATGTGGTCAAAATACGCTGGAAAATTTCCTAGGAGCACAGTTTTGCGCCTACAGCCCAGTGCTGCACAGAGCTGGGGATAGGGTGGGATGAAAGCAATACCAGCTAAGGTATGGAGGGCCTGCTCTGCTATGGATCAGTTCTGAGCCCTTCAGTGTTAAGTCATTAAATTCTCAAAAACTACCTTGTGAAGTAGGTGATATTATTATAATTTTTATTAATTTTTTAATGTTTAGTTTTGAGAGAGAGAGAGAGAGACAGAGTGTGAGCAGGAGAGGGACAGAGACAGAGAGAGAATACAAGCAGACTCTGCACCAGCAATGTGGAGCCTGACGTGGGGCTCGAACTCACAAACCGTGAGATCACAACCTGAGCTGAAACCCAATTGATGCTTAACTGACTGAGCCACCCAGATGCCTCTACATCATGTTTTTAAAAACATTTTTTAATGTTCATTTTTGTTTTTTAGAGCGTGAGTGGGCAGGGGCAGGAAGAGACGGAGACACAGAATCCAAAGCAGGCTCCAGGCTCTGAGCTGTCAGCACAGAGCCTGGTGCGGGGCTCAAACTCATGAACTGCGAGATCGTGACTTGAGCCGAAGTTGGATACTTAACCGACTGAACCAGCCAGGCGCCCTGAGGCAGGTGATATTATTATGCCCATTATACAGTTTAAGAAACTGAAGCGTGGTAAGGTTATGTAAGTTTCCTAAGGTTACAAGACTGGAAAGTGGCTGACAGTCCAGGCTGCCCATCTCAGGGCTGCTTCGATGAGGTGAATCCATCCATGCTGGTGAATGCGGATGCCCAGACAGCAGCAGTGACAGGGTGGAGATGGGGGATGGGCAGGGGGGAGCTCTCTCATCAGGAAGTCTGCTTCATTATTCCAGAGAGCAGCCTCATTTTCAACCCTGCATTGAAAATGAGGATGTCCAGGCTCCAAGCTCTGCGTGACAGTGGGAGGGAGGTGAGGTGTATGGTCCCAGCCCTTACAGATGAGGAGCTGGGGTGTGGAGAGGCTGAGCATTGCTTTGTGCAAGTCCCTGTGTGGGGTGCTGGAGACACCCATCTGGCTAGCCAGAGAGAGAGGCACTTTGGTGAATGAGCTCAAATTCAGGCATCTAGTGCCCAGTGGACAATCATGTGGGTGCCGCTGCCGTGCCCGCGGGAGGTGACCAGGGTTAAAGTGAAGAGGGGGCCAATTCCAGAGCTAATGAGAGGGTAGACGGAGCTGGTAACCCCTTTGATGTGGGAGCAAGGAAAGGGAGGGGCTCTAGATGCCCCCAGGGCCCTGGTGTCAGTGGAGATGCCAGATGTGAGCCAAGGAGGGACTGGAGCAGGGGTGGGGGAGGGCATGGGCTGGAGATGGGGCTCTGAGTAGCAAGGGATCTGAGACACCCTGGTGGAGCAGCTGGGGTTATTGCATTTACAGCATGGGATGGACCTGGCTGGGGTGGTCGGTGTCCTGACTCTTAAACCCATAGGAAAGAGTGAGATTGCCCCGGAGGGAAGGGGCTGGAGACAGAGCTGAGGAGGGGTCATGCATGTGGGGGCAAGATGACATCCAGCGGGACTGGCCCTGAGGACCAGCCAGAGGTGTCGGGGACAGTGTGAAGAGGAAAGTCTTCTCCAGAGGGGCTGCCTTCAGCCAGATCCGCAGAGCCAGCGAGAGCAGCTGGGCACAGGGACGGTTATTTTATCAGAACCAAAAACTTTAAGGGCCCATCCAAAAGGTACAGGTGTATGTATGTTTTTGTTCTCTTTCAGTGGAATGATCAGAAGAAGGGAGCACCATTTTGCAGGGAGCAGAAGTGGCCAGTGTCTCCATGAGCTCCATTTCCAATGTCCTGGGGACTTTGTGTCTGATCTCAGCGTTTCTGCAGAGGAGGAGGGACCATCTGGAGCTGCTGGGAGGGAGCCAGCCAAGAAGGACCTTCCTACTCGGGATGGGGCCTTGGGCAGGAGAGAGGCCTCCTTGAACCTTCTGGAGGAACAGAGGGGTCCCCAGGGAGTCTGCGGTGGCTGCAGTGATGGCCAAGGGCCTTCAGCCCTGCATCCAGAGTTTCCTCGCACAGGGTCCTGGCCTTAGGGTCCTGTGGTTAACAGCACCATCAGCCCCAGCTGGGGCTTTTGGACCTTTTAACACCCACACTCCAGATGTTAGGAATGGGGCAGGGTCAGGTGAATGGGATAGAAGAAATCTGACACAAAGGTAGTGTGACCTGTAAAGAATAACGCCTCAGGGGCCAAGGATCCTGGGGTCCAGCAAGGCCTTGGCTCAGGCCACCGGCTGACATTCCCAGTGAGGAAATGCCCAGTGAGGTTTACAAAGGATTACATCCCAAGTCCCCATGACAAGATTGTGCCCTTTACAAGTTATGTACAGGATTTATATGTAAAGAAATTAATTCTCCACGCTCTATAGGGGGTGTTGTCTGGGATATAACATCACGTGAGGAATGTCTCCTTTCTTTTAAACATTTTTTAATGTTTTATTTATTTTTGAGAGGAAGAGAGACAGAGCATGAACAGGGGCAGGGCAGAGAGAGAGAGGGAGACACAGAATCCGAAGCAGGCTCCAGGCTCTGAGCTGTCAGCACAGAGCCCGATGTGGGGCTCGAACTCACAGATAGCGAGATGGTGACCTGAGCCGAAGTTGAATACTTAACGGACTGAGCCACCCAGGTGCCTCATGAGGAATGCCTTCTTTCACCAGGCGGGGGTAACCCTGGGACTGTGTCCTGATCCATTTGGAAATAAAGTCAAGCAAGGTGTTGGGGGGCATTGGGGCTGAGCCCCACACACATGCGGCCCCAGTTCAGGCTTGTCGCATTAACACCCTCTGTCCCGTTTGGCAGCTGGCTCAGCAATGGACATGTGACCCAACCTTGGCCCACAGGTCAGAGGAGGGTTAGCCAGCCCTTCTGGTAGAGGGTGGGACACCTGCACGTGGCTTGGCCATCCTTCTATGTGGCCAGGAACAAAGACGATACCCAGGTGGCATGTTGAGCTCTGGAGCTCTGATACCTGCAGACCTCCGGATGCGTGAGATGATGCATTTCCTTATTTAAAGCCTAAAATGCTGGCTGTTTTACTTACAGCGAGGGGTGTCTTTTATTTTCATTTTTAAAAGTTTTTATTTTTATTTATTTTCAGAGAGAGAGATAGAGAGCAAGCAGGGGAGGGGCAGAGAGGGAGGGAGACAGAATCCCAAGCAGGCTTCATGCTGTCGGCTCGAACTCATGAAACTGTGAGATCACCACCTGGGCCAAAGTCAAGAATCGGATGCTTAACCGACTGAGCCACCCAGGCACCCCTAGCTAGAGGCATCTTAAGGGACCCAGAAGCCTCTCTTAGGTGGGAGGGCTGGGCCAAATGGCCACAGGTGGATCAGGGCTCCAGACCCTGATCCAAGTGGGTCTAGGACACTGATTACCACCTGCCTCCCCCAGACATTGCCTTGAAAGTTTGTGGGCCTCGCCACCCCTCTGCCAGGTTGGGCGTCCATACAAGTAAGCACTGAGCTTTTATTTTTCCCTGGCTCATTGCAGTTTAGATTGAGTCAGAGCCTCCAGCTGTGCCTCCGTTCAGATGTGTTGATTGAGCCTGGATCCTCAAGCCTTCAAACGTTAAGTACTTTGTCTTCCTCTTTCCAGGCAGAATGGATCCCAGGGCTGGTGGGACACCTCTGTGTGGAACACGGCAATGAGCAAAATTGCTGCCCAGACACTACCCTTGTTTCCTCTTTTGCCCGACACAGCACCTCGTCAGAGTGTGTGTGTGTGTGTGCGCGCGCGCGCGCGCACGCTCAAGAAACAACAAGAACCACACTCCCCAAAGGCCGCCGGGCCCCCACTTTCTGTTCACTCAGCATTCCCCTGACATATTGCTTACCAAGGCCGCTGTGGCCAGATCTCCTCCAGTGCATCTGACAGGGCCACTGCACCCGCTGTTTGCCAACAGCGGAGGGGGTACCGAGCTCCTGTCTTCAGAGGCCCCTTGACAAGGTCACCAAGACCTCAACGGCTCGGCTCGCGCTATGCTCTGCATACGGGTCCCAAGAGACTGGAGGAGTCTAGGTCCCTCCCCCCACCCCCTGGGAGCTGGCTTGCTGGGAGGGAGGACAGTGAAACCTCATTGCCTCCATCTGCTTGGTGCCCGCAGCGCGGGTGGGGCCTGCCAAGGATGATGACTTCGTCAAAGGGCAGAAGAACTACTGGTTTCTGTGTGGCCACCAGGGGCCAGGAATGGCTCTGATGAAGTCTGTGCTGGCACATGTGGCCTGGAAGCTAGAGATAGAGCCAGGAGCCCTGCCCCCAAGATTTCAGAAGAAGGCAGGGCACCCATCCCGTCCGGAGCTGGGCCAGGCGGCGAGGAAGACATTCTCCTTCTTTAACGTCCTTGCCCTGAGGCATATGCAGTGATCTGTGACACCCAAGATGACCAGAAAGGGTCCTTGTCTCTTTCTGTCTCTCACATCCTTCAAAGATTTTATTTTATTTTTATTTATTTATTTTTTTTTGAGAGAGAGAGAGAGACAGCGTGAGCAGGGAGGATCAGAGAGAGAAAGATACAGAATCTGAAGCAAGCTCCAGGCTCTGAGCTGTCAGCACCTAGCCTGATGCAGGCCTTGAACCCACGAACTGCGAGATCATGACCTGAGCCGAAGTCAGATGCTCAACCAACTGAGCCACCCAGGTGCCCCCCTTCAGAAGATTTTTAAAAATGTTTCTTTTTGAGAGGGCGCAAGCTGGACAGGGGCAGAGAGAGGGGGACAGAGGATCTGAAGCCGGCTCTGCACCGACAGGTTGACAGCAGTGAGCCCGATGTGTGGCTGGAACTCATGAACTGCAAGTGAACGACCTGAGCTGAAGTTAGATGTTCAACTGACTGAGCCATCCAGGTGCCCCCTTGGGAAGATTTTAAGGGGGCCGGAGGGCCCAAGATCACCCTGAATTGCCCTCATCACTTTCTGAGGCTACTCTAGATCAGGGTTGTACGTCCAGCCCTTCAGGAATCAGCTGACACCATGAGCCGTAGGACAGTGGTAGTGGTGGGGACCGTATCAAGCAGGAGAGCATAGGGCAAATCTAAAGACACTCAAGTCCAGCTAAAACCAAACGTGTGTGACCCACAGTAACTGAGTGTTCCAGTTGAGTTGGCCCCGTGGTCCCTGGTCTTGTGTCTTTGGGATCTAGACTGAATGAGTCTACCTGAACAAAGTACCTTGAGGGGATTCTGTGTCCCATTTCTCATCTGAAAGAGAAGTGGAGACCAGAGGGAGAGGCAAGCCCCGGGGGTAGGCCAGTACTTTCCAGAAGAGGAAGAGGCGAGATCTGAAACCATGAAAATTGGAAGACATAGGGAGGTGCCTCTTTTTTTTTTTTTTTTAGCTGAGGACAGGTGATCAGGGAACTAGGACAGGGCCTCCTACATGAAGGACCCAACAGGAAATTGTAACACACGTGTGCCTGATTCATCCACCCAGCCTTGTGGGATATCACGGTGGGGACTGAAGGATGGGCTGGTCATGGGCAGTGATCTGCCTCCCACTCATGTCTGGGTGAAGCCCCAGGAGGCCAGGGGTGACGTGGGAAGGAGCAGCTGCCAGGGCTCATTCACGAGTGTTGGGGAGACAAAGGTGTATCCCACCACTGGTATTTCAAGCGGTGCCAGATAACATAGTTATGTGGCCCCGTCTGAAAACACCGCTTCGCAAAGTGAGAGAGCCATCCCTTTTCAATTCTGTTCTTCGATGGCATCAAGGGACAGGTCTCTGCCTCCGCTCGTCTGTCTAACTACTTTCCCAACACTTGCCAGTCAGCTTCGGCCTCAGCGCCTTTTGCAGGCAGTCGTATCTAGAATTTGACAACATTTTTTTTGGTTTTGATTTTATTTATTTTTGAAGTTATCCTTGCATTATGGAAAGATGCTGGCCTTTCCGTTTATAGTGCCAATTCCAAGTATCCTTTAAAACCTTAAGTACAAGTACATGGTTAAGTGCTGTACAAAGAAATGACCATGGGGATGGTGGGAGGAGGATAATAAGGATCACAGACCTGGCAGGGAAGCCAGTGAGTTAGTAGAACATGACCCTTGAGGTAGGTAAGGCTGCTGGTTGGGTCTTATCCATCTTTTGAGGAGGAGGAAACCACAGACAACCACAGGAGGGACGAGTGGAAGAGTGTCATGAGTGTCAAAACAGCACCTAGATAGACACAGGTCTGGGCTGCCCAGCACCCTCAACCTTCAGGATTCAACCCATGCCACTTCCTACAGGAAGTCCTCCAGGATCCTGACTCTGAAGCCATCTCTCTTCCCATACGCTGATCACCATCCACTTTCTCTGGAGCCAGGTACGTCATCAGAGATCACAAAAGTGGATGTCTGCTGGGGTGGGGAAAGAAGACCTATAGCGAGCTGCAGGGCAAGATACCCCATTTCATGGTTGATAAGCAGAAATGCAGGTCTGGTGTGGGCACACTTCCCAATTTCTCAAGAAAAACCGAAATCTAAATTCTTCTGTGAAATGTCACTGTTTTTAGCGTTGACAACAAATATTCACCATGCCTGGGGGCTGGATCCTGTCTTGGGCACCCTCAGGCAACCCAGAGGGAAGATTCCAGGTGAAGATGGCCATCAAGCTGCAGAGCCCTCACACCCGGGTCCTGAAGATGACGGAACCGAGGATGCAAAATCACAGCTAGACGGGGTTGTGCAAGTCATGTGTTTCTCCATAAGACTGGGCCCTCCTGGCTGGCAGGGAGGGCCCTGAGTCATCTGACCCTGCCTGACCAAGGCCAACGCCAAAGCCCTGGCCACACAGGCCGGGGGCGGGTGAATGAGAAAATCCAAAGGGATAGGTGTCCGCCATCCAGGGAAGTGAGGCAGAAGTCTGGGCTCACATAGCAGAGATGTCCTGAAAGACACACACATTGCAGGGGCTTTCCAGGTGGGACCTGGGGAGGGAAGGTCACTGTGCTGGGGGACAGCAGGCTTGGTAGGAGAGTGACTCCAGGCAGTGGGACGACTGTCCTGGAGAAGGGGGATTCCACCTGGGGATGGGCTTTGACAGCAAACTCGCTCCAGGGACACCTTGGATGCTGGGTTGGAAAAGGTGGGTAGAGTGTAGAGAGGCTATTTTAGGCAAGCCTGGGAGTGCAAAGGCCAGAGGCCAGGAGGCTGGTAGATGCAGAGCAGGAAGACAGCAACCTGACTGAGCTCTGGGAGGGCAGGCACACGCTTGGCTGGAGAAGGCTGTATTCCGAGATTGCAACAGAGGGATGAGGAGGCAGTTCGAGAGGGACAGGAACTTCAGGCAGAGAGGAGTTGGGGACTAAGGAACCTTGCATCTCTCTGTAAGGGCAAAAGTTTATATTTGGGATAGCCCCTGCAAGTGCACGCACCCTCCTATTAAAAGCATCTTCCAGCGTCTGGAGTTTCCATCTCAGGCCTCCTCAACCCGGTCCCATTCCTGCGCCCTGTCCTGCCCCAGGGCTCCCAGAGAGGGTGAGGCGGCTCTTTGCGTCCCAAGGCTGACGGGCGGGACCCGGGCGCCCCAAGGACTCTCCGGGTGGAGATGCTCCGGCGGGCGCCGCTCCTCCGAGGTGGTGCGCCGCGAGGGCGCGGAGCGCGCCCGATGGTGGCCGGTGTCGGGGCTCACCACCCCCCCTCCCCGGCCCGGCCAGTCGCGCTTCTCTGCCGCCGCCTCGGGGCGTCTCTGCTTCGCTGTGAGCCGGGAACCGCCGCGGCGGCGGCGAGAGGAGGGGAGCGGGCGGCGGCGGTGGCGGCGGCGGCCGCGCCAAGAAGCGCCGGGTCACCGCAGGCTGAGGCGCCCGCCGTCCCAGCCCTCCCCCTCGCTCGCCTTCTCCTCCCTCCCGCCTCCCTCGCTCGCTCGCTCCTTCCCTCTCCCCGCCTCCCCTCCGCGTTCCCCCGCCCTCCCCTCCGCGCCTCGCCTCCTCCGCCCCGCGCCCTGCGGTGCTGCAGCTGCGGGCGGCTCCAGCTGCCCCCAGATGTGGGCTGGGCGGCGCGCGGGGAACTTTCGCGCCGGCAGCGAGTGCGGGGCCCCGGCTGCGGTCCGGCTGCCATGGATCCGCCGGCGGGAGCCGCTCGCCGCCTGCTCTGCCCCGCGCTGCTGCTGCTGCTGCTGCTGCTGCTGCCGCCGCTCCTGCTGCCGCCGCCGCCCGCGGACGCCCGGCTCGCCGCCGCCGCCGCCGACCCCCCGGGTAGGTGCGGCTGGGCCCCCGCGCCCCACGACCCTGGTCGGCCGGGCCCCGCCCCGCGTGCCCCGCCGCCCCCTCCCCAGGCGTCGTCCAGCCCGACTTGGGCAAACTCCGCGCGCCCCGCCCGGGGCCAAGTTGGCCAACTTCGGGGCCGGGTTGGTCGCGCAGGGGGCGCCCCGCAGCGCACCCGAGCGCCTCGGGCTGGGGGGAGCCTCGGAGCATTCGCGGCTCCCGGGACGCGGAGCGCGGAGATGGAGGGCCGGGAAAGCCCCGCGGCAGAGAGCGCAGCGCTAGCCCCAGCGGGTCCTGGGGAGCCAGGGCGAGGCTGCGCCGGGGCTCGCGTCCGGGGACGCTCGGGAGGAGCCGGGTGCTGAGCGCGCCGCCTTGGGCCCTGAGGACTGATGGATCTCCCTGGAGGGAATCCCTGAAGATCCAAGGGACCCTGCTCCACCCCTCCCTGCCCTCGGGAGCGCGGGGAGGGGGGCCAGCATTGGTCCAACCGAGAGCTGGACACCGAGGACAGGCCGCGCGTGCCCGGGGGAGCCGAGTCCTCGCCGCTCCGGAGGCGAGTGGTGAAGGCGCCCGGGCGGCGGGGACCGCGGAGGGGTAGAGGCGCACGGGTAGGGGGCCAACCGGCAATGGCTTCGTAGCAGCCCCACGTCCTGCCAAGGACGGTAGGTTCAAGCGGCTGGGAACAGTCTGACGGGGCCATCCCCAGGGGAACTGTGAAGAGCTCGCGGAGCCCCAACCCGGAACGGGGCAGGGGGCAGAGCTCTTCGTTGGCAGGGTCCCAGAGGGGGACGGCCTGGGGGCGGTGGGGCTCCGGAGTGATGTT
Organism: Hyaena hyaena; assembly: GCF_003009895.1. Classification (NCBI taxonomy): domain Eukaryota; kingdom Metazoa; phylum Chordata; class Mammalia; order Carnivora; family Hyaenidae; genus Hyaena; species Hyaena hyaena. Next base: position 753,867 of record NW_024081062.1, on the reverse strand, counting down.
GCCTGTTAACGCCCCTTCCCAGTTGGAAGGAGGCCGGGGAGGTGAAGGCTAGTTTCTGGGGGGGGGGGGGGGGGTTGCCTGGCAGAATGCCCATCCCTTCGGAGCCGTGGCGACGACGGGATGGGGGTGGGTGGGTGGCTTGACGGCGGGGCTCCGGGGCTCCCGAGGTCTTGGCGGGTCTAACGCCCCTTCCCGTTGCAGGCGGGCCCCTGGGGCACGGAGCGGAGCGCATCCTGGCGGTGCCGGTGCGCACTGACGCCCAGGGCCGCTTGGTGTCCCACGTGGTGTCGGCGGCGTCTGCCCAGGCTGGGGTACGCGCCCGCAGGGCCGCCTCTGACCAGACCCCGAGCTTACCTGGAGGCAACGAGGAGGACCCCGGCGGCCGCCTCTTCTACAATGTCACGGTCTTCGGCCGTGACCTGCACCTGCGGCTGCGGCCCAACGCCCGCCTCGTGGCGCCCGGGGCCACGGTGGAGTGGCAAAGCGAGTCGGGCGCCACCCGCGTGGAGCCCCTGCTCGGGACGTGCCTCTACGTTGGAGACGTGGCTGGCTTGGCTGAAGCCTCCTCCGTGGCGCTCAGCAACTGCGACGGGCTCGTGAGTACTCACTTCTCTCGCTCCTTTCTGTCCACTGCCCTTGCTTGGGATTTGGAGGCTGATTACCTGTGAGTCCAAGGCCTGCACTGACGTCTGTGCCCCTGTGTGCAGGGACCACGGGGCACTGACTGAGGTGATTGACAATAAGGCAAGTTATTTTGACTGGCCCGAGAGGGAGTGATTTATGCAGTGGGGCAGGGTCTCCAAAGCTCTCATCAAACGTCAGTGTGGTCTCACTTATGCCTGCCGGGGCCCGGGTCTTCCTGTTGCAGCCAGGTGTGTGTGCAACTCTTGGAGTATGTGGATCTGCACGTGTGTTTTGTGCACTCATGTCTGGGTAGCCGTGCACCTGCGTGAATGTGTGAATGTGCCGCTGTGTGTCTTGTGCATGAGCGTATCTGTAAGTTTCTGCTCATTTGGGTGTCAGGGTATCTGTAAGTGTGTGTCCCCTTGTATTTGAGCAGGTGTGGTATGTGTGCGAGGAAGCATGTGGTCTGGCAGTCCGTCTGCTTGCTTCTGTGCTGCCCAGGGAGCGGATAGTGTGCTGAAATGCCTGGTTATTCCTCTGCCCCCTGGCTGACCGGGAGCCACTGATTTTTATGCTGTGGTTTCCTGTTGAACTCCAGCTGGTAATTTGAAAAGTCGGTTTTCTCTATTTTGAGCCAAGGGGAGCATTTGGAAATGCAGGCACTGGTGCCCACGGACAGCCTCTGAAGGACAGGAGAGAGGCCGAGTCCCCTCCTGGGACTGTTTGGGCCACCCAGTGCAACGGGAGCCCGGGGTAGTTTTCCTGTTTCCAGGGGCCCCAGAGGGACCATGGCTTAGTATAAGGGGGCCTCGGAGAAAGCCTGGATCGATGCTCAGGGAGGAGGCTGACATTGGCGGTGCTCTGTCCGGCCGCCCCGGGGCCTGGCACGGGCAGAAGCCACTGCAGTTTTCTATTTTGGATTGGGTGTGCGGTGGTCAGGCTGGCAGGGTCGGCCAGACATCTGAAGCTGCCCACCGTGGCTTCTGCTGTAATTGCCGCTCAGGGCACTCCCGTTCTGAGCTGGTGGCCACTCTCCCAGTCCTGCTGTCCCCCAAGTCCCCCTGTCCTCTGGCTTGTCCTGCCCGCCCGTAGAGCCAGCAATGACACCAGAGCCCCACAACCGCTGGTGTTCTTTTTATGGAGACACAGGAAATGTCACTTGTTGCTTCGGAAAATCACTGCCTTTGGCTGGGTTTTGTTAGAACCCAGGCATATTGCAAACAACTATAAATGTCCTTGGAGGAGCTGGGTTATCACGGTGCAGCCCTTTGTGTTTCTGGGGACGTCCTGGGCCTCAGGGGTGTGTCTCATTTCCTGCTGCAGGTGAATTTCCTAAATCAAAGGACATCGGTGCTGGGAACCCAGGGATGGGGGGAGTTGACATGGATGCAGTCTGTAGGTGGACCAGGTCCTGTGTACTGATTAATTCCTGACGAATAGCACTTCAGGGAGGCTGTGTCACCGTATCATTCATTCATTTGTCATTTGGTGAATGAATCTCCTAGTGTGTTTGTCCACTGTGGCGGTCAGAGGTGTGGCTGGCCCGGTGCCTATCTGGGGCTCAGGGCAACTGAGGGGTTGAGGGGCTGAGCGGCACCCTGTCCATGGCTTTGACGGTATTCTCCAGGGGGCTACGTGAAAGAGTTGCCAGTAGGCAAAGGTGCATGTTGGCATTCTTAGCAGAGGGAAGAAGATGTGCAGAGGTACCAGGTGTGCGTTGGCCTGGTCAGGACAGGCATCATGAGATGTCACATTTACTGGACACACCCCTTCACAAGTACGAGACAGAGCAGGAAGGAAGACTAGAGTTGGAAGATAGGCTGGGCCTTGCCTCTAGGGCCTTGAATGCTGTCAATGAAAAATGGCCTGGCCCACAGTGGGGCATCAATATTAGTTTTTTACTATTTCTTTTGTTTTCTTGTTTTCTTTCTTTCCTTCTTTCCTTCCTTTCTTTTTCTCTTTCTTTTCCTTCTTTCCTTCCTTCCTTTGGCCTAGAGGCAGTAGGGCATCAATATTAGTTCTTTACTATATTTCTTCTCTTCTTTTTTCCCCTTCCTTCCTTCCTTCCTTCCTTCCTTCCTTCCTTCCTTCCTTCCTTCCTTCCTTCCTTTCCCTCCCTTCCTTCCTTCCTTCCTTCCTTCCTTCTTTCCTTCCCTCCTTCCTTTTGTTTTGGTGTATGTGTCTCTTCTTATTTTACACTAATTAATCCCTTAAACTTTTAAGTCTCTCTGTGCATCAGTGATAGGCCTGGGACTTTATACATCGTGCAAAGCCATGGTCTCCACAGCTATCCTACAGGGGAGGGATCCTCATCCCTGGTTTGCAGATGGGCAGGTGAGGCTCTAGGGGGATGAGTGACTTGCCCACGGCCACATGGGTAGGAAGCTGGCCTGGTTCCCTCCAGCCCCTTTTGCCACCTGTGGACACCAAGATAGGCAATACCTGTGCATTCCTTCCCCATGGGCCTTACGTGGATAAATGCATCTCACTCACCCAGCAACTCAGGCCCTTAACCACCACGCCATACAGGCCCCCTTTCTCTGCAGCCTCTTCCTTTGTAGTCAGCACAACACACCGAAGCAGGTATGTCAGACTGTGGTGTGTGTACAAATCCCCAGGGATCTGGTTAAAATGTGGGTTCCAGTTCAGCGCCTCTGGGGTGGGGCCTGAAGTTCTGCATTTCTCATAAGCTCCTCAGCTCATGCTCCTGGGCCTCGGACCACCCTTTGAGAAACAAGGCTCAACAGCCCCCTTTCTGCAAGAGAGTTCTGCAGATGGTACCACATGTTTGCAAATGGGGTTCAGCGGACAGACTGGTGCAGGCAGTGCTGTACCTTGCATTCAGCTTGTGAGACTCAGGGAGCCCATCGGGACCCCTGAAAGTTCTGTAATGAAGAAAATGTCTCAGGGAGCCTGGGTGGCTCTGTCGGTTAAATGTCCAACTCTCGATCTCAGGTCAGATCATGATCTCAGGGTTGTGATTTCAAGCCCCGTGTTGGGGTCTGTGCTGGGCGTGGAGCCTACTTAAAAAAAAAAAAATAAAAGAAAGAAAGAAATGCCTCGTGCTCTGTGTAATCCGTCATGTTCCACACAGATGGGACCATGGAACCCCTTTTTAGAGACCATGTGGAACTCATTTTCGTGGGAGACGTGAAGAGAAACCACGGAGCAAGGTCCCAGCAGGCAGCTGTGGTCTTAGAACTTACATCTAGATGGGACATGCCTTCCCAAGAGCCACAAGCCCTTTCAGGCCTAATGTCCTGCTCACGGCCAAGGGCACACATTTGCTCATCTACTTGCCTGGCCCTGAGTTTGTTTCTCTGCTTTAAAGGAAGGCACAGTGGTAGTAGCTCTGTTTTCTGTGGACAGGAGTCTCCTAATCGAAGGGATTCTTAATTCACCGTGTTTGCCAGAATCCTTTCAGTTATAAATGGTAGCTTAAGTTAAATTAGTTTAAACCAAAAATGGGAAGTTATTAGCTGACAGAATGGTAAGTCTTCAGGCATGGCTGAATCCAGGTGCACTTGCTGTCTCTTGACTCTGTTTTTTTTGTGTGTTAGCTTTGTTGTCTGGTGCAATTCTTCTGTGGTGCCCCCATCTTTCCAGTGGCCCCAGCAGTGCCTGGCCGACATCTTTTTCTGGTTAATTCTGGTTGAGTCCTGGGTATCACTCTGGCTAGCCTGGGGTCTGGTGCTCTTGTGAGAACCCCAGAAACAGAGAGCGGAAGAGGTGCTGTTCCCTCAATTACCATGAGATTGGGATTCTGGGCCTGCCAAGACACAGATTTTTCTGGAGTCAGGTAGAGGTGCAGACTCAAGAGATGCCACATGAAGAATGAAGACATGCTTCGTGAGACATACTGGGCACTTTATGTCCAGAGAGGCTGGGAAATGCAGAGTTTCCAGGATTTTTGTTTGGCTGTTTGCTTACAGCCTCTAGACAGAAATTGTTCGTGATATGCACAGGGAATGGTTAGTCTTTTCACGATGCATGAGAAAATTATGCTTAATAAAGGATTCTTGCATGTCATGTTGCTATAGTTTTCTAGTACCTCTCAGGCCATATGATAGGTGTGCTAACTTCACATCATTCTTATATGTTCATCAAAAACCCAATAAGGGGAGCCTGGGTGTCTCAGTCAGTTAAACGTCAGACTCTTGATTTTGGCTCCGGTCATGATCTCAAGGTGGTGAGATCAAGCCCCCTGTCAGGCTCTGTGCTGAGAGTGGAGCCTGCTTAAGAATGTCTCTCTCAGGGACTCCTGGGTGGCTTAGTCAGGTAAGTGTCCGACTTTGGCTCAGGACATGATCTTGCGGATCGTGGGCTTGAGTCCTGTGTCAGGCTCTGTGCTGACAGCTCAGAGCCTGGAGCCTGCTTCGGATTCTGTGTCTCCCTCTCTCTCTCTGCCCCTCCCTTGCTCACACTCTGTCTCAAAAATAAATACACATTAAAAAATTTAAAAAAAGGGGCGCCTGGGTGGCTTAGTCAGTTAAGCGTCTGACTTTCGCTTGGGTCATGATCTCGCGGTTCGTGGGTTCGAGCCCTGCGTCGGGCTCTGTGCTGACTGCCAGCTCAGAGCCTGGAGCCTGTTTCAGTCTGTGACTCCCTCTCTCTCTGACCCTCCCCTGCGCACGCTGTCTCTCTCTCTCTCCTAGAAATAAATAAAAATATTTTTTAAAAAAATTAAAAAGAAAAAAGAAAAATTGTCTTTCTCTCTTTCTCTCTCTCTCCCTTTGCCCTGGCTCCTGCCTCACAAAACCAACAGCAACAACAATGGGAAGGCTGTTGGCATAAAAATAATAATAGAAAGTCATAGTTTGCCGTGTCCCTACTATGTGCCGGGCTCCCTGCTGAGCACCTTAGATCACCTTGCTCAATCCTCACACCATCCTATGGCCTATGCCCGACATTATCCCCATTCTACAGATGAATGAACTGAGCCTCCAAACGCTAACAGCTTGCTTCTAATTCCAAGACCACGCCCACTACATTTTGTTGTTGTTGTTGTTGTTGTTGTTGTTGTTGTTTGCATGCCAACAAAAACAAATGATAAGGAAGAAATGCATTTCTTGAAACCAGTTCTTACCGTTCCTATTTTGGCTCCTGGAGACCTTCTCAGTCAGGGGCGTCAACTGTTGTTTGTGGGAGCCGGGAGCAGTCCTGGTGGCTGACACCCTGCTGACCCGCTCCAGCTTGAGGCCCCTGGCAGATTGCCTGAGTCTTCACAGTGATGGCAGTGGGGGCTCCCACCCCGCCCCACCTCTGCGTCCCACCTCAGTGCTGCTCTGGGGACCTCTCTGGTCAGACAGGGCCTCACAGGGCCAGTGGGTGGAAGTCTTCATGGGCTGGGTGGCTGGAAGGGTCTGGTCTCTGAGGTCTGGTCCCATCCTAAGGTCTAAGCTGGGGCAGGGGGCAGTGTATATCCTAATATGGGGACTCAATATGAGCTCCCATGATTCTGTGCAGCAGAGCCCTTATCATATGGCCAAGGTTCAGAGAGGCCCAAGGGCTTCTGCCTGGTGGGCTGGGGCTCTCCTGGCCAGGAACCAACTCTATCCTGTCTTTTTTTTTTTTTTAACACTTATTTATTTTTGAGAAAGTGAGAGAGAGAGAGAGAGAGAGAGAGAGAATGCCCACATGTGCGTGTGACCAGGGGAGGGGCAGAGAGAGGGAGATGGAGGTTTCAAAGTGGGCTCCATGCTGAGAGCGGAGAGCCCATCCCAGATCTCGAACCCACAAACTGTGAGATCGTGACCTGAGCTGAAGTCGGACGCTTAACCAACTGAACCACCCAGGGGCCCCTGTCCAGTCTTTTAAAGAGTCACTAAGGTCTACAGAGAGAAATCATTTCCTGGCCCAAGGGACCAAGATGAGTTTCATTCCAGCTGGCTCAGATGCTAGAGTGGGGCAGGCAAGTGCGGCACACTCGGGCTGTGGGGCTGGGGTAAGGGTGCCCAGGACTTGCAGCTGTGCTTGTAGGGTCTTCCTCCTTCCCACCGTACCTTGGCACTGCCTGGGGGGCAGTAAGAAGATCTCAGGAACACCAGAGAGGGGCTGTGGGACATTCCAAGTCCCCTGGGTCTTGGGGTTCCTCAGGTCAGAAGAGCAGAGGTACCTGTTTGGTCCCTGCTCTTGGCAACCTACACAGCTGCTCAGGGTAGTCTCAGTGTCCTGCATGGCTTATAATTCTCCTTGTTATTTAAGACTTACTCAATTTACATGACAGAAAACTGGCTTACAATGAATGAAACAAACAAGGGATGTCATGGGCCCAATTACACGTGGGGTCCTAGGAGTTCAGGCATGGCTGGATCCAGGGGCTCAGGGCTTGTTTCAGCACACGCGTTCTGCCTTTCAGTTCTGCCACTCTCTGTGTTTATCTCAACATGGCCTTCCTCATGTGGGGGCCACAGGCAACTCTTGGCTTAACTTGTCTTCTTCCATGGCAGCAATCAGGAATGGAGAGCAGCTCTTTCTGGATGGTTCCTGCTAGAGTCCTGGAGAGGGCTCTGATGGGGCCCCGCTTAGGTTACAGGCCTATCTCTAAACCGCTGTGATTAAGCCTGGCCTGAGTCTCTTGTCACCTTTGGGATTGAAAGTGAGGGTCAGGCCCCCAAACTCTGAGTGGGTTGGCGTTTTATATGAAAGCAAGAGGAAGGTCAGTGTGCTGGATAGATGAAAACCGTTGCCACCACAGGCTTCACCCAGACGCCATGTCCCAGCGTCCAGCCTAGGTCTCTTCTGGGGCTCCAGACTTGCTTGCCCGGCTGCCTGCAGGGCTCCCTCCCTGGGTGACCCCAGGCTTCTGAAATGGAATGCGCTCTCCACTCTCCTCTGGACCCCACCCTTTCTTGGGTGGGAATCCCAGGATCACACCCTCCCCCCTGCGCATGACCCCCATATCCAGCCAGCCACCATCCTAGACATTTCTGGACTCTATTCCAGTGCCCATCTTTCCACCATGCCTGGCTCCCCAAGTCCCGTCTTTTGTGCTTGGGTTCTTCAGCTGTGGCTGAATGGTCTCTCCTCAGCAACTCTTGCTCCACACAGCAGCCAGACTGATTTTTATAAACCACATATTAAACCATGTCACTCCTCTGCTCAAGATCTTTCAATAGTTTTTATTGCCCTTAAAAAGAAAATCCAAATCTGGAAAAATATCCAAACCCACTGGCCTGGCATTCAAGGCCCTCTATGACCTGGCCCAGTGGCTTCCAGTTTCATCTGTCATTGTGTCCCCTTCATGCCTATGCCCCAGTCACACTGACCTTTTAGTTCCTCCAATTCTGACACTCCCAGCTCAGGGCCTTTGGATGGCTGTGCCCTTGCCCAGACCACTCTTATCCCTTCATCTTTACGTGGCTGAGTCAGTAGGTTTCAGCCAAATGGCATTTCATCCAGGAAGCCATCGTAGACATTCACATGCCACGTTACACTCTGTGCTTCTTGGTGACGTGTACCATGGGTAACGTGTACCTGGCTATGTCAGTAGGGCCCAGCTGTGAAATCAGAGCTCCTGAAGCCTATGTAGGAAAGGGCTGGGGACTTGCCCCTGAGACCCTGCGCCCCCCCTCCCCCTCAATGCCCAGGGCTGGCCTGCCTCTCTTCATCTGCTCTCTTGCCAACCCCAGAATGTCCACATTCAGTGGGGCAGGCCACTGAGAATGGCTGACAGCTCTGCCTCCTTTCCTACAGGAAAGCACTTACTTGCACACACATGTGGTATTACAGGTTTCCTGCCCCCACTTCGGGGTTCATGAAACCTGAGTTCAAAACCTGTGGTCTAAATTAAACCAAGTAGGGGAGGGAAGTTCTCTGCCCCTCCCTGGCCGCCCCCCACCGCCTTCCCCCCAACGCCTGCCAGGCCTGTTTAGGGAAGTGTTAGGTGGGGGTGAGGAGACATCGGGCTGGGCTCTGGCAAGCCACCTTGCGAGGCTGGGCAAATCCTCCCACCATGGGCCTCAGTTTGTCCAGATGGAAAGTGGGGGTTGGAGTTAACCACATCTGGGACCCTTCCAAGGCAATTCGAGGTGTCTTAGGGGCCAGGTGGGGAACAGATAGACACACATGAGGGAACAGAGTTGGGGGAGGGAGAGGTGGGGATCCCTGCGAGCCCAAGCCCTACCTCCCGTGAGAGATTGTTGCCCCTAGGGAGTGTGGGCTCTTTGCTGCTGAATCCCGTTGTTACTTCAGGGAAATCATGTTTCTGAATTTGTGTGGGCAAACAAGTCCAGTGTGAAGACCCAGTGTGGGCCCCGAGGTCCCTTGACAGGGCCTCCAGAGGCAGGTGTGAAAGCCATGGGCCAGGGCTCCCTGCCGGCAGGAGCTAGGGCACCTGCTGAGAACCCAGCCTCAGTTCATCACAGCTGTCCCACGTCCCCTTCCAGGGCATCCATAACCTTCTGGCTGGCCTCCCCACCACCTCTCACTGGGAGCAATTTGGTGGAAGGGAAAGGGCTTCCTAGGGGCTCTTCCCTGCCTGGGCTGGATAGGGACAGACACTGACCTGTGGCAGACATGATGGAGGCTGACTTGTCATGGGTTTGTGCTCAAGGTGGCAGAGCAGCCACCACCCCATTTCCTTATGGTGGCCCCTCAGAATGAGAGTCATCTGTCTTCACTGAATAAGGCATCCAAAGGCGGGGCGTCTGGGTGGCTCAGTCGGTTAAGCATTGGACTTCAGCTCTGGTCATGATCTCGCGGTTAGTGAGTTTGAGCCCCGTGCCGGGCTCTGCTGGCTCAGCGCCTGGAGCCTGCTTCGGATTCTGTCTTACTCTCTCTCTGCCCCTCCCCCACTCACACTCTGTCTCTCTCAAATAAATAAACATAAAGAAAAAAAAGAAGAATAAGGCATCCGAAGGCACCTAGAGTAGTCAAAATCATAGATAATAGAGAGCTGGTTGCCGGGGGCGGGGTGGGGTGGGGGGAACAGCGGCATTGTCACAGAGTTTCAGTTCTACAAGGAACAAAGAACTGTGGACATGGATAGTGGTGATGGTTGCACAACATTATGAATGTGTTTAATAGCACAGTAAGAACGACACTGAAGAAAGGTTAAGATGGTCAATTTTACATTATGTGTATTTTACCACATAAAACAGGGCGTCTGAGGACACATGGGATTCGGTAAGTAGTTCAGGGGTGGAGTGGTGCCCTGGAACCTCACTCGCCCAGTTTTCCGCCCCTGTGTGACTCTGTCCCCTGGAGGACCAGTGGCTGCGGCTGTCCGCACACCCCTCACACCCCCAGGGACAGCCTGGGGAAAGAGAAGCGGTCTATTTTTTGGAGGCTCCCGCCAGTCTTGAGCTTTACTCTGATTGGCTGGGATTAGGTCACGGAACTTTTCCATAGCCAATCGCTGTGGCCCAGGAATGCCATGTGCTGATTGGCTCTGCTCTGAGTCATATGCTCCAAGTCACCGCCTCAAATGGCGCAGGGAATTTGAGCTGTGACCACCCATGATGGCATGGTAGCGGCTCTCCACCTGTGTTACTCCTCTGCCGGTGAGGGCCCTGCTGCCTGCTCTGTCCCTCAAGAAAAGGCAGTCAGAGGGTCAGTGTCTCCACCGGTGTATTCTATCCCTGAAAGTCGACCTGTGAGCTCGCCATTGCTGTCCCCCTTTGATAGATGAGGAAACCGAGGCTCTGGTGAGTTACTCGGATCTGTGGGCTCTTCCGGTGTGGGGGTCACCTCTCTCCATGGATTCCTCTAGGGTAAAGGGCATAGTGGAGCCCAACTCAGCCCCTCGTGGAGTGACAGCACAGTCGGTCACCGATCCCCAAGCCTGAGTTCAGGGGGGCCACCTCTTCCGGAGTCATCCGCTGTCACCTTGCCACCCCCTGTGCTGACTCCATTGTGTGGTCGTGTGTGTTTCTGGCACTGGTTGCTGAGTGTAAAGGTGTCGCCTGTTCACGCGTTGGCAGGCATCAGGCTCTTTCTGCCCCATGGCCAGCCTAGGCTGCCTGTCCCCCTGTGCCCCTGGCCCTTGGTGAGTGAAGAGTGATGCTGAGCATCAGCTGGGAGGTGGGAAAGGCTGCGTCCTCACCTAGGCCTGCTGTGAGCGCCACAGCCAGGGCGAGCAGTCACCGAGGAGCTCATCTGCTCCCCTGAGACGCAGGGACACCCCCCATGGCCTGGCATGCCCACCTAACACCAAAGCTGGCTCTGCTGTGTGTTGGCCTGAGCTGTGGCCTGGGCCTCCCCACTCTGGCCTCTGAGACCCCCGAGTGGGGCCCTTCCCGGGACCTTGGGTCTGTACCGGCAGGCAGACACATCCTTCATTACCCTCACTCCTGGCCTCTGCTTGGCCAGCCTGGGGGAACATATGTGCATGTGTGGGTGCCTATGCACGGGAATATGTGTGTATGTGTAAAGGTGTGCGTGGGTGTGCATGTGCACGTGCATGCACATCTGTATGAGTGTGATGTGAAAATAGATGTGCACGTGTGTGTGTGTGTCTGTGCATGGGAGTGTATGCAGTGGAGCGAGCATGAGTGTGAGTGCATGCATGGTTGTGAGTGTGCATATGTATGTCTGTGTGTAGGTGTATCTGTGTGCCCATTTGAGTAAGCATGTGCATTCAGGTGTGAGTGTGTACGATGGTCGTGTGTGTTCTTGGCAGGGGCTTCCTGCAGAGGAGGGGATTGAGAGGCAGTAGAGGTCGTGAGGGGAGGGGAAGACCCTAGCCCTTTGAATCTCCGACTCCCCCCACTCCTCCCACTGGCAGGCGCTCTGGAATGGGAGGGCCCAGGTACGAGCCTCTTGCTCTGCTGCTTATGTTTCATATTAAATGTCAACTGTCCACCGGGTCTGCGGTGCTGCTATTAATATGGAGAAGTTATTACAGAGCCTGGAGCTGGCTCCTCGGGCTCATCCATGAATTTCAATTACCCTGCATGTCTGCTCTAGGCCTGTGGAGGGGGGCTCACAGCGTCCCCTTAGAGGCAGAGGAAAGCCTGGCCTCTGGGACCCAGGCCCAGACAGTGCAGGGAGCCTAGGCAGGCTCTGCACTGCCCCACCTTGCCCTGCAGGTTTCAAGCAAGCACGGACTTGGAGCGACCTGGGGGCTGCCCGGTCACATGGTCATCTCTGCCCCGTATACCTGGGCAGCCTGGACAAGGGCTGAAATGCCACTAAACCTTATTTCCTTGGCTTGCAAAAGGAGGGGAGCCTATCCACACCCACCTTGCTGGGCATTGGAAAGATGTGTGGGAGCACAGCAAGCCCTTAGCCCAGGCCCAGGGCTTGGGAGATTTATGCACGTCATCAGATCTAAGGTGCCATCAATCATAGGGCACACCAAGTAAGAGCAGACACTCCTGATTAAACCTCGCCCTGACACCTTAACTTCGGTCCCACGAGACACAGGCACCAGCCACCTTGCCCCTACTTGCTCTGAACAGTGGGCCATTTCTCCCTTCTCACTCCATTTGCTTCCTTAGCGTGTGACTTCTTTCTTCCCTTCGAGGTGTCATCCTCTCCTTGGTAAAGTGTGGGGCTGCAGTCATTCCTCCAGGGACATTCCTCACCGAGGCCAAAGCTACACACCTCCTTGTCTCGGTGCCTGTTGCACACACTATAATTTTTTGCCATCGTGGTGTCATTTTTTGAGGACGTTTTGGGTGGCAAGGAACTCCACACAAGAAATGCTGACCCGACACGCAATTCACGTGAAGGAATAGCAATATGAGTGAAACACCATGGGCAGGCTGGTGCGTGCCAGCCAGTGCCAGCCACCGTGCGGTTGCTGCCAGCTGCCGGCAGTGGGAAGATCCATTGATTTCCTCCCCAGTTCAGAGGCGGTAAATGTGAAAGACGTCCATCTAGAGTCCTGGACATGCAGTTTTTATTGTTGTTGTTGCTATTATTATTATTATGTTACAAACGATTTCAAGGCGCTGTCTGAGAGCTGACACACGGCTCGCAGGCCGAGAAGCAGAGCAGAGGCTGAGGCAGGGCCGTCCACACCAGAGGGACTAGCCCTTGCTAGCTCTGTGAGCACAGTATTCAAGGATTCATCTTTGAACCTGGATCTTTCTCTTCTGAAAGCAGGGGTTGGGACCCCATGGCATACAAGGTGTATTTCTGTCCCATGCAAGATTTGTCTAAGTCTCAGGCATGGCTAGTTTGGGAACAGAGCTTCTGTAGGTGTGACAAAAAGTGGCTCAAGACTGGTGAACATGAATATATATGAAACACATCGATATGTTGTTTTTAATGGCTGACACCACGTAGCATCTCCCATCAGTTGCCAACAAAACATCAGGTTAACGGATATCACAGATAAATTGTGTTTTTCTGTCACTCTGTTTTCTACTTGTACTAAACTGTGTTTATCATTAGAGCCTTTAAGCTGTGATATATCTAAAGTATTAGCTACTTTACAGCGCTGTCCACCACAGTAGCTATAAGCCAGCTAAGTTATGAGGCGGGTGAGGCTTTTGACTACTTGAAATTTGGCTGGTCTGAAGTGAGTGTGTGAAGTGAGTGCCTAAGTGTAAAATACTGAGTATTCAAAGACTTACCATAAAAAAAAAAGAATATAAAATAAGAATATAATAAGAATATATAATATAATCTCATTATCTAAAAGTATTGATTATAGGTTAAAATGATAATATTTTGGATATACCGGATAAAGTAAGAAATATCGCTGAAATTTATTTCACCTGTTTTTTTTCCCCTCAACGTGGCTCCACGTGAAGTTCCCATTACATTTCTGTTGGACAGTGCTGATTTGAGACATCTGTCTGGATACTTCCCGTTTCACTGTTATTCGTTTGCAAAATTTTCTTGGCTGGTCACATCTGTTTATTCTTTCAATTGAATTTTAGAATTGTTTTGTCAGGTTAAAAACATCCCTTGCGAATTTGATTGACATTAAATTAAACCTAGAAACCAATTAAAGGAGGAATCGACATAATTTACAGCGTTTACCAGGAACATGGTGTATTTTTCAATTGATTTAATTCTGCTTTTATGTTGCTTCGTGAAGTATTATATATTTTTTATATGGGTCACCCATTGTTTTAAATCATGGTCATTTCAAGGATTTTTTTTCCTTTTTGCTATTGTTTATTGAATCGTTTCCATCTATCATTGGTATACAGGAAGGCTATTGATTTTTGTGTAATTATCTTTTATCAAGCTGCTTGATTGAACTCATTAATTCTAATATATCTTTGTGGATTCCCTTGGGTTTTCTAGGTATACAGTTGTACTGTCTGTAAACGATGATAATTTTGGAGCCTCATTTCCAATCTGTACTATCTAGAACCTTCAGAGTAACGTTAAATAACAGCAGCGGCTTTGTGTATCCGTGTCTGCGCCCGGCTCTGATGGGAACGCCCCTGGCATTTCTCTGCTTAATAAAATATAATGCTCGCTCGTGGACTAAGATGGATTTCATGTGAAGGCAATATCCTCTGAATTCTAGTTTTGTAAGGTCCTATTTTTATCAGCAAAGGAGCTGAAATCTAGGTAAAATGTGTCCCACACCTCACACACCGCCCCCACCCCTACTCCAAGCCAGAGGCGTTGTATAGTTCTCAGGGGGCTGTGTTGTTGAGGACATGGGACTCAGGGGTGCTGGCCACGCAGGTGGCTTCTGGGGGAGCTGGAAGCAGTTCTCAGAAAGCCCATGCATGGGGGAGTTGCCACCTCAGCAGGCCACGTTCTCCTTATCTCAGTGCTGTCCCTCCCAACCTTCAGTTTTTCCGAGGCAGACCTCCCGAGTCTTACAGAAGACTTGACTTTGCTCAGCTGTTGGTACCTGCCCATGGAGGCCCCCACTGGCTCCCACTGGTACCTTTATTCCCACGTCTCTAGAAGGTACTTTCTCAAAGACTATCGGCCCCCTTAGAGGAAATCCATGGCCCATTGTGTAGAGGATAAAATTGTTTTCCATTGTGTTGTCTGTCTGTCTGCTCACAGATGGGCATGGGATTTGGGCAGCTCCGAACAATGCCTGTGCCAAGGCCCCACCCTATGAGATTCTGATTTGTTGGATGTAGGTCGGACTTGGGAGGGGGTCTGTGTTTCTTAACACGGGAGAGTCTTACGCACAGCCAGGGGGTACCCACTGACCTAGAGGAAGGTCAAGGGGTGTGAGGTCTGACAGAACCAGGTTCGGGGCTGGCTGTCTGCTTGCTGGCCTGTGACCCTCCGTTTCCCCAGTTGGCATGCTACCTGCCTTGGAGGCCTTGCGTCTTTGAGGAAGATGAGAACAAGCTGGTTGGCCCCAGTCCAAAAGGCTTGGGATCCAGAACCATTGGGAGGATTGGGGTGGAAGGAGAGGATGTCTAGGAGGGACAGCCAGGCCTTCAGGTGGCCTGGGAGCACAGGAGCTGCCACTGAGGTGTCAGCTCTTGACCCTCTGTGCCCTCAGGTCCTTCAGCTGGAAATTCAGAGCATGGCACATGGAGGGAAGCCCCCTGGCATGACCGTCCCTGAGGCTGGCTGTCCATGTAGTGGGCAGGTAGAATGCAGTTGGCCGTGGGCACTGATCCTGCAGGCCCTGTCGGGCAGGGTAGGGGCAGGGTGCTGTCTTCTGTCGTACCCCTCACTGCCCCAGGCAGACCCTGGGCCCTGTGACGCTCCCAGCCCTCTGCCCTCCACTCCTCCTCAGCTCTGCTGGCTGACCCCTGGCCACTGGTGTGAGCTCACTAGCCCCGAGCTGAGCTCTGGGCATCCCCGGCATTTGGGTGTGTTGTAGCCCAGAGCGGCTGGTCTGAGACCTGCACATAGAGTGAGGGGAGGTCCCAGGCTGGGGCTCAGCTTAGTTGATAGAGGGAAAGCCTGTGTTTCCTGAGCAGCCCCCAAATGCCACAATAACTGTCCCAGGGAGGGCACTGGGGGGTGGAGTGGGGTCCTCGCTTCCATCCCTTTCGTCCCTGTCCTCGCATACCTTCTCTTGTTTCTCTTTCCTCTCTCCTTGCCCTGCCTCACCCTCTTCTTTCTTCTCCCTCCCTGCTCCTCGCTCTGTTCTCTTCCTCCTCCCTTCCTCCCATCTCAGTCCTCCCCTTCTATCCCAGAGTGAGCCTCCCTACTCCATCAACCAGGACTCGTGGGTGACCCTTCCTTAATGGTGGGCTCTGTATGGCTGGCCCCACACTCACACTCAGGCTGTGCCTGCCAGTTCCTATTCCCACGTCACCTCTGACACTGCCAACAGGAACAGTCTGGGGATGGGATATCATCCTGTTGTACTGGAGGGAAAGCAGGGCTCAGAAAGAGACAGTGACCAACCCCAGGGCACACATGGCCCAGAGCTTGGGCTCCTTCTGCTGCAGCTAGAACTCCAGGAAACCTTTGCTGTCCTCTGAGGTACGCATTACCCCACCCCCAGCCCACACAGCAGGGTTAATTGCTACAGCAGGAGGGGAGTTCCTACTTCTCTCCTTAGCAGCTGAGTTCTTGGTGCAATTCTCAGCAAACAAGCTTAAGGCCGAGCCCCTGCCCTGCCAGAGTAGCTGCCACCTCAGATAGTGTGGCCTGGCCTTTGGGTGCTGTTTTTCCTGTTGGGGTACCCAGGTCCTTGTTAACTATGTCCTTACAGGAGAGGCTGGTCGGACCAGGCTGCTGTGCTCTGACCTGGGGCTGCCATGGAAGGTTGTGAAGGTGGTGTCCTGCACAAGGGCACCTGGGCATGGAGGTGCAGGAGGCCAACCTCTCTACTCAGTGTCTGGGAGTGGATGGAGTGGAGAGTGGAGGGCAGCCAGAGCTGTGTGGAGGGCCGAGAAGGCGGCATCAGGCCCCACCATCAAGGCCACCAGAATCACTACATTCATTTCCCTTTCTCCCTGTGTTCATTGACCCTTTGTGAGCTTGGGCATATTTATATTCAGAGAGTTTCCCTTCTTATTTTACCTTGCCAACTTTTCATTTCTCCTCGTCAGCTCTGCCAGGCCTCTGCTATTAATTTCTTCTGTTTCCTCAGGTCGTAGAAAATAATCAGCCTTTCAAAGAAGTGCTCTGTTGTATGTATTTTATTTTATTTTATGTTATGTTATGTTATGTTATGTTATTTATGTGGGGGAGGGGCAGAGAGAGAGAAGGATAGAATCCCAAGCCGACTCAGCTCTATAAGCTTGGAGCCTGACTCCCTGATGCAAGGCTTGAACCCACGAACCATGAGATCATGACTTGAGCTGAAGTTGGACATCCAGCTGACTGAGCCACCCAGGCGTATCTGTATTTTGATTTTGAAACATTGAACTCCTTTAATACAAGTGAAGCGTGTTTCCTGTGTGTATGAGGTGTGGGTTTTAAGTTCTTATTTTTTCGAAATTGCTACTCTGTGTCTCAGCACCTTCCTTTACTAATGTACCCCCTTTCCTTGTGACTTTGGGATGTGCACTCCCTCATCTACAAAGTTCTGGAAGGTGATCTGGCTTGTTTCTGGA
Source organism: Hyaena hyaena (assembly GCF_003009895.1). Classification (NCBI taxonomy): domain Eukaryota; kingdom Metazoa; phylum Chordata; class Mammalia; order Carnivora; family Hyaenidae; genus Hyaena; species Hyaena hyaena. Next base: position 736,840 of record NW_024081062.1, on the reverse strand, counting down.
CTCCATTTTATTCTGCACCAGCATGAGGCCCTTTGTTGCTTATCGATCGGTTCTAATACCTGGTAGGGCAGATATCACCATCATGACTTAAAAAAAAATGTTTTCACTATTTTTATCCATTTTCCAAATGGATTTTGGATTTGTTTTCTTATGATCTTAAACAAGAATCTTAAGAGGATCTTTATTTTGGATGATATTGTGTGCCTAAAACAGTGTCCAGCACTGCAGCAGGGCCTCAGTAAATCTTTATTGAACAAGTGAATGGCATCTTCAAGATACTTAATTTTCTTGGGGAAACAGGAAGACCGTTTGAAATTTTATCACCATTGTTAGTAGGATCTTTTCCATTATATTTTATTAGTAGGTTATTATAGATAGTAAATTTTTACATGTTTATTCATTTTTTTTTGAGAGAGAGAGAGACAGAGCGTGAGTGGGAGAGGGGCAGAGAGAGGGAGATACAGAATCGGAAGCAGGCTCCAGGCTCCAAGCTATCAGCCCAAAGCCCAGTGCAGGGCTCGAACCCATGAACCATGAGACCATAATCTGAGCTGAAGTTGGACGCTTAGCCAACTGAGCCACCCAGATGCCTCTGTAGATAATAATTTTTAACCTAGAATACCGTGGGTGACCATTCAATATTCAGGATACTTGGGACCTCCTTGTTCCAAATTAATGATATTCTCAGAAGTGAGATGCTTTCATTCTCAGAGAGCGAATGGAGCTAAAATCAGCACATTCGTACAGATTATAGATGCATTTGCACAAATTGCAGCTAAGCACTTGACCACTGTAGATGACCTGGCAAACCCAAGCCCCGCCCAGGCCCTACCTGCTCCTTCTCATTTGCTTTCAGTGACTCCCATCTTCCTCTTGTGCATCAGCAAAAACAGTCTTCCATTATCATAGTGGCACGAATGCAAAAAACACAGATAATCACAAAAAAATCCTCATAAAAGAAATCTCTCGATTGGATGTTCCCATGTTTGCATTCCAGATATGCAAATCTCTGTACTTATTTCACATCTAGGCATTTTAATGAACTTATATAGTATTTATTTTTTATTTATTTATTTTTTTGTGGATTCTTTTGGGGATGAAGATTTTATAAGTGTACAGCTATCTCCTGCAATTTATAGTTTTGTGTCTTTTTTTCAATGTTTATTCATTTTTTTGTCCTATTACGTTGGTTAGAGCGTAAGATTGAATTTCAGTAATTTTGCCTGGGAGCTCGAACCATGTTTTCAGAGCAGTTGGCCCGCTGCCGTCTAAGGGAGACAAGAACTAGGTCCTGCTTCTCTCTCGTTCTGTGAATGCTGTTGGCACTAGGTCCAAAGTGGACAAGTCTTGGCAGAAGTGGACTTTGTATCTTCACTTACCCATGGCAAGGCTGCCTTTCTTTTCCTGGTCTGTTGTGTCAAGTGAGCACAGGACATGGATGTGTGGAGGTTTGTGGGAAAGGAGTAGCAGGGACCGGTGCTCCCTCCCACGGTGCCTGTTAGGTCAGGGGGCTTCTCTTGGCCCTGTGGCCTGTTAGGGCTCCCCTACAGCCAGGAACACTGTACCTGGGCACGAGTGTTTATTTTTTTTGAGAGAGAGAGAAGAGAGAATCCCTCCCAAGCAGGCTCTACACCATCAGTGCAGAGCCCACTGTGGGGCTTGAACCCACGAGTGTGAGATCATGACCTGAGCGGAAATCAAGAGTTGGAGGCATAACCGACTGAGCCACCCAGGCGCCCCCGGAAAATGGCTGCCTTTGAAAGACTCTCTTGGCTTTCAGCCGGGGCTGTGGTTCAGCGAGCCGCTCTTGGGGAAAGGCTGGCAGGTAGATCCAACCTGCAACCCTGAATGAATTTGGACTTCGAAGCCCATGTGAGTCCCTGCCCTGCCCCTTATCAGGGAAATATTTCTGAATTTCAGTGTTCTCGTCAGCGCAGGGCGGAGTTTGCAAACTGGTGGGCTGCGTGCCACGTCCGCCCACAGACGAGTTTTGTTTGGCCCTCTCAGTGTTTCACAAATCTCTCCCAAAGCTCCAGATTTTCAGTTTTTCCTGAGAACTCGGGAGAGCGCCTAGACCTGTACTCTGTGGGCTGGAGCTGGGCAGGACAGAGCCCTCCAGAGGGAGCCCACAGCTTGGGCCGCACATATGCCAGCGGTTCCCCCCCACCCAACTCCCGCCCGCCCCGTGCTCACCCTCGCCCTTCTCACAGGCTGGCTTTCATTTTCCGCGTGTTTCCTGTGTCTGCGACAGACACCTTCTCTCACGTCAAGGTGGATGTTGAGGGGCTGTGGAGCCCGTCCTTTTGTCCCCTCCCTTCCTCTCCCCCCCTTCCCCCGATTTCAGTTTATCATTCATCTCTGACAAGGCCCTGTGGGCTGAAGTCAGACACCGTCCCGCTCCATCGAGTGTGTTTCTGGCTCTTTCTCTCACTCACCAAGACTCCTTTTCCTCATCCGTGAAAGGTAAAAATTTATGGCAGTAACTACTGTGGTGGGTTATTAGGAGGATTACGTGAAAGAGGGCCCATGGCCGGTACTTAGCAGCCAACAGCCCCTGTTGCTATGAGGTAACATTTTCTTTCATGGCGCTGCTAGAAGGAACCAAAGTGCGGAAGTACTTGGAGACAGAAGAGGTGCAGTGCAGAGATGAATCAATTGGGAGCGCTCAGTGGGCTGGGCGTGAGGAGTGGGGAGGCAGGCTCCAGGGATAGGCAGGGTCCTGTGTCCCCTAACTGGCCTGGGATGTGTTGCCAGATGAGGCTGTGACTGTTCTGAAATGGAATTCCTGGGTCAGAATAAGGAGAACAGATGTTTACTGGACGAGGCCAAGAGCCGCTGACATCACCCAGAGCCCGTCAGGACACAGGCTGAGGGTCCTCCATCCCTTCCTGTCAGTGCAGCGTTCCTGGGGCAGCTGCCAGGGCCGGAGGGTGGACACCCAGGCGCGTGCGCCTGCGCACACACGCACACGCACGTGCGGTTTCTTCCCTCAAATCCTCTCCACCTGAACACAATTAGCCAGGATGTGGAAAAGATTTGCAGCCTGGAAGGAGAGGAGAGAGTCTAGTTGGCAGGCGGGCTGGGGAGGGGAACCGCAGGCCCGGATGGTGAGCGGAGGGTGCGAGATGGAGGAACAGCCCTTGGGGGTGGAGAGCTGTCCCCAGCTGCTGGCCAGGGAAGGAGGAGCACATGAGCCTTCCTCCCAACATCCCCAGGGGCTGAGAGCCTGTCTCTCAATTTCTTCTCTGGCCGCGAATCTGGAGATTGTGACCAAGAGGCTGCCGGGGCCTCTTGCTCCTGTCCTTCCCAGAGCACCTGTGTACCTGGTGCCTGCTGTCACGTCCCTCACGGAAGGCCACCTCCAGGCCCTGTTTCCTGCCATGACTGGTGATAGAAAACCCGGTGCAAACCAGCTCAGGCCTGTTTCAGCTCCAACTCCCTCCTCCCTGGCCTGTCTTCAGCAGGCTTTCCTCAGTGGGGGGCTGGAGGCTCACTGTGGCCCCAGCTGCCAGCCCAGCACAAGGACCTTCCTGTCCCTGGGCTTCCAGCAAGTGTCCTGAGGCCGGTTCTCACTGGTTCAGGTCATGTGCTTTGGGTGAATCCTTGCGGCAGAGGGCAGGCAGCTGGCTTCCATAGGCCAGGCCTGGCCACGTGACCCCTGGTTCCGGGTGGGTGGAGTCTGTGGTGTGAAGCCCGGAGACACAGGTGCCAGAAAACCAGGCTCCTGTTGCTGGGAGAGCAGTGGGCGCCCACTGCCTTCTCTCCGTCCCGGACCTCTGTCCACCTCGTCCATGCTCTTGGCTCCTGTTTTCCCCGCTTGGGTTTGCCCTGCCATGTCCTCTCTCTGAGGGCTTCCAGGGGCTCTCCTTCACCCACTGGGTGAAGCACAGGCCCAGAGACCTCGGGATTCAAGACCTGTCACGACCAGTCAGCACTTGTAGATTATTCTGTCCTCCGCATCTTCCCTCCCTCCCATCCTGTGGGCCTGGGACAAGAGCTCTCAAAGACCATGCATTCCCATCACAGTGGTTAGCTGTGTCCATGTTGAAAACAGCCTTTGTTGCAGGACAGGAGGGGACCGATGATCTTGGCTGCAGGTGAACCTAAAGATTATCTGAGGGTGTGAGGGAGGAGTCCAGGGTGTGGCTGGGCTCACCTGGGGTTGCACTTGCAGAGCTGACAGAGTAGCAGAGCCGATGAGCTCTGGGCTTATGTCTGCAGTGCAGGGAGCCTCACACGCCTGGCTGACACCCCCACCCCCCCGCCTTCCATGTCACAGGAAGCCATCCCCGTCCTCCTTGTCACGGCAGGTAACATACCTGCATCAAAGCACCTGTTTGCTGATTGCCTTCTCACCCCCTTCTGTGTCACCAACATTCTCAGCAGTCTGTCCAGGCCCGTGGACCCTTTATTAGAATGTTTTTAATGCATATTTTAAAGTACACAGGACATAAATTCTATCAAGATAAGGCTATTAACATTGAAAAAAGTTGAGGGTTGCCTGGGTGGTGCAGTCAGTTAAGTGTCCAACTCTGTATTATGGCTCAGGTCATGACCTCGAGGTTCATGGGTTTTGAGTCCCACGTCGGGTTCTTCGCAGATGGTGCAGAGCCAGCTTGGGATTCTCTCTCTCCCTCTCTGCCCATTCTCACGCTCTTGTTCTGTTTCTCTCAAAAATAAACAGTAACAATTTTTTTAATATTAAAAAAGAAAAAGATTGCTAATACAACAACACATGTGTTTTTTGTTTTTTATTGTCATCATGCCTTTTTTTGGGCAATAGCTTTATGGAGGTATAATTCACATACCATACATATCAACCACTTAAAATAAAACTCAATGGCTTTAGTGTGTTGACAGAGCTGTGCAACCAGCACCCGATCTTTTTGGGAACATATTCTCCACCTCCCAGAAGACACCCCAGACTCCTCGGCTGCATCACCCTCAATCTCCCCATCTAGCCAGTCCCTGGGAACTGCTAGCCTACTTTCTGCCCCTATAGATTTGGCTGTTGTGGGCATGTCACATAAATAGAATCACACAGTATTTGTCCTCTTGCGTCTCACTTCCCTCAGCGTCGTGTCTTCTGGGTTTCTCCTTGTTGGAGCGTGGGTCAGAACTTTACTCCTTTTTTTTTTTTTTAAATGTCGTTATTTATTTTTGAAAGAGAGAGAGAGATAGAACAGGAGAGGGGCAGAGAGAGAGATTGAGAGAGATGGAAGATCCGAAGCAGGCTCTGTGCTGATAGCAGAGAACCTGATGTGGGGCTCGAACTCACGAACCCTGAGATCATGACCTGAGCCGAAGTTGGCCGCTTAACCAACTGAGCTGCCCAGGTGCCTCATGAACTTCATTCCTTTAAAAAGGATTTTTTTTTTTTTATATCATAAACGAACAAAGGATATTCCATTGCATGGATCTGCCACAATGTTTTTACAATGCATTTGTCAGCTGATGGACATTTGGGTTGTTTCCACCTTTTGGCTCTTATGAACAATGCCACTCTGAACATTTCCCTCCGAGCGTTTCTTGGGCTTTCGTATGAATAAGGGAAATAACAAGCCCCAGCCGCACGGGCCGCTGCCTCCGTTGTGCTGAGCGAGCCTCGCCGGTGGGCAGGAGATCTGCGGGCCCCCAGCGTGTCTGCCGTGACAGGCGCAGCCGCTGCTGATTCTGCCGTGCTCACTGCCTCCGTCCAGAGTGGAAGGGAATAGGAGCTCTCAGTGGGAGCAAGAATGCAGTGCTCCCTCCCAGCTCATGGAACCCAGCCCTCCTGGGAGCTCCCTGAACGCAGTGACAGGTCCTCGCCATAGGTGCCCTGTGTGTGATGCCCACTAGGGAGGCCCCAGGAGACTCTGGTGAGTGCTGTGGCCTGTGCTGTCCTGTCTGCTCATGGCCCACTCTGAGGGGTGATGTCCCACTACCCTTTCCTCCCCAAAGTGTCTTCTGCATCTCCAGTCTGGGGGTCCTACAGCTGGAGGGTGGGGGGTCTAGGCCTCCGGGACCAGTAGGAAAGTCTTCTTCCCGTTGTCCTCCTTCCTGCCAGGCTTCTTCCCTTCACAGCTACTTAGGAGGGAACAGAGCCAGAGGCCTGTCAGCAGGGGACCGCTGATGGATTTTATGTCAGACGCACACCCCCAGCTCCCTGCCACCAGCTGAGTCTTTGCTTGCCTCTGGAGGGCACCGGGCCTCTGTCACTTCCCGTGCAGCCCCTGCCAGCCATGGGGCTGGTGAGGGTTCCTTGGCTGTGTGGAGGCTGTGGGTCCCGGCTGTGGGGTGGGCTCAGCCCGCAGAGGCTCGGCCTCCTTCCTGGCCCCACATGGGCGCTCCGGAGGGCGGGTGCCCACAGCTGGGAGGTGCCTTGCCAGGTGCCTTCCTTGGGGACACCAGCACTTGAGGATCAGGCTGCAACGTGTGTGAGACACCAGTTCTCTCCCTGCTCTCCTTCTCAGGCTCTCTGGAAGGAGCTGTGGCCTCTGTAGCTCTGTCGTCTGTGCCTCCTGGCCAGGCCCCCACCTGCCTGTGGGGCTGCCCAAGTGCTCATCTGGGGCCCTCACAGAGGGGCCTCCTGTCCTGCTTCTTGTGTTTCAGCGGCGGCCAGAGGCTTCCCCTGCACCCGTGGCTGGCAGCGGCCAGGCCGAGCCATCTAGAATTGGCTCTCAGCCTCCTGGTACCTCCTGGGTGTCTTATGTGGTGAGGCAGCTCTATTTTAGGGCCTGCGGGAGCACCCAGGGTTGTGTCAGGGGCTGCCCCACATTGAGGGGGTGGATCGCGGCCTGTAGTGAGGACCTGGGCCTGGGCTTTGGGTTTCCTCCCGCGTGACGGCGGCAGCTGTCTTCACTTCCCGGAGCCTCCAGGGCCTCTGCCATGAGGCTGTGAGGGAGGATGGGGCCAAGCACAGAATGAGTAGGGGGCCGTGTCACGTCCCCGCCCCACCCGCGCCCGGTCCCTCGGATCCTGGAGTGCCTGGCGCCAGCAGTCCTGGGTGGTTTACAATGGTTTATGATGTTTTGTTCTGTCTTAAATCCAAGAGTGCCAAAGCACAGAATAAAGCAGAACGCGTAAATAAACTAAAGGAAGAAAATTGAAATCCCCTGTAATCTTATCAACATTTTAGGGTGTGTCTTCCCCATATACAGGCGTGTGGACAAGCATACTTAATGAAAAGGGGCCGTATTGTATGGATGTTCTCCGACCAGCTTTTATTTACCGTATATATAAAACAGACATATTTATGGATCATTTAATAGTCTGCCTTAATGTCTTGGACCAGAGGTGGCATAATCTACTCAGGAAATGTGAAGAGGCCAGAATGGGAGCCGGGAGGCTGTGGGCCTGGCGGGTGAGGGAGAGGTGGAGGAGGAGCACCCCCACCCCCACCCCTGGCCTCTGACTAGTGGGTAGGAGGGAGGTCGGAGGCATGCTGGCTGGGGCAGTTTCCCTGTGAGGAGTCCTGAGGGAGTTGGAAGTTTCTATGTGCAGGAGCAGGGTCTGGGTCCAAGCGTGAGCGGGGTCTCTCTGTGCCCAGGGCTGTAGGTGCCATTTGCCTAGGGAGGATGGGCACCCAAAGAAGAGAAGGGCAGAGGCAGAGAACGGTGCTCCTTGGTCCCCCACCACCTAGGGGACACGTGGAGGGGTGGTGCACACCTGAGTGGGGGCTGCTCTGTGAGAGAGATTCGAGAGGCTCACCAAAGAGGGAGCTGCCGACAGCAGTGTGCAGTCTGGGGGCTGGTATGGGTGAGGGGGCTTTGTAGACAGCAAGGCCAAGTGCCTGGGGAGTGGGTGGAAAATGGCCACCTAGAGGCGGGAGAGTAGAGGGTGCATGATGGGGACAAGTGCTGTACTGGGGGCGATGTCCGGTCAAAGAGGATTTTTCCTCTTGGGAAAACCTGACTATCCCCTTGAACAATGTGGGAGGTAGGGGCACCAACCCCCCGCACAGCCGAAAATCCATTCAGAACTTTGACTCCCCCCAGACTTAACTACTAATAGCCTACTGTTTACCGGGAGCCTTACTGATAACACAAGCTGTCGATGAACACATATTTTCTGTATGTGTTACATACTGTATTCTTATAGTAAAGTAACCCAGAGGGAAAAAGTGTTATTAAGAAACTTAATATGAAAAAGAAATCTGCACATAAATGGACCCATGCAGTTCAAACTCAAGTTGTTCTGTGGTTGACTGTCCGTATGCGCATGTGGTATTCGCCTGTGTGCATATGTGTATGTGTGTTTGAACACTGCCTCTTTGCACAGAGGGTTTTAGGTGGCGGAGTGTGTTCATAGGCTAAGAACAAGGATGTAGAAGAGAGGGAACATTTGAAGGTCTGGAAGTGAAAGAATGTATTAGGAGTTTTTCTACAAGTATCAGAAATCCAGATGAAACTGGCTTAAACAAAGAGAAGAATTGGTTGGTTAATAAATCTGGAAGGAAAAAAAAAACCCAAACCCACCCCAAGCCCCAATATCCAGGATTAGTAGCTTCAGGTTTGGCTGGATCCAGGTGCCTAAATGAATTTTCAGACTCTCTTTCATTTCTTTGAGCTCTACTGTGCTCTCCGCTGATTTCATTTACACTCTTCACATGAGGAGGAAAAATGACCACAGGCAGCTGCCATCTCACATTCTCATAGCTTAACAACCACAGGGGAGACAACTCTTCTCTCCTCACAGTTCCAACAACAGTTCCTGGACTTGATCTAATGGATTTACTTGAGTTAAGTCCTTGTCCCTGAGTTGTGTTCCTATGGTTGGGTTGGTCTGGCCTGGGTCATGTGTCCCTCTTTCCCCTCATCTGGTCTGAGGATAGGAGGGGCAGCTTTTGAGGAGCACAGGGGGGCTGTGTTATCAGAAGGAAGGCAGTGGGCTCCAGGTAGGCCTGAGGTCTCCGAGGAAGAGGGGGGGCCCTGGGTGGCTGGAGGGGTGGGCTGTTGCCCCACAGGGTGGGAGAGAGAAGGACGTTGGAGGCAGATGTGGGAAAGGAGGGAGTTTTATCTTGGCTTTCTCTCCCCCAGGAGGGACACCGATGTTGCCAACCAGGGTCTGCAGCTCTCTCGGGAGTCGGTCAGGTCTGGAAGGAGGGCATCAGGCTGCAGGAGGCTGACTGGCCAACAGCTGGCTGCCCTGGGAACCCTCAGGCCCAGCAGCAGGAGTGGCCTGAATGCAGAAAAGCAGGCACTGGGGCCAGGCAGGGCAGTCTGCCTCCCTCAGTAGCCAGAGACCAGGCGTCATCAGGGCTGTCAGAGGTGTAGGGCACTGGGTGGGAATGTGAAGGCCGGCAGAGACCCAGGTGAGGTGACCACTCTGCCGGGGAGAAGCTCACAGGGGCTGAATCCAGCCTGCAGACATGCTTTGTGTGGCCTCTGGGTAGGACAGGGTCCCAGCCGGCGGGGTGTTCTGTTTGACTAGATGGGTGTAGACAGGGTGGGGGGGGGGGGCGAGACAGAAATGAACACCATTTTGGATAGTAAGTAATTAAATGAGGAGGCTGAGAGCAGCTAGCAAGGGTGAGTGAGAGCATGTGCATTTGTGTGTGTGTGTGAACGATGCGTTAATGTGATGCATGTGTGAGTTCTTTGTGAGCCGCATGCAGGTGCATGTGATGCACATGTGTGTAATGCCTCTGTGAGGCAGGTGTGATGCACATGGAACATGTGGGTGCACGTGTGATGTGTGTGGGAGTGCACCCTGGGGCACATGCATGTGTGAGAGTGCACGTGTGTGTGTTGAGGGTGTAGCTGCTGACCCCCTCCACCCCGAGTCATAATGAGGATAACCCATAATCTTACAGAAGACCTCCCTCACATGCCAGGGGTTAGCGCAGTCACCATGGCGATGACGCCCCTTTCCCCAAGTATGCAGTGCAGGCTTTCCTGCCCAGTGCCTGCCTCTTTCTGCTCTGGGTTGGGGTCTGGCCTTCCTGGATGGCCCTTCAGGACTTCTCCTCCATGAGAGGCCAGGGTTCAAAGTCTCGGGGCCTAAGAGAATGACATCAGTGGTCCCCTAGGGAAGTTGCCCTGGGAGGCTCAGCTCCACCATGAGCCAGGGGGGCCTTGGTGCCGCCCTTGACCCAGTTCCAGGCCAGGAGCCATCCTCTGCCACGTGGGGACGAATGCTAGGCGCCAGGCTCTCACCATAGAGATTTCAGAAGGAGGACACCCAGTGTTTGCGGGAGCATCTACTGCGTGCACTTGGTTTACCCCCACCTCCCTACCTTGTTGAGAAAGGGCTTTGAAGCAGCGCTGGCTGGCTTTCTCCAAAAAGGGTCTGCAGGGCTGCCGTGGCCGTCGCACGCCCCATCTGCCCCCTGTCTTTCCTCCACCCGCTTGTCTCCTCTCCCTGTCTCATGTGCGCGGCTCCCGCCCCCCTGCCTCTGCTCCCTCTCCGGGCTTCAGTCTCATGCCGTTTTAATGAGGGCTTGGCCTCCTGTGCGTGGCGGCTCAGCGGTAGTGCATTTAATTAATAATCTCACATCGCAGTTCTTCAGAGTAAATGCTGCCATTTTATTCCCCACTAATTGGAACAGGCTAGTTAAGCTCTGAGATGTATGGCCCTTTCTGCCTGGGATCTCCATCAGAGTGGCCATGCGGGGCCAGGCGCTGTGAGCCCTGGGGTGGGGCACTGTGCTGGACGGGCACACGTCTGGCCTGCCCCACCTGCCTGGTCCAGGGAGGGCCCTTCTGCTCGTGCTCAGGGCAGTCATCTGGCCCAGGAGAAGCCCGCTCTCGACCTAGGGAAGGCTTTCGGAGGGGCAGGACTTGGGACTCACTGTTGCCCATTCCTTGGGTCCCAACTCTGTGCCTATTCTGGGTGAGGCCCCCAGGGACCCCAGAGGTCCTCACTGTGGGCTCCAGAACCTCCCCTGGGCCCAGTCTACACACGCCTCCCTACTCTCTATGGCCCGGCCCGATCTCTACCCCGCATGCCTGCACCACTGTCCTCGCCTAGCCAGGGTCTCCCAGCTGGTGCTGGCCACATAGCAGGTCCTCAGCTAGATGCATGCCGAGATGGACGTGCCCCCCAACAAACATAGGCTCCGCGTGGCCCTGGCGATTAGGGAAATGCCAGTTACCCCATCGCTACAAGCTGTTGGTCACCTGTCGTGGGCAGCAAAGAGGCCAGTCTGCAGTGTGTCAGAGGGACAACTGCCCACCGGCGGGGCATTGGTAGCCGATGGAAATTTGGCCTGCATACCAACTCCGATGCCCCAGGCCTTGGGGTGTCCCTGAGATGTGGACACGCAGGCCACTGTCCTTCGACATGAGACATCTGAAAGCACCTCCATGCTGGCCCAAAGGAGAAAGTCCAAGTAGAGCAGAGCAGCGGTTTGGGGCGAGGTGGAGCCATGGGCATGTGGGTGGACCAGGACAGGTGGGTAGAGGTGGGAGGGGAGAGCAGACGGCAGGGTGACATGCAGGTGCCTGGCATCTGCGCCCATGTGTGCGCAGGCGGGGCACAGGGTGGGGTGCGGCACACACCGCCCCACCCCAGGGTTTCTGGAGGAGACCGTGCTGCGGGTTGGGGATGGCGTCCCGTTTGTAGTTTTTTGAGGAGAATGTATTTATGTAATGGTCACGTAATTAATACAAGACGGTAGGCAGAGTTTCCCTTGGGACATGCATGGTATTGAATGCCGGCAGCATTACTGGTGAGTCCCCAGTGTGTGTGTGTCCAGCCCGGGTGCCTGTTGGTCTTCAATGGCGTCCGAGCTCTTGGCTCAGGTCCAGGGCACACGATCCAGTCCCCTTCCCTCCATCTGGCCGAAGGAATCCTCATGTCCTCTCTCCTGGAGTTCGCAGCAGGGCGACGTGAGAACAGTGAGGAGAGGGCACGAGCTCAGCTCCTCCCCCTGCAGAGGGTTCACTGCTGACTGGTGTCTTGGCCTCCCTGGGCACCCACCCGTTGGCATAGCTCTCTGTGCATTAGCTCTGCTGTGGGCTTCTGGGGTCATCAGGCTTTTCCCCTGTTGTCTTGGTGACAGACTGGGGTCAGAGGTTCACCTTCTGAGTGAGCTGGCCGTGCAGTATGACACTGCATTGTGATATCACCGGCTCTGCCAGCTGAGCCGGTCTTCAGGGACAAGGACGGCTCTCGCCAGACTCCAAGCACTGATTTATGAGGAATTTGCAGGAAATTGTCAGGAGGAAAGAAACCAAGGTGCTGGGGGAAGGGGCTGCCGGCTACAGGAGCCCACAGGTGGCCCCCAGGCATTGCTGCCAGCAGGGCTGAGACCGGATCTCCAGCGGCCACAGGGGCTGCGGCTCTGCCTTTCTCTTTGCATTCCCGCCCCCTCGAATGTTGCTGAGGTTAGCTGGAATTTCTTTCTTCCTTTCTTGGTTTCTTCCTCCCATCTTTCCTTCCCGCCTTCCTTTCCTCCTATCCCTGACTCTCCCTTCTTTCTCTTTCCTTCCTTTCTCCCCACTCCTTCATCCACTGACATTTCTCCGTCCTTCCTCTGTCCAGGCCTTGTGGACACACGGCTTCCTGGAAAGGCACACCAGGAGGGTGTGCAATGCCATGCAAGGGAGTAACGGGATGTGCTGTGGGGTGGGGGAGCCCCCAGAGGATTTAGGCAGGAGCCTGACATGTCCACGATGGCATGAGTTCCCCAGGTGCTGTGGCTAGGGCACCTCACGGTTCCCCCACCCTAGATGTTTAAGCACCCCTGCCCCCAAGGTGCTGCCCCACTGGGTGGCTGGGTCTCCTGTGGCCTTGACCGCTGCCCACATTTCTTAGGGGGACCTGAGATGCTCTGCACTGCTCTGGCCTCAGGGAATGGGCCATATCTTCCCCAGGTGAGATCTTTTTCTTGAATTCTTTGCAGGTATCCCCTGCTGGTGCCCTTGGCTCTTTTCCCCCCCACCCCCACCCCCACCCGGTGCACATTCCTCCGATCCTGGAGTTTGATGTCTGTCTGGTGCTTTCCTCTGCAGTGATCTGCTCTTTTTCTCTGGGAGCCGTCAGAACTTTCTCTTTGTCTCTGATGTTCTTGGGCTTCGTTATAATGTGTCTAGGTGTGGGTTTTTTGTTTTTTTTCCCCTTGGGTATGTCTTCAGCTCTCTGAATCAATTCATGTTGAGATCTTTCATCTTGTCTTGGCAAATTTGTGGCTATTATTTCTTCAAATATTTCTTCTCCCTGCACGCCCTTTTCTACTCCTGGGGTTCATCCATATCACTTAAACTTCCTCTCACACCTTCTCTCTCTCGGTCCCTCAGCATCCAGAGTGGGAGCACCGACCAAATGTTAGCTTCTGAGTTGGTGGTTTGCCTGGTCTGTTCTGCCATTCAGTTCAGCAAGTGGGTCCTTTTGCTCTTTACAAACATTTGTCCTATAACTAGTTCACCTCTGTGGCTGCTCATTCACGCTCCGTGTTGCTAATGTTTTTATGTTCATTTCGATTCTCCCTCATCTGCAATCGGCTGTTCAGGGTATGGGCTTTCTTCCACAGCACAAGTGCCACTCACATGTGAGCTCTTATTCCCCAAGGAGTTAAGTGACTGTGGCCAGGTGTGTGGGGATCTGGACACAGGAGGTGCAGAGGAAAGGCCTCCAGCTGGCTTTCTTCCTGCCCCCATGTGCACCCAATGATCCCAGCTTCCGTTCTGTGCCCCACCATCCCCACTGCCTGCATTAACAGTGGTGGGAAATGAATGTGCGTTGGGTGGAGACATCCCCACTTCACCCAGAGGAGTCCAGCAGGCCAACCCCAGGACCTAGTCACAACCCTCACACTGTGATCACACAATGATCCAGCATGCGGCGTCTTCAGTCTTGTCCACGGTTCCCTGGCGATGAGTGCCTTAGGAAGAGCTCTCTGGGTGCAGGGTAGAGGCTGTGCTAGACAAGGAAGGGCCTGAGTCAGTGGGGAACGTAGGAGAGAGATGTGAGACTGTACCCAGGCAGGGATAAGGAGGGAGAGGCAGGGGAAGATGGCAAGAGATAAGTGGGAAGTGGAAAGGCCGAGGCTTGGGGACCTGAGTGGGAGGGAGGAGGAATCAGTCCAGGACAACCTCCAGGCTCCTGGCTTGAATGGCTGGGAGGAGGGCACATGGCTGACTGTGAATTAGGCAACCAGAGAGGGGAGGGGTGGGGGTGGAGAGGAAGAAGAGAGTTTTCTGAGTGGGTGGGCTGGGCTTGAGGCTTCTCCCATAATGAGGCAGTGTCCCTGTGGCTCTTGGATGGCGCTGGTGCAGGGAGGTGTGGGGACCCCTGACCATCAGGTAGAGTCTTCTGTCATGGAGGCCGAGAAAGGACACTGCCTGGGTGCACAGAGGCCATTAGGGTTGGGTGGAAGAGGGCAGCTCTCCAGAGCTAGGGTTCGGATTCTGGCTGGGGTCGCTCCTGATGGGCTCTGTGACCTGGCCATCGCGTTGGCCTCTGCAGGCCTCATTTCCCTCATCTGTAAAATGGGGGCACACTCTAGTGGGGACCTGGCAGTGTACACACTGATGAGAAGAGGCACATGGCCCGGGGGCTGTGGAGGGGTGAGCCTGCGGTAGGGTTTGTGAGCTCTGGGGGCTCTCAATAAAGCCCAGTGGATTGACTACTCTTGTTACAAAAGGAAAAGCGAAAACAGCGTCTGTTCCGGCCACCGTGGGAGAAGGGGAGGAGCCCCATCCCTGCCCCGCTCTCTGCACCCCCCCTTCCACCCGCCACACTCACTTAGCTCAGAGTTGGCGCCTGCCCAGCTCTGAGTGAGACGTGGCAGCCAGGAGGCTGAGACCCAGCCAAGCCCCAGATGGCTGGCGAGAGGTGCTTCCCGAGAGCTGAGCGAGACAAGGACAGGGGCCGACCTGGTGGGGAGGGGACAGGAAGGGGCCGGGAGCCCGGGAAGTGCCAGCCTTGGCCTTGGCACAGCCCTGCCTGCTCTGAGGCTGCACTTCATTAGAAGCTTTCAAGTGGACGCAGGGACACAAAGCTTGGAGTCTGAGCCACGGGTGGCCTTGTGTGCATGGGGGTGCAGGGAGCCCCCACCAAGTTCTGGTCGGAAACCTCCAGGCCCAGAGCTGATACCTGGGCTCTGGTCAGGCCCCCTTCTGGCTCCGTGTGAGTGTGTACATGTGTATGAGTGTGTGTATGTGCGTGTGTATGAATGATTGTGAGGATATATCCAAGTGTGAGAATGCATTGTGAGTGTGCAAGAGTGTGAGCCTGTATGCATGTGTATGAGTGCACATGTGAGTGTATCAATGTGATGCCCACAAGCATGTGAGTGTGCATAAGGGTGCACTTGTGTATGCAAGAGTTTTTGTGTACAAATGTGTGCATGAGGGAGTGTGATGGGGAGAGTGAATGAGTGCACACATATGAGTGTGTGGGTGTGCATGCATGTGTATGTGTGGATATGAGCGTGTGTGTGCACATGGACGCCTTCTTCACAGGCCATTCCCAAGAAGGGAGCCCTTGCACTTACCAGTCCGTCTTTAAGCGGACTGTTTCTGGATGTCTCACATTTCAACATCATCTATTGACTTCCTGCCATGGAAGATGGGGATCTAGCTCACTGACAGGCCCACCGTCCCTCCTTGGCCCTGTTCTTCCCAAATGGTGCTGTCACCGCATTAGTCCATATCCCGGCTCCCTGTTTCATTGGTTTCTTGCGGCCCAGATAACAGGTGACCCCAGACTTACTGACTTCAATAACAGGAGTGTGTTCTCTACCACTGCCAGAGTCAGGGCTGTGCTCCCTCCCTGCCTCCTCCTGGGGAGAACCGTTCCTGGTGCTGCCAGCCCCTGGTGGCCCTGACACCCCTTGGCTTGCGCCTGCCTCGCTCCCGTCTGGAGGTCAGCATCTTCAGTCTGCCTCTGCTGATTCTCCTGGCCTTCTCTGTGCATTCGTCTTACCTCCGCCTGCTTCACTCTGTAAGGAAGTGGCCGTGTGGCTGCACTTAGGCCCCACTCTGGCAATTTGGAATTGGCTCCCATCTCAAGATCCTCAGCTTAATCACATCTACTTATTCCCCCCCCGTTTCCCACCCCCCCCTTTTTTTTTTTGCCATATGTGGTGACATTTGCAGGTTGTGGGGGCGGACCAGGACCTGTCTTCAGAGGCCATTTCTTAGCTAACCACACCCGGTGGACCTTCCATATCATACTTGTACCTTTGCTGCTTCTTCCATCAGCCCTGAACGGTGGGGTCTGGAGACCTCCCTAGTGCTCTGGGCTCACAGTGCCCCGCCCTTCTCTCCCCTGTCCACTTCCTTCATCTTTACTCTCGTCTCCACATCACAAGGTGTCCCTCATTCACATTCTTCGTTCTGGTGTGGCCTTTGTCAACAGGTTTCTGTTTCTCTGATTCCCTGTGTGCTGCTCACAGCTGGCCGACCTTGGCCAGCCACCGCGCCTCCGAGCCTTACCGGCGCCTGCCCTGCGGGTAGCTGAGAGCAGGGACAGAGCCCTGGGCTCAGGACAGGATGGAGCCAGCCCCTTCCAGGTAGTGCCGCTCAGAAGCCAGCTCCTCCTGGGCCACCCCACTCAGGGTGGCCAGGCCCTGAGTACAGAGGGGACATGGCTTTCCTGCATGGAGGGGTTGGAGAGGATCCATATCTGAGCAAACATCTGTTGCACATACCCATCTTTCCCTTATATAACCTGGTTTGGAGAGTGGTTTGGAAAGATTGTTTCCTGTTGTCGTTGAGATGGCAGAGGGCAAGCCCTGGTCCTGCCCTCAGGGGTTCCTTGGCCCCATCGTGAGGTGAGCAGTGAGCTAGAAGGTGAGCGGAGGCTGCGAGAGGGGTGGGGTGGTCTGCCTCAGGTACTGTGCAGCAGGGTAGACAGCCTAACCTGGACACGGCCCTCTTGACCCCGCAGCATGGCTGTGGTATGGGGCATCCCCTCTCCAGGCCTTCCCAGCCTCCTTTCCTTGGTCTTCCCAGCCCCTTTGCCAGACCAAGATGTTCCTCCCGTGTTAGAGCTGAGACCCAGTGAGCAGGAAGCGTTTCAGTACCCAGGCCACACAGCTGGCAAGGCAAGGGTTGCTTCAGCCACCCAGATTCCTCCTGGACCCTCTACTGACCTTCAGGGGGCCCTGGAGGGTCTAGAGAAGTGCATCTCAGGCTTATTTTAAATTAGTTAAAAAAAATTGTAGGGGCACCTGGGTGGCTCAGTCGGTTAAGTGTCCAAGTTGTGATTTCAGGTCAGGACTTAATCTCAGGGTTGTGTGTTCAAGCCCTGTGTTGGGCTCCACACTGGGCATAGAGTCTACTTAAAAAAGAAAAGAAAAAGAGAAACTGTATGTTATTTGAGGTGTACAATATGATGCTTTGATCAGCATATGCATGGTGAAATGATTACTACAGTCCATCAACAGATGAAGTATTGTGTGTGTGTGTATGTGTATATATATACACACACACGCCATATGGTGTATATACCATGTGGTGTATACACAGCAGAGTATTATTCAATCTTAGAAGAAGGATGAGATCCCTGGCATTTGTGACAACATGGATGAACCTGGTAAGTGAAATAAGCCAGACACAGAAAGACAAAGACTGCATGATCTCACTGCCATGTGGAATCTAAAAGAATTGAATACATACAAGCAGAGAATGGTGGCTGTGGAGGGCTGGGGTGGTGGGGAAACAGGGGGGTGTTGGTCAGAGGTATGAAGCTGCAGTTATGGAGGGTGAGGTCTAATGAGCAGCATGCACATTAGAGTTAATAATTCTGTACCGAATACTGGGAATCAGCTAAGGTGCTCTCACCACACACCCACACACCCGCAAAGGTACTTACTAGACTGTAAGGAACAGCGAGTCATCTGGGAGCTTACAAAAATGTGGGTTCTGGTTCAGCGGAGTGAACCTGGGGTGAGGCTGGGATTCTATATTTCTTTTGATATTTTTAATGTTCATTTTTGAGAGAGAGAGAGAGAGGCTGAGCACAAGCAGGAGAGGGGCAGAGAGAGGGAGAGACAGAATTGGAAGCAGGCTCCAGGCTCTGAGCTGTCAGCACAGAGCCTGATGTGGGAGCTTGAATTCATGAATAGTGGGATTATGACCTAAGTCAAAGTCGGACGTTCAACTGACTGAGCCACCTAGGTGCCCTCCACATTTCTAATAAGCTCCTGGGTGACACCCATAGTCTGGGGCCATTCATGAAGCCAGTGAGGGAGGAGGCACTTCTCTGGGAGGACTTGGGGCTTCATCTCCCTTCAACCCCCATCTATGTGCATGGATGTCATTCTGGGAGAATTTATTCAGTGCATACAGTTCAAAAGAATTCTTTCCAAAGTACTTGTCGAGGAAAAGAAAACCAAGCCTTTACAGGTGGTTACCACATTGCAGGGAATCCCTGCGGCCTCTTGCCCACCTGTACCCTTTCTCTAGGATCAGTGGCGGCCACCCCGTGCCCCCCTTCTGCCTGCCTGTGGGACTGTGCAGCTCCCCTTCCAGCTGGCGTGTGTGACCTTTCCAGGTATTTCAAATGCTCTCTCCTGGCGCCACCAAGCTCTGTCGATTCCTGAGGCGGTCATTTGTCAGATGGTCCCGGAGCCTCCCTACCTCCCTTCAGATTCTCCTGCTGCTAAGACAGGCCGTGTCAGACAACTCCCAGTGCCTGTCTTCCCCCGCTGCAAGCAAGCAACCCCAATGTTTTATAAACCAGAGAGAAATCAGAGTGCCAGAATTCTCCATCTAAACCTTTCCTTTATGCTTCTCCTTGTATACACCCTGCCCACACCAGAAGGCGGTGAACCTGGCCCACTGTGTGAGACAGTGACCTTGCAGAGGGAATGAAGACTTTGAAGGTGCAGTGACTTTCCCATATTTATAGAGTGCCTGTGAGGTGCCACACACTGGTCTGGGGGCTGAGGGTCCAGCAAGAAAAACTCCTCTCCTGAGATCTTGTGGTGGGAGGGCACAAGTGACCCAATAAAGAGCTTGCACGTCAACTATTATAAAATGGTGTTATTAAAAAACAGAACAGAATGGCAGATTGGAGCATGTGGGAAAGGGGCAGTTTTAGCCAAGGTCCCTCTAGGGAGGAGACATTTGAGTCGAGACCTGGACTTCCAGGTGGAAGCAACAGCAGTTGCAAAGGCCCCGGGGCAGGAACTAAGTTGAAATGTGCCAAGGACAGAAAGAAGATCTCTGTGACAGAACTTTGAATGAAGGAGAAGTCAGATGGTGGGGCAGCTGTGCGGTGAGACATGCTGGAGGGTTTGGGGGCAGGTGGGTGACAGGTCTGATTCATGTTTCAGAGATTCCGTTGGGCACCTGTGTGAAGAATGGAGGTCGCACGGGCTCAGTTAGCCCTGGCTCCTGTCCAGGAGTGCTCTATGGGACGTCAGCAAATGGTGCAGCCTGTCATGAGAAGCCAGGATGGCCAGTGTGCTCTGTGGAGGGTAGTGATGCCTTCACAGCATCTGCTGAAGGTGGATGGCAGTGCAGAGCAGGGACAGGCAATCCGGGAACAGGGATGCCATGTGAGCATCAGTGTTTGCCCCACGTTGGCAGGGAGGAGTCTGGGCTGGGCTCAGGTGGGCCCCTGGTGAGTGCTCACCCTCTATTGAGGGTGCTGAGGTGTCCCAAGAGCTCAGGCCCAGGGTTAAGGCTTCTGGGGTCATAAGAAAGACAGGACTGGCCCCCTCAGGTGGACCCCCTCAGTTCATCCCACCCCCAGGTTCTGGCTGACACCATCTCCCTTGGAGCCTCCTGCCCAGGTGTGCTTCCCCAGCCCCTCAGGCCCTAGCTCCCATCAGGCCTTGTTGTAGGACAAATGCTGTGTACCCAGAGAGCTTTCCTGAGAATTCAGACTACTGCCCTGGTACCTGAAGG
Organism: Hyaena hyaena; assembly: GCF_003009895.1. Taxonomy (NCBI): domain Eukaryota; kingdom Metazoa; phylum Chordata; class Mammalia; order Carnivora; family Hyaenidae; genus Hyaena; species Hyaena hyaena. Next base: position 717,056 of record NW_024081062.1, on the reverse strand, counting down.
AGCACTTGCTGCTAGAGAAAATGATTTTGTGGCTTTGCATCCCTCTGGGGTGTTGGTTCCAAGGTCAGGTTCATCTGCCTGGCTTTCTGCTGGCACAAGGCCTGGCACTAGAGATTAGAGGTCCAGCAAGGCTGGTGGGTGAAGCAGGGACCCCCTGCTCTCCCTGTAGCCTGTCGGGGCCAGACACGCCTCCCCGGGCATCCGCCTTCCTCCAGGAATACATGCTTTGGGTACTTGGGTCATTTCAACTTTTTACCATCAAAAGCAAAGCTCAGAGAATCCATCTACTAGTGTTCTGAGGTGGTGGTGGTGTTTGTAAGATGGATATTATGAGTGGAACTGCTGGAACAGAGCATGCGGGCATTTTTAATGATCAGAGATTCAGTGTGGAGGGCTGGTTCCCAGCAGTCTGGCTTCTCTGTGCATGGGGAGTGGGGGCACTGAGGAGGCATAGCATATTATTTGTTGACTAAATTTTCTCATTTCTATCCCCTGCCCTGCCTTCCCCCCTAGACCTTCTGTCTAGGCCCAAGTTTGCATCTGTAAAAGGAGGAGGGGGCATTGGAGTCAGGCCCTGACGTTTGAGTAGGAGTTTGCCAAATGGGAAAGAGGTTCAGAATATTCCAAGAGCTGTGTAAGGGGCAGCCAGAATTTTAGCTCTCTGGACCCCAAGTATGGAGGGATGCAGAGTGCTGTGGGGATCAAGAAGCAGAGGCAGGGCACACAGGCTCAGCTGAGGGGAGACTCGGCCCTGCCATCGTGTGGCTCTCAACTTCCTTTCCCTCCCTCGGACACTAACAGATAAGGTCCACTCAGGGGCATTCGTGGGAACGAGATGTATTCTCCCTCGCCTTACTCGGGGGAGCTTTTGAGAAAGCCAGTGAGGTGAGGGTGCTAGGGTTCCAAGATCATCCTGCAATCTGTGCATTGTGGCTTCTTCCAAATCAGAGTCAGTACTATACTCCTCATGCCATGCCTCTCACTGCCAGCCATGTCACTTTGGGGGTGGTGGCCCACAGCTGAGGTACGTGATTGGAGTTCTCTGAGGACACACAGCTGGGTCTTGGCATATTTGCTGTCTGCTGAGCCACCATCAGCCTCAGACCTTTTGATCTGTGTTTCTGTCCTTTTGCCAACATTGCAGTGTCTTGATTCATATAACTGTATGTTAAGTTTTGATATTGGGCAGAGTGATTGCCCCCATTTTATTCTTGTTTTTCAAAACTGTTACAGCTAATTTTAGTTCCTTTGCCTTTCCATATAAATTTTAGAATAACCTTGCCTATATCTATAAAAAACTCTGCTCATATTTTGATTGGAATTGCCTTAAATCTATAGGACAGTTTATGGAGAATTGATGTGTTGAGTTTTTCAATCCATTAACATAGTGTATCTCTCCATTTATTTAGGTCTTTAAAATTTCTTTTCATTGGCATTTTTTTAGTTTTCAGGATACAAATCTTACATTAAAAAATATCGCTAAGTATTTTGCTCTTTTAAAAGTGTTGTAAATGGCTTACTTTTTTTGCTTCTAAGAGTTTATTGCTAAAATATAGAAATATGACTGGGATTTATTGTTTTGGCCTTATATCCTGTGACCTTACTAAGCTCATTTATTATATATAGAATTTCTTTTATAGATTCTTTGGGATTTTTTGCATAGACAATTATGTCTGTGAATAGGAACAAGTGAATTTCTTTCTTTCCAATCTGTATACCTTGTTGTGTGTTTGTTTTGCCTTATTGCACTCTAAGGACTTCCAGTACAGTGTTGGATAGGAATACTGAAAATATTCCCTATCTTTGGATGGAAAACATTCAGCCTGTTGTGCCTGAGTATTGTACTAGCTTTAGTTTTTTTTGTTTTTTTGTTTTTTTTGTAAGTGGTCTTTATCAGGTTGAGGACATTTTTTTCTGTATTAGTTAGCTGAGAGTTTAAAATTTTCACTCATGAATGCATGTTGAATTTTATTGAATGCTTTTTTGGTCATCATTTGATAAAATTTTGTGTGTTTTTCTTCTTTTGTCTGTTAATATGGTAGATCACATTGACTTCTGTATATTGTGCCAGCCTGCAGTCCAGGATAAATTCTACTTGTTTGAGTATATTATACTTTCTAGCAATCTATGGATTGCAAGATTAGATTTGCCAGTATGTTTTTGAAGATTTTTAAAAACCTATGTTCTTGAGGGACATAGATCTATAATTCTTTTGCCCTGGAACTATCTTTGCGTGGTTTTACTATCAAGGTATGTAATGTTGGCTTTGTAAAATAAGGTGGGAATATTTCCTCTTTTTTTTTTTTCCTGAAAGAAATTGTGTACAATTGATGTCATTTCTTCATTAAATGTTTGTCTGTAAAACCATCTGGGCCTGGAGTTTCTTTTTTGAAAACTTTTAATCTAGGAATTCAATTTCTATAATAGTTAGAGGACTTTTCAGGTTATCTACTTCATCATAGGGTGAGTTTCCATAGCTTGTTTGGTTTTTGAGGAAATCATACCTTTCAATAAAATTTGAGCTTATGTGCATAAAGTTGTGTATAGTGATCCTTTACCTTTTTAATGCCTGTGAAGTCTTTATTCTTTCAAAAAATTTTCTACATTTTCTTTCCTTTCTAAAAATGTCAGTCTTGAAAGAGATTTACCAATTTTATTGATCTTTACAAAGAACAAGCTCTCTTGGTTTCATTGATTTTCTCTATTATTTTTCTGTATTTAGGTTCATTGATTTTTACTCTTATGTTTATTATTTCCTTCCTTCTACTTGCTTTGGGTATATCTAAATATATCTGCTTGCTTTGGGTATATCTATCTATCTATCTATCTATCTATCTATCTATCTATCTTTTTAATGTTTACTTATTTTTGAGACAGAGAGACAGAGTATGAGTGGGGAAGGGGGCAGAGAGAGAGAGAGAGAGGCAGAATCCTTAGCAGGCTTCAGTCTCTGAGCTGTCAGCACAGAGCCCAACATGGGGTTCGAACTCATGAACTGTGAGATCATGACCTGAGCCAAAGTCAGACTCTCAACCAACTGAGCTAGCCAGACACCCCTTTTGTGCTCTTATATTTTTAACTGTTGGACATGTTTTTTAGTATTCCATTTTAATTTATCTGTGTTTGTAACTCTTGGTATGGCTGTTTTAGTGGTTGACTTAAGAGTTATAATAAACATACTTAACTTTTCACCATCTACTTAGAATCAGTATTTTTACAACTTCAAGTTGAATGTTGAAACCATAGTATCAGATAAGACCATTTACTTCATTCTCTTTCTGTGTGGTTGTGTTTTATACAGCTATATACAGTGAAAACCTTATTCTACAGTGTTAAAATTTCATAGTTAAGAGAACAGCCTACTATATTTTTCCAGATATTTACTATTTCTGTTGTTCTTCATTTATTTCCTTCTAGTGTCATTCCCTTTCTGCCTGAAGAATTTCCCTTAGCAACTATTTTAGGGTAGGTCTTCTGGCAACAAGTTCTGTTAGTTTTCCTTAATCTGAGAATATCTTTGTGTCTCCACAGTTCTTGATGGATATTTTTTCTGGAAATAGAATTCTGGGTTGGTAGTTGTTTTCTTTCAGCATATTAAAAATGTTTTCCCACTTCCTTTTAACTGCATGGTTTCAATGAGATTTTTTTTAATGTTTATTTTTGAGAGAGAAAGCATAAGTAAGGGAGAGCAGAGAGAGAAAGAGAGAGAGTGAGAGAGAGAGAGAGACTCCAAAGCAGGATTCAGACTCTGAGCTAGCTATCAACACAGAACCTGACGTGGGGCTCGAACTCAGGAGTTGTGAGAACATGACCTGAGTCAAAGTTGGACAGTCAACCAACTGAGCCACCCAGGTACCCCTCGAGAATTTGAATCATTTCCCCCACCTCTCCCCCTATATGTAATGCACTGTTTTTCTTTGTATGCATTTAAAGACTTTCCTTTTCTCTGTAGATTCCAGTAGTTTGATTATAACATGCTTAGGAATGTATTTCTTTGGATCTATCCTGTTTGAGGTTTACTATGGTGTCAAATCTGTAGATTTGTGTCTTTCACCAAATTTGGTAAGTTTTCAGCCATTTTATCTTCAATTTTTTTTTTTTTTATCACCACACTCTTTCCCCTCTCCTTCTGTAACATCAGTGACATCAATGTTAGATCTTTTGGTATTTCTCCCAGGCCCCTGAGGCTCTTTTCATCATAAAAATATTTTTTCTCTCTACTGTTTACATTAGATAATTTATGTGACCCTAACTTCGAGTTTACTGACTCATTCCTCTGTCATCTCCGTTCTGTTATTGATTCTATTCAGTGAGGTTTTTATATTGGTTATCGTATTTTTTTAGTTCTACAATTTCCACTTTGTTCTTTTTTTGTGTGTCACCCATCTCTTACTGAGACTATCTGTCCATTTGCTGCAAGAGTTTTGGCCCCTTCGTTATGGAACCTTTTTATCATAGCTGCTTTAAAATCTGTGTCAGATAATCCCAATACATGTCTTATCTCAGTATAGATATCTGTTGGTTGTCTTTTCCCACACAGATTGCAATTTTTTTGGCTCTTCATATGCCAAGTAATTTTAGACTGTATCTTGGACATCTTGATACTATACTGTGAGACTCTAGGTCTTGTTTAAATGCTATACTCTTATTTAGATTCCTTGGAGAAGGTCCATATTTTTGTTTATCAGATAATTGACACAGGTTCAAGCTGCAATTCCAACCTACTCTTTCTGGATAGTAATTTCTTTCTTTCTTTCTTTCTTTCTTTCTTTCTTTCTTTCTTTCTTTCTTTCTTTCTTTCTTTCTTCCCTCCCTCCCTCCCTCCCTCCCTTCCCTTCCCTTCCCTTCCCTTCCCTTCCCTTCCCTTCCCTTCCCTTCCCTTCCCTTCCCTTCCCTTTCCGAGTTTATTCATGTATTTTGAAAGAGAGAAAGAGAGTGCATGAGCAGGGGAGGAACAGAGAAGAAGGGAGGGAAAGAGAATCCCAAGCAGGCTCCACGCTACCAGCATGGAGCCCAATGTGGAACTTGAACTCGCAAACTGTGAGTTCATGACCTGAGCCAAAACCAAGAGTTGGACACTTAACCGACTCAGTTGCCCTTCTGGATTGTGGTTTCAATGTTGCGTCTATTTTCAAAGCCTTTCTAGTGCTATTTGGATTAGCCACACATGTGCACCACCCACCGGTCAGTGTGGACCTGAGCATTGGTTTATCTCATAATTCAGTTCCCCAAAGCTGTGCTGTATTGTTTAGGGTCGGATCCATGCATGCGCAGCTCAGAAGATGAGTCCCAGAGATTATGCACAATTTAGGACACCACTTCTTTTAGCTCCGCTGTGTCCACCATCTCCCTGGTACTTTCCAGTTTCCTGAGGCTCTCTAAGGCCCTCTGGCCAGAAAGTTGGGGTTCTGTGGACCTTGCTCAGTCGTGCACTTGCTGCAACTGTGAAAAGATGAGAGGACGCAGAAAGAAAAAGCAACAGGATTTTGCTGTTGGGTCCACCTTCCTGTGGCTGCAGCAGCTCCTCTGATGGGAGAGGAAGACTCCCCTCCCTCAGAGTGTTATTAGGTGCCTGTAGACTGCCAGGGACTAGAGTGCGAGACAATGGAGAAAAGAAAACGGAAATAAAAAATGGGGGATTTCCTCCACTCTCTGAGTGTTAGGAGATCCTATCCCTCACCTTGAGCTACAACTAGAGAGTTTCTCTTAAGGTCTTTCTGCATGGGCCCCAGTGCTGACTTCTGGGGTTTTCATTGCCCCATGCCTAGGATGAGGGATACTGGAAGATTAAAAAAAAAAAAGCAAATTCACTGCTGATGTGTTAGCATTGCAAATTCCGCATGTAATTGCAGTCGGCATGTTACTGTTTACTTTCCAGAGTCCTCAAGTAGCTCCTCCAGGCATTCAGTCCATGTTGGAGAGCCGCATTCAGTGGAGAAGACCAGGCAACGCCACCTCGCCTGGACCTGCGTCCTCACTCCTAGGAGACCTTTTAACAGTGTGGGATCTGGGGAGGGACTTGCAGCCAAGGAACTCAGGCACAGCCAGGTCCCACCGACAAGCCAGGTCCCACCTGCATTGGGCTCTGTCGGGAGAGGGGAGGGAGGTTTGTGCTGCCTCCTTGCTGCCTCTTACTCTCACGCTTGCTGCCCCTGTAGTTCTTGCGGCACGCCCAGAGCAGATGAGATGGGAACCAGATCTCAGCAGCCCCTGCCCAAGGCCCTCTGGGGGCTTCCCAATAGGGAACAGAAAGGGTGGACTTCTGGCCACAAGTGATGGGGCTCTACGCGATCTGTCTCACCCACCTCTCTGACCTCTCGTGCCCCAACCTGCCCACCCTTTGTTTCCCACAGTCCAGTCACATTGACCTTCTTTTCTCTTCCTCAGATATGTCCGGTTCATTCTGGCCTCAGGGCCCTTGCATTTGCCCTTCCCTCTGCCTGGAACCTGCTTCCCTAGATCTCTGAATAGCTGGCTCCTTCTCGTCATCCAGGCCTCGGCTCCAACATCACCTCATCTGAGAAGCTCTCCCTGCTCCCTTCCCGACATCACCCTGTGCTCTTGTCTCCATGGTCCTGCCCTGCTTGCTTGCAGGAGGTAGGCCCACGTGGTCTGCATCCAGCCCCAAGTCACACGTGTTGGCCATGTGCTCGCATATGTGCAGACACATCTCTATGGTGCTGCTGGTGAGCTGGGCTTGGGGAGCTGGGGCCCCTGGGCCTCAGGCCCTCAGAGCTCCTTCCTGGTCCAAGAGGAAGGCAGGAGGAGGCAGCTCAAGGTTCTCTGCTGAGAGTCTCGGTCTTCTCAGCTTGGGGTGCTCTGACATGACCACCCCATTGATTTTCATAAATGCAGTGGCATTAGAGGCGGACACCTGAGCAGTGGAGCTTTGCCCAGGTGGCACCTGCATGGCCTTCCGGCTTGCTCCATGCCTCCCTTCCTGAAGCTGGTCGGAGGCTGGCGGAACCCAGGGTCCTCACAGGAGCCCCTGAGCTAGGAGCCCAGGCTCCCTTGGAAGGGTGTTCACAGGCTAGGTGTGTCTTTCTAGTCCCTCTAGCAACCCCCCCTCCCCCCACCTCCAACCACTGCCGTACGGCTCTCTGCTGCCTCTCCCTCTTAATGCCTCTGCTGGGTGAGGGGGCAGATGGGACCCTGTCTTAATTTGCTTCCCTTTTCCAGTGGGTGGGCCGGCTCCAAGTTCTGCATCGAATCCAGAATTCGGCATATTCAAGCCCAATGAACCCACGAGGGAGACACTTCAAATCCACTTCTCTTCCTTGGTTACTTAGGCAGTGCCCTGGGGAAGGAGGTCTGTGCACAGCTTTGTGTCAGGGTCAGGGTGGCATTTGTGAGCCATAGGGCAGCTCCCTCGTGGCCCCCCGTCCCAGCGTGGGGTGGGGGAGGAGCCCATCTTTGGGGACAGCAGACCTGAGTAGGTCAGTCATAAAGCTGTTTGACCCTCAAAGAGCCATGTAACCTCTCTGAGCCTCATTTGTACAGTCTCTCAAATGGGAACAATGATAACTGAGCTAACTTTGCCTTCGTCATCTTATATTTATCCCTGAGCAACTCTGGCAGGTAGGCAACGTTGTGCCATTTTACGTGTGAATAACTGGCCAAAACAGGTCAACTGGCCTGGAAGTGACAGGGCCGGGATTTGATCTAGAAGCCCCACACAGGCCTCAGCTGGGCATGATCCTGTCTTCCCCTCAGCCCAGTGGATTCAGGGACAGCACAGCCTGGTTGAGACTCAGAGCAATGCCCTCTATTTTCTGGAGTTTCTCCCTGAGGCAGCAGGGGCAGGTGAGACCCCCCAGAGCCTGGGCCCAGGTCACAGTTGGGCATTTTTGCAGCCGGGACCAACGTGTCCTTCCTGGCCAGGGCTACGTTCAGGGCTTTTGCTCTGTAGGAGCCTCTCTGGCTCTTTTAGCATCTTGGTTCTGGCTGTTTAGAGGAAGGGATTTCTCCAGAGCCCGAGCAGTAACACTTTATCTGTCTGCTGGCTTGCCGTTCCTAGACTCTTTTCTGAATTAAGGTTTATGTATGAGGACTTTTCAGTAATATCATTATGTTTATTTGGATCTCGGCTTTGAAGTGCATTTTTGAGTGTGTACATCATTCCCCTCAGAATCAGGGCCTCCTTTAAAAGGGATTTATCCCAAGTTCGAGAAACATTTGCTTCAGGCTGCGATACTAAAAAAAGAACCTGTGTTCCATGCTGGGAGGTCATGGTCAGGGGAAGGGGACAAAAGATGGGTCAAAAGTGGTGTTTGCAGGGCACCTGGGTGGCTCAGTTGGTTAAGCGTCCAAATATTGATTGCAGCTCAGGTCTTAATCTCAGGGTTAGGAGTTCAGGCCCTGCATTGGGCTCCATGCTGGGCATGGGGCCTACTTTAAAAAAAAAAAAAAAGGAAAAAAATGGCATTGGCAAAGACAATACCAGTGGGGTCTGTAACTGGACGTGATTATTCTTTCTTCCTTTTTTTTTTTCCTTTTGGTTGGTTTTATATTATGTTCACAACTGAAAATTATTTTTTTATGCCTACAAAATATATGCTCCTTGTGAACCAAGCACGCCAAAGGGTAGAGGAGTATAAGGAAGAAAAAAACCATGAAATCCTACCGATTTGGCATAGCCAGCGTGGAAGGCAGAATGATGGTGCTCCCCCCTTCCCCCAGAGATCCCACATCCCAATCTGGGGCCTGCAGACATGAGAACAGGGAGCTAAGGCTGCCAGGTAGAAGGGAAGTTCGAACCAGCCAAGTTTATGAGAAGGAGACTATGCAGGCTTCTCTCTATGTAAGGCATCACAGGCATCTTAAACGTGGGAGAGGGGATGCAGCCAGAGGAGATCAGAGTGAGAGAGAGAGAGAGATTTGAAAATGCTACCCTACTGGCTTAGAAGATGGAGGAAGGGCCCATGGGTGAAGGGACGTGGTGGGTTCTAGAAGCCAGATAAAGCCAGGAAACAGATTCTCTCCTAGATCTCTGGGAAGGAACTTAGCCCCACCATCACCTTGATTTAGCCCAATGAGACCCATATTGAATTTCTGACTTCTCTAACTGTAAAATAAGCGACGTGTCTTTACAATAATTCATCATGGGAACCATAGGAATGGACATAGCTATCACTGATATTTTGGGGACCATTTTCCATTTTTTTCACATGTATGTGGTTTTTTTTTTTTCCAGAAATGGGGTCATATCCTACATTTTTTGGTCTCTTTTCTACCTTTACTTTTAAAAATAATTTTTAGAGACAGAGTGCAAGTAGGGGAGGAGCAAAGAGAGAGGGAGACACAGAATCCAAAGCTGTCAGCACAGACCCCCGACTCGGGGCTCAATTCACGAACCGTGAGATCATGACTTGAGCTGACATCAAACGCTTAACTGACTGAGCCACCCAGGTGCCCCTCTTTTCTAGCTTCTTGAGTGCTGACTTCATTTATTTTCATTCTATTCTGTAATTACGGAGCCCTGGAGGCTGTGAATTTGCTCCTGGAGGCAGCTTTGGTCTCATCTGCAAATTTTGATAGGCTGAATTCTCACTGTCATTTTAAAAAATTATTTGAGGGGTGCCTGGGTGGCTCAGTCGGTTAAGTGGCCAACTTCAGCTCAGGTCATGATCTCACAGTTTGTGGGTTTGAGCCTTGCATCGGGCTCTGTGCTGATGGCCTAAAGCCTGGACCCTGCTTCAGATTCTGTGTGTCCCTCTCGCTCTGCTCCTCCCCTGCTCACATTCTGTCTCTCTCTGTCTCAAAAATAAACACTTAAAAAATTTAAAAAAGATGTTTCACAGTATTTGAGCGTTTGCTTCCAATAGCCTGAGTTATTTAGAGGAAAATTTCAAAAGCTTTTGAGTGGTGGGGTGTTGTTGGGTTGTTCCTTAAGTGTTAATTCCTAGTACAACCCAAGCGTTTACAAGCTTCACCACCTGTGGGTTTAAATCCAAGTTTCCTTCACCCATTCAGTGACACCCACTTCTAACTAACCCAAACCCAGTTTCCTGCAAGGACCTACTTCCTCTGCCTCTACCCTCACCCTCTCAAACATTTTGGGGACACCTCTGGGTTCTTTCTCCATTCCAGGGAGCCTGTCTGCACCCTCCCGCCAGGTGTCTGGGCACCCAGTCTTCCGGCCAGCACCCTGGGCTCTGCAGAGCTTTGGGCAGCATCCACAGCTGCCAGAGTCCGGAGGAAGGATGAGAGCCGGTCTCCATGGAGACGCAGCAGGGACGCCCTGGTCTAGGCCAGCCATTCTGAGTTATGAGCATGGTGGATGACCTAGGTGCTCTGAGCCTTGGGGAGTGTCTGATATTGCCTTTGTCTCTGGCTGTTTGCTCAGCTTTGTAAATGTTAGGGGGCTTTCGAAGGGAATGCCTGTGCTGTGTTACAAGGCCAGTGCGGTATGAGGGAACCTGTAGCCTCTGGTGCCATGGAAACCAGAGGGAGCCAGAGAGAAGCTGAGAAAGGACGGCACCAAGGTCCCCAGTGGCCTGAGGGAGATGGGGCAGAGTCCCGGAGTGCCGAGTGTGAGGGACGGGAGATGTAGGTTGGGGAACAGCCTGCTGGGGAGGGTGGGTATGAAGGGGGCAGAAGAGGTTCTGGCGGTAACCGGAGGGAGAAGCAGGGTCCTCTTGCTCAGAATTGGAGAGACAGACCCCCATGTGTTGCTGGCCCTGGAGAGGGGGTGGCTGAGGGACAAGGGATGTGGTAAGATTCTTGAGCAAGTTGGGCGAGTGCTGCAGCATGGGCTGGTTTGGCCTAGGGAGGGCTCCTCCACTGATTGAGGGGGTCACACTTCCAGCATCTTCATCAGCTGCGGGGTGGACAGTTGGGCGTTATGCCCTTATGATGCCAGGACCTAAGCGGAAGAGAGGTCCTGAGGGGTAGCCTAGGGGACAGTCCAGGCTCTGAATTTTGGGGCAGGCGGTGTGAGAAGGGCACAGTCAGGACCACGGCAGGCTCTACTGGGGGCTTTTGGTCAGTGTGGACAGGGGAGGAGCAGGTAGGGAACACCCCCCTTCCCGCCGTGGGCTTCTAGAGAAGCAGTGCCCAGTGGGGATCTAGGCTGCTCTGCTAGGCCAGGGGTGGGAGGCTGAGGGTGACAAATCAGGGCGGTCAGGCTGGGCTGGCCTGAAAGGCAGGGATCAATTCCTAGAAGTGTTTCCACGTGCTCTCAGTTGTGGCTGCCGTGTCCTTCCTCCCTTCATTCCTAAAACAACTTAAGCCCCTCTGCCCCAGTCAGGAGCCCAGCCGTCAGCCCAGGAAAGCTGCAAGCTTTGTGACTGCGGCTCATTCTCCCCACAAATTGTCAGTACAACAGGGGCCTCTTAGAGTCACTTCCCTCCTCTGGATCCGAATTCTCTTCTTGTGATGTTAAAGACACCCCGCTTTCCGTGAGCACGTTTTCCTTGGCCCATCGCTTGGCATTTTTGCCCACCTTTTAAACAGCATGCTGCTTGTTCTTGTAAACTCCAGCTGAACCTCATCACAAGGAAAAAACATGTTTGTAGGACTCTATGAGGTGATGGATGTGAATTAAACTCACCGTGGTGATTATTTCACAGCGTAGGTGAACCAGGTCATTAGGTGGTACACGTTAAACCTGAGCAAGGCTGACTATCATATTACGTCCCAGTAAAACGGACAGGAGAAACCTCACACCGATCGATCCTTAACCACAAGTCTCACCCCATTGCCAGTTCTTAGTGATGCTTGTGAGGTTGCCATCACTCCTTGGCCTGCGTCTCTATGTGTGACTTGTCCCTTGCCACCCTCACGGGGCACACAGGAGCGCTGGTCTCAGCAGCCCCGCACGCTGAGGGACCTGCCACACGGCCCCGTCTCCACCGCCCTGTCTTCTGGTCCTTCCTCATCCATCCTGGACACCAGAGCCCACCTTCATGCTCAGGCTCCCCCGCCTCCCCAACTCCTGGCAGGACGGCCTCTCTCCGGCCCCCACCTGCCTGACGCTGCTCCCCGCCTGTCCTGTAGCTTCCTTGACGGCCATTCTCCACGTGAGAATGGTCAGGCCCTGGGTTTCATTGCTCAGGAACGGGCTCCCCATCTGTCTCTGGACGTTCTGGAGGTTCCCAGCCCTGTCAGGAGCCTTGCCTCTGTCCTCCACTTTTTCCTCTGCCGCCTGGTGTCTGGCTGAGGTCCCCCCAACCACAGGATGCAGTCTTTTGTCCCTTGTCTCCAGGCCTCCCACGAGCCCCCCCACCCCCATCCGGGCATTGTATGTGGCACGTGTGGTTCCTGGCTCTCTTCTTCTCCCCAGCTGCACGTGGGGCTTGATCCCATCCTCCTCTGGCTGTGCCTTCTCCTCCGGGCTGTCGTGACCATCCTCCAGCAGCTGATGGCTTGACCAGCTTTCCTGGGATCTGGTCCTGTCCACATGGCTGCGTGGCCCCTCACGGCTGTCCCTCGAGAGCCACAACTCTAAAATAGAAGCCTTGGCTCCTCCTTCCCAGGCTCCCCGTCCTCAGCCCCCAAATCAAAACAGAGCAAGAAGGCCTCAGGCGTGCCTCTGTCCCTGGGCTTTCACCATCTCAGTAAAGACCACCCACAGTGCAGGGGCCTCACGGGGAAGCTTGGCCTTGGTATCAGTGCTTCTTGCCACCCCAGGCCTCAGCCAGCATCTTCCCTTCCTTCGGGTCCCAGCAAAGGTTTGCCCAATTAGTGATGAAAATGTTTTTTGTCTCGTCTTTGGCTGTCTGGGCTATGTTTTCTTCATTTGTCTCTTTTTGTAGTGACTTTGAAGATATGTATCCTATTTTTCTTTCGCTAGCCATTAGCTTTCAAGTTTTAAAACCTTCCTAAACTTAAGTTTCTCTAAGACTCACCACCAGAAGCCAGACGTTAACCGTGGATGCTTTCTGTTCAAGAGGACAGGAGCACCTCACTCCCAACCGTATATAAACCAAACTGATTTTATAGATTTTTTTTTTAAATATAGATTTGGGCTTCTCACACTTAACACTACTGGGTTTGTTTTTTGTTTGTTTTGTCTTGTTTGTTTTCAAATAATGTGTCTTCTGTTTTAAGAGTTGTTTCTGATTTTTGTGTTAAGTTTCATAACCATTTTCTGGATGATTTAGACCTGACTGGTCCCAGGCCATCGTTTGCTGTGTTGCTTCTGGGCCTGAGCCTTCCCTGTCTGTGTGTCCTTTATTCTTGTTGCTTCCCCAGCTGGTCAGGGCCTTTGGGGTGGTGAGGTACTCCTTATGTAGCCAGGACAGCAACCTTTGCTGGGAGTGATGTCCTCACCAGGAGGTGGCTTGGCAGGCCTATGGGCTGTGTGCATGGTCTTCTGGACCATGGCCTAGAAAGCTGTTTCCTCTCAGAAAGGGGCATCCTGTGCTGGAGTGTCCTTCATTCTCCCTAGGCTGGCCTCCTCTCAAGATCTATGGTCTGCGCACCCCCTTGTTCCCAGAACTGACCCATTCAGCTGTTGCAGTTGGAAGAGATGTTTAGGGTGTGTGTGCAGAGGTTGACTTTGATGGGCTGTTCCTAAATTGCTTCCAGAGCATCCTACCCTGACTCTTTCCTCCTGGTGGTACCTGTAGCAGCAATAGGAGGGGCTCAGGTGCCTGCCTCAGAATGTTCTGGAAGGCCTTGGATTCTGTCTGCTGGAGCATCATGGTTGCAGGGAGCAGGCTAACCTGTGTGCTTCAGGGCAGGAGTCAGGCCGGGTGTGGGGATCCCATCGGGAGCCCTGGTTTTGGAGCAGAAACCAACGGACCGTAGCAGGAGCTCTCCGGGCCTGCCTCCTGCACCGTTCCCCTGGGAGGCGGTAGTGATGAGCCGACAGAAAGGGTCTCCATGCTGGACGTCTGCACATGGGCCTTCTTTTCTTCCTTCTCTAGACTCTCTTGGTGGTTTTCCGCATCTGCCATGGGAGAGAATTATCGCACCGGGTGTCTACAAAACCCATGTTTCTTCAAGTTTGCAGGAATTGAGGGATTTGGGGGGATAAACTTGACATTTCCTGCCCACTCTAGAAGCTGGCCCCTCTCCACGTGGCCGGCAAGCCTTCCTCAGAAGCTGAGAGCTCTGCGTCGAGGCCACCTTGCGGATACAGCTGGGCTCGCAGGGCTATAGGTGCTATAGCAGCCCTGCCGCAGCAGGGCTATAGGTGGGGACAGGGCCAGGGCCTGGGAAGAGTCTGTGGTTCTGAGGGCGCGGGGTCTCAGGGTCAGGGCAGTCAGGCCTGCTTGGCACCCCGGGGCTGACCTGGGGCCTGCTGGGATAGTGCTCAGAGCCTAGAGGGAGCTTCTAACTGGTCTAATTTCTGACCTGTAAATAAAGCCTGCAAGAATAAGAGGCTCCTCAAGTGTGAATCGGCTAATTAGCCTGACTTACTTAGAGGGACGCATAGCAACCCAGCCACCTTTGTGAGGATTAGCACTTTTTGAGCAAGTGTGAGTCTGTCAGGGCAAAGCAACACAAAGTTGTGTCTCTTATTTTGGGAGAGCAGAGGGATGCTGGGCCAGACTGCCCCCCACATCCACCCACCAGAGTAAACAAGGAGGGGGGCTGCCGCTTAGCACTTGCTCTGAGTGCGAGCGAGAAACCACGGGCCCTCACGGGTGACTCATGGTGCCTGGGACCACAGGAAGGATGGCTCGGGGGACTATGGGCAGAGCCAGCATGCAGACTGCCTCTGGAAGGCAGAGACAGAGGTCGGGTAGCGTCCGACTTCTCTTTGATGGCGACCCAGCTCCTCTTTCAACAACAGTGACCCACAGAAACTGATCCCGGCTCCCTTAAGCAGAAGAGAATTAAAGGCAAGCCATGGAGGGGGGAGGTGCATCTGGGGATGAAGTTTGGAAATGGGGTTACTTAGAGGACCCTAGCCAGGGCCTCAGGAAACTCTGTGAGCAGTGGTCTGGACTCTGGCGGGGGTGGGGGCTTTGATGGCTACACGGTGGTTCTGTACATTCCAGGAAGTGTGTGTTACCTTGGGCGAGCTGATGCCCCCCCCACCCCCCACCACACAGACTCCTTATTCACAGTCCTTCTAGACTGTTCCCAGAAGCACAGCTGTCCCTAGGGTGTGCCAGGGTTCCAGGCAAATATTTTTTGCAGGGCCCCTATCTATATAAAACAATTTGATTAAAAACGTATTACAAGATGCGTGAGCCCTTGGGGAGTACTGTGATGTATTGATGCAGATTTAGGGGAGAAGAGGCGCTCACCTGTTCATGTACTGTCCCTTCAGCACCTGCAAAAATCCTTCTTGATGCACCATCTCTTTCTTCAGGTCAAGAAACCACATCTCTGTTTTCCTTATTGTCAAGTATGCTGGTCCTGGCTAGTTTTGTGTTTATATTTCCCACAGCGGGAAAACAGGGTGGCAGTGTGGTTAATTACTCACAATGCGTGGCTCTCTGGAACCTGTCCGTATAGGGACACGGTGCTTCTCTTGCCTCTGCACCGAATCCCATGTACTAAGTGGTGCTTATAGTACATCTCCTGGCCCGGTTTCGTCCACCTGCCTAGGAATGCTGGCTGCTATGACTTCTAAGGGGTTACCATTCTTGCGTGATGATGCAGGAAACGTGAGCCCTTGTTTGTTTGTGGTCCTGTCACGTCTGCCACTTGGAACTCTTAGTGCACGTGAAGAGTAACACGTCTTCAGCTGTGCCCTCCTTGAAGTCTTAGGCTGTACTCACATGACGTGAGCGCTCGGCATGGAGCATAGCCCTGTGCTAAGCATGCCGTCACCAGCAAGGCCCCATTTGTTCAAAACATGCCACCCCTTTGCAGGCCAGCATGGAAGAGAGGTGGCATCCAGCATCTCTTGGAGGCAGGAGGGGACACAGAGCAATATCTCCAAGAGCCTCAGAGCCCACGGGCACAGCCATCCTGCAGAACTGCTCTTAGGTGGCTTGGAGCCCGCGAGGGCATGTGGCCACCACCTGGGGCGCACAGGGTGAAGGATGCCTGCTGCTGTCTGCCCCTGCACTGGCTGCCGCAAACCAGGGGCGGCACCATAGCTGGGGCACGGACGGCTGTGAGCCAACGCACAAGCCCGTACGTCTGGCCCCAGCTAATGGCCAGATCCTGGGCATCAGAGCCCAGAGCACTGAATGTACTCTGTGTCTGATGTGAGTGATAGTCACCATAACAGAGGTGTCAGCACTGCTCTGGAGGCTCAGTCCCACATGTGTCCATGAATGAAATACCCCTTTGGCCAGTGGGGGTGGCTTGCTTGGTCAAGACCCTGGGGCCACCTAGCAGGTGTGGATCCTGGAGCTCCTGGGACATCTGATGGGCCCCATGTACCATTTGGAGGGTTGGAGTGTCCTCAAGAGGACAACAGGGCACGTGTGGGTACAAGTCAGGTGGGGCCTCCGTTCAAGGCCACTGCTTTGGCCATCTCATTTTTCTTGGCATTTCTGGAAGGCGCTGGGGACGCAGCAGCCAAGCTCGGTGCCTCTGTTCCGGGGCCGGGGGTGGGGGGTGGCCGGTATGTGCCCAGCAAGCAACCAGTGAACGATGAAGACTGCACCAGCCAGAGGGTGCCGAGAGTGGCCTCAGGTGCAGTTTTACTTTTATGTGTTTAAAGTTTTTATTTAAAAATTAACTTGAGACCCAGAGCAAAGTAGCAAAAACAGCACAGAGATAGTCCCTTCACCCAGTTTCCTCTGGTGTTCACATCTAACCACAGCAAGAATGGAAGCCAGGAGGTTCACATGGATATGGTGTTATTCTCCCACTCAGGCTGCATCTGGATTCTACCCTCATTCCAATTCCCGGCCTTTTTCTGGCTCAGGATCCCATGCAGGATTCCTACGTGGGATTCAGTAGTTGTGTCTCCTTGGCTTTCTCCAGATAGTTCCTCGATTTGTCTTTCCTGACCCGGCTACTTCTTTTTTTTTAAGTTTATTTATTTTGAGAGAGAGAGAGACAGCACGAGTGGGGGAGGGGTGGAGACAGGTAGAGAGAATCCCAAGCAGACTCTGCGCCGTCATCACAGAGCCCAACACAGGGCTCAATCCCATGAAGCCGTGAGATCATGACCTGAGCTGAAACCAAGAGTTGGACGGTTTAACGACTGAGCCTCCCAAGGCACCCCTGACCGGGCCACCTCTGAAGAGGATGGTTCGGTTATTCTGTAGGATAGGCCCCCACATGGGTTTGTCTGATGTTTCCTCAGGTCAGATTGAGTTTATGCGTTTGGGGCAGGAACGTCACAGAACTTTCGTGTGCTTTGGGGTGTGCGACATCTGGATATGTGATGTTGAACTGTCTTGCTTTAGGCAGGAGTGACCCTCTTCCCTCTGTGACCTCCGCCTTCGTCTGCAGGGTTCTCCCCTGGAAACTTACTGCTTTTATTATTCTAATTCATATATGTCTCTTGGGAAGGTATTTTGAGATGATGCAAACATGCTATTTACGAGAATACTTTCTCACACCGTTTTTTAGCATCATTAGGTGATTCTTACCTGTGGTGTTCCTTCCGGGGGTATTTCGCATGGTGATTTTGTATCTCCATTGTTGCTTCCACTTTGATTGATTGAATCCCCTGTGAGGAGGAGCTGCCCCTCCTGCCCCCACTTGTTACTCAATTTTTATTTATGCCAGTATGAACTTGCAGATGTTTATTTTATTCTGTGGATTATAATCCATTGCTATCATTATTTATTGTTTTGCTCCAATTATCGCAGATTTGGCAAGTGAGATTGGACCTTCTGGCCTTTTGCCATGCTTGGGTGTGATTAAAAATATTTTGTTTTTATTTCATTGTGGTAAAATACACTTAATGTAAAATTTAACCATTTTCACTTGGATGGAATTAAGGACATTCACACAGTTGGGCAACCACTTCCCCCATCCATCCCAGAACTCTTCCCATTTTGGGGAACTGAAACTCTGTCTCCATTAAATACTAACGCCCCCATCGGCCATCCCCCTCTCCCTGGCCCCTGGCAGCCCCTGTTCCCTTTTCTGTGTCTGTGAACGTGGCTCTCTAGTACTCCAGAGTACTCTAGTACTCTAGTATGATAAGCGGAATCATACGCTGTGACTGGCATATTTCACTCAGCATAATGCCGTCAAGGTTCATCCGTGTTGTAGCATACTGCAGAATTTCCTTTAGTTTTCAGGGCGAATCGTATTCCTCCGCATGAATATACTACATTATGCTTGTTTATTCCTCTGTCAGTAGACACTTGGGTTGCTTCCACACCTCCACTGTTTGTAGATAATGCTGCTGTGAACGTGGGTGTCCAAACATCCCCTTGACGCCCTGCTTTCGGTTCTTTTGGGCAAATACCTGGAAGTGGAATGGCTGGGCCATCTGGCGATTGTATTTTTAATTTTTGGAGGAGCTGCCATACTGTTTTCCACAGCGGCTGCACCTGGGCTGGTGAGGCCAGCCGGCCCTGAAGGAGGGGGTGCTGTTGTGGGTGGAGCCCCGAAGGAGGAGTGACTGCAAGTCTTCTCTTGGGGACAGCCTGGGGGCGGGGGGACTGTGGTCCGAAGCCACCTGGTCTGGGGCTGCCACCAGCTCACCTGCCCAGCTTCCAGCAGAGACTCCAAGAGCCCATGTTCATTACTGCTGGTGGCCTGGGTGTTGCCATGTGTGGACACTGTGCAGTGCCAGGGGCATCTGTTGGGGGGTGGATTTGGAGGAGGGAGGGGTACCAGACATTTGCCTGATGTCACCTTTCTCACCCCCGGGGGACTCTGCGATTTTCTCCTACTGGGAGGCCCTGGTGGCCTGGTCCCCTGCAGGGACTAGGAACTCAAGGGGCACCTGATCCCATGTGTCATCCTTCCCTGAGTGCCCTGCAGTGTCCAGTGACAGTGGCCCCACTGAGCCTGCCTTTACTCCAGATGTAGTGCTCTTGGTCACTGCTGGCCTTGCCATTCTGGCTCCCATCTAGGCTCCTGCAACCCACAGAAAGGCCCAGGGCCACGTGGGCCGCCGTCCTGGGCCTGGAATTCATAAACATTCTGAGGTTGCTGGTGCTAGAGCCCAGTACTTTACCCCGGATCCACATTTGACAAGTGAGGACACAGCATGGGGAGCGTCTGAAGGCCTGCAGAGCACCCTGGCCACGGCCCAGAGAACCTGGCCCTTCTAGCCCCGTCTCTTCCCATAAATAAACCAGACAAGATCCTTCGTCAGATGGCGTGGCCTGATTTTTGTTTTGGGAAATCTGGACTAGAAGGGGCAGCAGAGAGCCTCAGGCCCTGGGAGGGCTGCCGGCCCAGGAGCGGCAGCTGGGCAGGCGGGCAGAGGACGGTCGGGGGTCAGCCTGCCCTGGATACCGTGGCAGGCCCTAGAGACCCGAGCAGGGAAAGAAGCCGGGTTTGAAGGAAACCAGAGTCGGGCGGGGTGCCAGGCTATCTGTGCATGTGAGGACTGAGATGTCCGGAAAGGGGCTGGTGGCTCAGGGACCCAGGGAAGGGATGGCCCGTGGTGAAAAGTGAAAGCCAGGCTCCTTTGCCTGGGAAACTTCCAGACCTGGCCACTTAGCACATGTGGACACAGAGGACAGACCTCGTCTATTCCCAGACTCACCCTCTCAATACTTCCTTCTACCTCTGGGAGAAACTGAGGCTTATAGAGAGAGGAAGGCTGAGCCAGCATCGCACAGTGAAGCCTGCATTTTTTTCCCCTCCAGGGTTTTTGTGTCTGCCCTATCTCTGAGGGGCATATTGTTGGCCAGCGCATCTTCCCTAGCATCCCTGCTTCCTGCTGTGGCCTTGACCGCAGCCCTGTCCTCATCCCGACCAGACTTGTGTTAAAGGGATTTCAGGTTAAGGCTGCAGACTTCCTGTGGGGGCTAGCTGATCCACAGCCAGTATCCTAGCAGCCCTGCACACCAAACCAGTCTTCATCCACCAGCCGGACCACTGGACCCTTGGTGAGCCCTCCTGGAGGAGCAGGACACTGCCTCCTGGACCCAGGGACTTGGAGCATCCTCCCTGGAAAGGGTGTCACATCTTTGATCATGCTGCTCATCTAGAATTGCGGTCCCTTCCAGCAACTGTGTAGGTTCAGCCTTGGGATTCCCAGCAGATTCTGGGGTGCTGTGACCATGTGAAGAGCCCCGTGGCAGGAGTCCTAGCTGACCCCTGGGGGCTAGAACCAGCCCCTCTGCAGGAATGGAGTATAGATGCCAGCCTAGAGCTGCCCCCAGTGGGGCTCTGGAGTGGGGCTCCTGCTATCCCCAGAGAGGGGGGTTGGAAGGCATTCTCTTCCCCCTGGGCCCATACTAACTGCTCTGTGTCAGAGGGGCTGGAGTGTCCACTCTAGGAGGGGGAGCACCAGGAGCCCCACGCACCCAGCCTTCGGCGTGCTTCGATTTCGTGGGAGTCCTATCT
This sequence comes from Hyaena hyaena, assembly GCF_003009895.1. NCBI lineage: Eukaryota > Metazoa > Chordata > Mammalia > Carnivora > Hyaenidae > Hyaena > Hyaena hyaena. The sequence continues at coordinate 696,710 of NW_024081062.1, read as the reverse complement.
TTCTCTTTCTTTGATTCAGCGGGTGACCTGCCTGGGTGGTGCCCTTCTTTCCTGCTGTCTGGAGTACTTCCTGGGCAGCAGTCCCACCCAGCTCTGTCATTTCAGGACCCAGGGACCATCCCACCCCCACCCCAAGCACCCCTGGCAGCAACCAGCACTGTGTCTAGGTGGTGTTGGAGCATAGAGGCTATTCTGGGCTGCACTGTGTCCCCACCCCTTATTCATATTTTATCAGAGCCCTAGCCCCAGTACCTCAGAACGTGACTGCATTTGGAGATTGGGCTTTTCCAGGGATTAAGTTCAAATGAGGTCACATTGGGTTCAACATGACCGGCATCCTTATAAGAGGGGGAAATTTGGGCACAGAGATACACAAAGGAGTGACCATGTGAGGATACAAGGAAAAGGGAGCTTATCTACAAGCCAAGGAGAGGAGGCCTCTGGATAAACCAGCCCTGTAACACCTTGATCTTGGTCTTCCAGCCTCCGGGACTGTGAGAAAGTAAATTCTGTTGTTGAAGTGGCCCAGACTATTTGTACTTTGTTGTGGCAGCCTGAGCAGACTAAGACTGGGGTCCCGGAAGTGGCATTGACTCTGCTGTTTTGGGGGAAGGTGTGTTGGCAGCTTCTTCTTAGAGCTTTGGCAGGTGCAGAGTGAGCCAGTGTGAATGCCAAGGATGGTCCTGGGGTCATCAGGCCTATGGGTTCTGCAGTAGGACTTTGTGGGCTTTGCTCACCAGGGTGAATCTTCTGGGGTCTGGGATGGCTGGGTGTAGTGTCTGTAGGGTCTGGGGTCCTAGGGGTGTGCATGGCTGGTGACACTTTGGCCCAAGGTCCCTGCCATCAGTTAACATAGCTCATGGAGGTGTTAGCCCCCTCACACTGATCCTCAGTACCCTAAATATACATATTTAGGAAAAATGCATACATTGGTGCTGCTAGACAAGCACCCCTGCCCCCCAGCACTATGACCAACCCCTGCAGTTTCTTTCTCCAGGCTTGGGATGGAGGAGCTCAGGAGTGCTGGTCCCCAACCAAGTCAGAGGTCGGGAGGAAGGGTGGATATGCACGGCCTTCCGAGGAGTCAGGGACACCTGATGGGACAGTAGGGCAAAGGTTGCTGTGAGTATTGTGTGGACTGGGTTGTCCTGGGGCAAATGCCAGCCAAGGGAAGGGGCTGGTGGCAGGACCTTGAACGAGGAACTTGGGCCTTATTCTGTGAGCTCTCCTCCACCTCACACCTCCAGGCCACAGTCTTCCGGGTCCTGGCTGGTGAGATATGGGAGTTCAGAAGGAAAAATTCCACTTTCCGATATTTTGGGAAATGTTCCTACAGCAAGAGTCATTTTTCTTCTTTAGTGGAGAGCGCCCTGTTATTTATGTGAATGTTAATTTGTGACTGGGGACATTCCCCGATGCAGTCTTCTTGTTGATCGAGACCTGGGAAATGTCAGTTGGAGCATCTGTCAGGGACGGGTGTCAGTTCTTGTGATAAATGGGCAGGCCCGCCATCATCCCAGGGTCTGAGCCTGACCCACTGACCTCTCTGTCCTGGACAGGCTGGGAGGCCAGCCCCACTTCCTGGAGGCCCTCGCTGGTGCTGGCATGCTCAGGGGCTGAGTATGGGATAGTCTGGACTTTTACAGGCTGGACAAGCCACCTCCCACAGAGTCACCCTGGTGCTGTCTCCTTTAATGGGAAGACCGACAGGCCAGCCCCTGCCTGTGCTGGCTCCCTGGGAGGCTGTCTTGCCGGCATCTTGTTTATCCTTTTTTTATTCCCTTATCTTCCCCTCTTTACCCTCACCCTCTCCCTGCTTCTTTCTTCGTACACATCGTTTTGATATAAGCCCTTTGTAAACATCTCAAGTACAGAAAATACTAATGAAAAAGCAAAACCCACCCCAGACCTTCACACTGTTAACTCTTTGTCACACGTATTTCCAGACCCTTCTCATTTCGTGTTACTAATCATGATAACTGGCTAGCGTGCTAGGCACTGTGCTGAGTGCTGTTATCCCATTTAACCCTCACACCAAGTGTGTGCAAATCCTGTTTTTCTCAGCACCACTGAAGCTCCAGGTCTACACGGTTCCCCAGTGCTGAGGTCAGCATTTGAATCGAAGCAGAGTGACTTGCAGGCCATGCCCTGATTTGTTAGGCTGTGAGGACATTCAGCACACAGATATATGTGACATTATAGAAGGGCATTGTACTGGTTGCTGGCCCTGCCTTTCTAGTCAGAAGTTGCCTTTCTTAGTTGTCCCTTAACTGACAAAAAGTCCCATCTGTGAAACTCTTTAGACCTACCATAGATTTGTAAAATTTGTAACTTTTTTACAAGTCAGGAGATTTTTGAAAGCAATCTGACCATTTACGTTTATTGTTATAACAGATATGTTTGTTGTTACTTCTGTCATCTTATTTGCATTTTCTGTTTTTACGTCCGTATTTTGTTTTTTCCAGTCTTAACATATTTTCTCTATGATCTATTCTCCCTCATCTCCAGTCATTTGGAGCATATATATTAGTTTTACAGGTTGTGGCTTTTACAACTTCAAATAGGATTCTGAAACCAGTGTTTATCAACTTTAGCAGCTTATAAGTAACTGTTGACCCCTCTATGGAAGATTAAGAAATTAAATGCAATTAAACCACTTCTTTTGTCCTTCTGTACCCCCTCTTTCATTTTTATCAAGTTGTTTGACAGTTTTTGCCTCAACTTATTAAAGTTGAATGAGAAATTATTTTTACATCACATAACTTCCCTTTCCAGAGTGTAAGGTAAATGACATCTGGTTTGTAATCATAATTACAAACAAGTGGAATGGATGCAGAGGCCAGTTTGGGTATTTTCAACCTGTGATTTCCCCATTTGTGGGAACTTGATTTTGAAATCAAGCCCCAGTTGCATAAAGCAGCAGGCAAGGAAAGGTAGGGAGGGGTGTAAAGCAGAGCTGAGGCAGATGCTGTGGAGAAGATTCTGTCCAGCAGCAGAGGTGGGGCACAGCGCCTCTACGTCCCCTGCTCTGGAGGCTCTGACTTGCTGGAGGTCACACACCCGGTTAGTTTGCAGACCTAGGGCTTCCATCCCAATCTTTTGGTGTCTAAAGCAGTGTACTCTGTAGGCAGATGTTCCCTAAGTGTTCAGCAAAAGAGATGGAGGAATGTGGTACCAAACATGACATTGACAAACACTGAATCCTAGCAAAATCCCAGCTGGCTTCTTGGCAGAAGTCGACAAGGTGATCCTAAAGTTCATATGGAAATACAAGAGACCCAAAATAGCCAAAACAGCATTGAAAAAGAAGAACAGAGTTAGAAAACTCACACTTTCTGATTTTAAAACTTAACTAAGAAACTACGGCAATCAAGACTGTGTGGTACTGACAGAGGGATAGATGTACAGATCAATGAGGCAGAACTGAGAATCCAAAAATAAACCCTCATGTTGATTTTTGACAAGAGGGCCAAGACAGTTCAATGGAGGAAGTAACAGTCTCGTTGGCCAGTGGCTCTGGGACAGTTGGACACCCACATGCAAAAGGATGAATTTGGACCCCTGCCTCATACCCTATAAAAAATTAACTCAAAATAAATCTTAGATCTAAAGATAAGAGCTAACGCTGGAAACCTCTTAACAAATTGAGGAGTAGGCCTTCATTATTTTGGGTTATCCAGAGCTTCGATATGACACCAGAAGTACAAACGACAAAAGAAAAATAAGTGGGACTTTATGAATGTCCTTTACAACTTCAAGGAACATTGTCAAGAGAGTGAAGACAGCTTACAGAATGAGAGGAAATGCCTGCAAATCACGGGTCCAGTAGGGACTTGTATTTAGATTATGTGAAGAACTCTTATGAGTCAGGGGAAAGACAAAAATAATCTAGTTGCAAAATGAGCAATGGGGGTCTGAACATTTTTCCAAAGAAGAGAAACAGATGGCCAATAAGCACATGAAAAGATTTGTAAAGTCATTTGTCATCTGGGAAATTCAGATCAGAACCACAGTGGGATGCCACTCCATAAACACACACACACACACACACACACACACACACGAGGATGGCTAGAAGAAACATGATAGGGAATAACAAGTGTTGGCGAGGAGGTGGGGAAGTCCAAATTCCTCACACCCCGCCAGGGGGAACGTAAAATGGTGCAGCTGCTTTGTGAATCACTCTGGCATAAGGTTACCATATAACCTAGCAATTCCACCTCTAGGTGCATCCCCAAGAAAAATGAAGACCCATGTTCACACAAGAAAAACATGTGTATGAATGTTCAAGGGAGCATTCACAAGAGCCAAAAAGCTGAAACAAAGCAAATGTCTACCGCCCAGTGAATGGATAAATAAAATGTGACACATCTGTAGGATGGGCTATTAGCTGAGAATAAGAAAGGAATTTAAGTAGTGACGCATTCTACAGCGTGGGAATCTTGAAAACATTATGTTAGGTGAATGAAATCAGTCACAAAGGATCACACAGTGTATTCTGTTTATAAAAAATGTCCAGAAAAAGCAAATCCCTAGAGACAGAAGATAGATTAGTGGTTTCCAGGGGCTGGCGTGTGTATATGGGGGGGAGACGCTGGGAGAATATGTGAGTTGCTGCTAATGTGTACGGTTTTTTGGGGGGAGGGAAGGGGTGATAAAAATATTCCAAAATTGATTGTGGTGATAGTTGGATTATACACCCTATAAGTGGGTGAATTGCAGGATATGTGAATTATAGTTCACTAAAGCTGTTCCATATTAAAAAAGCATGAGTCTCATAGTGAGAAAGTTATTTCTCTCTCAATTCTATTTTAAACTTTCAGATGGAGTCAAAGAGAGTCTCAGTTTGATGTGAGCAGGTCTTCAACACCCCTTCAGTTTTGTTTGTTTGTTTGTTTGTTTTTTGTAACAGAGAGATCAGGACTCAGTCTTAGTGTACAGGACCATCCCGCTAGACTTTAACAGAACTGGCTAAGGCACAAATCGTAATGGCAGTGAAGAGAATGTGGGAGTTTGGTGTCCCCTGCCCTGGATCTCCTGCTGGCTGGTGTTGTGGGGCTGGTCCGTGTTCCCAAGCCCTCTCCTGGCCCGCGGGGAGAGCCAATCTAATTGTTTAACTTCTTTGAGCCTTAGAATCCCCTGGAAATGGAGTGTTCCGCCTTATAGAATTTTAGGGGAGTTTGAAATGGCATCATATTTAAAGACTCTTGTAGAACACGCTGGGCGTGCAGCAGGATTCAAGCCCAGAGCTCACTCAGGTACCACCAAGCCCCCTAAGGGGAATGAAGGGCAGAAGCTTGCCACACTGAGGCACAACGGAACCCAGGCACGGAGCGGGGCACTTGGGGGTCTGTGGAGAGTGGGCTGCTGTGACCTTTCTTTTATAGGCAGAGACAGTGATTCAGGGGAGGTGTGGGCTTCCTGCTTTTAGTTGTTTTAGCCCTCGCAGGTCCTACTGGAGTTAGGGACAGGTGACCAGTGCCTAATTCCCAGGTCCCCTGGCCCGGCTCCTCACCTTGCAGGTGAGGCGACTATGGGCTGCAAAGGGGACAGCGCCGGTCTCAGACCAGGATTTGAAGCCGGGTCTCCTGGTCCTGTATCCAGGGCTTGCTCCCCTTGCCGGTCTCTCCCTGCACTCTGCCCTTCAAAGATGGGTCTTGCTTTCCTTAGCCCTCGTCCGGGGCACGTGTGTCTGTTGGGGCTTCATGGTTTTGAGCATCGGAAAATGTTGGGCAGCTGAGGGCAAAAGAAGGTTTCTGGAGCAAAACATCTCGAGGCCCCAAGACAGGGAGGGCCTGCCAGGTGAACTTAGTGAGGCCTTGCGGTGTGCAGGCTTGGGACTGTGGCCCTCAGTGACCTGTCTTTGTCACTTGGCTGGGGAGGACACCGTAAGGACTGGCTCTGGTGAGAACCTCCCCTCCCACCTGGCCTGCACACTGGGACAAGGGATGGTTCCCCAAGAGGAAGGAAGGCCACATGGATCCGCCAAAGGAGACGGAGAGCAAAGGAGGCAAGGACTCGGCCCCAGGGGCATCCACAGTCCTTCCAGAAGGGCACGTTCTGGAAGGCGCAGGGCAATAGCGGATGGAGACGCAGGGGAGAGGACATATGTTTCTATGGGATTGCTCTCGTGTGCTGGTGGCCAGTGCCTCCCTCAGATGGCTGGTGCTCCTTTGGAGAAAGTGGGAAAATGACTGTGTGAAACATCCTCTGTGGTGGTGAACTGAGAAGAGCCCCTGCTGGTTGGGACTTTGGTCCTTATGCCTGTGACGTGAGGCCATTGGGGACCAGCACTCCCCACACACCCATAAGGCTTCCAGGGCCATGCCCTGGTTTTCCCCCTGGCAGCTGGAAGGGGAAAGAACACACCCAAGATGACCTTAAGTGGCAGGTCCTGTTTTGGCAGTGCACTAGACCATCATTACCCAAAGGGAGGAGAGAAGAACGGATATGGTTCTGTCCTAGCTAAAATAAATAGCTCCAGGAATGGAAATCTTACCAGATGCCAACGTTGTAGGGGATTCCTGTGGCAAGTGCACGTGTGTGTGCATGCGTGTGTGTGCATGCGTGTGTGTGTGTGTGTGTGTTTCAGAGCAAAGTCGACTTCTGGGTGACAGCAAGCTGATGCAGGCGTGTGCTGCCCTGTCCCCTGTCAGAGTCTGCATCTTTCCGTTTTTGGACCAGCGGCTTCCTTTCTTTCTATTCTTAATTGTCACCACTGCAACCCTGACAGGCACCTGACAGCCTTGGTATTGGAGGTTGCAAGAATGACAAGATTGAGTGACAGCTTTGGTCCCCTGCCATCATTCATGTGTGGGAGCCTGCTGTGTGTTACAGCTTGTGGCTCCCACTGCAGAAGCCAGTGAGGACAGAGGGCTGGGGGCCATGCTTTCCAGGAAGACCCCAGCTCTGAGAGTGTCAGTGTTTTAAACACTTTAAAATTCAGAGTAACAAGGGCACCTGGGTGAGTGACTCAGTCTGTTGGGCGTCTGACTTCATGATCAGGTCATGATTGGGTCATGATCTCATGGTTCCTGAGTCTGAGCCCCACATTGGACTCTTTGCTGTCAGCACAGAGCACGCTTTGGATCCCCTGTTATCCTTCTTTCTCTGTCCTGCCTTTGCTCTCTCTCTCTCTCAAAAAAACCATTAAAATTTTTTTTAAATTAAATTCAGGGGCGCCTGAGTGCCACAGTCAGTTAAGCGTCCAACTCTTTGTCTCAAGTCATGATCTTGCAATTCAAGAGTTCAAGTCCCGCATCAGGCTCTGCACTAATGGTGTGGAGCCTGCTTGGAATTCTGTCTCTCCTCTCTGCCCTGTCCCCAATTGTGCACACGCACTCTCTCTCAAGATAAATAAATAAACTTAAAAAAATTAAAAACCCACAAAATTCAAAGTAACAGGATATCTGTTAAGCCTTTGGATTCTTACAATTTTTTTTAACACTTAGTGTCTATTTCTAATGACTACTTCATCATAAACCATGCAGCAAAGGAACAGGCATAGAAGGAAGGGGTAGGGCAGGCATCTTACAATTCACCAGGTTCTGAGAACCAGCCAGTGGATTTGATGACCAAAGCGCTACCAGGTTCCAGGTCCCTGCAGTAGAGCCCTCCCTCCTGGTACGTTGTGCAGACAGCCACAAAGTTCAAGAGCAGAGTGGGTTTGGGCAAGAGCCAGTGTCAGGGAAGGGGGGCAGCCCTGCGAAGGGACACCAGGCTGGACAGACACAGGTGGGCTCCTGACGGAGTGCCCTCAGGGACTTCTTTAATATTTATTAAGTGGGGAGAGGAAACATTCTTGTTAATGAAAATTACATGTAGAAACAGATCCACATGCCCCTGGCAGCAGGAAAATCAAAGTCCTAGGGGGAAAAAAAACCTCAGCAAAACGTAACCCACGTTCTGTACCTTGTTCTCCTGTCAAATTTCTTTTTGTAGATTTCTAGACAGATCATTCCTGGGATGCATACTAAGATGCTTGAAATCAGGGAATGAAAGAAACCCCACTTTCTTTCTGAAGAGCCCCCACCAAGCGTGTGCTGGCCAGGGGTGGGGAGGGGTGGCCAGATGCTGGTTTCGGGTGGTCATCTGCTGGTCTCAGATGGTCAGCCTCCAGACTCCGCGGGGCCATCCGCTGGTCCTGGGGCAGATGTCTGGCTGCCCCATTTGTGAGGACTGTCAGTCAGAGGTCTCTGATTTCATGAGGAAACCTGAGTAACCCGGCATCATGCTTCGGATTTATCTCGGTGTGCTCTAGTGCCCTTGAGATGGGCCCTTGGGAGGGTCCCTGCCAGGCTGCTGGGCCAGCTTGGGCCCTGGTCTCCTGACTGTGGCAAGGCCCAAGACAGCATCAGATTCAGTGCCCTTGGGTCAGTTCAGCAGGAGGCCAGCCAGGGAGGAGAGCCTGACCCCTGGGATGTAGGGAGACCCCTAACTGTTCTGAGATCTCTTAGGCCAGAGAGGGTCACTCCTCACCAGTTGAGTTGTTATATTGGGCCCCTGCAGAATGACCCCAGGGCTGTCAGTCTGTGGCACAGACGGCCCCAGTCCTCCCAGTCGGGGGTGCAAGAATCCCTCCAGAAGAGAGGGTTGACCTGCTATCTATGGTGTCTTATTGTCTTGCCCCCTAGTTGCCATAATAGGCCTGGTTTGGCCCAGGGGCCCATCCAGGAGATGTTCCCTCCACTTGGGGTCAGGGTCTGATTCCTAGACCCTGTGCATCCCCAGCAGGCCTTTCCACCCCTGGGTCTCAGTTCTCTCATTTGCAAAGCAACCAGGTGGATGACATCAGTTGGGTCACAGAGCACCATCAGCCTGTGCCCCGGTTCTGTGTCCCAGGTGGCATACGCTCCCGCCGCCACCACGTGATGGGGAGGTATGACCAACTCCATTTACAGGCAAGTCATTGGAGGCTGAGGGAGCCTTAGCACCTTGGCTGAGGTCACCTGGTCAGACAGAAATGGTGCTGGGAACCCAGAACACTGACTCTTGACCACACGGTTAGTTCCCACATGTACTTGAATGGGTTCTATTGATAAGATAGATTTGAGAACCAGTGTGCCCAAACCACAAACGTGGGAGATGTGAGTGGCACTGCAGAGGAAGGAACACTTGCTCTTGTCCACCCTCAGCAGCATGGCGGTGGGAAAGGGATGGCCCATGGTATCCCTGCCTTTCCTGTCTGTGTCCCAGAGGATAGGTTCCACTGTTGTGGGGTCATTTATTCACTCATCTGCAAGCATTTGCTCACTCCTTCCCTGGAATGGTGGGACCCTGGGACCTAGGCATGAGTCAGAGAGTAGGGCCTGCAGAGTTCTCACGGGCCTGTCCTCCCCTCGCTTCTCCCACAGACTGGTGACCTTGGCACCCTGGTCTTGGCTCCTATAGCTCTGGCTCCTACCCTTCCATTGCATCTTGGACCCCTTCCCTGAAGACCAAGATGCTACAAACCCACATCTTTGGGGGGATGCTGCTCTTCCTGCCTCTCTCTGATCTTGTGCCCTTCAGAGAATGGCCACCCTCCCTTCCTCCCACTGCCCACTGGGATCCTGTATTCGTTTTCTACAGCTGATGTAACAAATTACTGAGAACAAGAGAAATTTATTCTCTCACAGGTCTGGAGGCCAAGGTCAGGGTGTTGGCAGGGCCGCACTCTCCCTGGAGGCTGGAGAGGAGAACGTGAGGGGACCCCTGGCCAGTGCCAGCTAAGCTGGAGTGTCAAATGGGCAACTGGAAATGCCAACTTTTCTGATATTTTGAGAGAATTTGAAAATCTGGTCGTTTATGTGAAAACCTTATTCTTAAGTTGGAGCAACTAATTTAAGCTTTTAAGAAGCTCAGAGTGAGGTCACCAAGTTGGCAGAGTAGTGGATTCAGCCTCTATCCCCAACAAAGATGAATAATTAGGCAGCTATCCACCAGCAAAAACATCCCCGGGAGAACTCAGGAGTCCACTTAAGAAACTTCGGCAACGCAGTAGAACAAAGACCCTGAGAAAAACGGCATGAGAAGAAAAGGAAGTCAGTTTCATTTTGTCTGCATCATCCCATCCCCCAGGCTAGCACTGCTCAGTGCCAAGAGGGAACTCCCCAGCATGAAAGAGTTTCCCACACCAGGAAAGGGAGAGTGGGGGTGTGCAAACAGCTTCCCCAGCCTCTCTGGGCAATGAGCAAAAGACCCACTCCATGTCACCCCCTCCAGAAACCAGTGAAGCTGAGAGGTATAGAGACAGCTGGGAACAAAGAAGAAGGGCGAGCATTACCAGCATTAGGACTGACCATGGTTCCCAGTGGTCCACTCCACAGGAGACCCCAGCAGCTTTCACCGCTGAAGAAACTGATGGTCAGCACAGCTGCTGTGGACCTCTGCAGATTTTTTAAATTGATTTTTTAAAAGTTTATTTATTTTTGAAAGAGAGAGAGAGAGGAGGGGAAGGACAGAGACAAAGGGAGAAAGAGAATCCCAAGCAGGCTTCTTGCTGTCTATGCAGAGCCCAACGCAGGTGCTCCATCCCATAAACTGTGAGATCATGACCTGATCCTAAATCAAGAGTTAGATGCTTAATCCACTGAACCACCCAGGCTCCCATAGAGCCCTGCAGATTTTACCACTGAATTTTCAACCCACATGCTTTCATGTTCACAGACACTAGCTGCTTGAATCCCTCCTGCTTCCTCCTGCCACCCCCTCAAGCCTGGAATCTGCATCAGCAGTCTGCCCTGGCCTCTGTGGCTGTACGAGTACAGAACACCAGCCTAGACCCTTGTGAGTGACTTTCAATGCTGTGTATACACAGGGCTAGCCCCTTCAGCTGTACACATGCATACTGCTGACCTGACTCCTGTCACCAACCTCTACTGCCATGTGTGTGCCCATGGTGAGACCCTGCCGCTATGGGAGTGTACAGTGACAGCCAGGTCATTGGTAACTGCCAGTGTGCCTGCAGTTGGCTTTGGCTCTTGCTGCTGGTCCTGGCACTTACCACATGTATATATGAAACTAGACCCTGCCACTCCACAGGCACCTGCAGCTGGTCCCCACAGCCAAGTGTGTGCACACCACGAGGTCTGGCCACCACCACTCCTTGCCCTGATTCCTAGCCACTGGACCTGAAGGTGCCACTGAAGACCCCAAGAGTGCTTGTAGCCATTGAAGACCCCCACAGAGCTTACCAGAGACCATGCACTAGTCAATGTTGTGGATCCTAGCAGCCTAAGCCTTTGAGACATCATGTCCTCCTTATCCACCCTGCCTCCCCCCCAAGCCAGAACCACCACACACCCCCTGCATTTGGTGCCCTGCTTTTCCCCACTAGATCTGGGGTCACAGCATGACCTGGTGTGCTCCCACCTGCAGGTGAAGGTCTTTCCTTACTGAAGTCAGCTTATAAAGTCCAGAAATGCACAGAAACCTATGCAAGGCTACAGGGATTATGAGGAATCAGAGAAATGGGACCCCATCAAAGGAACACAGTAAACTTCCAGCAACTGATCTGAAAGAAATGGAGATACATGAATTGTCTGATGAAGAATTCAAAATAATCATTCTAAGGTTGCTCAGAGAACTTTAAGGGAGCACAGATAAACAACTTGACAAAAACTAGGAAAACAATACAAGAACAAAATGAAAAGTTCAACAAAGAGAAAACATAAAAAAGAAACAAACAGAAATATTGGAACTTAAAAATACAGTGATTGGAGTGAAGAATTCAATAGAGAGCATCAACAGCAGACTGGACCACATAGAAGAGACAGTCAGTGAGTTAGAAGGCAACTCATGTGAAATTAACCAGTCAGAGGAGCAAGAGTATGAAAAGGAATGGGAAGGCCATGGGGCTTATGGGTCTCCATTAAGAGACACAATCTATGTATTATTGGAGTCCCAGAAGGAGAAGACAGGGAGAAAAGGGCAGAGAGTTTATTTAAAGATATAATGACTAAGAATTTCCCAAACCTGGGGAGAGATTTGGAATCCAAGTTCATGAAAATCACCCCAAAATTTCTATCTAGAAAGATCTTCTACAAGAAACATTATAGTAAACCTGTCTGTAGTAAAAAACAAAGAGATCCTTTAAAAAGCAGCAAGAGAAAACATTTTTCTCTTACAAGAGAACCCCCATAAAACTCTCAGTGGATTTCTCAGCAGATACTTTGCTGGCCAGAAAAGATTGGGAAGGTATATTCAAGGTGCTGGGGAAAAAGAAACCCCTATCAACAAAGAATACTATATCTCGCCAAGTTGTCCTTCAGAAATGAAGACACAATAAAGACTTTACCAACCAAACAAAACCTGAGGAGAGCTCATCACACTAGACTACTTTACAAGAAATGCTAAGGGGCGCCTGTGTGGCTTAGTCAGTTAAGCTCTTGATTTTGGTTCAGGTCATGATCTCATGGTTGTGAGTGAGATCGAGCCCCACATCTGGACTGTCAGCAAAGAGCCTGCTTGGTATTTCTCTCTCCCCCTCCCCCTCCCTGTGCATGTTCATGTACACATGTACGTGCACGTGCATGCTCTCTTTCTCTCAAATAAATAAACGTTAAAAGAACAGGAATGCTGAAAGGAATTCTTCAAGCTGAAACAAAAGGGTGCTAATTAGTAACATTAGAACATGTGAAAATATATAATACCCCCGTAAAGGTAAGTATATAATCAAATTCAGAATACTTTAATTCTGTAATATGGTGGTTGGTTAACTACCTAAGTCTAATATAAAGGTTAAAGAACACAAGTAATAAAAATGGCAATAGCTACGTAATTTGTCAATGAACACACAATATGAGGAGATGTAAATTGTGACATCAGAGACATAAAATGTGGGAGTGGGGAATAAAAGGTTAGAGTTTTTGTATGCAATTTAAATTAAGCTGTTATCAACTTAAGATAGACTGTTATGTCTGTTAAGATATTATATCTGTAAGATGAGTAAACCTCAGAGTAACTGTAAAACAAAAACCTATAGGAGATGCACACAAGATAAAGAGAAAAGAATCAAAGTGTACCACTGTAGAAAGCTATCAACTTACAAAAAGAGACAGCAAGAGAGGAATAAAGAAACAAAGAAACTACTAAACAAAACAATTAAGATGTCTTTGGTGAGACTTTACTTATCAATAATTATTTTAAATGTAAATAGGTTAAATTCTCCAATCAAAAATCTTAGAGTGGTTGAGTGGATTGAAAAAAAAGACCCAACTGTATGCCACCTACAAGGGACTTACTTCAGCTTTAAGACACACTTAGCCTCAATGTGGAGGGATGATAAAAGACATTTCATGCAAATGGAAAAAAAAAAAGAGCAGGAGTAGCTATACTTATAACCGATAAAATAAACTTAAGTCAAAAAAGTGTAACAGGAGGAAAAGAAAGTCATTATACAATGATAAGGTGGTAAATTCATCAAGAGAATGTAACAAGTGTAAATGTATATATACACTCAACATCAGAGCACCTAAATATAATAAATCAAGTACTAATAGATCTGAAGGGAGAGATAGACAACAATACAATAATAGTAGCCCCACTTTCAACAATGGATTCAGACAGAAAATCAATAAGGAAACACTGGACTTGAACCATACTTTAGATCAAATGGACTTAACAGACATATACAGAACATTCCATGCAACAGCAGGAAAGTACACATTCTTCTTAAGTGCACATAGAACAGTCTCCAGGACAGATCACATGTTAGGGCAAAAAACAAATCTTAGCAAATGTAAGTCATATCAAGTAACTTCTGATTACAGTGGTATGAAACTAGAAATCAACAGCAAGAGGAAAACTGGAAAATTCACAAATATGCGGAAATTAAACAACACATTCTTGAACAATCAGTAGGTCAAAGAAGAAATCAAAAAAGAAATAAGGAAAATATCTTGAAACAAACAAAAACAGAGATTCAGCATACCAGAACTTATGTGATACTGCAAAAGCAGTTCTAAGAAGGAAGTTTATAGTGATAAATACCTACAATAAAAAAGGAAGATCTCAAATAAACAACCTAACTTGGAACCTGGAAAAGAAGAACAAACTAAGCCCAGAGTTAACTGAAGGAAGGAAATAACAAAGATCATTTCAGAAATAAATGAAGTAAAGAATAGAAAAACAATAAACAAAAGATGGACAAAACCAAATAAAATTAAGATGTAACTAAAACTTTAAAACACGTTTGTAACCAATATCACAGAAATATAAAGGATCATAAGAGAATACTATGAACAAGTATACAACAACAGATTGGACAACCTCGAAGAAATGAATGCATTCCTAGAATCATACAACCTACCAAGACTGAATCAGGAAGAAATAGAAAGTCTAAACATACCAGTAATGAGGAGATTGGATCCATAATCAAAAATATTTGCAAACAAAGAAAAGCCCCACAGTAGATGATTTCACAGGTAAATTCTACCAAACCTTTCTAGATAAACTAATCCAAATCTTTTTCAAACTCTCTCAAAAAATTGAAGAGAAAGGAATACTCCGAAACTCATTTTATAATGCCAGAGTCAGATAAGGACACTACAAGAAAAGAAAACTGTAGGTCAATATCCCAGGTGAAAAAGATGCAAAAATTCTCAACACAATACTAGCAAACCAAATTCAACAGCACATTAAAAGGATCATACATATGATCAGATAGGATGCAGGGTTTATCCCTGGGATGCAGGGTTGTTTCAACATATGCAAATCAATAAATGTGATACACTACCTTAACAGAATAAAAAACAAATTTCATATGATCATTTCAATAGGTGCAGAAGAAACATTTGACAAAATTCAACCTCCTTTCATGATAAAACTCTGAACAAATTGGGTATAGAAGCAACGTAGTTCAATATAATAAAGGTTGCATGTGACAAACCCACAGCCATCATCATACGCAATGGTGAAACGTTAAAAGCTTTCCTGCTAAAATTCTGAGCAACAGGAATTCCCACTCTCACCACTCCTATTCAACTTAGTACTGGAACAGTTTTTAAGTTTATTTACTTATTATTTAGTATTTTCTACACTCAATGTGGAATTTGAACTCTTGACCCTAAAATCAAGGGTTGTATGCTCTTCTGAGTCAGCCAGGCACCCCAATACTGGAACTTCTAACCAGAAGAAAAAAAATAAAAGGCATCAAAATAGAAAAGGAAGAAATAAAAATGTCTATGTTTTCTGGTTAGATGATTTTATATACAGAAAATTCTAAAGACTCCATCAAAAAGCTGTTAGAATTAATCAAATTTATTAAAGTTTCAGGATGCAAAAATCAACATACAAAAATCAATTACATTTCTATACAAAAATGGTGAACTATCTGAAAAAGGAAGAAAACAATCTCATTTACAATCACATCTAAAATGCTAAAAGAATTAGGAAAAAATATACCCAAGAAAGTAAAAGATCTACACACACACACACACACACACACACACACACACACACACAAAGATATTGATGA
The DNA here is from genome assembly GCF_003009895.1 of Hyaena hyaena. Taxonomy (NCBI): domain Eukaryota; kingdom Metazoa; phylum Chordata; class Mammalia; order Carnivora; family Hyaenidae; genus Hyaena; species Hyaena hyaena. Next base: position 681,253 of record NW_024081062.1, on the reverse strand, counting down.
AAGAAACTGAAGAAGACACAAATAAACTGGAAGATATACTATGTTCATGGGTCAGAAGAGTTAATGATGTTAAAATGTACATACTATCATGCCATCTCTAGATTCAAAGGAATCTCTATCAAAATTCCAAATCCCAATAGAAAACCAATCCTAAAATTTGTATGGAACCACCAAAGACCCCAAATAGCCAAAGAATGATAGAAGCATCATTATTTCTGATTTCAAACTGCATTTCAAAGCTATAGTAATCAAAATAGTATGATACTGACACATAGACAAATAGAGCAGAATTGAGAGCCCAAAAATATTCCTACACATATACAGTGAGTTTATATTTGGCCAAAGAGCCAAATAATCTTTCAATAAATAGTATTGGATAGTTACATGCCAAAGAATGAAATGGGACCCCTGGCCTACACCACCCACAAAAATTAACCCAAAATGGATTAAAGACTTCAATGCAAGACCTCAAATCATAAATCTGGAAGAAAATATAGGGAAAAAAACTCCTTGACATTGGTCTCAGCAATGGTGTTTTGGATATGACACCAATACCATAAACAACAAAAGCAAAAATCAATAAATGAGACTACATCAAACTAAAAAGCTTTTGCACAACAAAGGAAACTCTCAACAAAATGAAAAGCCAACCTGTGGAATAAGAGAAAATATTGCAAAGCAGCATGTATCAGATAAGAGGTTAATATCCAAAATACATACAGAAGTTATACAACTCAAAGCAGAAAAACAGTCTAATTAAAAAATGGACAAAGGGCCTGCATGAGACAGTTTTTTCAAAGAAGACTTATAGATGGTCAATAAATACATGAAAGGTGCTCAACATCTTGCAGGGAAATGCAAATCAAAGCCAACCATCTCGCCTCACATCTCTTAGACTGGTTATCAAAAATATGAAATAACAAGTGTCGGCAAGGATGTGGAGACAGGGAACCCTTGTGCACTGTTGGTAGGTATGTGAACTGGTACTTTCACTATGTCACTATGGAGATTCCTCAAACAATTAAAAATAGAACTACTGTATGATCTAGCAGTCCCACTTGTGTGTGTGTATATGTAAGGAAATGAAAACAGAATATTGAAGCGTTATCTGCACTCCCATATTCATTGTGTCATTATTCACAATAGGCAAGAAAGGAACCTACATGTCTATGTGTAGATGGCAGGTTAATAAATACAGTTTGTATATACAATGGAATATTATTCAGCCTTTATAAAGAAGGAGATCCTGCTGTTTGTGACAGCATAGATGAAACTGGGAGGATACTATGGTAAGTGAAATAAGCCAGACACAGAAAGACAAATGTAATCTAAAATATTCAAACTTGGGGCACCAGGGTGCCTCAGTCAGTTTGGTGTCTGACTCTTGATTTCACCTCAGGTCATGATTCCATGGTTTGTGAGATTGAGCCCTGCATCAGGTTTTACGCTGACAGCGTGGAGCCTGCTTGGGATTCTCTCCTCTGTCTCTTCCTCTCCCCCACTCATGTTTGCTCTCAAAATAAATAAATTAAAAAAAATAAAATATAGGGGCGCCTGGGTGGCTCAGTTGGTTAAATGTCCGACTTCGGCTCAGGTCATGATCTCACAGTTCGTGGGTTCGAGCCCCACGTCGGGCTCTGTGCTGATAGCTAGCCCAGAGCCTGGAGCCTACTTCAGATTCTGTGTCTCCCTCTCTCTCTGACCCTCCCCTGCTCATGCTGTCTCTCTCTCTCGGAAATAAATAAAACATTAAAAATTAAAAAATATATATAATACTCAAACTTATAGCAGTGGAGAACAGAATGGTGGTTGCCAGAGACTGAGGGGAGGGGAAAGTGGGAGGTGATGGTACAAAATGTCAGTTATACAAGATAACTTTTGGAGATCTATTATATAGCACAGTGCCTAGAGCTAACAATATTCTATCACATACTTAAAATTTGCTATGAGGGTCAAATATCATATGAAGTGTTCTTACCACGAGAAAATGATAATAATAAAGGGGGTGGGAAGATACTTTGAAAGGTGAGGATATGTTTGTGCCCTTGATGGTGGTGGTTTCATGAGTGTATACTTCTTCCCAGACTCATCGAGTTATATATATTAACTGTACACATCTTTTTACATACCAATCATATCTCAGTAAAATGGTTTAAAAAAAAAAAAAAACAACCCAGAACCCTGAGTGGGTCATAAATGTGTGACTGAAAGGAAATATATCTGCAGGTTGACACAGTGGGGGCCCCCAGTGTAAGACCATCGGTTTGTGAATAATAGATTGAAAATCAAAAGCATGAGAGTTGGGCACGGCACTGATGGCTGGATGGTCAAAGGGAGGGGAGGGCCCTGTGCCTGCAGTTGGGGGATCTGAACCAGGTGCTGAAGGAAGAAGGGCAGTTTAGCAGAAGGCCAAGGTGAGGAGGCGCAGCCTCAAGTGCTATATTGGGAGGATGGGGCTGTCCCAGCCCCTGGTGTGAGGTGTGCAAGCTAGGGGCTGGGAGGGAAGCGGGAGGCTGAGAGCCTTGGATGCCACAGTATGAAGCAGACTTGATCCCGACAGGAACGGGGGTCCAAGGTTCCAGCACGGGGTGCGGGGGTGGGGGCTACAGCCGGTCTTGGGGGAAACAGCAGTCCCGTTGCTGTGGAGTCTGGGCCTGTGGCTAATGTGGGTGTAGGTAGGGGTAGACAGTGGGGGCATGGCGACTGCGGCCAGCCACAGGGCTGCACGCTCCGTCTGTGGCGTCCGCCGCCGGGCAGCGTGCTCTGTGGTCAGCCTGTGTTTCACAGGGGAGACTGGAACTCCAGTTTTGAAACCTGAAATACCATTTTGAGTGTTGGGGTCAGAACTTTTGAAAATATGGTTTCGATCCAACTCATGTCTGCGGCAGGTGTAGTCCCCAGTTTTGGCCCTTGTCTTGGAATTTGGGCTTCGGGGGGGCGGGGGTTGGGACAACTCAGACTCTCCCAGACTCACCACCCTCCAGGGCTCTGGCCTCAGTGACTAGAAGTGGAAGCTCTGGGCAGATGGGACTTCTGGGGTCACCTGTGTGTGCCCTCCCCTCCCCTGCCCCAGCCTGGGGTTCAAGCCTGGCACCTAGCCGGGGTGCTTGGCAAGCTCCCTCTGGTCCTACTGGTCTGGTAGGAGGTTCTTCCCTCTGGGACTCTCCTTGCACTCCCCCTCCTTGGTCTGCCTGCTGTGCTCTGGGAATTTGAAGCATTTCATTTTTGTTCCACAGGCCGGCCTGATCCGTATGGAGGAGGAGGAGTTCTTCATCGAGCCCCTGGAGAAGGGGCTGGCAGCCAAGGAGGCTGAGCAGGGCCGTATGCATGTGGTGTATCGCCGGCCACCCACCCCCAGACCCCCTCCTCTGGGGGGGCCACAGGCCCTGGACACAGGTAAGCCTGCCTGGTGAGCCCTGGTCATGTACCCTGGGGGACCCAGGCCCCCCTTCTGCAGGCCTGATCCCAGGCTGAGCCTGAGCCTTGCTCTCACTGACCATGTGGCACAGTGGGGATGCTGGGGTGCTGGGACGGGGGCTTCTGTTGTGGCTGCATATGGGCCACCACCAGCAAGTGTCAGGGGGCAGGGGAAGCACAGACTAGGCCTGCACCTGGGTCTGGGTCTGGTGCCCATATCTGAGCCTGTTTCTCTAAAGAAGGTATCTACTGGCCCCAGGCGGACTCTCTCTCCCTCTGTGTGGTCCACTTTCCCTGCAATGATGACTGACTGACTGCCCCTTCCAGGCTGCTCCCAGAGAAAGGCCCTGGGTTCTTTTTAGGCCTCGTTTGGACCCTGCTTCCTCTGGGAGACAGCCAGATGCTGGGGGGCGGGGAGGGGAGGGCACAACAAAGACCCCAGAGGTGCTCCCAGCAGCCTCCACAGCCTGTACATGGACTCTGATTTTTTTTTTTTCTTTTTCAACTTAGAACCAAGGTGCCCTCTGGGCCCAGGAGCATGGATGGAGCTTCTGGGTGGGTATGGTGACAGCTGCTGGCTGTAGCCCCTCAGACACTTCTAGGAGGCTCAAACCTCTTAGAAGGCCCACCTCTGGCCCAAACCTCCCTACCATTCTCAGGATCTTGGGTGCCAGGCTGCAGTGAGGCCAGGTTGGGGTCTGACCATGGTCGTAGCAGGCCTCACGGTCCTCAGGGCCCCAGGGACCAGATGAGGCTGCCTTGCCTGTGCCTGCTTGTTAAGGGCTAGGCTCAGCCCCCAGCCTCCGGTCCTGGACCCCTGGCTGCAGATGGCCAGGGCAGGCGGGCCTTGGGTCTGGCTCATCTGCATGTTTACAGAGAACCCGAAGGCCCTGCTGGGCCAGCCCAGCCATGCTGTGATCTGCCGGGACGCTCCTGTCACTCCAAGCCACCCTGGCTCATTTATTTCAGGTCTCTCTGACTGCCCAGCTTGACAGATAAATTGGGTACAGGCCGGCAGGGCACCGTTCTAATTCCAAGGAGTGGCGACAGATACCTTTGCAAAGGAATTGTTCCTTCAGGAAGCCCAGTGCTCTCTGGAGCCGATCAATACTTTGGGTGGCCCCTTTTTCCCAGGTGATGAATTGCTGTCTGCCAGGCCTTCCTTAGCTTCAGCCTTCCAGCCTCTTTCCTACCTCTGGGCTTCTCCACAGGGGGAGGAGTGGAGAATGACCCCAGAGGGTGAGTGTAGGAGTGAAAATGAGGCAGGCAAAGCACCCCAGACCAGGGATTAGGGACCATGCTGGCTGGCTGCCCTTGGGCAAATGCGGGCCTCTCCCTGTCCAGTGGGATCAGAGAGGCCTATGTCTCAGGGAGCTGTGGGTTCAGGCTTGGTGCTTCTGGGCTCTGCTCAGGCGAGGTGATGTGGGGCCTGCAAAGAGGGGTTGCCCGGTGCCCTGGGCTCTCTCGGACCTAGATTCCACGTGGTGCCTGTCTCCTGAATGTGGCAGTCATCTCCCGTGGCCCTGCTTCCCTTTGCTTTGTTTTCCATGCTTCTGTTGGTCTTTTGGTACCTTCTGTTAAATCTGTCCTTCCTTCCCCTCACCTATTGTTGGAACTCAGGATACAGGAAAGGAATTTCAAACTCCAAATAAACTCAGAAACCAGTGGCCTTAGAAGATGCTGAGGAAGGCTGGCCTCAGGGGTTGGAGGCTGAGATTGTGCTGAAAGGTGGTGGGTGTGGTGAAGGTATTCCAGGCTGGGCCTCAGGCCTCAGTCCTCAGGCCTCAGTCCTCAGTCCTCAGTCCTGGGCTGTGGATGTGTAGGCTTCAGGCTGTGAGGCTGTGGGTGGTTGGTCCAGGCCACGGGCCCAGAGTCTGGGGCCAAGTCCCCTCTCAGTGATGTCCGTGCCCAGTGTCAGCATGACCCTGTGTGGGTGACTGGGTCCACAGAGAGTACATTTCTCACCGGATGTGCCTGATTGTTCCCACTCACTCAGGACTGAGGCCCACTCACCGGCTGGAGGAGGTCCAGATGCATGTTATGCTGGGGCTGGACTGAGGGCCTGCGGTGAACTTAGACTGTCCAGCTTTCTATTAGCCTGGGCCTTGTCCAAGCCCATCGTGTGTGTGTGCGTGTGTGTGTGTGTGTGTGTGCGCGCGCGTGCGTGCATGTATGCGCATGTGCATAGGCCAGGGGACCCTTTCTTCTACTGAGTTCTGATGGGGAGTCTGATATATCAGTGTGGCTGTGTCTGAATCAAGCAGGAGGCACTGATTTGAGGCTCCCTCCCCAACCTCTCCCCCGGCCCTGGCCCAGCCAAGCAACTTCTGGAATCAGGTTTGAAGCTTCCATGATGGGCCGTGGATGTGATAGGTCCTCTGGGGAAGGGAAGATACCTGTTCTGGCTCTTCCAGTTGGGGGGTGGGGGTGGGGGCTGCATCTGGCTGGGTATGGGGTGGGGGTAGGGGTGCCTGTTGGGGGTGTGTGTCCCACACAGCTCTTCCCGGGTGCTGAGACACACTGTCCTGTTTTCCTCGAGCACCCAACAGCCTTCCTGGGGTGCCCCCAGGGGTTTACCCAGCCTCAGAGAAGTGTTAACCATGAACAGTCTCCACCACCTGAGGTCAGTTGCTGGGCTGCAGGCTGCCCAGGGAAGACGGATAGAAAGTGAAGGTGTTCATGTGTCTTCCCAGACTCAGGCCAGGGTCTGGCATGTGCTTAGAGCAGCTTCACATGTAATAGTGTAGTCCTTGGGCCCTGGAAGAAGGTATTAGGGTGAACAAAGTCTTGAGGGAGAGGAGGGGGTACATTTTCTTTCCTTGTGGCCCTACATGCATTGCAGGAATGTTTCTGCTCAGCCCTGCTGGACCCAGGAGCCCAGTAGGGGCAGGAGGGCAGAGCTGAGGTCACGGGGCCGGGGTGGCCTTTTGGGGACAGGTGGCGGAGGCATTTCCAGGCCTCCTCTGTGCCAGGCCTCGCTCTGGTGCACCTGGTCTCATTCTCTGTCTCTGCCCTGAGCCGGCCCTGTGCCCGGGACAGTATATTGCTGGGGGGGACTATAGAAATCAGCCTCCTTGGTTTTTGTGTGCATGCACGGGTGTGTGCACGTGTGTTCACGCTTGCGCACATACATGGACAGGGTCCCACTCTGAGTTCCGGGCCTGCGCCCGAGCCCTGCCCTGGCTGCCATCTGTCAACCCTGTCTGGGGCTGTGGACGGGGAGCCAGGGCCAGCGGGTGTGGGAAGAGGAGCCCTGGTCGGGGCCGGAAGCGCTGCCTAGCCCTCGAGCCGGCAACCCTGGCACGTCCCTCCCTCCTACTCTCTGGCTACCGTGACACAGTGCCGCCAACTGGGTCGCTTCAAACAGCTGCAGTGCGTCATCTCCTTCCAGTTCTGGAAGGCGGAAGTCCGCCAAGAGTATCATCACTGGGCAGAAGTCAAGTGTCGGCAGGGCCATGCTCCTCCTGGAGGCTGCGGGGCGATCTGTTCCTGGCCTCTTCCAGCTTCTGGTGGCTGCTGGGGTCCCTCGGCGTGTGGCCACATCCAGCCTCTGCCTCTTGGTCACATTGCCTCTTCCTCTTCTGTGTGTGTTCAGTCTCCCTCTGCCTCCCTCTGATAGAGTGCCGTGTGATTGCGTGAGGGCCCATCCACAGGATCCAAAAGGATCTCCCCCATCTCAAGGTTTGTCATCTAATCATATCTGTAAAGTCCCTTTTTTGCTACATAAGGTAACCTTCACAGGTCCCAGGAATCCCTGGGCCACCAGTCAGCTCACAGAGGAAGTGAAGCAGCCCTCCCATGCAGGGCTGTCTATGCAGGGAATGGGGTGCCCGTCCTTGGAGGAGCAGGCACCCCTCGCTCCTTCCCGGGGGACAGTGCTCAGACACATCTCAAGCAGGGCTGTTTCCCTCGGCCTCAGCCAGACTGTGGGGCCTGGAGAGGCTGGGCCATTCTGTGGCCAGGCTGGCCCCAAGACCACATGCATGAAGCTGGCCTTGCTGCTGACAAGAAGGGCCTGGCTGTCTGCGGAAGGCTGAAGATCTCCATAGGATGGGAGATGGGCCATGAGTTGGGCATGTGGTCTCTCCGTTGGGCACTTGGTGCCATTAGCAGAGAGCCCTGCCACCCCAAGACACAAGGCCAGCGTGACCCAGCGAACAATGTCAGTGAGGACGGTGGCAGAGGGTAAGAAAAATGGTGACACCCATCCTCGGCCTGATTTTCATTTCCCTCCTTTTGATATAAATGATCGACACAGGGGCGCCTGGGTGGCTCAGTCAGCTAAGCATCTGACTTCGGCTCAGGTCATGATCTCCCGGTTCATGGCTTTGAGCCCTGCGTCAGGCTCTGTGCTGACAGCTCAGAGCTGGAGCCTGCTTCAGATTCTGTGTCTCCCTCTCTCTCTGCCCCTCCCCTGCTCGCTCTTTGTCTCTCTCTCAAAAATACACATGAAATAAACAAACGATTGACACAGAGAATGTGTCTCTACTAAAAGGCAAATGGTAGCGTGAATATGGTGGCACGTGGCATCCAGCCACGGCCTTATCGTGGGCATGGGGCAACCGAGGCCTAGTCCGCAGGGGCAGCCGCTGCTCAGCTACCCTGAGCGTGACCTTGTGGGAGTGTGGGCCTGGGGCAGTGATCTGCTTGGTGTCAGGAAAATCCAAACATCAAAACTTTCATGTGAACTGTCATGATTTAAAAATGTTGCTTCAAATTTCTAAAAAGCACCATATGAGCCAAATAAATCATGGCCCCCATTGCCCACATGTGCGTATGAGATGCAGAGATGGAAGCATCCTCTGTGGTTCTCTGGGAGGTGCTCTTCTAGGCCCCCTGCAGGCCCGGGGCGTGGCCTAAGGATGGACTGGGGGCCCTGTGCACCTGCTAGCTGGGTTGTCTCCCTCCTACAGAGCTGCCTGTGGGCCACTGTGTTCTCCTGCCTGCTTTGCTCTAAGTCTTGGCTGAAGGAAGAGAAGTCAGACAGCTCAGGGACCGTGACCTTGGCTGCTGCCTCCTCGGAAGCAGCCCATGCCAAGCCTCTGCCCGCTGCTGTCAGGCTGCGGCATCCTCCCTGGCGGGTAGAGGAGGCATTCCGCCCTCGGGAATGCTCTGCCCTCCTGCTGCCAAGGAAAGCCGGCACGAGAGAGCAGACAGGGCGCTGGCACTGTGTGCTGCTCTGCGTGGCTCCTCCACGTGACCAACCTGCAGTCTCCACCCGGTGGCCCACGGTGGTTCCTCTGCTGACCCGCTGCACACCTCCGTCCATCCCATGATAGTGCCCTGAGCCGGGTAAGAGTTTCCCAGGCTTCTGAGGAGAGGGAAGGGGTTGCCTCAGGAGTGAAGCTGGAGGTAGGCGTGCAGGGCCAGGAGCCGGGGGGCAGAGCTGATGCTATGAGCTGTTGGGGGCTACAGCCTGGAATGTTCCAGAGCGTGGATGGCGTCCTACAGGCAGTGAGCAGCCTCGGTAGGAAAGGGGCCTGAGATAGTTCTATGTCACAACCAGCCCTCTGTGGTCCAGGTTGGAGGCAGGGAGTCCGGAGTGGGGTCCGATGGGGAGAGTGGAGTCCCATCAGGACGGGCCACGGATGGGAGGTGGGCAAGGCTCTACTCAGTAGCAGGTAGAAGATCAGGCCAACCTCGGTGACGCAGTGAGTGTGAAGCACAAGCGTGAGACTGAGGCCCGGATGGGGTGTGGAGAGGACTGCTCACTTGCTGGAGGCCAGATCAGGGAGGCTTTCCTCTCCGCAGTCTGTTTCCAGAGACATTACCACAAGCTTGGTGGCTTCAAATGATACAGGTTTATTGTCTCCCAGTTGTGGAGACCGTAAATCCAAAATCGACCTTAAGAGGCTGAAATCAAGGTGTCAGCAAGGTTGGTTCCCTCTGGCACATCAGTGAGGCAAACCCCCTCCTAGCCTCTCCCAGCTTCTAGTGGCCGCCGGCATCCCTTGGCTGGTGGCCGCATCACTCCGGCCTCTGCTCTCTCGGTCACTGATGCCTCTTCTGTTGTCAAGTCTCCCTGTGTGTCGCCTCTTATGGAGACACTTGTGATTACATTTGACCCACTGGGGTGTTCCTACCCATTTCAGAAGCCTTGCTGTGATTAATTTAAGGATAAGTTGAATCCCTTTAGCCATATAAGACAGCATTTACAGGGTCTGCAGATTAGGCTGTGGACATCCTGGGGGCCGTGATCCAGCCTCCACGGTGTCTAAGTGTTAAAGCCTGAGGTTCCATCAGAGCGGGGAGAGAGGCCCTCAGCTGGCTTTGCACCCTCAGCCCCAGGCCTGGCTGGTGTCTGGTGGCTTCTCTCTGAGTCCCCAACCCAGGCATCCCTGAGCCCCTCGCTGGAGCCCCGAGGCCGGGCCTGACCCTCTTGGGTGGAGACCTGGGGGCTCTCACAACAGACTTGGCCTCATGCCCCACCCAGCCAGCTCAGACTTGCAGCTGAAAGCCTAGGGGCCTCGGCCCTTGATTTCCAGGGACCCTCATCTTCCCCTCCTCATCCCCCGCCCTTCTCCTTCCCCTCCTCCACCCAGGCTGCGCTGCAGCTCAGGGACCAGAGGGAACCCAAGGCAGCTGGTGCGGCTCCCGGAGGCATATTTCAGAGCTGAGCACACCCTTGGCAGAGGCCTCAGGGCGCCCGCTGCTCTGCGGCCAGCCCCCCTGGACGGCTGTAGGAGATGCCAGCGCAGTGACGTGGCCTCACGCCCGAGGGGTGGGCGGGGGTAGGTGCTGGGACAGCCGGGGTTACATACTCTCCAAGGCCTGGGGAGAGTTGTCTGGGGTCAGACTTGGGAGACCACCCCAGAGCTGTCAGAGAGCAGGGGCTGTGCTTTGTGCCCGGGCTCTACACAGGGGTCCCTGGCCGGTGCTGGGTTACACAGCGGAGACTTCCTAGGTGTGGCCCCCGAGTGTTACTGGCACTCCGCCAGGCTGCCGCAGACAGCCCACGTGCTCAGCTGCTTTCCTCAGACAGAAACTGAGCTGTCTCTGTGTCTCAGGCCTGCCCTCCTCCCTCCCTCTCCCCTCCTGAGTTTCTGTGGGATCTTGTTCAAGGTTGGAGCCGGCCAAGTGAGCGTGGCCCAGGAAACACCTGATCTTTGCCAGAGCAGGAACAGATGATGAAGGTGATGTGGGGATGGTGGCCTGGCCCTGGCCTGAGGGTGGCCCCAACTCAGGTGCGAGGGACGGTTCTCAGAGACAGGCCAGTGGTTCTCAGATGAGCCAGGCAGTTTTGGTGTCGAGATCGAGTGTACCTGCCTCATCTGTAAAATGGGCGCGACAGCACAGGGTGTATGGGACTTAAACAGCCTTGGCACTGCACCTGCTCCATCCTTGCTGTTACCCGTCATTCCGATTCAGGCTGTTTTCGCAGGCTCTGCGGGTCCTTTGCCCTCGCCGCCCTTTCTCCGTGGCTTTCTCTTCCACAGACACAATCAACTGCTGCTCCTTCTTTCCTTCCCTGATATTTGTGTTGCGAATGTCCCCCAAAGAGGTAACCGTGCCTGGTTTCCAGATGACATGCGGCTGGGGAGTTGAAGCCGTGTCTGCTCTGGGCACGTCTGGAGTTTAATTAGCAAAAGCAGTGCGTCTGGTTGTCGCTCTGGCCGCGGGCTCCACATGGCCTGCTCTTTGCAGGTTCCTCAGCACAGCAGACTGGGATGCGCCTGGAAGAGACGTGATGTCTCCAGGGGCAACTTAACACGTCTGTGCTTTAGACGTGCCGGCCGGCCTGCCTGGGGTGGGAGCAGCTGGGTCTGAGCCTCCCTGGGGACACTGGCGAGCCTCTCTGCACACCTCAGGTGCCCCCAGGGGGCGACTGTGAAGAAGACATGGGCTTCTGTGTGCCATGTCCACACACGAGAGGCAGAGGGCAGGGGCCCAGGACACGAACCTCTTGGAGATGCGGAGGGCCCCGATGCCAAGTGAGAGGTGCTGGGTCCCAGCATCTGAGGGATCGGGGTGCAGAGACAGCCCCAGAGGTCCCCGAATGAGACAGGAGGCTCTTCCCCAGAAGAAGAAACTGGGTTTGGGCCCAGGGTCTGAACTCTGTGGATTTGTACCAGCTGGAGGCCCCTGATCCCAGGCCCCGTTTCCTCTCAGAAATCTCCACAGGGCGGCAGACACTTCAGCCAGCTCCATGCCTGAAGTGTTTTCTAGAAAAATTTCCAATTTTCCTTGACCCATTTCTCTTTGAAATTAATACCAAGCAGCGCTGTGCACCTGGCCCTGAAGGAACTCTGAGCTGCGAAAAGGTCACACAATTAGGTGGAAATGCTGGTGTCTGGCTCTCTCCCCCTCTCACGCTCAGGCTCCCCTCTCCCTCCGTCTCCCCACATGCACACACACTCACACACGTGTGGACTTGGGGTCAGCTTCTGGGGCTGGATCTGTGGTGTCTCTTCCAGAGCTTCTGACTTGGCCCCATCTGTGTGGCCTCAGTCCTAGGTGTGGGCTTCGTCCCCTGATGTGCAGCTGGAGCACCTCTGAGGGGATGTTGGGGTGAGGTGAAGTGAGGTGCACACCTGGGACGAGATCAGGGCTCTGGTGAGAGGTTTCACAGGATTTGGGGCCTGGGCCGGGAGGGGGATGTGGCCTTGAAGCGGGGCCTGCACAAGGAGGTGGATGGCACTGCCCCGGCTGGGGATGGACCAAGCACCTGATGATGCTCTCCGGACACAGGGGGAGTGATAGGAATGACAGTTGTACTCCTGAGATGGGATACTGAGGCTTAGAGGGGCACCTCTGTTCTCTCATTCACTCATTCATTCATTCATTCATTCACTCAAGACGTTCTTACTGTGCACCCACCTTGTGTCTGGGCCTGGATTGGGTGCTGGGGATACATCAGGGGATGAGCCCAAGGAAGTCCCTACTCTTTCAGGGCTCACCAGCCTGCAGGGGACACACAGGGAGCAGAGGGGTAAATCAGCGAACAGAGAAGGGTAGTGTGAGAGAGGGTGGGTAAGAGAGGGGGCTACTCCAGGTGGGAGGCAAGGCAAACCTGGCTGGCGGGAGGGCCTGCCCCAGGGAGATTGCTCCAGACAGAGGGCATAGCATGTGCAGAGGTGCTGGGTGCCGGACCAGCTAGGGGGGAGGGCTGGGTCTGTGCAGTTGGGGTGCAAGGTGGGCCTTGTTCTCCCAGCAGCAGGAAGCCTTTGGAGGCTCTCAGTGGAGAGAGTGGGGGCAGGGAGGCCTGTGAGGCGTCCTGGGTGGTCTGCCTGGCCAGTGACAGATGGTGGGCAGATGGGTTCAGGGTGTGCCTTGAGGTAGAGCTCTCACAGGACGTGGGTGTGAGGGGAGGAGTCAAGGGCGGCTCCTGGCTCTTCAAAGGCCTGGGGACCCCGGAGGGTGGTAGATGGTGCAGGTCAGGTGGCCCGGCCAAGTGCAGAAGCCAGAATTGGGGCCCTTTCTTCTGACCTCTGAGCCGTACCCCTTCCATCGCTCCTGGCTGCCCTGGTTCAGAGCAAGGGGGTTTCCCGAAACAGATGGCGGTGGCCACAGGCCAGGCCCATTTGGCTCCCAGACTCTGGGGTTCGGGGTAGGGACCCCAGACACATCCCCACAGGTGAGCAGGTTCTGGGTTGCCCTTGTAGCTTTTGTTGCTCCTGGAGGCAGAGCCCCTGCTCTGTGGGACAGGGTTGCCGAGCACCGTGTGCGGTCCAGGGTCCCCGCGGATGTCCACGTGTCGTTGCCTCTCTGACAGGCCACGTATTTCTTTCCCACTTCGGGGAGGGGCCCTGGACCTGCTAGGGTCAATGGGGGCTTATGGGAGTGCACGGGGCCGGCCATCCACCCAGCTGCTGTGTGAGGCGGTGGTAACGCTCCCGCCCTTAGTGCAACCTCTCTTGGTATTTGGGTTTGGGGAACCCCTGGCAGGGGGACCCAGATTCCTCTCCTGTTGCTGACCCTGCTGGCCACAGACCAAGCCAGCCCGACGCTCCGGAGCCCTGGCTCTGAGCAGCTGTCAGGAAGTCCTTGCGGAGTGACTGCAGTCATCATGGAGTCCAAGTGCACGTGGGGCAGGCCCGACTGGCTTCCCGCCGCAGCTCCCCTGTCTCCAAACCCTCACCAGCACCGGGGCTCTGCTGCCCCATGTTTTGCTGATCTGGCAGGGGAAGCAATGCTGCTCTTTGCTTTCATTTGTTCTCCTCGGATGGCCAGCGAGGATGAATGATCTCTCCGGGTGTGATTACTTCGTGTGTCTCCGCTTCCTGTTTAAGTCCTTTGCGCATTCATCTCCTGGGGTCTTACATGTCGGGATAAGCCCTTTATCTGCTTATCGACTTTCTGCCACGTTTGATACAAGCCTTTCCCCCCAGGCTCTGGTTCCCCTTTCCTTTCCGGTTTTATTTGTTTTCATTGCATAAAAGCCAGTCTTTCCAGAGCTCAGTCTGTGAGTGATTCTTCTCCTGTCCCTGTCCTGTGTTGGTGGCTCAGGGACATGTGTTTATCGGAGGCCTGTGGGTTGACAGGCTCACTCGTGCAGGCATTCACTAGGGCACTGCAGGCACATCATCTCATGGACTCGTGCAATGACCATGGGCTTGGTTGTGCCCGTTTTACAGATGAGGGAGCTGAGACACGGATGGTCACACAGCTGATAAGTTGTGAGAGCCACAGTTGAAGACAGGCTGTCAGCCCCAACGTGTGGCAGGGAGGAGCAGACTAGGACCCAGGGCTGCCTGGCTTCCTGTGCAGCATCTCCTCTCCACCCCAAGAGCCTCCCACCTGAAGACTGTCTGTCTTTGGGACCTGTGGGGTCTTCCAAGCATGCAGAACCGAGGCCCAGAGAGGGCGTGAAGTACCTTAGGTCACCTAGCACATTAGCTGTGGGGAGAATCTTCTGTTTGCTGCCAAACTCCTGGCATCGAGTAGAGTGTCTGGCACACAGTTGGCACCTGAATATCCATGAAAAGAAAATGAATGTGGCTGCCCTTGAGGCCTGGCCACACGGGCCTCATTCTTGGGGAAGCAGGTGGTCCTGGAAGGTATTTGAGGGCTTGCTGCTGAAGCCCACTTTTATTACTGCAACTTATACTCCCTGACTGAGGATTCTTGGGTTTTTGCCAGTGGAATGTGGTCAAGGGTGCCCTGGGATTTCAAGTGGCCCCGGGCCTTTGCTGCTGCACTGGGGAGACTAGCTGGGGACAGCAGTGCTCTTTGGCCAGGGTTAGCAGTGCCCCCAGAGTGCTCTGACTAGCTTTCACTGTGCCATTGTCTTTGAATATGAAGTACTCAGTGGAAACCATATCCTTTGTTGGCTTCCTCATTCAATCCATTCACCAGATCTTTACAGATGGCCCACCCAGGGCCCTGCACTGGGCCAGGCTCTGGGACTCTGGAAGCCAGCCACGTAGCCTCCACACATCCCCACCCCCTACCCTCATACAGCTTGTGGTGACCCGGGAGGTCCCCAAAGGCCTGCACAGTTAGAAATGATGGGAAATGCCATAAACTGACCACAGTGACTGGGGGGTGGAGCCACGTATGAAGTATGGGTTATAGTTCACTGGGAGAGGATAGGGATGGAGGCGGCAGGGGTGAGTGCCCTGAGGGGAGTGCACTTGGCCTTGTGGGAGTGCAGCCGGAGGGGCCTAAGGGCCAATGGGGGTGGGTCCCGTGGCTCAGTCTCAGAGGGAGTGGTGGTGCCCTGGTGTAAGTGGAGAAACAGTGTGGTCTGGTTC
Source organism: Hyaena hyaena (assembly GCF_003009895.1). Lineage (NCBI taxonomy): Eukaryota > Metazoa > Chordata > Mammalia > Carnivora > Hyaenidae > Hyaena > Hyaena hyaena. The sequence continues at coordinate 666,143 of NW_024081062.1, read as the reverse complement.
CGTGGGGGAGGGTGAGAGAGGAACAGGCAGGGAGCCCTGAGGAGGCCACTGCTGTGGCCCAGGGGAGAGACTGGGGTCTGGCCCCCAGTGGCCAGGGATAGGAGAGGATGCAACATGGAGCCATAGAGCTGCAAGAACGTTGGGGTTTTTCACAGTGGCCAGAGGGGAGAGCTGCCCACCAGGAAGTACTACATTCCCGCCCCCCCCCCCCCCCCCCCCCCCCCCCCCCCCCCCCCCCCGCCAAGGTCAGGGAGGAGCCTGACTGGTAGGCAGGCCCCTCCCATACTCCCTGCCCCGACCTTGGCCTGCAGACCCAGCAAGGCGGCACTTGCCAGAAGACCCTCTTTGCTGGGACCCAGGCCTGGGAGGTATCTGTGTGTCTGGGCCTTTTTTTTTTTTTTTTAAGCTTCTTTTTTTTTTTTTTTTAATTTATTATTTCTAGGAGAGAGAGAGACAGCGTGAGCAGGGGAGGGTCAGAGAGAGAGGGAGTCACAGACTGAAACAGGCTCCAGGCTCCGAGCTGGCAGTCAGCACAGAGCCCGACGCGGGGCTCGAACCCACGAACGTGAGATCATGACCTAAGCGAAAGTCGGACGCTTAACCAACTAAGCCACCCAGGCGCCCCTTTTTTTTAAGCTTCTAGCCAGAGCTCTCTGGACCCAATGTTTGGGGTGGTTTAAAACACCATCTGCAAATTCCTCACTGGAAATTTCTTTGGTGATTTCACGGTCTCCGGGGAAGGCCGCAGGGCTAGTGTTGACCCTCTATCCTCAGTGCTTTGACGGTTCACAGGATGGGGCCGGCACTGGCCAGGTGTGGGAGGACACGTGCACTTGGCGGGTGACGGAGTCAGGGCACAAAGAGCTAGGGCACTGGGCCAGTGTGGGTGGGCCAAGGACCAAGGGCCATTCTGAGATCCCCAGACCACAGGCATGAGTCCTCAATGGGACTCAGAAGTTCAAGTTGAGCCAAGTTCAGTTAAGGTTGTTTGGGTTGGGGGGCTCAGAGGGACTCAGGTTATAGACAAAGGGAGTGATGGCCTGCTAGGCCCCTCCCCCCCACTCAGAGCCACAGGCTGGAGCGTGTGCATCGGGTGTGGGAATCTGTGGCCAGTGCCGAGGGTCAGGAGGGGCCGACCCCTAGAGGGGTCAGAGCCCCATAGGACGGAAGCTCGTGTCCCTGTGACCTTGCCTAGAGCCTCAGGTGTCCTCAACGAGGGGCGCAGCTCTGCAGGGTAGGGCTGGATGGGCAGCATAGGTGGGGGAGGGCTGACGTGAGGGCACAGACCAACTTGGGGTCAGAGGCAGGAGGCCTTCTGATTTCTCAGGAGAAGCCGGGAATTGTGATTTTCTGTAAAACCTCTTCTTTTTCAAATGTTGGCAGTTGATTCAAAAATTTCAGAAGCTGCATAGGGGTCAAGCAGGTCCCCGAAGGCAGTGGGTGCAAGAGAGTCACGGGGTGGCTTCCGTGCCCAGAGCCCGAGCCCACAGCATTCCCGCGGCGACCAGGACCGAGCTCTCAGTGCAGCCAGTGCTGCCTCAGAGTTGAAATGCACTTCAGAGGAATTTTTATTTTCATTTTGGGAACGTCACAAGGGACCGTTCCAGAGGCTCTGTCTCTGTGAGGAGAGATCTGCGGTCACTGTGTTTTTCTTGGAGGCCTTTGGGGGAGCCCATCTGCAGAGCATTAGTGGGAGGGGGTGTGGTACCGGGAGGCTCCATCTAGGCCTCCAGACGGAACCTGGGCGGGGTGGCTGTTTGGTTAGGATCAGCCCCCAAGCCCCTGAAAACGGCCCCCTTCCCCACCAAGCCCCAGGGCAGCCTCAACCCACTGATCAGGCTGGACGGGGCTGGGTGGACAGACCTCATGGTCGTCACATCTGGCACTGCATCCCAGGGGCTTGGGGTTCTGCTTCCCTGGCATGCATGTCCATTGCCAAGGCCTCTGCAGCTTGGGGGCAAATGGTCAATTGTAGGTGCAAGAGGCTTGTGGTCAGCTGACTGCGTTGCGTTCCTTTGTTTTAGGTGATATCCCAGGGGCTGCGTATATCCTTGACTTTCTTCACCAGGAGGACAAAACGGGACCTTAGATGAGGAGGGGCTCGGGGTCTTCATTCCCAGAAGAGGCCAGTGCTATAGGACCCTCAGTTTAGGTCCTTGGTGGTGAAGGTCTGACCTCTTTCTTGGTGCCTCAGTGCTTCTTAGTGCCTCTTGCCTGGCACGTGTGGGCGCTCCCCAAGGGCTGTGGCTGCCCAGGGAGTTGAGGGAGCCAGGGCACTCAGCACGGTCCTGGCTTGCTGGCCTCTACTCTGGCCCAGCCTCAGTTTCCTTTTTTGTAAAACTGGCGGTATTGGACTAAAGCCAGGTCTCATCCAGAGGCTCCCGGGAGCAGTATCCCCCCTCCCCCACCCCATTGCATTTCACTCACACGTTGTCTTCCAAAACTGTGAGTATATGCTTGAAAGTCAAGAGGTTTCACATTAAAATCTCAACTTTCATTTTCTCAGAAAGATCCGAAGGCTTGGAAACCCTGGGCCTGTTCCTGGAGACAGTATTCAGTGGGAGGCGTCATGCCTCTTCTGGGTGGGGCACACAGTCCCCTCTTCCCCACCGGCTCCCAGCTGGCCCAGCTGCTCATTCTGGCCCTGCCTGCCCTGGCTGGCAATAGAGTGAGGCTCTGGGGCAAAGATGACTTCTGGTGGGTAGTTAGACATACCCAAACTCTTCCTGTTTCTCTCTCTCTCTTTCTCTGTCTCTCTTTCTCTCTCTCACGCACACACACATATACACAGACATGCATGTGTGCACACAACACACATACATGCACATGTGCGCACATGTGCACAGAGCAGACATATCTATGTCTTCGTGGAATGAAACGTGGAGTATCCTGGACAATGTCCTGCTGCCCCGGGCTTTGGGCTCATAGAGCTCCACGGATCACCCTGACACTGTGGCCCTTCTCAGTGGGTTCCAGGACCCTTGCCCTTGGGTACCCATGGTCTAAGAGAAGGGTCACAAGGCCAGACATCCTGCGACCTGTGGGCTTGCTGTGCTCTGGGCCGAGGTGGCCTCTGGGCCTTCTGCCCAGGTGACAGGCACCTATACTCCCACCTGCAGAGGGTCACCTGCTGCCTCTTGAAAGGCAGTGGGGTGGGCTCCAGTTTTACCGTCTTAGAGGATGGTTCTGCCTCGGGGCTTTGCTGACCTCCTTCTGAGCCAGGCCCTGACTGGATCTCAGAAGAGGGAACAGAAGTGGGGGAATCCTGAAGCTGAGCGGTGGAAGGGTCTGACTTCACCAGTGGAGGGACACAGGGAAGATGGGGGATAGACTGATCTAAATCCAGTCTGCTTTCAGTGCAGAGGGCACACATCAGCCACCTCAGCCCTGTCCCCTCTCGCCAGCCTCATAACCACACCCCAGACTCCCCCCGGAGGAACAGGTGGCTATGGTCTTGGTCAGACACCCTCAGGCCCCAAATCCAGGCCCCAATTCTGAGCCATTGAGCAGACCCCTGCTCTCTCCTCAGTTCTTGTGGTGGCCTGCCTGGTCTCCCTGAGTTAAGTTACTGTGGATTCTAAATTCAGGGAGGGGGGTCTGCGGGCTGGCAGAGACTGGGTGTACACCAGCTCAATTCAAGTTTGAGTCTCCCTCTCTCCCTGATGGGCTCTTCTCTTGCCCTACTTCCGTGCTGGTTCCTGAAGGAAGGCGTCCTGGACTGTTATCTTTAGCTCCCCCTCACCCTCTAGAGCTGATCTGAGGGCAAGCCTGACTAATTCTACCCTAGAAGAGGTACTGCTACCACCCCCATCCCTGACTTAGTTGCCTGACTCAGTTACTGTAGATGCAAGGATTCACTTTCCAATGTCAGAATCCATTCATTCACTCATCCATCCATTCATTTATTCATCATTCATCCATTCACTCATCCATTCGTTCATTGATCTACCCATCTATCCATTTGTCCGTTGTTCATACACGCATCCATCCATTTCACTGATCCATTTATTCATTTATCTCCCCATCCATCCATCTCTCTATCCCTCCCTCCCTCCCTCCCTCCCTCCGTCCCTCCATCTGTCCATCCATCCAACAAGTGTTGTGAGTGCCCTGTTGCCAGTCCCATGCTGGGAGCTGAGCATGTAGTTTGGACTCTGCCCCTGAGGAGCCCCTGTTGTGGGGAGAGGCGGACGGAATGAACCATGACAAGTGCCGCTAATAGGCTGGACAAGCCTGGGATGTGGGCAGCTGATGTTGCCCTGGTCGGGTGAGCTCCAGGGTGCTCGTCAGAGTAGGACTGCTCTGGCCTGGCCTCAAGGCCCGGTAGCGGCTCTGGGACTCCAGGGAGGAAGGCAGGTACCTGGAAAAATCCCGGCTCCTCCTCCGCCTCTCTGTGCTTGTTTTCCTCAACAGAAAAGCAGAGATGAGGGGCTCCCACCTAGTAGGGTTCTGGGGTAGGATTAGAGCCCATCAAACCTGTGAAGAGCCCCACATGGGCCTGGCATGTGCTAAATGAGGACATGTTGTCCTGAGCGGATGGGGCGGTCCCATCCTGGGTCTCCCCATGACCTCTCCCATCCCAGCACCTTGTCTGCTGTCCCTCCCAGGGGCCACTGCCTCCAGGCATTGCAGCTGTCTTACCCTCTCCTCACCGCTGCTGGGCCCACGTGATGTGGAAAAGCAAGGCTTCCTAGAGAATTCTCGAGGCTTGTGCACCGGTCTGCCTCCGCTCCTTCCCAGGGGCTGCTGCTCACACCACATTTCTTTAGCAGAGGTTTGCCGGGCTGCTGTCCTGTGCCCATCGCAGTGAAAGACCGGCCAGTCTGCCCTCCCACCTCGCCAGGTCAGGCATGGGAAGCAGACACAGCATGGGGCAATGGGTCTTGAAGCAGAGGGGGCAGTGAGGTCTTGGGGGTGGTTGATTCTGCCTGCTGCACCAGGACAGGCATCCTGGAGGAGGTGGTCCTGAAAGACAAGGCTGCAGAGCCTCTCATTAGAGCCTGGTCCGTGCGCCCAGAGCCTTCCAAGCTGCGCGGAAGAGGAGAACCGCCAGCCACAGGCTTTGTGGGACGCCATGTAGTGGCACCAAACAAATTGAACAAATTGAGATACTATTTAAGAGGATTTGTACACGTGTGTGGATTGTCAGCTTTCCCTGAGAAATCAAGACCCTCGACAGTATGCAGCCTGCACTGCTGTCCCTCATGGCCCCAGCGGGTGGAGGGACATTGTCTTCTCTCTCAGCCTCCACCATCTCCTTGTCTCCTCAGCCTGAATATTGGGTCTTGGGATCCTTCCTCATTGTGCCCTGTGGTCTTTCTTTAAACTAAAATATATTTCTCTCCGTTCTTGGCATTATCACAAGTTGATAGAGGACAGCCAGGCAGAGTCTGTCAGGGGGAGAATATGCACAGCCTGGTGGCTTAGAGAGTGTTCTTAATTTGAAGCCCCCCACTGGCTTCACTCATTTCTGTCATTTCTGGGTTCCTATAAGTGTGAGTTACTGTCCCTGGACTTTTGTTATTTTTTTGATGGATAAATCATATAACATAAGATTCACCGTTTTAACCTTTTTTAAAAAAAATGTTTATTTTTGAGGGGCACCTGGGTGCCTCAGTTGGGTAAGCATCTGTTAAGCATCTGACTTCGGCTCAGGTCATGAACCCATGGTTTGTGGGTTTGAGCCCCGCGTCAGGCTCTGTGCTGACAGCTCGGAGCCCAGAGCCTATGTGAAATGCTGCATACCTCTCTCTCTCTCTCTCTCTCTCTCTTCCTCTCTGCCCCTCTCTTGCTTTTGTTCTCTCTCTCTCTCAAAAATAAATAAACATTAAGAAAATAGAAATGTTTGTATTTTAGAGAGAGCATGTGCAAGTGGGGGAGGGGCAGAGAGAGGGGATCAGAGCATCTGAAGTGGGCTCTGTGCTGACAACGAGCCTGATGTGGGGCTTGAACTCATGAACCATGAGATCGTGACCTGAGCCAAAGTCTGATGCTCAACCAAGTGAGCCACCCATGTGCCCCCATTTATCCTTTTTAAAATGTATAACCCAGTGGCTTCTAGAATATTTACAGTGCTGTAAAACCATCAGCACCATTTAGTTTCAGAACATTTTCATCCCCCCAGAACAGAAGCCCTGAGTGTACCCACTATATCGGTCACTGCCCTTTCACCCTCCCCTCAGCCCCTGGCAAACACGAATCCACTTCCTCTCTCTGTGGATCTGCCTATTTTGGACACTTCATATAAATGGAGTCACACCATCTGTGGCCTTCTGGGTCTGGCTTTACCCCCTGGTTTTTTAAAGTAAGTTGTCATGTGGGGCACCTGGGTGGCTCAGTTAGTTAAGCGTCTCACTTCAGCTCAGGTCATGATCTCACAGTTTGTGGGTTCGAGCCCCACGTCAGGCTCTGTGCTGACAGCTTGGAGCCTGGAGCCTGCTTCAGATTCCGTGTCTCCTTCTCTCTCTGCCCCTCCCCTGCTCATGCTTTGTCTCTCTCTGTCTGTCAATAATAAATAAATATTAAAAAATATTTTTAGTAAAAGAAAATAAAATAAGTTGTCTTGGGATGTCTGGGTGGCTCAGTTGGTTAAGCATCCGACTTTGGCTCAGGTCATGATCTCACAGTTTGTGAGTCTGAGCCCCACGTGGGGCTCTCTGCTGTCAGCATGAAGCCCACTTTGGATCCTCTGTCCCTCTCTCTATCTGCCCCCCATCCCCCGCTTGTGTTTGTACGCTTTCTGTCTCTCTCTCTCTCTCTCTCTCAAACTAAATAAACTTAAAAATAAAATAACATATACTGTCTTGCTGGCTCACAGGCCCACGGCTCACACATGTGGCCATGTCGGCTGGTTCTCTCCTTCCATGTTGCTGGCCTGAGCCCTCACTGGATCTCTGAGGCTCTTCCCTGTCCCCAACTCTGCAGGGCCACATTGCATGTTCTAGAGCCAGTGTGCTGCACACCTGTGCCATTGACCACTCTTCAGACTCCTGAGCAGGGGCAGTAGCCCAGACTCCTGGCTCCTTCTTACAACTTGTCTATGACCGTGGCCACTTCTCTAATGGTTCGGGCTCCTCCCCACCCCCGGCCCCCCCAGAAACAGGGATGAAGGAGCTTTATTCATTTCTTCAGAAAACATTTAGATTAAAGTCCTGTCGTGTATGCTTTCTAGGCCAGTCACCCAGAAGGACTTTAGGGAGGGGGTGCAGTCCCAGTGTATGTGGCAGCAGAATGTGCCTGGGGACACAGATATAAAATACAACTGCTACCGCCAGATGGTACCTGTTACCACTACTACAAGTCTGCAAAGTAGCACCCAGTACAGAAGGAAGGCCCTCTGGGGTTGGCTGAGTTCAGGGGCAGCTGTGTCTCATAAGCCTGCTCCAATCACCAGGGAAAGAGAGGGGCCTGGGATCATGTCATGAGAGTGGCTGCATCTCACATGCCTAGAAGAGGCAGCAGTGTGCATTTGTGAAGCCCAGGGGCATAACACAACAGGGAGCAGTGGCAACTATGCTAAATAAAAATCTAGCACACAAAAATAGAACTACCCTATGATCCAGTAATCACACTACAAAATACAGAATACAAAAATGCAAAATACAAAAACACTAATTCAGAGGGTATTCCATGTACCTGTGTTTATCACAGCATTATTTACAGTATCCAAGATACGGAAGCAACTCATGTGTCCATTTATTGATGAATGGATAAAGAAGAGGTGGTATACATATACGTATATGTATATGTATATATATATGTATATGTATATGTATATGTGTATATATACACACATATACGATGGAATATTATTTAACAACAAAAATGAAATCTCGACATCTGCAATGACATGGATGGAGCTAGAGAGTATTATACTAAACAAAATAAATCAGTTAGAGAAAGACAAATACTGTATGATTTCACTCCCATGTGGAAATTAGGAAACAGAACAAGCGATCAAAAGAAACAAAAGAGAGACAAACCAAGAAGCAGACTCTTAATTTTAGAGAACAGATCGATGGTTACCAGAGGGGGTGTGGGTGGGCAGATGGGTGAGATAGATGATCGGGAGGAAGGAGTGCACTTGTCATGATGCAAAAACATAAATAAAATAATAAAACATGCATAGAGCTGGCAAGAACACTCCAGCCCAAGCCTCCACCAAAGGGTAGCAGCCTCCATGCTCCTGGAGGAGCTCAGTGGAGTTGACACTGAAGTGGTATTCGAGATTCACTCCAACACGGCATGCTGTCAGGGGTGCTGGTCAACTCTGGGGAAGCTCTAAACAGGAGAACGTTGGAATCTGAGAAATAACAATGCAAACCTTCACCTCAATCCCCTCCCCAAAGACAGAGAATAACAGAATAAAACATGAGAACTGGCCCCCCCCCCAGCCGCAAAGACTAAGCTGGTGCTGATATTCAGATTTGGAACTGGGGAGGAGGCATGCGTGTCTGTGTGCTCATGGGTATGCACATGTCCGCAGGCTACAGCTGGAGCCAGGCGGGCTGGCACAGCCATCAGAGAAGAAGAGTTCAAGAAAAGGGATGCCAGTTTTTAAAAAGTTTTAAATTAAATTATTTTGAGAGAAAGAGAGAGAGAGAGGGAATCCCAAACAGGTTTCGTGCTGTTAGCACAGAGCCCGATGCGGGGCTCGAACCCATGAACCATGAGATCATGACCTGAGCTGAAATCAAGAGTTGGATACTCAACCAACTGAGCCACCCAGGTCCCCCAAGGGATGCCATTTTTATAAGAGTTAAAAAGGAGAGCATGGAAACCAAAAGTGAAAAAAGAGTGCACAAGAGAGATTGAAATAATAGAGTAAGATAGGAGAATCAAGTCCAAATTTATATCACTAATCAGAGCAAATGTGAATGGATTGAACTTAACAGTTCAAAGACAGATGTTGTCATAGTAGATAAACGAAACCAAACCCAAATGAGAAAGCCAGCCATGTTCCATCACCAGAAGTACAACTAAAGCATAACTATAAGAAAAGGTTGATGGGAAGAGAATGGAAACATGAAATATCAAGCAGCCAAAGGCAAGCCGTCACTGGTACATCAATTTCAGACCCAGCGGACTCAGGTGTTATCAGGTCACCATCTAATGAGGTTGGGTTCACTTCCTCAGGATGACAGAGCACTTCCAAAGGTTTATTCATATGCTCAATATAGCAGCCTCCATGTATTTGATGTAAACTTTGTGAGAAATAGGGAAATTGACAAATCCATCATCATTTTGTGAGATTCCCTCCTTTTTTTCCAATTAGTGTTGGATTAAGTAGACAGAAATATCAGCAAAGACAAAGAAGTTTCTGAGTAACACAACTAATGAGCTTGATTGAAAGGATGTAGATAAATTCTGCGTCTGACCAGTCGAAGTACCTCATTCTTCTCGAGCACATATGCAGCACTTAGAAATGTTGATCATTAAATGCAAGTCTCACAAAAATTAAAAGAATGATTGTGATGTAGGTCCTATTCCCTCATGGTCATGCCTTTCTGCTAGAAATTAAAAACCTCCACAGTAACCCCCCCGCCCATTATTTGGAAATTTAAAAAAAATAACAAAACTTTGAAGCAATTTGTTGATCTGATAAGGAATAATAATGGAACTTTAAAAATACTTAAAGCTGAATGATAATAAAAGACTCAACATCAAAACTTGGATGGGGATTTATATTAAAAAAGAAAAAGGCTGCCCATTAAAGAAATAAATCTCCAGTTTCAGAAGATAGGGGAAAAAAGCAAATTTACCCAAAGGAAAGTAGAAGGGGAAAAAAATAATACAAAATAAGGTCTGAAATCAATGGAGCAGGAAACCTCTCCATTCTGACTGTTGCTTTTATGAGGATGCCGGCTCAGTGTTGCCAGATCTTTTGGTGTTTTGAAAGGAGTCAAAAATTTGTAATTTCTCAAGAAATTTCTGTGTTAAGAAAATATGCTGTGGGCTATATGAAACATGTCTGTAGGCAGAATTGGGCCTGGGTCCCGCCTTCTCTTAAACAGCACAGAGAAGGGCTAGGATTTAACTGGGGGTGGGGGGATGGGGGTGGCGGCTGGGGGGTGGCAAAGTGACTTAGTGAGAAGGGCTCTGAGCGGGAACTGAGCCTCAGTCTCCAGCCTTGCTCCTGGGACCCAGGGCCACCTCTCCACACAGTGTGTGTCCTTGGGCTGTCTTCTCCTCTGTGAGTATTTGTGTTCCGGCTTATGGGTGGACAGATATTTCCAATACTCTTGGCTACAAACCTAAGAGAATTGCTGAATCATAGAGTAAGTCTGTATTTCACCTTTTGAGGAAGTGGTGCCAGACTGTTTTGCAAAGTGTCTTGACCATGATGCACCACCCCCTCCCCCATAGCTGCAACCACCTGGGAGGGTCGGGGCTGGTTATCATCCATGGAACAGTCCTAGGTCTGTGTGTGTCTGTGTGTGTATTGTGGTCAGCTCCCTGTGAGTTCTCAAACTGCATCGCCAGGGCTCCTGTGCAGACACCCAAGAAGGCCTGCTCCGTGTTCCCTGTCAGCAGAGGCCAGCCTCTCTCCGTCTCCTGGTTTCTTTCCCATCTGAGGGCTGGATGTTCTCAGACCCTGGCCTGGATATTTTCTCCAGAAATTGAGGGGAGAGTGGTGGAGGGGATTTGAGCTCTGCTTCTTTTGGCTGGAGAATAGTTTCCACATCAGTTCTGTGCTGGAGTGGGTCCCTCACCGGCAGAAATATAATTCCTGAGGCTTTTTGGGGGGCAAGAAGCTCAGAGCCTCCCTGGCTGGCAAGCCTTTTCAAGCTTTGCTTCCCAGATCGTGTGGATGTCATTTTCACATAGGCTATCCCTCAAGGGCCTGGAGAGATGAGAAGAACCCCATTTGTAGGTGCGAAATGCAAGTCTCCAGAGATGGCACAATGAGAAACTGGAGTAGCTGACTTGAACCCATGCCTGTCCAACGCAGAATGCAGGCTTTTTCTGCTATGCTGGCTTCGGGTGCTTCCTGAGCCCCTGTGAGGAACGAACAAGGGGACAAGTGGATAAGGTCTTTGCTTCCTCCCTTGGGGAACTCTGGACACCTCGGGGTCTCACCTGTCTGGTCAGCTAGGGCCCTGCTGGCAGAAGGCACCTGTGAGGGCAGAATGGTAGGTACCCTGGGGGCTGGCTGTGCAGCTGTCTGGATATGAACAGGGGCTGTCTATGTGAGGGGGCGAGTGTGGTAAGGAAGCGTGCACTCGTCTCTCACCAGGAGTTCCTGCCCTCCTTCCTGGTGAGAACACAGCTAACCTGGTGGCCTTCTGGGGCCTTGCACTACGCAACACTGGACGGCCACAGGCAGGACCAAGAGGCCCTGCTAGCTGGCGCTTAGAGTGTGAGCAGTCACGTGGGTCACCACCAAACGTCACCTGGGCATGACTGGAAATGTGTCTGAGGAGTCAGAGGTCAAGGGGCAGGTCATTCTTTTTATTTTTTCTTTATAATAGCTTTACTGAGATATAATTCATGTGCTGTGATTCTCCCAAAGTGCACAGTTCTCTGGATTTTTAAAGCACAGTCAACTTCTGAACTTTTTATCACCCCAAAAAGAAATCTGCTACTCCTTAGCATTCATTTCCCCTTTTCCCTCAAGAATCCTTCTGCTCCTTTTCCTTTTATTTCTTTTTCTTGTCTAATTACTCTGGTTGAGCTCTCAGTACTATGTTGAATAGCAGTGGCAGAAGCAAGCACCGTAGTCTTGACCTTGCAGTCACGTTGTTCCTGACCTTGGAGGCAAAGCTCTCAGTCTTTCACCATTAAGTGTGATGTCAGCTGTGGGCTTGTCATAAGTGCCCTTGATCATGTTGAGGAAGTTCCTTGCCTACTCCTCGTTTACTGGGTGGTTTTATCCTGAAGGGTGTTGGATTTTGCCTAGCGCTTTTTATGCATCCCTAGAGATGATTGTGTGGTTTATTTTCCTCCATTCTGTTAATGTGCATTATATTGATTGATTTATCATATGTTAAACCACCTTTGCACTCCTGGAATAAATCTCACTTGGTCATATGTAGAATTCTTTTTTTATTTTCAAATGTTTATTTACTTATTTTGATAGAGAGAGAGAGCAGGGGAGGGGCAGAGAAAGAGAGAGAATCCCAAGTAGTCTCTGCAGTGTCAGCGCAGAGCCCGATGTGGGGCTTGATCTCATGAACTGCAAGATCTTGACCCGAGTCAAAATCAGGAAACTGACACTTAATTGACTGAGCCACCCACATGCCCTAGAAATCTTTTTTTTTTTTTTAAATATTTTTTATTTATTTCTAGGAGAGAGAGAGAGAGACAGCGTGAGCAGGGGAGGGTCAGAGAGAGAGGGGGAGTCACAGACCGAAACAGGCTCCGAGCCGGCAGCCAGCACAGAGCCCGACGCGGGGCTCGAACCCACGAACCGCGAGATCATGACCCAAGCGAAAGTTGGACGCTTAACCGACTACGCCACCCAGGCGCCCCTACCCTAGAAATCTTTTAATATGCTGCTGATTTTGGTTCACTAGTATACTGTTGAGGATTTTTGCATCTACCTTTGTAAGGAATATTGGTCTGTAGTTTTCTTATGATGTCTGTGTCTGGTTTTCATATTAGGGTAATGCTGGCCTCATAAAATAAGCTAGGAAGTGTTCACTCCTCTTCAGTTTTATTGGAGTAGATTGAGAAAGATTGGTGTTAATTCTCTAAATGTTTGGTAGAATTCACTAGTGAAGCTGTCTGTTGGTCCTGGGCTTTTCTTTGTTGGCGGTTTTTAAATACTGATTTAGCTTCCTTACTTGTTATAGGTCTATTCAAATTTTCTATGAGTTCTTGAGTCAGTCTTGAAGTTTGTGTGTTTCCACAAACTTTTTCATTTCATCTAGTTTATCTAACTTATTAGTATAAGATTATTCATAGTATTCTCTCCTAATCCTTTTTAAAAATTTCTGTAGGGTTAGTAGTAATTTAGTAGTAATGTCCCTATTTCTTCTCGTCCCTCCCCCCCCCCCCAATTTTAGTCATTTGAGCCTTCTGTCTCATTATCTTGGTCAATGTTTGTTAATATTGTTGGTCTTCACAAAGAACCAAACTTTGGTGTCATTGATTCTCCTGTTTTTCTATTTTCTATTTTACCTCTGTTCTAATTTTATTATTTCCTTCATTCTGCTAGTTTTGGGTTTAGTTTTCTCTTCTTTTCTTTCCTTAAGGTGTAAATTAGGTTATTGGACTGAGATCTTCTTTTTTAATGTAGGGATTTACAGCTATACATTTCCCTTTGAGTACTACTTTCACTGCATCCCTTGAGTTTGGGGTATTTCATGTTTCAGTTTTCATTTCTTTCAAGATATTTTCTAATTCCTCTTGTAATTCCTTCTTTGATCCATTTGTTTTTTAAGAATATGTTGTTTAATTTTCATGTACTTATGAATTTTCCAGTTTCTCTTCTGTTCTTGATTTCTAGTTTTATCCCATTGTGGTTGGAGAAGATACTTCATTTGATTTCACTTTTCCAAACTTAATTGGCATGTATTCTGTGGCCTATCATATGGCCTCCTGGAGAATGTTCCATTTTAAGGGAGAAGAATGTATTCTGCTGTTTTTGGCTGGGGTGTTCTATGTCTGTTAGGTCTAGTTGGGTTACAGTGTTGTTTAAATCCTCTATTTCCTTATTGATTTTCAGCCTGGTTTTTCTATTTATTATTGAAGATCAAGTATTGGTTTCTAACTTTACTGTAAACTGTTTCTCCCTTCAATTCTGTCAAGTTTTGTTTCCTGTATTTTGGGACTTTTTTATTAGATGCGTATATATTTATAATTATTATACTTTCTTGATAGTCTGGCCTTTTCATCAATATACAGTGTTCCTCTTTGTTATTTTACTTAAGGTCCATTTTGTCTGATATTAGGATAGCCACCCCAGACCTCTTTTACTTACTATTAACATTTTTTCCTTTGATAAATTCAACATGTTACAGTTTGTAGATTTAAGGTATGTAGTATGTTACTTTGATACATTTATATATGGTAATATGATTGCCACTGAAGCAATATTTATCACATTACATAATTATAGTCTGTATTATTTTGCTTACTATTTGCATGGAATTCTTTTTTCATACTTTCACTTTCAACTTATTTGTGTTTTGGTGTCTAAATTGGGACTCTTACAGACAGCGTAGAGTTGCTGGATCACAGTTTAAAAAAAATTCATTTTGCCAATCTATGCTTTTTAACTGAAGAATTTAATACATTTATATTTAAAGTAATTACTGATAAGGAAGGATTTACATCTGCCACTTGCTATTTATTTTCCACATGTCGTATCTTTTTTGTTCCTTAATTTCTCCAATATTGCCTTCTCTTGTGTTTAATTTTTCTAGTGTATTATTTTGATTTTTATATTTTTGTCTGCATATTTTTAAATCTTTTTGTTAGTGATTACCCATGGGATTATAATTACTTCTTTAATTGTATAACAATCTAGTGTGAATTGATGTCAATTTAGTTTCAGTAGTATACTAAAACTATGCTCCTATACAGCTCAGTCTCCCTCACCTTTATTATAGTGTCACAAATTATATCTTTGTAAACATTGCATGACCATTAACATAGACTAATAATTATTGTTGTATGAATTTGTCTATTAAATCATACAGAAAAAAAGAGGAGCTACAATCCAAGGACACGTAGTTACCTTTACTCATGTTTTTTCATATGAATTTGAGTTACTATCTGGTGTCCTTTTATTTTAACCTAAAAGACTTCCTTTAGCATTTACTGCATGGTAGGATGACTAGCAACAAAATCTCAGTTTTTGTTTTTCCAGGAATGTCTTAATTTTTCCTTCATCTTTGAAGAATCATTTTGCTGCATATAGAATTCTTGACAGTATTCTTCTTCCAGCACTTTAAAAAAATTTTTTTACGTTTATTTATTTTTGAGACAGACAGAGCATGAGTGGGGGAGGGGCAGAAAGAGAGGGAGATACAGAATTTGAAACAAGCTCCAGGCTCTTAGCTGTCTATACAGAAACCAATGTGGGGCTCGAACCCATGAACTGTGAGATCATGACCTGAGCCAAAGCCGGATGCTTAACCGACTAAGCCACCCAGGTGCCCCTGGAATATGTCATCCCACTGTGTAGAAACCTTCACAGTTTCAGATGAGAAATCAGCTGTTAATCTTTTTGAAGATCACTTATAAGTTGCTTCTCTCTTGATGCTTTCAAGATTCTCTCTGTATTTTCCATAATTTTTTAAAACAGTTTGATTATAAAGTGTCTTGGTATGTATCTATTTGAATTTATCCAACTTAGAGCTTCTTTTATATAGATTCACATTTGATAACATTTGGGAAATTTTTGGTCATTATTTCTTTAAATATTCTTTCTGTCCTTTCTCTCCCCTCTTTATGAGACTTCCCATTATGGGTATGTTGGTGCATGTGATGGTTTCTCACAGGTATCCTAGACTCTGTTCATTTTCTTCATTCTTTTTTTCCCTTCTTTCCAATTATCCCTGAATAATTGAATAATTGACCTGTCTTTGTGTTTGCTAAGTAGTTCATATCTGCTGATGAACTGATCCAATGACTTTTTCATTTCAGGTATAATACTTTTCAGCTTCAAAATTTTCTTTTGGTACTTTATAATAACTTCTATCTTTTTATTAACATTCTCTATTTGGTGAGACATTGTTCTTCTGTTTTGCTTTAGGTCTTTATTCATGGTTTCTGTTAGCTATTTGAGCATATTTAAGACAGTCAACTTAAAATCTGTGTTTATAACTTTAGACTAAATCCAATGTCTGAACTTCTCCAGGGGAAGTTGTTTTTTTTTTTTAATTTCTCTTTTTTCCCCCTATGAATAGACCATAGTGTCTTGTTTCTTTGCATGCCTAATAATTTTTTTGCTAGAAACTGACATTTTGAATATTCTAATGTGGCAACTCTGGACGTTTCCTCTTCAGGGTTTGTTGCTGCTGCTTGTTGTGGCTTGTTGTTTGTTTGGTGACTTACTAAAACTCCTTTGTAAAATCTGTATACTTTGTTGTGTAGGGCAGCTAAAGATTCTGTTCTGTTAGCTTAGTGGTCAGCTAGTGATTTGACAGAGGTTTCCTTAAATGCCTGGGGCTAAGGGAAACAATATTCTCCCAGTCTTTGTAGATTGACTTCCTATTAGGGTACTCCTCCTCTGATGTTTAAACAGGTCATTTACAACTCTGTATTATTGTTTATTCCCTATTTGCATAGAACATAAATATGAGCCAAAGGTGAAAGCCTTGGGTCTTCCCAGGTCTTTCTGATCCTGTGCCCCATACTGAGTATGTGTGGCCTTCCAGATTCCCTGGTGTATGTGGGAGTTTTCCAAAGACCTGATTTCTCCAAGTTATCTCCTACCCGGTCTCTTCCTTCCTAGGCTTTTTGATTTATGGTGTTGCTTGCATTGTTCCAACCTTCGTCCCTTGCCCCAGGTTGCTATGGCTCATATATTTCCTTTATTTATTTATTTTTTAATGTTTACTTATTATTTTAAATAGTTTATTGTCAAGTTGGTTTCCATATAACACCCAGTGCTCATCCCCACAAGTGCCCTCCTCCATGCCCATCACCTCCCTTTCCCTCCCCCCACCCCATCAGTCCTCAGTTTGTTCTCAGCATTCAAGAGTCTCTCATAGTTTGCCTCCCTCCCTCTCCCCCACTATTTCCCACCTTCTTCTCCCCCACGGTCCTCCATTAAGTTCCTCCTAATCCTCCTATACGTGCAAACATATGGTATCTGTCCTTCTCTGCCTGACTTATTTTGCTCAGCATAACACCCTCAAGTTCCATCCATGTTGCTACACGGCAATAGCACTGCTAGGAATTTACCCAAGGGATACAGGAGTGCTGATGCATAGGGGCACATGTACCCCAATGTTCATAGCAGCACCCTCAACAATAGCCAAAACGTCCATCAACTGACAAATGGAATCAAGAAAATGTGGTTTATCTATACAATGGAATACTACATGGCAATGGGAAAGAATGAAATCTGGCAATGTTTACTTATTTTTGAGAGAGAGAGAGACAGAGAGACAGAGTGCAAGCTGGGGAGGGGCAGAGAGAGAGGGAGACACAGAATCTGAAGCAGACTCCAGGCTGTGAGCTGTCGACACAGAGCCTGACTCGGGGCTTGAACCCACGAACCGTGATCATGACCTGAGCCGAAGTCTTGACGCTTAACTGAATGAGCCACCCAGGTGCCTGCCCTCCCCCCTTTTTAAATATACATTTGCCTTTAAACCCATTCAATAAACTACCGGCTTCACAGCCCAGGCAGGTGAAACAAAGGCAAACCCTAGAGCTGATCCTTCAGGGATCTACCAGACAGGTCAAAACACAAACCACAGTTCTTTGGGAGTAAGGTTCATATTGGTCCCACTAGTACTGACAACTGCACCAGGAGTGCAGGCTACCTTTTTTCATGGCTGCGGCTGAGCTGGGAGTGGGGGAGGCTAGGCAGATAAGCTAAAATGTCACAGCACTTCTTTCCTCATTAGGTATTTCCCTAGTTATTGTAAATTTCTTGAGATTAAATTATGGAGTTCCAAGAGAGCTGATTCAGCATGTTTGTTACTTTTGTGAAGGGACATAGTTTTGGAGTTTTCTGCTGTACTATTTTGGTGATGTCCTCTTTCTTACCATTACATCTTAACTTAATCAGAATATACTTCAGATTTATACTGACTTAATTCTAGTAAGCTATACAAATGTTACTCCTATGCGACTTTATTTCTCCTCTTCTTCTTTGAGCTATCATTGCTCTACATCTTATATTAGTTCCCCATGGATGCTGTGACAAATTACCACAAATTTAGTGGCTTAAATAATATAATTTTGTTATCTTACAGTTATGTAAGGTAGAGGTCTAAAATGGGTTTCACTGAGCCAAAACCAAGGCCTTGGCATAGTTTTATTCCTTCTGGAGGCCCCAGGGGAGAATCTGTTTGCTGGCCCTTTCCAGCTTCTGGAGGCCTCCCTCTTTCCTTGGCTCATGGTTCCTTTCCCCCAACTTCAAAGCCAATAACATCAGGGCAAGTACTTCTTGTATTACTTTCTGGTTCTCTCTCTTCTTCTTTCATCTTCCACTTTTAAGGATCCTGGGATTACACTGGGCCCACCTGGCTAATCTAGGACAATTTTGCTATCATAAAATCATCTGATGGTTTGCAACTTTAATTTCTCTTTACCATGTAATCTTACATATTCATAGGATCTGGATTAGGACATGGACAGCTTTCAGGGACCATAATTCTGTGTATCATACATATGTATATTTTATAAACTCAACAACATGTTGTTGTAATTATTTTATATAATTTTATATTTGGAGAAGCTGAGAAAAGAAAGGAGAACAAGTATATATTTATAGTTATATTAACCATCTTATTTACCATTTCTGGTTCTCTTCATTTTGTTCCTGTAGATTCAGGTTACCATCTGGTATCATTTCCTTATGCAAGCATAGCTTTGTTCCCACCCACCTCCTTTGTGCTGTTATTGGCAAATATATCACATTTCTATATGATGCAGGCCCAACAATACAATTATATACATACCATTTTATAGCATTGTTTTTTAAGTCAGTTAAGGGAAGAAAGGAGAAAAGACATGCATTTATGCTGTCTTTTATAATTATGTAATTTTACTGGTGGTCTTTGGTTTTTTTTGTGTAAATTTGAATTAACATCTGGGGTTGCTCACCGTCAGCCTGAAGAACCTTTAGGACGTCTTGTAAGATGCTTACAGATTATCTCAGTTTTTGTTTATCTGGGACCACCTATATTTCACTTTCATTTTTGAGAGATAGTTGTGTTAGATATAAGATTCTTGATTGACAGGTGTGTTTTTCTTTCACCACTTTCTTTTAACCGTAGAGAGAGAGAGAGTGCACAGGAGAGGGGGAGAGGGGCAGAGGGAGAGAGAGAATCTTAAGCAGGTTCTAGGCTCAGTGTGGAGTCCAACATGGGGCCCGATCCCATGACCCTGGGATCATGACCTGAGCTGAAATCAAGAGTCAGATGCTCAACAGACTGAGCCACCCAGGCACCCCACTTTCACCACTTTGAGTATGCCAGTCCACTGCCTTCTGGTTTCCACTGCTTCTAATGAGAGGTCAATTGTGAATCCCATGGCTGATCCTTATACAGGGCAAGTCATTTCTGTTGCTGCTTTCAAAATATTCTCTTCGTCTTTGGCTGTGATGTCTCTGGATGTTGATCTCTTGTATTTATGCTACTTGGAGTTTGTCCAGTTTCTTGGATACAAAGACAAATGTTTTTCATCAAATTCTAGATGTTTTCAGCCACCCTTCAATTTTTCTTCTATTCCTTTTTGTCTTCTCCTTCTGGTACTTCCAGTATATACATAATCATGCCCGTGATGGTGTTCTTCCTTTCTCTCAGGCTCTGTCCATTTTTCCTCATTCTCTTCCTCTCTGTCCCTCGAATCACATAACATCTGCTGATCTGTTTTCAAGATTCTTCCTCCTGTGAGTTTAAATCTACTGTTGTGCCCTCTTGATTATTGTACTTCTCAACTCCAGAATTTCTGTTTGGTTGTTTTTTTATAATTTCAATGTCTTTACTGACATTCTTTACTTGATAAGATATTGTCCTCATCACGCCTTTACTTCTTCAGACATGGCTTCCTTTACCTCTTGGAACGTATTTAAATGGCTCCTTTAAGGGCTGCCTGGGTGGCTCAGTTGGTTGAGCATCTGACTCTTGGTTTCAGCTCAGGTCTTGATCCCAGGATCATGAGATCGAGCCCCATGCTGGGCTCTGTGCTGAGCATGGAGCCTGCTTAAGATTCTCTTTCTCTTCCTCTGCCCCTCTCCCTCACTCATGCATGGACATGCTCTCTCTTTCTCTCTCTCTCTCTGTCTAAAGAATAAAAAATAAATAAAATGGCTCTTTTGAAATATTTGTTGGAGTGCCTGGGTGGCTCAGTTGGTTGAGCGTCTGACTTCATCTTAGTTCATGATCTTGCAGTTCATGAGTTCAAGCCACACACTGGGCTCTGTGCTGACAGCTCAGAGCCTGGAGCCTGCTTCAGATTCTATGTCTCTCTCTCTCCCTCTCTCTCAAAAATAAATAAACATTTTTAAAAAACTAAAAAAATGAAAGAAACCCTTGTTAAATCTGATATCTGGGCCTGCTCACAGGCAGTTTATGTTGCCTGCTCCACTCCCCCCACCCCTGACTTTCTTCTTTCTTTCCCTGTCTCACTTTGTTGTTGGAAACTGTACATTTTAGGTAAGGTAGTGTCGCAACTCTGGATACTGATTCCCCTTCCACACTCTTGGGTTTCATTTTGTTGTTTGCTTATTTATTTGTTTTTTGGCCTGACTTGACTGTTGTAGTGAGGTCGACATCCCAGCAGTGTGAGGCCTCTGATGTTGCTCTTCAAAGGGCACACACAGCCCTGGCACGTGCACCGTCACCTGGGACAACAGTGGCTTTAGTGGGTGCTCTCTGTGTCTCTCCCTGGTCTCTCTGTTAAGCTGTCTGCCTCACTTGGTATCACACTCAGCTTTTAGACTCCATTAATCGATGGCTGGTGGTTCTATTATTTCTAGCAATACCCTGGAGCATAAGTTGCTACATCGTGTGATCCAACTGAACTTGGGTAGGCTTAGGTTTTAAGGCCAGTGTTTGAGATTTGTTCTGCCCATCAAAGGGGTCCCCCATAACTGTCTTTTCTTGGTTCTCTCTGGTAAACTAGCTGACCTAGGCTTAGCCTGTTGCTCTCATAGAGCTACCAGCCCCCTTTTATTTTTATTTTTTTAAAAAAAATTTTAATGTTTCATTTATTTCTAGGAGAGAGAGAGAGACAGCGTGAGTGGGGGAGGGTCAGAGAGAGAGAGGGAGACACAGAATCTGAAGCAGGCTCCAGGCTCTGAGCTGGCAGTCAGCACAGAGCCCGACATGGGGCTCGAACCTACGAACTGCGAGATCATGACCTAAGCAAAAGTCGGACGGTTAACCGACTAAGCCACCCAGGCGCCCCAACCAGCCCCCTTTTAAGTGCATCCACCGAAATCTCTATTGTTTGGGGGAGCATGCTTAGGCTTGGCCTTGTCCATATCCTGATTCAAATAGTCAGGTTTTGGGGGAGAGTTTTGGAGCTCTCTGCTCTGGACTGCCACTCTCTGTAGGCAAAAGTCTGAGCTACTGCACCAGGTTCTGGTCAAGGGAGGGAGCCTCTGGTCTTCTCAGCCTGCCTTTCTCAGCAGGGAACCTCTTTCCTACAAACAGTCTGGGGCGAGGATGATGGGACCCCAGTATTCTCACCTTGTTGTACCTGGGATGGAGCCTCTGCCCATTGGAGGGGAGCTGGGTGGGGGAAGGGAGCCACTGACCTCTCAGCCACACTCACCAGGAATTTCACCTCTGCAACTTGGAGTTGGAAAGGATGAGAAATCCCCACTGAGATACTGAGCTCCTTGATGGGGAGCCAAGGGCAAGAGAGAGCCCTGTCATTTTGGCCACAGCCACCAGGGTAGAGCTTCCCTTAGACTGAACTGGTGGGGCTGGGGGAAAGGAGGGAGTAGTCTGTGGTTCTAGTGCCATAGACTCTTGCTGTTCTTACTGAATTGGATCCTCCCCTCTCCCCCAAGAGGAAGTAGATTTTCTTGAACACACAATGCTTTTTCATTTACCATATGCCCTTAAGACAATTTCCAGAGACTTTAAATTGTCTTGTTGGTTTTCCTTTTAATTATTTTCATTAGTTATGACCGTTGTGCTGGGGAACTGGTCCATGGGGCTCCTCATGCCACCATTCCAGAAGTAGAACTCTTAAGACAGGTTATTCTTAACCTATTTTAGGACCATAGCAATGAGAAATGTAGGGGACTCTGAATCCGTCAGCTTCCTTCAAAATGTAAGTGATGGAGACACAAATCTAATTAAGCCAAAAAAGGAAATATACTGGCACATGCGATTAAGACAGAGGCCCAGCTGGGCCCCCAGAGGCTGCCAAGGCTCTGTCTCTCCCTCCTTTCAACTTGGCCTCTTCTGCAGACACTTTCCTCTTAGACTGGCTCTCTGCATAAGCAGCCCCAGGCGTGTGCTGTGTGTTTGCTGATCCAGGAAGGGAAGATTTCTTTCTCCTAATGTCCAGATCTCATGGGGGGCCAGTGATGAGCCTCACAGCAGCCATGTGTCTCTTCCTATACCAGTCACTGTGGTGGGGGGAACACAGCACCAGGTGTGGGTTTTGTGTCAGTTGAAGCAGGTGGGGCATGATTTACATGCACCAGAGCCACATGTTATGAGGCAGGGCTCTTCCCAGCAAAAAGAGGGGTGCTGGTTTGGAAGGTTAACAAATGGCCTTCACTTGTCCCTTTTAAAAAGTGCTTATGAACTGGCACAGATGCCGTTGTGTACAATTAATTTTTGTGCGCCATGAAGCTCTTCCACATACGCAGAACTTAACAACAAACTTTGTGAGAGCCGTAGCTCTTTCAGCTGCACTCTTCATGTGAAAATACATGACCATTTCCTGAAACCCTGAAATGAATTCAAGTTGCACAAGTAAAACAAAGAGCAAACTTGAATCCTACCCAGGGGTAAACTTGTCCAGCAGGGCTGCGGTTGCTCGACTTTAATAAATTGAAATTACAGAATGGCCTTTGACACGGCAATTTTCACATCATTTTGGACATCAAATTGACTCTGACTCTGTTTTGATGGCAGCAAGGCTGAAAACTCTGACTCACGAAAGTGCAGGATAACAAACCAATCTCGCCTAGCTTTGCTGGACGAGGGGGGCCTCCCTGGGTTGGTTTTCCACCAGCGTGAGGTCATCTCTGGCAGCATGTGCCTCATGGAGGTTGTCCGGAGCAGCAAGTACCGGCCAGGGCCACACAAACCTGGGGACCAAGGACGTGCACACACAGCCCTGTGGAGGCTCCAGTTGCTTTCACACTGTCATGGTGGACACGGTGACCCAACTCTGTCGCTCAGCCCAGCCTGCATCAGCCTGGCCTCCAGCTCTGGAAACTTTTCTCTTCTCTTCCTCTTACATTCCAGTGTCTTCTTGGCCAGAGTACACCACTGTTCTTCAGCACCTTCCACCAAGGGCTTGGGTTTACCTCATCCATGCAGCTACGCCCATCTGTCAGCAAAACCAAGGCGCAAGCTAGCTCCTCTTATGAAATTCTCCTGAGAGTTGGGTTTCCCTTTCTTCCACTGAACCTGAGACACCCCCCCCCTCCTAAATTGGGCTGCGCTCATCAAGGTTGCCCTCGACAGGGCCCACTAGGTCTGCCAGGAGAGTCAGACTCTGTGTTCTACTTCCCTCTGAGGACAAAACCCTTGGAAGAGGCAGAACTCCAGCTCTGAATCTGAGAACATTCATGGCCCTACCGCAGTGATCAGCAGGATTGTGCCTGTCATGGCAGTGTCTGCCAGGGTGGAGCACACCCCCAGGGTCCCCATCCTCATGTACACCCAGCCCCTCTCCTCCCCTGCCAGCCTGGTTTACTTTGCAGAAAAACTCCCTCAAGAGGAATCACTGTCTCCAGTTCCTCCTGGGAGAATGGGAGATTCTTTCATATCCCTGCACTGTCAGGCCTCTGCCCTCATCATGCCTCCAGACCTGCCCTCCTCAAGGTCACAGGCAACTTGCGTGTGGCCACATCAGCTGGGCAGTGCTCAGTTCCTCTCAGTAGCACGTGTCAGGGTGGGTCCCTCCCACTGTTGATGTGGCTGACAGGACACTCCATTTTCTTGGGCTCTGACCACCTCACCAGTGGTGGCGGATTCTCTCCTTCTTTCCCTGCCCTGAGTGTTTGATGGCCTTGCCCTGCCAGAGTGCTTGTCTCCCTCCACACCTCACCTTGGTGATCTCCTCCATCTTGTTGCTTTAGGCACCATCGAAATGCCAGTGGCTCCCAGATTTGCATTTCTAGCCCAGACTTTTCTCCCTTACCCAGACTCCTAGTCCCACTGCCTCCTTAACCCTGGGATGCCTAACAGAAATATTGAACTCAGCATGCCCCGAAGCAAACTCCCAACTTGCCCACACCACTGTGCTATCCACCATCTCCGTGGATGGTGAACCCTTTGCACAGCAGGGGTCTTGATTTATCACTGATTCCTCTCACCCTCCCACACGCCAAGTGCAATGGGTCAGGAAATCTTTTGGCTTCACTTTCAAAATCCACTAGAGCGGACCACCTCACATCCCTCTCCAGGCCCCACCTCAGGCCACACCACCTTCCTCTGCCTGGATGGCTGCAGTAGCCTCCTCTTGGGTTTCCATGCACCCCCTGCATCCCATCCATCCCCAGTGCAGCTGCAGACATTCTTTTTCTCGAACAGCTTCATTGGGAGAGAATTCATATGCTGTACAAGTCACACAACCTAACGTGTACAATCCAGTGGCTTTTACTATATTCTCAGAGTTATGCAACCATTACCACAATCACCCCCCAGAAGACCCCTCACTCCTTAGGTGTCACCCTCCATCCCCCCCCCCCGCCCCATCCCTGAGCAACTACAAATCTCCCTTCCTGTCTCTGGATTTGCCCATTTCCATAGACATTTCATATAAATGGAGTCCTACACTCTGTGGTTCTCCATCAGTGAGTCTTTGATGTCTTCAGTCAGATCGAGTCTGTCCTCTGCTCAGAGCCCCACAGCAGCCCCCATGTCATTCATCTGAGGAGATGGCATCTTTACAATCTACAGGGTCACACGATCTGGCTCTTTGCTGCTCCGTACCTGCCACCTGCTGTTTTCCCACTGGCTCGCTTGCTCTGGCCTCCTGGCCTCCTGGCCCAGCACAGGCTCTTCTTTCTGCTCAGATGCGCTTTCCTCAGATGCTCCCATGATTCCTCCCTCAGCTCATTGAAGACTCGGCTCACCTGCCCTCTTTCAGGGAGATGTAGTCCCGACCCCTTGAGTGTTTTGCAGTGACCGCGGCCTCTCTGCTCTTACTTTCTTGCTCTCCACAGCACCCACCAACGTCAGCATACCCAGGAAGGCAGCTCCATTGGAATGGTAGCTCCCGAGGCAGGGCTGGTGTGTCGCAGGAGCAGTCTGGGGCCTGTGTGAGCACCTCAGTCAGTAGCCGGGGGACGCATCCGTGCACACCAGCGGGTGAAAGCTGGGACTCTGCACCATGGACAGGCATCGGCTGTTTATCTGCTGCGTGTCTTGGGGAACTAGAGCCGCTCCACCTCCTCTGTGGCTCCCTTCAGACTTAGGAGGTGCGTCCATGCCCCCAGAGTGGATGCAACCACTTCAAGTTTCTTCCAAGCCACCAGGCAGCTTGACTGTTTCCAGAGCCCACAGCTTCGCCAAGGGCTGTCTAATAACAGGGTTCGTGTGTGTGTGTGTGTGTTGCAGGGTGGTCACAGCTCTCGTGGGGGCAGCCCGAAGTGCTGGGTAGCTAAGCCTCCTTTAACACAGGCACTCACGAGAGCAGCCCACAGCCCAGCGTGTGCCGAGAAGGATGGATGTCGTGGCTTCCTTAGCTTTGTTGGTCTGCGCCATTTGCTGGTGCCTTGCAGGGTGAGAAGCATCGGGCTCCCGTGTCCCGGTGATTTCAGGGCTGAAGGCGTGACCAGGGGCACACACGCACTTGCTCTTTTCCTTGACATTTTGCAGATGAGGCCAGCACATGCCATTCCAGCCCCCAGGACCACAGAGAGAGGCCCAGAAGGGTCCCTAGAGCAGGAAACTCTTCTAGGGGACCTGTAACATGGTGGCTCAGGTCATTGTCCATTGCCTGGCCCCAGACAGCAGCGCCCACGCCGCCCAACCATTGTGAAGCGGCACTTAACTGAGGTGATTGGGCCCAAAGTTGTGAAGGTTTTCTTCAGAGTAACTAAAGGGATCTCAAAGGGGGAAAGACTTTTTTTTTTTTAATGTTTTATTTATTTCTAGGAGAGGAGAGAGAGAGAGAGAGAGAGAGAGACAGTGTGAGTGGGGGAGGGTCAGAGAGAGAGGGAGACACAGACCGAAACAGGCTCCAGGCTCTGAGCTGGCAGTCAGCACAGAGCCCGATGCGGGGCTCAAACCTACGAACCGCGAGATCATAACCTAAGCGAAAGTCGGACGCTTAACCGACTAAGCCACCCAGGCGCCCCGGGAAAGACTTTTTGAGAAGCCCTGTAAATAGAGGTCTGGTGGCCTATCCATGTCCCTGGCTTTGTCCCCATATTTTTCCTTGGGGTAATAGGACCTCAGTCATGGCCAAAGTTGGTATTTAGGGTCCCTTTCTGTCCTCATGGGTGTAGCCAGAACCATTGGGACTGGTGTCCACCTTCCCCAAGCGCCTGGGGATAGTGTCTGCCCCTCCTGCGTCCACAGAGGAGGCAGCGAGTGTGGCTCCTGCGTCCAGAGTCTACAGGCTTGGAGGGAGGGATGACCCTCCTGGAACAGCCCCTCCCCCACCAGGGTCTAGCCAGCCTTGGGGCAAAAGGCCGGGCAGGATGCAGTCACCTGATGCGTCAGCATCTCACAAGGGCACAGAGACATCCGGAAGCTAGGGCCTGGCAGGGGTTTCGCGGCTGAGCAGTGTTTTATGTGCTGGGGGGTGGCGCTCCGTGCAGCCGGAACAGGAGGGCAGCTGGGGCCGGAGCTAGGGCCAGGTGGACACAGGGGTGACAGGAGTGTGGTTGAGGCTCAAAGATGTCCCCGAAGGGGCTGAGCCAGATGAGGCGATGCCCCACACCCTGGTGGGTGACAAGGACTCCTGGAGCAATCCTGACGTGGGGGACCTGTGAGGCCTACTAGGAGCTGTGTGTGTGGCTCAGCAATAGAGGACCAAGCTGGTTGGCGTCGGTACTGGATTCTAACTTCAGTCTGGGAAGAAGGGGTCCACCTTCCTTCCTGCCGCCCTCCCCACCCCCTTCCTCTTCCCAGGCAAGACCTGGCACAGGAAGCTCTTCACGCGCCCCACACAAATGCCTCCAGCCAGGATGGGAACCAGGCCCTTCCCCTATGGCCTAGAGTGTTTCTGCAGCGCCAATCCCTAGAACCTGAGACAGAGAAGCCAGGCGAGTGTCTTTAAGGCCCATCAGCTGGTTCTCTTTGGGGGGCCCCTGATTTCCACTCGGCCTGGGCCTGGCGCACTGGGCAGAACTCGGCACACACACGCAGGCGCTTGGCTTCATGGGCTCAAAGTGTGTTGTCTCTGCTCAATACATGCCGAGCGCTTCATGGCATCCGCGATGGGGGGCTGGGCTTGGTGTTTGCTCTTAGGTTATTCCCTCACTCTGGCATGCATAAACCTTCCCTGAGATCTTCCCCTCGGCCAGACTGGCCGTCCAGAGATGAATCCAACATGTGCTTTTCCTTCGGGAGCTCGTGACTTTCCGATCCACGTGATCCGTGCCGAACAGAAGAAGGTATGGGATGCCGTGGGAGTCTAGAAAAGAGTGCCGTGCTCCGTTTGCAGGGCCAGGAACCGGGTATGGATCTGAGTTTCCAGGACTGATGAGGAGTCTGCCAGCAAGAGCAGGCAGGGGCGAAGCATCAGCGGGTGTCCTGGGCAGGAGACGGACGGACAGGGTGACAGGCCTATCCGCAGGTCCTGGGTGGTGAGGGTCACACTCCCGGAAGGGCCTGGGGGAGGCCCGGGGGAGTCTGGGCGTTGGTGTGGGGGCCGACGTGCTAAGGTCTGTAAGGAGGCTGCTGCTGGCTGGTTGGCCGTGATGAGGTATGACCTCACCACGGACAGGGACAGGGGCCAGATATCAGGGAACAGAGGGCGAAGTGCCGGCATTTGAGGACTCCCAGGATATGGAGGGGAGATGGGCGGGTCATTGACATCTGCTGGGGTTGGAGCAGGGGAAAGGGAGGGGTTTGTCTGGGGCTGTTGGCATGCAAGTGTCCCGGACACCCTGAGGACAGTTGTGGGCAGCTGGGTGTGTGGAGCCCAGGAGGACGTGCAGGCTGCCCATGGGCAGGTACCTGTCAGCCAACACCTGGTCATGAAGGGATGGCGGCAGGTGTGGAAAGAGGAGAGAGCTGAGTGTGAAGCCCTGAGGGTGCCCAGCCCTCCGTGGGGAGCAGGCAGACTGGGGCATGGTGAGCTGGGGTCTGGTGGGTCCTGCGCCCCGTGGGGATCCGGCCTTGCTCACTTTCTGAGCTTGTCCCTGCAGAGTGGCGGATTCCACCCGGGACTTCCCAGCTGGGTGATGTGATGCAGTGTGCTCAGAATCCCCTGCAGAGCAGGCCCCTGGTGCCTGGGCCGTGCATGGGATGGTGATGTCGCTGGGTGCCTGCTGGCATTGCCTCTGTGGCAGGGAGGTTCTCTGGCGGCAGACAGCATGAATGTTGTCTGGCTGCCCCGAGCCAGGGCGGAATTACTGGGAGGACAGGAAGACACCCACGGAGTCTGGGGAGGCAGAAGCTGGGCTGGGGAAGGACCTGGAAGCCAGGCCACTCAGAGTCCCAGCGGCAGGAGGGGCTGGACAGCTATAAGTGGGCACGATGGTCCCCACCGCTCTTCTCTCCTGACCCGCCTGGCTCAAGGACTGCATCCAGCAAGGGAGGGGCTGATTGGCTAGAGGAGGGCGGTGTGCATGGGAGGGACCAAGGGTCGCTGGGAAGAAAGTTGGGGTGCTGCTCCAGGAGAGGGGACTCTGGGTGCTGCTCCAGGAGAGGGGACTCTGGGCACTGGGTAGTCCTGGCTCACTCATTCTCTGAGAGCCCCACTGTATTAAAAAATGAAAGCTGGGGTGCCAGGGTGGCACAGACAGTTGAGCATCTGACTCGATTTCAGGTCAGGCCATGATCTATCTCAGAGTTGTGGGATCGAGCCCTGTGTTGGGCTCCACGCTGAGTGTGTAGCCTGCATGAGAGTCTCTGTCCCTCTGCCCTGCTCTCTCTCTCTCACTGTCTCTAAAAAATAAAAATGAAGGTGTGCTGCACAAGTATGAGTTGTGGTACATTTTAAGTACGCTTGTGAAATAAAGGTAGTCTCTTAGCAGACACACTGCAGGGCACCAGTAACCAGCCCAGCGCACAGTCTCTGACAAGTTGGGGCTCCAGACCTGGGTCCCTAGGTCAGAGCTCTTGGGCCTGTTCCCCCTCCAAACCTCACCCTCTCAGTGCACCCATATGCACACCTCCCAGAGCATAACGTCAAAAATATACGTTTGTTTTATGTTTCAAGCCAGGTCTCCCTCTGGTTTCCGAAGGGGCAGGCCCTGGAGTATGTACGCGGAATGACCTGAACCATTTCAAGAGAGCATTTCAGGGTCAACGCCCCCGTGAGTGCCCAGGGCGGGGTGAGCACTGGTCGTGCCTGCCGGCCCTGTGAGGGCCAGGCTAGGCTTTCTAGTTGTTACACTTGCCCACCTGCCTGCCTCCCCCGCCCCGTCCAGGCCCACAGGGACCTCCTCTTGCTAAACCACTTAATCCGGCGATGTATTTCCTCCGACAGGCCCGCCCATCGATCCAGTACTCTCAGAGATTTGATTACAGTGCTTTCTAACAAAGTCAAAAGCAAATTTCCATGGGAGGTTTATAGTTAAGTAATTACGGCATTTGGTGCTGTGTGCCAAAGCGCTGCTGAGTCTGGGATGGGGATGTCGTGAGAAAAGGTCAGAAAATTAAATAAGAAAGGAGGTGAGCTTTAGCTAGGGAGGCTGGGCCTCGCTCAGAAGCTCCCAGCAGCCTGGAGAGGGTGAGAAAGGGGATCGGTAAAAATGAGCCATTTCACACTTAATTACAATTTCCCATAATGTACTTAGGGAGCGGTGGTGCACTCTGAACCTGGACAATTAACGTAATTAAACATTCATGGTGCCTGAGGCCCATTTCCTGCCTGGGGATGTCTTTGGAAGCAGAAGCGATTCTTGCTTCTCCGAGGTGATTTCAAGAGCAGTCTGAGAGGGGTGTTTCTTGGAGGCCTGGACCTCGGGGGTGCGCCCCTGACCCACAAGCAAGGGCAAGACCCTTCAGAAGAGTTTTTGCTGGGAGCAGCTAGAGGCGTAGGCCAGGCTGGATGCCCTTGACACACCGGGAAAGGAGTAGGGGGTCTGGTGTTGGTGACCCATTCCTATATTTTGAGCGCGTCCAAGCCACTTGCACTGACTCTCTGGCTGTCCCCTCCCTTCCCTGATTCTCTGGCGGAGCACCTTCTTAAGGCCCCCTCACTTTCCCCAAGCTTATGTTCGCTGAACACGTGTTCTGTGTGCGCTGTTGCCGGGGTCACTGTGCCTGTGCTTCGGATGGGGAAACTGAGGCCCAGAGAGGGAAAGTGGCTTGGCCATGTCTCACCTGGAAAGTGGCCTTGCTGGGATCAGAACCCAGGGTGCCCGTCAGGTGCCGATGGGGAGCACGGGGTCTTGCTGGGCCGGCCAGGTTTATCCAGGGCTGCTGCTCACCCCCCCTAAGACTTCCATCCAGACTCTGAGTCTCAGCACTCACCTGGGAAGGGGTATGAGGATTTCTGGCTGGATGGTTATAGCCAGTGAGCGAGGTGACAGGTGGGAAGGCACCACCCCCGGGTGGGGGCGCTCCTTCAGGGGCTTAGGATCAGACTGGCAGGGGAGTGATGGGTGGGGTCCTGCTGATGCCAAGGGCAGGGCCAGCAGACCCAGGCATGTCTGGCAGATACTCCAGCTGTGGGCACATTTGCTGCTCTGGGAAGCATCAGACAGATGCATGCAAGGCAGTGGCACTGGGTTGAGAGCCAGTCCTGTGGCAGCGACTCCTCCCATCTTACACCCGGGCTGGCCTCACACTGTGCGGGGTGGAGGGAGCCCCAGGCCATCCTGCTGGTGGCCTCGGGCTATGGTGAGGTGGCCCCCCTCTGGCCTCCCTGGCTGGTTCCCCGGGCTGATGCCCAGACAAGATTCTGGGGGATGGGCAGGAGACAGTAATGATGCTCACAACTTTCTATTTACCTGTTTGCAGTTGGTTGACGTCCCTCCCCTTATGCATCCTGGAAGGCAAACCCCAGGACTTATTTACATTAATCGCACACACTGAGGGCTCTCAGACCACCCTCCAGCCCAGCCCTCTCTCTATGCCCCAGACTCCTCGTACCCGAGTGCCTAGCAGGCGTCTGTCTTTGGGGTCCCCGCAGGAGCATCAGGCCTAACGTGCCCCAGCTGGCCTCCCTTCCTCCATGTGACACCTCCTGAGGGCCCCCTTGAAGCAAAAGGCTTCCTAGGGTGACAGGGTGCCTAGCTCAGCCCCCCACTTCCTGCATTGCTGCAGGGACGGTGGCGCCGCCTCTCAGGCCTCTGTGTCCATCTACCCTACCACCCGTTTGTGCTGCCCCTTGCCACCTCCTCACAGAAGCCCTGGGGCTGCCCTGGAGAGCAAACTGAGCCACGCCTCCCGCCATGTTCTCAGGAGGAGGATCTTCCACATGGTGTGGGCCCCAGTGGCCTCTGCCTCTGACCTTACCTGTCTTTGGCCCTCTGTGCCACACCCTGCTTGTAGCTCCCTCACTCATTCTATCACCGTGTGCCCCCGATTGACACATTTCTATTTGGACAATCTGACGCAAGGATTTCTTTAATTAAAAAAAATAAAAAGGGGTGGGGCGCCTGGGTGACTCGGTTGAGTGTCCAACTTTGGCTCAGGTCTTGATCCCACGGTTCGTGAGTTCAAGCCCCGCATCAGGCTCTGTGCTGAGAGCTCAGAGTCTGGAGCCTGCTTCAGATTCTGTGTCTCCCTCTCTCTCTCTCTGCCCCTCCCCCACTCACGCTCTGCCTCTCTCTCTCTCTCTCTCTCTCTCTCTCAAAAATGAATAAACATTTTAAAAAATTTTTAATAAAAGGGAATCTTTTCATATCTTTAAAAGCTGCTTGGTTTTCTTCTGTGAGAACTATCCATTTATACCATTACCCATTTTCCTTTTGAATTGCTGGGCTGTTTCTTGTTGATCTGAAGGAGTACTTTACATGTAAAGGATATTGGTCCTCTATGTGAAGTGCACATGATGTGGGTGAGCCCTGGGCTGTACGTGGGACTGAGGACTAGGCCAAGACCCCCGAGACAGAGGAGGAGCCTGGGGTACACCGAGTGTTTGTCGCTGTGTGGATGACCAGTGAGCATTCATTCATTGGGTCTCCATGCAAGGATCCCACGATAAATCATATCACCAGCAGCTGACTCTGAAAAGGAAGGGGCACATATAAGCAGTGGGTATGAGCTGTCACTGAGGGAGTTTCAGCCACTGCAGCAGCCTCAGGCAGGCGGCTTGCTCTGGTTTGTCAGAACCTGGTGGTCCCACAGGCTCCCCATGCAGGTAAGAGGACAGCGCCGAGGGAATGGCATGCTAAGCATGGAGCCAAGGCCGTCGTACACTGACCTGTGTGGGGAGCCTGACCCCGGGCAGCATAGGACTTACATTATCGTAAAATTGCTTTCTGGGGCACCTGGGTGGCTCAGTCAGTTAAGCATCTGACTTTGACTCAGGTGATGATCTCACAGTTCATATGTTCGAGCCCTG
The DNA here is from genome assembly GCF_003009895.1 of Hyaena hyaena. Classification (NCBI taxonomy): domain Eukaryota; kingdom Metazoa; phylum Chordata; class Mammalia; order Carnivora; family Hyaenidae; genus Hyaena; species Hyaena hyaena. The sequence continues at coordinate 633,680 of NW_024081062.1, read as the reverse complement.
CTTTGGGTGAGCACGAGCCGCATAACAGGTGGGCTCAAGCCCCACCTCAGGTGAGCTGGAGCCCTTCTCTGGATGAGCACAAGCCCTGCTTCTCTCTCTCCCTACCTTGCGCTCCCCTCCCCAAAATAAATGAATACAATAAAATTGCTTTCCAGTATCTAAAGATCAGAGACTTCACATGCCAATCCAGATTTTGGACTTCTTGACAAAGATAAGTCCCAGCACCACGGACCTATACCCTTCTAGGCAGTGCTGTCCACTTAGACCCTCCAGCATGCCCAGGACCCCGTGGTCCCTTGTTCCTGGCCCACGGCCACATCCACGTGGCTTCTTCTTACAGGAGTGAAATATCTCTCAGTTAAGAGTGGAGAAATGAAAGATAAGCCAAAGGGGCCCTACATCTCAAGGAAAACTGGAAGAACATAGTTCTTTCTGGAACTGCAGACCATTTCCCTATGTTTAATAGTAAACAAGGTCAAAGAGAAAAGGGGGAGGATGTCACCAAACACACCTAGCCTAGCCACCTGCTGTCCCTGCGGGCACTGAGTCCGTGCAGTAGGCACGTGGGCACCCCCAGGGCCTGGAGGCCCTAGCGAGGGTTACTCTGGTGACGCTTGGCTGGTGGTCCGGGCCAGTGGCGTGTCGTCAGGTGGCGCCTGCAGGCAGTAGGGGTATGCTGGGAGCCATGGCAATAGCCCTCCCAGGAGGAGAGGGAGAGGTCAGTAGCGACGGCACCCACTGCCCAGCCAGGCCCCCCTGCCGCCTTCATGGCCCACCCCTGGACACAACAGCCAGGAAAGAAGCAGCCACACCTTCCTGAGTGTCTGCCCGCAGCTGCTCCTGCCAAGAAAATATCCTCCGTGGCTGCTTCCACGCCTGCAGCCTCTCCCTGCTTTCCCAGCCTCCGTCTGCTCATAAGTAGCATAAGGATCACAGTTTCCTTGCCGCTTACCAGCAGGTGGTATGGGCCCCATTTATTGATGTATTTCATCAAGCCCCATGTGAGTGTCTAGGGACCTGGAGAGGAGCCACAGGCAGCCTCGGTCTTCCAGGAATTGACGGACAGGGTGTGACTTTGTGAGTGTGAATGTTTGAGCGTGAACCTGGGTTTAAGCAAGCGTGTGTGCATGTAAGCTTGTGTGTGTGTGTGTGTGTGTGTGTGTTCAGGAGCAAGTGAGAGCAAGTTAGCAAGTTTGTGATGGTGACATTGCACAGATTCCTGTAGTGAGGATCATGCTGCATGGGGCTTTATAGGTAGTTGATACTGAAATACTTCAGGAAGGGAGGGAGGGAGGGAGGAAGGAAAACATAGGAAGGAGGGAGAGAAGGAGGAAAGGAAGGAAGAAAGGAAGGAAGGAGGTAAGGAAGGAAGGGAGGGAGGGAGGGAGGAAGGAAGAAGGAAAATGTAAGATTTGGGGGGCAGGGAAGGAACTGCTCACTCGGCCTGGTAGAGCGGGCAGGTGGTCAGGGCTTTTCCTCCCAAACAGAAGGAAATTTGGGGCTGGTCTTTGGAGGAGCAGGACTTGCCAGGCAGACAATGGGAGCCAGGCTGGGTGCCCTATGGAGGGGGTTTCTGCCCCAGGGGAGTGTGTAGGGGGCTCAGCTGTGGGAGAAGCCAGCAGGCAAGGCAAGCAGGTGGACCGGGACTGGCTCATGCAAGGGTCTTAGTGTCTGACTCGGTGGTGCAGGAGATGGAAGCAGCAGGCCCCATCTGCACTAGTCCTGAGGTGGCTAGTGCCCTGTGCAGTGCTCAACATGCACAACAGTGATGGCGGCCCCGGCACCCTTGCTGGCTAGGCAGAAGCTCCATGGTCCGCGAGCTGGCATGTACAGTGGTTCAGCCACTCTGCCTCTCAGCACACACCCAGCTGAGTCACAGCTGCTTTTAAATCAGGAAAGAAAACCCCAGACCTTTTAAAGGAGAACACGGTGATTTTTGTAGTCTCTTGCCTGGCTAGCCACCTGGCCTGCCCTCTGGAGCCCTTGGGGTGTGCGGGATGGCCAGCGGCCTGGCTCTGTGCCATCCCTTCTGCAGGAAGGGCAGCCCTCAAGTGGCCACGGGATCCGGGCTTGGAGGGCACCCCGTGCCCCCAGGTTGTTAGGAAAGGCCCGTGTGAGGCTGTGTCACGGATTAAATTTACAGTGTTCAGCACTTGCTCTGATTTCTCGTTTCCTGCCTTCTCTAAATGGGGCTGATCAAATTAAGCCCTGTCAACACCGTGGGCTGACAGGAGGCTGTGCGGGGAACGTGGCGAGCGCCTCGGGGCTGCTGTGGGAGCACAGCAGTGCCGCGTCTCTGGGGAACAGGGGAGCCCCTTCCCTGCAGTGCCTGCAGGCTGCAGCCTTTCAAGGCAGGAAGGACCATGGGAGAGGGATGTGTGTGGTCCACCAGAGCTGATCCGTATCCCCACCAGGACACCAGCCCGCCAGGCTTCTGACCCACCAACCTCACAGGAGAAGACAAGCAGGACGCGAGCCCGTCATCTGTAGGACTGGATGGCATGCCTGGGGCCCTCGCGGGGCTACATGGGAAGCCTTCACCGTGGTCTGCACCTTGGGTCCAAAAGGCTCAGGCTCACGCCAGGCTCCTGTGACTCCTACCCTAGGAAGACAGAGAAAGGCCAGAAAGACAGAAGAGAAGGCGGGAACTGCCTGACATTCCCTGGGAGAGAGGGCAGGGGGCGGGGGCTGGGACACTCCAGGTCCCCAGACCCGGCAGGACTCAGCAGAAGACTGGGGAAGGAGTCACTGCCTTGTGGGGCTCTTCCTGGGCCGATCAGAGGTGTCCACACTGCCAGTGTCCCCTGGCCCCTCTGTGGACTGTCATCATGAGGCAGCTCCCTCAGGATGCCCCCTGTCAGTAGAGCATCAGTGGAGAAGGGTGAGGATAGTCCCTCATCACTCACTTCTGTTCCTTCAGCAGACTCTGGACAGGGGCAGACGTGAGGAGCACTGCTCAGTGCCCCCTTAGACTTGCCCAGTGTGGGATCTTTGGGCTCTTTCTCTCCATTCCCCTTTCTGCTCCACTGCCAGGTTTTAAGTGGAAGGGCCCTGTGCACGCGTACCTTCCTCCCGGGGCATGCACTGTCCGTGTGAAAGTGCAGGGCACCGCATCCCCTGCCACTGGGCAGGGCACCCGTGTGCACAGAGGCCCTGAAAACGGACCCTCGGTGTTTCTCTCCCACCATCCAGTGCACACTGCCATGTAGAGCATCTCAAGTTCAAGTGCATGTCGAAACCAGTGACACAAGGCTCGAGGCCCACGGGGTGCTCAGTGGGGTGAAATCCCAGCCTCTCCAGGTCCTTGTTAGAGCCTCACACCTCAAGGCTGAAAGCAGACAGTTGAGGCGGAGTGTGGGTCTCTGCGCTGCAGGGTCATGGCCGGATGAGGTCCCCTGACACTTAGCAGCCTGCGGTGTACTGGCCCCGATGCCGCTGGCTCCGAGTGGGCCTGACTGAGGCCCGTGCAGGGGGCTTAGCTGGATTCTGGAATCAGATACCTTCCGTGCTGCCCCCTGCCCAGGTGAGGACACGGGCTGATGTGTGAGCCTCCCTCCATCTGCACTAGAGAGAGTCTGTTCCCGGCCCATGGGGCTGCTGTGAAGAATAAACAGGGATGTCCGTAGAGCCCCGATGCCTGATGTGGCTGATGCCATCTTCATCATCAACTGTGGGGGCTCTTCCTGTCTCACCACTGATGAGGGTGTCTGAATTCTCTGTCCTAAGAAGGTGGCTTGGTGGTACAGTGTGGCCCGTCCTGCAGTGCCACTCTGGGTCCTAGCATCAGCCGGGAGGAGCCATGTGACACGTGGCTTCCATGTGACTGGGTTCTGGGTGGGGCCAGGAAGGATGCAGGGGGTGGTGGGGGAGCAGGGAACTCTCCAGCCCTGGGCTGGGGGAGGGGGCTGGAGCAAGCAGCTGTTCATGCATCTTGATCACAGCCTGGCAGGAGAGTGCCTTGGGCAGAGCCGGGCAGCATCTCACACTTCCCACAAGCACGCTGGCACCGAGCCCCTCCTAAAGCCCTGGGACCCCTCCCTGCATCGTGTCACCCACTCTTCATGACACGGGGCTCAGCACAAGAATCTGAAGTTGGCCACTGAAGAGAAATGCCTTGGAACCCGGATTTGGAGAATCTGAAGACCAGGGAGGAGCTGGTCCCTAGGGAAGTGTGAGCTAGGGCCGTGCGCAAGGGGCTGGGGGCAGGTGCAGGTAGCCATAGGCCGAGTAGAGGGCCGGCTTTGTGGGTCAGGGAGAAGCAGGCCCTCCTCCTGGCTTGGGCTGCATGCACGCAGGGGCCAAGGCCCGAAGCGGGGAGTACAGTTTGGTCCTAGAATTCCGAGTGTGGGGTGGCTGAGGGCCTTCCGAGAAGTGAAGCCCTGGGGGCTGCCAAATGTCCAAATCCAGGACTTGAGAGCATAAAGGGGGCTGGCGATGGGATTTCCCTGCCTGTCACACTTGTATAAGCTGTGCATGGGGGATGGGGGGGGAAGCCGCCAGGCCCGTGGCCCCCGACATTGGCCGCCAGCCCCCGCCACTTGTCAGCCTCCCACTTCCCCCACATTTAAAACAAAATCCCAGGGAATCCTCCCTTCTGTCGGGACCTGTGGGTGTCTGTGTTTTGTTCTGAAGTTCACAGTAAATATTTTCATCGAGCGATCTGCCAGTCTCTGCATTGTATCCTGCCATCTGGCCGCTGCCGTGTACTGGGGAGTGGCAGTGCGAAGGTAACTCTGGGCTAACTCCGCTCCCCTCGGCTGACTGCCTGCAGAGAGGATGTTTGGTGCCCTAGAGACCGTGGCCGGCCTCAGGGACCTGCCCTGCATTGGCTGTGCACCGAAACTCATCAGAGCGGGATGCTTTCAGCTCCTGGACCCCGGGGACCTAATTGCTGCCTCCTTGGGGGTAGAAGGGCTTCAGGAGCCAGCAGGAGGGTAGTCGGGGGGGGGGGAGCTGCAAGTGCAGAGGAGCCTAGGCTGTTTGGCTGGTGTGAGCATAGAGTACAGGCCCTGGGAACGGGGCGTTTGGGACCTTCTGCATGAGGGCTGCTGACGGCAGGCCGCTCGTGCTGGGTTTGCAGCAGGAGAGCCAGACTGGTGTTCTCGCTTTGGTCTAGCTCTGCTGTAGGGAGCCTGGGAGGGTCTCAGAGCTCCTGATCATTCAGCATGGCCCTGCTGGTCTGGGCCCAGCCTCAGTGGCCTCAACACCTCTGCTGGGGCCACTGTGGCATCAGGCAGGTCCCCTCACTTTCCAAGGACCGTATCTGTGTGAACGAACAAGGGCTTGACCCCTTTCTCTTGACCACGTACCCGAAATCCACAGTGGACCTTGTCTGTCCCCACTCTGTCCACACTGGGCTTCCTCTGAAAGTAGGAGGTGAAACAGAGCGGCATCATCTGATGCTAATAATCTGAATGATATGGCTACAAAATCAAACGATGGTGTCTAGCTTACTTAGGACAGTGCATGTGATTGTGTGTGTGTGTGTGTGTGTGTGTGTGTGTGTGTGTGTGTGTGTGTAGGATGGTGCCTTTTAGGATTCTTCTGGTTACAAGAGACAGAAATCCAAGTGAATTGACTCAGAGCTGGCTTCAGGCATGACTGGATTCAGGACCTAAACGGTATCACCTGTTCTCTTCATTTCTCAGCTCTGCTTCTCATGGAAGGAGAAGACGCCCAACAGCCTCTGGCTCACATTTTACCCACTTAGTAATCGCAGCAGAGAGCAGAGATGGTATCTCCCTGAATACCCCAGCAGATGCTTGACATTGGGGTTCACTGGCTTGCCTGGGCCATGTGGGTGCTCCTGGGGAAGGGGCCCCATGGCTTTGGCTCCCCCTAAGCGGTGAGGTCCAGGAGTGGCAAAGGTGGTTCATTAAAGGACAATCAAGGAGCCATCCCTGAAGACGAAAGAAGCAGGTGGCCGTATGATACAACTCCGGGTGTGTCTGTAATCTCCAGCAGGGCAGGCGAGTGCTGGGCAGGCCAGGATATTCCCCATGCACCTTGGAGGATCATCTGTTGCCCTGTGCTCTGTGAGGGCATGCTCTGGGGACGGTCCCAGACAGAGAAGCTAAGGGAAATTTCTTTTCCCTTCTCCAGGGTTCCCATCTCTGACCCAAAGCTCTGTAAAGGTAAAAGGGCCTGGACTCGAGGTAATTTATTGACCTTCCAGCTCTTGTGTCTGAGAGTCCTTGCAGCTGTTACAGATGCAGCCCTGATGAACGAGTGCAGAGGGGCTGACCCAGCCCCAGGGCGCCCCCCCACCACCAGCTTCCCCTCCACTTCGAGTCATAAAAACAGACGTCGGATGAACTGTGGCTGCCGGCACTGCAAAAATTAATTCTGATTTGGTCATAAAGCTATAAAGGGCTGGGATGAAATAATCCTAATGAGCTTCTTTTAATAAAGCTCACCAGTGGGTCCCCGTGCTGATGGCCCCCACGGGGCCAAGCCTGCTTTCTGCTTCCCGGAGCCTCTGAAGAGCCTGCCTGCTTCCAAACAGGGCTTTCGCTGTGTCCTGATTATGCTTCTACATAAACATATTTTATCTTAATGATCATCTTTAGGGGAATTTGTAGTCATGGAGGGCTTGTCTCCAGGTTGTTAACAAATGGAGGGGATGACTTTCTTGCAGATGACCTCCCCCCAGGGTGGGGGTGCCAGCGCACTCCTGGAGACCCCAGGCTGCTGGTGCTCGGGACTCTGGTCCCCTGGGCCTGGCCTGCCACTCATGCTGGGGCCTGGTGGTGTTTGTGGCAGGAAGGCTGGGCTGGTGCTCTGGCCTCGGCCTGGCTCTGTACGTGTCATCCTCCCCTGACTGGGAGCACTGCCTGTCATCCTGCTCTATAGGGAGGGTGGTTGTAGGGATTTCAGCATCAGGAAGGGAGACCAGCTGGTTCTCGTCAACGTGCTTGACGGCTGGACAGCAGCAGGGCCCCTGGGAACACACCCAGCCACCCATGTGCTCGCCCAGCAGAGGCCGGGGCAGTTCTGGGGGGGAACCTGGAAAGCACATTGACCTTGGAGTCCAGGGCCTGCCCAGCACGGAGACCATTAAGCTGAGTTTTCTTCTAGCAGTTTTGTGATTTCTGTTTCATCTTCCCAGGCCACCAATCCACCTGGAGTTCGCTTTTGCTTACCATCCAAGGTCAGGGTTTGATCCTCTCCTCCCTCTATAACCAGTTGTTCCGGTGTCATTGAAAAGAGAAACCACTTCTGTCCGCCACTGGCTCACTCCCCTCTCCTCTTCCCCTGCACTGAGTGACCATTCCAAGGTGGTCAAAGGGTATACTTTGGTCAGTGATTTTTTTTTAGTTTTTTCAAAGTTTATTTATTTGTATTATTTGTTTTAATGTTTATTTATTTTTGAGATAGACAGTGTGAGCAGGGGAGGTGCAGAGAGAGAGGAAGACACAAAATCCAAAGCAGCCTCCAGCCTCTGAGCTGTCAACACAGAGCCCGATATGGGGCTCCAATTCATAAACCGTGAGATCGTGATCTGAGCTGAAGTTGGACACTTGACATACTGAGCCACCCAGTTGCCCCTCAAGTTTATTTTGAGAGAGAGGGAGAGAGGGAGAGAGAGGGAGAGACATTGAACATGAACAGGGGAGGAGCAGAGAGAGAGGGAGAGAGAGAATCCCAAGCAGGCTCCAAGCTATGGGCATGGTGCCAATACGGGGCTCAAACCCATGAACCATGAGATCACGAGCTGAGCCGAAATCAAGAATTGGAGCCTTAACCGAGCCACCCAGGCGGGCCCCAGTCAGTGTGTATATTTTTTGCAAAATCAGTATGGCTCCTTGCTGGTGTGTGTGTGTGTGTGTGTGTGTGTGTGTGTGTGTGTGTCTAACTGGTGCTGTGCTGTACAGCTCACTGTGTCTTACTTTCTGCACTTGGCCCTCTGTTTCTGAGATCCATCTGTCCTGTATGTGGACATTAAACCTCTAACGTCCGTGTAGCAGTGTATGGGGTGCACCTGCTGCATTTTGCCCCCTCTTCTGCCCTCCAACTCCCGGAAAACTGTCCAAGCAAAGCTGCCATGAACAGCTCTCAATTGCTTCCTTAAGGACCTGTGTGAGCAGGCCTGTCTGCACACCTTGCCCCTGGCAGTGAAAAATGGCCACAGGGCAAGGGTTGCTATATCCTGTCCTTACGTCGTGGCCCCAAAAGTGAAATCACTGGCCACCCAATGCTCTTACTCATAATTGACTGCATAGCGCCCAGCAATGTGGACATTGCTGGAATGTCCACACCTGCTCCACATCTACCAGTCACCAAACCCCCGCTTTCACATTGCTACCCTGTCCTTTACTAATTTTATCTACTATTTTGTTATTTCATAAGCTACTTACAGTTTATGTATAAATGAATATCAGAAATGATTCATATTAAAACTGGAGGGCAAGCACACACCAGCCATGCAAGGAGGGGGCAGCACTGCCCCCGCTGGACAGGGGCCCCAGGAGGGGGTGAGGAGAACAGTCTCCAGGTCGTGGTCCGACTTCCCTTCGCTGGGAGCTGACGGGGCCCCGTCCGGGGAAGTACTGAGCAAGGTCACACGTGAGTCTGGGGAAACACAGGGCTCTCCACAGTTGGGCGCCCGGCAAGGCTGAGGTGTGCACTGGGCACTGGACAGAAGTACGGTCAGAGGGAATGGGGTGCCCTGTACTTTCCACTTCTGAGCCACCATGGCCTGCCTCTGGCTGCTGGGGAAAAGCTGAGAACTTCTGGGGGTGATACTTGTGTCCTCAGCAGAGCACGAGGGGAGAGACCCTCAGCAGCACATGGTCAGGACCAGCCAAGTCCTGACAAGAATCTGGGCCAACCTCTCCTGGGTGTTCTGTCCTTGGGTTAAGAGGATGGCCTGATGGCAGTGGGGGTATGGGCTTAGTGATGACCGTCTGTCTGTCTGTCTCTTGGGTCACATGGAGGCAGGAGGGCTCAGCTGCCCTCCACATCTGGAACAGAGCTGCTGTCCTGGGATCTCTCCGGCATCCTCCAAGGGATTCCCTCCTCTCTTCTTTTATTTGGTATCCTGCTACCCCATCTCCAATCTTCCACTTTCTTGATTGCCCCTCTTGTTTTGAAGGAGCATGACTTTCAGTAGCTTCTGGAGAAGAGGTGCTGGGCAGATAAAACTTTAGAGAGCTGACACATCTGGAAATATCTTTATTCCACGTTCAGACTTGCTGGAGAATTTGGCTGGGTATGGAATTCTAGTTAGGAGGTGATCCTTCTTCAGACTTCAAAGGCTTTGCTCCATTGCTTTCCTGCTTTGAATTTGGGGAAGTCTAAAGCCGTTCTGATTCCAATCCTTTGTGCCCTCTTCTGTAACTGCTTCCCCCGGTGCCCTCCTGCACCCTGTGAAAGTCTGTAGAATCTTTGTTCCGAAATACCACAGTGATGTGCCATTTTCATCTGTGATGTTGGGTACTAGCTGGGCCCTTCCAATCTGGCAAACACCTCCCCATTATGAAAAATTCTGTTGAATTATTTCATTAATTCTTTTTCTCTCTGTTTTCCCTTTTCTCTCTTTATGAACCTTCTATTGTGTGGATGATACACTAGTCTGGTCCTCTAATTTTCTTAAATTCTCACCCCATTCCCCGCCCCCCCCCCACCCCGATTGTTCAAGTCTCTTTGTCTCATGGTTTTACTTGCTGGGAGATTTCTCAACTTTATCTCTCCAGTCTTTCCACTGATTAAATGGTTTTAACCTCAAAGGACTCTTTTTATCATTCTCATCCTATCCTTGTTTAACGGATGTAGTATCTTTTCCCAGCTCTCAGAGGTTACTGATGATGGGCTTCGCCCACCTTCCTACCTTCCTGTATAGTCTCTGATTCCTCCACTGTCCTGTTGTTTGGTTATGTGCCTCTTCCTGGTCTCCATCCACCATGTCTGGAGTTTCCCCGGGAGAGCTGGTGACCCCTGGCTGGCTATTCATGTGTAACGTTGGGCAACAAAAGGAATGACTGGGAGCTCGATTCCTGTAGGCAGGGGGGAATGTGGACAGTGATACTACCTTTCAGTCTTTGGTTGATCAAATTCTGTAGACAAGACTCTTCCCAATCTCCACCCTGAGAGGTAAAGGCCTGAGCCCCAGAATACTGGGGGTGAATTGTGGAAGGGGGTTAGTGCCTCGGCATTGATTTAGTCCTCGTGGTTTTAGTTTAGTGCCTGTGCTCTCCAGTATACTTGGTGCCTGCAGCCCAGACACCCATTTCCACCTTTCCGAGAGAGAACGCGCTTCCAGACCAATGCCAGTGTTAGTTATTGGGGCTGTCACAAGGGCACGGTGTATGGGCAGGGACTTTGGCACTAGCCACCAGCTGGTCCTGCTTATTTCAATGTGCTCTTCACTCCCACTTCCGGAAGTGCTTGGTGCCTTTGGTGGATTTTATGATGCAGATTGAAAGAGTCTCGTGGTTCTTCTCGTTGCCAGCTTGGGATTCAACTTTCTCTGATATAGTAAGTCCATTACTATGAGACCATCTGCTTTCCAGCCTCCAACAGTTCTGTTAGTTTTTCCTCTGCTGCTCTCTGTGTCCTTGTATGTAGCCTTGTGATTAAAAAAACATCACTTTACTAAAGTTATAATGGGATTTCAGGAAGGAGCCAAATCAGTCGTATATGTTCAATCTATTATTTTACCCAGAAGTCCCTCGTATGTTTGGAACTGCTTTTGGACTTTGTATTCAGTACCATTGATCTGTCTCTCATGACACCAATGTCACTATGTACTAATATTTTGTCATACTAAACATTAGCATATTGAACATATAAACAACATAAACATATTTTGTAATATGTTCTGTTAATTTGAGAGGTAAATACCCCCCATTATTATTATTTCTCAAGATTTTTCTGGCTTTCTTTTCCTATAGTCTTCCAGTTGTATCTTATTTTGTTGGGTTTTAATAATTCTTTGATGGAGGTTGTGTTAAATTTGTAGATGGATTTGGAGAAGAATCAAGTTGCCATCCAGGATAGCATTGTTGTGTCTACATTTATTGAAGTCTTCCTTTGTATTTGGGAGGAGTTGTAGACTATATTATACAACTCATTGTGTGGTCTTTATACATTCATTGTTTTTTATGCCTAGATATTTCGTGGGTTTTGTTGCTGTATTTGAGAAGCCCTTTTCCCTATTCTCTTTCCTAGCTAGAAAGAAAGGCATTGGCCTTTGCATACATATTTCACATCAAATGAGAAGTATCTATTCCTTGTAGGCCAGGCAAAACTCTCCTATAAAACATTTTAGGTTTTTCTTAGACTACTTTTTCAGTTTTTGCTAAGGTTTATTCAGGTTTTCCACACTGAGCCATTGATTAGAATTTATATCCTCTGCCTAGCTTAGGCTTATTAAAACTGTATCTTTAGTTTCTGGTGTTTGGGGTTTGAGGGCATTTCCTCTTCTTGTTTTCTCTGATTTTTATCTCTGTGGTGGTGACTGTGGACATGAGTTTTGAGTTTTCTTGCTGTCCTTCTACATAGTCAGATATGGAATGTGTTTTGTGTGTGCCTTTTCAGGGCACGTTTTCTGGGCGTGGGGCTTCAGCACTAGGTTCTCTTAGTAACGCAGATCCCCAACAGCCCTGCCTCACATTAATCTAATCCATCTATTGTTTTCTGGAATAAATGTATAAAAACACACATAGAACTGCGATTTGTCTATGTTTCCTTGGATCAGGTTGAAGCTTTATTAGGTTTCCTATCTTTTATATCTTCTCAATGACTTGATCCGTTTGTCCCATTAATGGCTTGGATTATATTTTATCTCATAAATAGTGTTTTGCTTTGCTTTTCTGTGGTTGTTGGCAATCACATGGTTCCTCATTGTTGTCCCATTCTTCTGAACACCCCGGGTCATTTTATCTTGGCTGTGTCTTGTGTAAGCAACCTAGAGCTGGATTTTACGCTAGCTCACTTTTGTTCTTGCTCCCCCAGCCCAGTCTGGTCTCCTTGGCCCTGCTGCACCTGCCTCTCCTCCCAGCCCCGCTGCTGGGCCCTGTGCACCCTCCCATTGCCTCTCTGCCCTGCTGCACCTGCTATGACTTGTAGGGCGCTCAGGAAGCCGAGGCACCCAGGACCCCATGGCCCCTGTCTTCCAGGGGGCCTCTCTCCAAGGCAGAGGAGGCCGTTAGTGCCCAAGAAGATTCAAGATGAGATTGGAACCGCAAATGGTGGTGTGTTTTATGAAAGAAGAAGACAAGATGCCGTCAGGGAGATGTTGGGGGAGGGGAGAGCCTCTTTTAATTAGGATGAAATAAGCCTGGTTCCCCTGAGGAGGTGACATTTCAGTTGACACCTGAAGGATGAGAGGGAGCAGCTCCAGTGAGGGGATGATCATTCCATGGATAGGGGACAACAGTCTTCTCTTGTCACTGAGAAGGGGTCTTCTCAAGGCTCCGTGCACCCCATGCCCCGTAGATGTGCAGCCAGCTCCATGGGGGAGGCAGATGGGGACCAAATGTGTCCCTGAGGCCAGTGCAGGAGGGCTGTGGACCCCTTCCCTGTGGCCTTTTGGAGGACCCCTGCTGGGCCTGGCGGGGAACTCTAACTCCGCGCTGGATCGGCAGCAGCAGAAAGGGCATCCCCAATGAAGAGGTCTCAGTGCGGCAAAGCCCTGCCTGTGGGATTTGCAAACCCCAGGGACAACAAGCACGCAGGTTCCCTTGAACCTATAGAACCAGCATCTACCACATGATCCTTCTGAGCCTTTGGCAGACTCAGGACCCAGGGTCTCTTCTCCAGGCCAAACATTTTTGTTTCTACCAATTTCGGTTTCCTCAACCCATCCCTCAGTGCTGGTAGAGTATGGGTACCGCTCCGGGATGTGTTAACAACATTGGCCCCCGTGGCCCCGAGCTGGGCCCCAGCTCCTCCTGGGCTGCATGGCTTATCTAAGTCACTTAATCTTTCTGCTCCTGGGGTTCCCTGATGCTAAAATGGGGACAGTAATGAGGACAGTGAGGAGCCTCCTCCTTGCTGTGGGGATCTGATGGTTTGCCCCTGTCCCCACCCCCACAAGCGGGACTTGGTGCAGGCGGCACCCTGGGCTCCACAGGCTGTGGGTGAGCTCCACCTCTGGGACCCACTGCTTCCCTTGGAGGGCGGGCGCTTTGGCGTTCCCTGGGTGCAGTTCCGTTTCCCCTTCTCCTTCCCTGTCCTTGAGTCTTTGGGGCATCCCGCCTGATCCCCTCTGGAAACGCCAAAACTGGGGACAGCTCTTGGAAGCTTCTTGCCTTGTCATCCTTTGCTTGAGACATGAGAAAAAAAAAAAAAAAAAAAAGAGCCCTAGCTGCCATGCAGAAGAAGGATTTCCCCTGGCACGGGGAATGCCAGGAACTCAAGTTCCCCATAGTTAGGCATTGGAAAGGTAAGGTCCTGCCTCAGATGCCTGCAGTCAGGGGAGCCTCGGCCTGCGGGATCCAGGCTTCTGCTGTCTCCCGTAGATCAGCCACCTGTGGGGACCAGCAGCTTCTCGTGGGGGGAGGCTGTGTACAGAGCAGGAGATGGGCAGTGCCGACAGCTTGTTATCCCGGCCCGAGCCAGTAATGAGGGATGGAGCAAAGGGCCAGGTGAGCTCTGTGTGACTGTGGCATAGTACGTGGGCTGTAAGCATGCAGGAGCTCCAAAGGAAGGCGGGGAGAGTGGCCAAGAGCCCACCTTCAACCCCGAGAGACCGAGAGGGACAAAGGCCTTTAGGCCAGGTAAGCAACCCGGTGCACGGGGACAGGCCCAGAAGGCCAGCGTTGGTGTCGGGGGGTATGAGGTAGCTGGCCCAGGACCAGACAGGAGCCTGCCCCTGGTTGGAGCTCCCTGCAGTGGGACGCGGCTTGAGGGACAGGCCTGCTGGCACCAGGGTGTGGTCGGGGTCTCTGCACGGCCTGGGCTTCCCGTCGTAGGGAAACTGAGGAGACATCTAAGACTGACACAGAGGAAGGGATGTCAGCCTGGCCGCTGGGTCCTCTCCGTGCTCACGTGGCCCTAGGCCTGGGGACTTGGCAGACCCTTCTGATCTTAGGTCCTGCCAGGCCTGAGCAGGGCTGAGGCCTCCAAGGGCTGGACTGCAGGGCAAGGCTGTCACCTGCCTCTCCCCATCTGCACTTTGACCTTGGGCTTTGGGGCATCCCTCCAGGGCTGGGGGCTTGGGGGAAGGTGTTCTAGAACATAATGTCCCAGTCACCCCCCAGATACTCAAGATTGAAGTAATAGCTATCACAGGAACAATTGTGCTGGAGGTGAAGTTGGCATTTCTGTTGCATCTTTAGAAAAGGTTGCTGTTTTTAATGGACCTGTAACATAAATTTCACTAAAAGCCATGCTTGCCTGGCAGATCCGGCTACAAGGTGTGTCCCAGCCAGCCCAGCTGGCCCAGAGGCAGCCCCTTCTACCCTCCTGCTCACTGGGAACATTGGGAGGGGTCACTGCCTGGCAACTCCCAGGGTCAGGGGCTCACTCTGATGCCTTCGGGGACCGGGAGGGCAGTGAGGGCAGCAGGCCGGGTGCCCTGGGGACGTGGGCCCCATGTGTCCCTCTCCAGGCATGGCTGTCGACCCACAGCCTAGTGCTGCCTGCCCATTACCTCCCCCCAACCCTGTGACCCCCTGCCCTAATTCCTCAAGAGAAGACAGCTCTTCTAGATTTTGTTGAACACGAAATCTCCCAATTCTGAAATATTGTTAACCCAATGAGGTATTTTTAAAATGCCGTGTGGCCCTAATAAGCGCTTCTGTGGTCTGGTTTCGCCCAGGGACCACCCATCAGTGACCCTGGGCTTGACAAAGGCAGAGGGTAACATCTAGCCTCTTCCCCAGGGAAGAGTTGTTTTTTGTTTTAATGGAAATTACCATTTTTCTGCTTCCCAAGGTGGTTCTGAAGGTGAGCTGTCCCTGCTTGTTGGAAATGCAAAGAAATAAATGTGTAAAAATAGAGTAGCAATTCCTCAAACCCCCTGTCAGATTTAAGTAGCTGGTGTCTCCTCTGGGAACGGCGAGGATGGCCCTGAATCATCCCCAGGCAGCCCAGCAGATGATCAGCTCTGCATGGGCACTGCCTGCAGGCTGCCCTACCCATCCCTGTCCCCGCCCCTGGAGGGGACCCTGGCCAGTGCCTGCCATGTGCGTGCGTGTGCATCAGGGTGCACCGGGGGACCGCAGGGCTGGAGCAGGGGACGTGAGGACCACGGGAGGAAGAGGAATGCAAGTGGACGCTCAGCCCTGTCCTGACTTAGTCCTCTGCTCTCTCTGAGCCCTCTCCCCTCTGCTTCTCCTTCATCTCCTTCACCGCCCTCACCTCTGCCTTCCCTACTTGCTCTCTGTCCCGTGGCCAGGTGGCAGGTTTGTGCCTCAAACCGATCAGACAGCAGGTGCAGGGGAGAGCGCTCCTGGCTGAGAGTCAGCCGTGCCAGAGTTTCATCAGTCTTTCTGTCTGTAAGATGGGGACACAGAGCTGTGGTGCACACCACAGGGGACCGTTTGTCAGCCCGGATGAGGAGAGATAGGCACAGGGCTGAGTGGCAGGATGGGGCCAGAGGGCAGGCTGCCTCACCTGACTCTGAGCTGCCCTCAGAGGCCCGATTCCGCCTCCGGCGTCGGCTCTGCACTGCTGTGACGCGGAGGGTGTTCCAGCTCCTGTCTGGAGGAGACAGCAGAGGAGAGGCTTTGGGGACAAGTGAGGAAGACTCTGTGGAGAGGTGGTGCTGCAGGGGTGCCGACAGCGGAGCTGGGCTCTCAGCCCCACCTTCAGCTGCAGGGGCCCCAGGGCCCAGACACCACACCCAGGGTTACTGGTGTTATGGTGACCTGAGGTCCTAGGCCCTTCCCAGGGCAGGTGTCCAGGAATGCCAGGGAGAAGCAGGACCCCGGGGTCAGGTACCCGGCACAGACCCAGATACCCGTACAGGGATGTGGGGGGAAGGGGGAGCTAACTGAAGGTTTGGGCACTGGGACTTAACAGGCAGTGTGGTATGCAGCTGCCAGCAGTGTCAGGGGTCAGCCTGGTCAGTTCAGCTGCAGCCCTGAAACGGGGTCGGGGGTGGGGAAGGACTGGGTGCCTGAGCTCTAGCCCAGGATGGGCTCCAGGCCTGGTGGGAAAGAAGAAGAGAACCAGGGCAGATGCCACAGCTGTGCAGACAGCGAGATGCCATTCTGGGGCCCTGGGCCTGACAGACCCTTGGCTGAGGCCCCTGGGGCCCCCTTCCCCGCCCAGGCAGACTGTGGAGTCCTGATCCCTGCACAGTTTAGTCAGGTAGCCACCCATCTCCTCAGCCTGTGACGAAGAGTAGGGTCAATTCACCGGGGTCGGGGGGAGAGGGGGCAGGAGTGCTCATGGGTGGTCTTGACTCTGGACAGGTGTGAGTGGGCCCGGAGATGAGCGGCCTTGCTTCAGTGGAAACAGGTGCTGCCTAAAGACATGCTGTGGGACACACACCACCAGGGCTGGGCCTTCATCTCCCTGCTTATAACGCGGTGGCCACACAGGGGAGGCCAGCCCTTCGGCACCCAGGCGGCCCTTCTCGGGTATTCAAGTGTGTGAAGGGGTGGACAGAGCTGGCCCTGGTCACGCACGCTCCTGGCTGGGCTCGGCCTCTCCATTCACTGCTGGGTCCCAGGCCCGGGCTCTGCGAAGGCCAAGGAGTTTGTTTACATGTTGCTGGGTCTGAGCCTACTTGGCACTCACTTTGCCCTCTCTGAACCCATGTTCATTCTCTGTAAAATGGGGATAGTTCAGGTGCTGTGGGTTTTCCACAAGACGACGGCCAGGCTCCTGCCGAGTGGTATCCAGGTGGGGATTGGCCTTGTCTCAATGCACCTGGCAAGCCTGGGCTGCTACTGCAGATCGTGTCCTCTGTCCTTTCAGGGCCCCCCCCGGACAGCCTGGATAGCCTCAGCCGTGCCCTGGGTGTCCTGGAGGAGCGAGTAAACAGCTCGAGGCGCAGGGCGCGAAGGCATGCGGCGGACGGTGACTACAACATCGAGGTCCTGCTGGGCGTGGACGACTCTGTGGTCCAGTTCCATGGGAAGGAGCACGTGCAGAAGTACCTGCTCACGCTCATGAACATTGTAAGTGGCGGCCGTGCTGGGGTGGAGCGGTGGGGCTGCCCAAGAGGGCACCCAACTGGCCGGTGGGCAAGACCCCCCGGGACTCCTCAGACCCCAGTGGAGAGGTGGGCCAGGGGCAAGACGGGCCAATTGCTGGGCAGAGAAACCCCTGCCCATCTGCCCACCCTCCTCTCCACCTGCATTAGGTGAGTCATCGAACCTCTGGAACCCAGCGGGGAACCCTCTCATCCCCAAAGTAGGGCAGAGTCAGCTTTGCAGAGTGTATGTTATTTTGTTTTATTTATTTATTTATTTACTTATTTATGGAGAGAGAGACCGAGCACAAGCCGGGGAGGGGCAGAGTGAGAGAGGGACACAGAATCCAAAGCAGGCTCCAGGCTCTGAGCTGTCAGCACAGAGCCCGACACGGGGCTTGAACTAAAAAACCATGAGATCATGACCTGAGCTGAAGTTGGTGCTTAACAGACTGAGCCACCCAGGTGCCCCAAGCATATTTCATTTTGGAGACTGTTGTCATATTTAATCTCATCTCACTTTCGAAATGTACCTTTAATGTAGTGAAAACAACAGTAATAATAATTGAGCTCTTACTGAGTGACTACATGCCAGGCCCCCATGGGCACTTAGCGTGTGTTATCTTAGGCAACCCTCACACTAACTCTGTGAGAGAGTGGATAGAAAAAACTCTTGCCTGCCTTGAACATATGTGCTCTTCCCCAAGAATTACACTGCCTTCCAACCCGGCTGAAAGTCCCGTGGAAGGAAAAGTCTCTGGTTTCTGTACTCACACCAGCTCTTCTGACACCAGATGTGTGGGTTTTCCCCACTGAGTGCTTTCGACACTAACTACCCAGAGTTAGCACGGACTCCACAGGCAAGGGCTCAGTCCAGCAAGACTGGCCCCACCTCAGATGCCACTCACAAGTCCTGGGCTGTGACCGGTACAACCTGGTCAGAAGGCCCAGCCAGCCATAAATCAGGGGTTCCCATGACCCTCTCCTTGGGCTCAACTGTTTGCTTGGGACGGTCCATGGAACTCAGGAAAGCCCTACTTTCTATCGCTGGTATAGATAAAGGATGCAACTCAGGAACAATGAAATAGAAGAGATCCATGGGGCAAGTTGGTGGGAAGGGGCTGAGAGCTTCGCTGCCCTCCTGGGCACACCACCCTCCCAGCACCTGGGCGTGCTCATCAGCCTGGAAGCTCTCAGAACTCTGCACTTTATGGTTTTTGTGGAAGTGTTATTGGCCATGGGTGATTGAACTCAATCTCCAGCTCCTCTTTCCCCCTAGGAGCCCAGGGTAGGGGGCAGGGGGGCAGGGGCAGTGCTGAAAGTTCCAACCTTCTGATCACCTGGTTGGTTCCTCAGGCAGCTGCTCCCCCATCCCCATCCTGAAGCCATCTAGGGCCCAGCAAGAGTCATCTCGTTAGCATAAACTCAGGTACTCTTGAAAGGGGCTCGTTGTGAATAACCCCTGTCACTTGGAAATTACAGGTCTGTGTCAGGGACTGGGGGAGAGACCAGTAGATATTTATTCTATGTCACACTTCGGTTAGTTAACGCCTGGCCCCACCATTAACCTGGTGTGAAGGGTCCCTCTGTCCCACACACCTGGTGCTGCCTGAGCCAGTAGGAGGAAGTCTAGAATTTCCTCTCGTTTTTGCCAGTTAACTTCAGTTTATTCATCTCTACCTTCGTGATCCGATGGTATCCCAACTTTGGGTAAGAGAACAATTTGGTTAGTTTCTTGGAAAGCCTGAGAAATACAAAAATTCCTACAGTGAAACGTATTCTATCATAGAAAAAAAAAAGTATTTTATGAGACAAATTGGAGGAGCTGAGGAAGAGTAGTTGGGTCATGTCTTTTTTCCCTGTGGCACCCAGCAAACGTTTATTGGACACATGCTTGTCCTGGGGCATGGCCAGCAGCCTGGGTTCCAGGGGGAAAGGGGGGATGTCTGCCCCCCTAACCTGAGCTCTACCTCCCAGTGTGGTCGGGGAGATGAGGTGCCCTGTTTGAGCGTGTGCTGCCCTGACAGTTAATACCCATAAGGCCCCGTGTCCTCATTTAGGACTGCGCACACCCGAGAGAGGGTCCCCAGGGGCTGATGGAAGTCATGCCGCTTTCCTGGTCTTGGGAAGGAGGGAAATGGAGAAATTGTGAATAAGTGAGAAAGGATGAGCTTCCAGAGCAATGTTGTCCAGCGGAACCTTCCGCAGTGCTGGGAATGCCCACGATTCTGCCCTGTCCAGTGCCCCTAGCCGGCCCCTGAGCACTCAACATGGGGCTGACATGATGGGAGAACTGACTTTCTACCTTATTTTATCTTCAATGGAATTTTAAAATTTTAACTTAAAAACTTTTTTTCACGTTTGTTTGTTTATTTTGAGAGAGACAGAGAGAGCACAAGCGGGAGAAGGGCAGAGAGAGAGGGAGAGACAGAATCTCAAGTAGGCTCCACACTGTCAGTGCACTGGGTCTGGAAGCTGTGAAACCATGAGATCGTGACCTTAGCTGAAATCAAGAGCTGGACACTTAACTGACTGAGCCACCCAGGCACCCCTAAAATATTTTTTAATTGTGGTAAAATACATATAAAATTGACCACCTTCACCATTTTAAGTGTGCAGTTCATTGGGGCGCCTGGGAGGTTCTGTCGGTTAAGAGTCCGACTTCGGCTCAGGTCATGATCTCATGGTTTGTGGGTTCAAGCCCCGCATCGGGCTCTGTGCTGACAGCTCAGAGCCTAGAGCCTGCTTCAGATCCTGTGTCTCCCTCTCTCTCTCTCTGCCCCTCCCACACTCACACTCCCTCTCACTCCCTCTCTCTCTCTCCCTCTCTCAAAAATAAATAAACATTAAAAAAATAAATAAAGTGTGCAGTTCAGAGACATTAACTATGTTCACAGTCGTGCCACTATCCCCCAGAACTCTCTCACCTTGCAGACCTGAAACTGTCCCCATTAATCGGTAACTCCCCACTGTCCCCTCCCCCAGCCCCTGGAAACTACCCTCCTACTTTCAGTCCCTATGGTTCTGACTACTCTAAGTACCTCATATAAGGGGAGTCATGTGGTACTTATCTTTTCATGACTGGCTTATTTCACTTAGCTCAATGCCTGCAAGTTTCGTCCACGTTCTGGCATGCGCCAGGATCTCCTTCTCAAGGCTGAGTAAGGTCCCGTCGTGTGTATCCTCTGCCTTGTGTCTGTTCATTCATCTGTCGACAAGCACTTGAGTTGCTTCTGCTTCTTGGTGATTGTGAATAGCGCTGCTTTGCACATGGGTGTGCAAATATCTCTTCATGTCCCTGCTGTTCAGTATTTTGGGGTATATACCCAGAAATGGAATTTCGAGATTATATGGTAGTTCTATTTTTTTAACGTTTATTTATTTTATTTTTGAGAGAGAGAGAGAGAGATTGCTCACGTGAGCAAGTCGGGGAGGGGCAGAGAGAGAGGGAATCACAGAATCCCAAGCAGGGTCTGCGCTGTCAGCACAGAGCCCGATGCAGGGCTTGAACTCACAAACTTCGAGATCATGACCTGAGCGGAAGTCGGACACTTAACTGACTGAGCCTCCCAGGCGCCCCTGTGGTAGCTCAGTTTTTTTATTTTTTGAGGAACCTCCACACTGTTTTCCACAGTGGTGCACCATTTTACATCCCTTCCCAATCTCTCCCCATCCTCATCAGCTCTTGTTATTTTTGAGAGTAGCTGTCCGGTGGTAATTCAATTCATTTGTAATTAATGGACATTTGGATGAAGATCACCACTGTAGCTAGTGGCCACCGTAATGGACAGTGGCCCTGAGACCCCGAGGGTCTGGCTGACATGGAGCTATGGCCGGAGCCCCGGCCAGGCCTTCTAGGGCCGGACCTCCCTCTCCCTGTAAGTACACAGCTGGTTACGGAGCTTCCCAGCCCTGGAGCCAAAGCAGCAACGTGGAGGACAGATGTGGCGGCAGCTGGCCCGGACTGCGCTCCAAGTGAGGCATTTGGTCAGTGTGAAGAGAGCCAGGGCCAGGGCCAGGGCAGAAACACTTGCAGCATCCGAGGCATGGGGGCCAGCCCTGGATGGACACAGCCTGTCCCCTGTGGAGGACCAGGGGTTCTGGTGGGGGTTCTGAAGGCAGGCTCTGGGGAGAAGCAGGGGCCGAGGTGGACAGGAGGCGGGGATGGCTGGACCCTGGCAGCTCTAAGCAGGGCTGTTTTTCCTCATTGTTCAGGGTGATTCTGCTTGCAGAGCTCCCTTCGGGGCCCCTTTGTGGAAAAGTCTGGGCTGGGATGTGGGGCTGGTGTGACGTAAACATTTCAGGTTCCTCTGATATCCATGTGCTCTCTTCCTTCCTCCCATTTACCAGCCTCCCTTGTACCTAACTTGCGGCTGTGTGGCTCGTTTTATCTAATGGCCTGTATGGAAGGAAGTGATGTGTGTCACCTCTTGGGCAAGGCAGTTAAGAGCCAGTGTGTCCCTCCCCTCTGTTTCTTTTCCCTAACACAGTGACCTTGGAAGCCATATGCCCCAGTAAGTGCAGGGACAGAATGGGGCAGGACCCCCCAACCTCCGCTGGACTGTGATATGTTTAAGGAAACACATCCGGCTTCACTGTGTTTGCTGCTGATGTGGTGGAAACTTTGTTATGCAGCAGAGCTCATCCTGTGCTGACTAATACACCTGACCCTTGACCATTCCATCAACAAATGTTCATTGGGCATGTCCTGTATGTCAGGGAAGGGGTATAGCCATGAGCATGACAGGACACAGCCATAGCTTACATTCTGGTGGGGGCACAGAGAATATTCAGGTGAAAAGAGATGATTTCAGATAAGGACAATGAAAGAAATGAAATAGCGAGATGGAGAAAGGAGAAGGGCTGGGAAACATGGGCCACGTTATGCAGGTGGTCAGGAAGGACATGCATAGAAAGTAACATTGCAGCTAAGACCTGAATGATAGTGGATGACTGTGGGAAGAGGCAGGATGGAGTGTTCAGAGAGAATGGGCAGTGCAAAGGCTCTGAGGCAAGAATGAGGTCAGAACATTTGAAAGCGTGAGAAAGGGCTGGTGTTTGGGAACAAAGGGCCCAGGTAGGAAGGGAAGTTGCAGGTGAGCAAGGCCAGTCACTGGATGGTGAGAGAGACTTGGATGTGACCAAAAGGGCCGTGGGAAATCCCCAGAGGTGCCACTTCCTTCCTGCATTTATGGGCCAGACATTTTATTCATTTTTTCATAGGGAAATGGGAATTAATCAATCCATCCCTCTCTGTATCCAAGACTCTCTGGAGAGTGAGAAGGGTTGGAAATATTTGCTAAACATCACAAGAGTCATCTGGGTGCAGAAAATGTCCTACGGCATTCAGACCCCCCACCCCCACCAACCCACTCCAGCACCTCCTGCCAGGTCACTTCCTTCCTTTCCTCCCTAAATCCAGAAACTAACATTCTTTGTTTATTAAAAGATCCTGTATTTGGGGGGACCTGGGTGGCTCCATCACTTCAGCATCTGACTTCAGTTCAGGTCACGATCTCACTGTTCATGGGTTCAAGCCCCACATCGGGCTCTACACTGACAGTGTGGAGCCTGGAGCCTGCTTCAGATTCTGTGTCTCCCTCTCTCTCTCTGCTCCTCCCCTGCTTGTGCTCTCTCTCTCTCTCTCTCAAAAATAAATAAATCTTTAAAAAAAGATACTGTATTTAACAGAGACAATATAATTATTTATGATGTAAAATGAGAATATAAATCCAGCAGGTACTTGAATGTTTTCACCTACTGATTATTGCCTATTACCTCATTTTAACGGTGGCATCACATTGCATCACATAGCATGCCATTATGTAACCAATTATTGATAGGACATAGTCACATAAAATTTATTTCCCTATTAGAGGTCAGATCGGCCACTAGCTGAAATGAACATCCTTACAGCTAAATCTATCCTTCATCCACTACCGTTTCCTTAAACTGAGTCCCTAAAAGTGTAGTCCCTGGTCAACAGGTGTGGGCATTTTAAAGCTTTCTGTGCCAGAATGTTCTCTCTTAGGGTTTCATCTATTCATGCCCCACTGAGCAAATGCCTGTCTCTCTTCTTTCTCCTACCACTGAGTCCTTTTTAGCTATAGTAATTTGAAAGCAATAGCTGGGATATACTTTTTGTCTTGAAGTTGTATTTATCTGATGGTAATGAAGTTGCATCTATAACATTATATATATACTTTAAAACAGCAGTCATCTTACATGTTTAGGATTGGTCTATTTATGTCCTTTATTCTATTGGGAAATTAATTTCTTTCTGTTAATTTGAAGAACATTTATATTTGAATAGGCTCACTTTTTGTCTGTCATGTGAGTGGAAAATATTCTCTGTCGTTTTGTTTTTTGCCCTTTATTTTGTTTTGGGGTGGTTTGAGATGGTTTACATTTTTGTGTGTAGTCGTGTCCTGAGATCTTTCTCTCTCTGGATTTTCCCTTGGGTGCCGTGTTTGGCACTTCACGCCCTTCCCCAGACGTCAATCTTCTGCAGTTTTGCCCTGGTCACCCTGGCCGACGCCCATGGCTTCTTGCCAGCAACCATTTCCCAAACCCGAGGCCTCGCACTGACCACCTGGCCATTCTTGCCAAGTTCAGCCACATCAATGACCCAGAATGTCTCTGATTACCAAACTCATGGAGCCCATGCTGAATGAAAGTGTGGCTCTCTTGTTTGAAGATCAGGAAAAAGTGCCCTAAAAGGTACATATAAAGACTTTTCCTTTTTCTGTGGCCTCTGTCTCTCAACTTGTCAGGATTTAAAAATCATCTACTGATTGTCGCTCTAAGCAATGAAAAATTAGAATTTTAAAGTATTATCATGAACTTACCTTTATATTGTACAAAGCTTATTTTATAGTATCATTGTTTTTTAAATGTTTATTTATATATTTTGACAGAGAGAGCACACAAGAGCACATGCGCCTTTGCAGGGAAGAGGCAGAGAGAGGGAGAATCCCAGCAGGCTCTGTGCTGTCAGCATGGAGCTTGACTAGGGCTAGGCCCCGTGAACCGTGAGATCGAGACCTGAGCTAAAATCAAGAGTCAGACGCTTAACTGACTGAGCCACCCGGATGCCCCGTACAAGGCTTATTTTAAGTGCAGATATTACAGCATTTAACTTGGACGCGGAATCACCAAAATTAAACAGATTTGTATTTCATGGTTCATGAGGGTGCCAGAAGTTCAGACAAAACACAAGCCAGACTCAGAAAGGTTGGAAGGAGGAAGAAGGAGCCTTCAGGAATGGAGCCAGCAGAGGGAGTGCTCTCGCAGATTCTCACAGGCGCCCCGGGTCCCAGCCAGCTACACGAGATATGTCCTCTGGGCCTGACGGCCGCTTTGTCCCCTGACTGCTGGCCCTGGAAGAACACTTCATGCTGGTGCCCTGGCATGGGGTGGGGTCTGGGGACACTGAGCCTGGCACTTCCCCCTTCCCTCAGGCCCACCGCCGCAACCCAGGGAGGGCTGTCAAGGCCTTTTACACCTTAGCATCTTGATGGGAGTGCACGAGAGGCTCGCCTCTACCGAGACCCGTGTGGGGCTGCCTGCCCTGCGCGGGACCACCACTGCCGTGTCCTGGCCCAAGCGGCCACGGGGCCGCCCACCTTGCACTTGCATGCAGGCCCCTGCCCAGGGCAGAGGGTGGCAGTGACCACAGTGCAGGGGGTGGGAGGCCAAGGCCTTGTCCTGTGGAGGTGGGACCACTCGTGAGCCAAGGCCTCACCATCCCGTTGGATTTTACTTACAAAACACACATTCAAAGGTGAAATGATGAAGAGTGTCAAGACAGCAGAACATTAAACCCCAAGTGCGGGGCCCTTCTGGGTACGGGCCCTGGCCGCCGGCCCATGAACTCAGCAACATGAGCCCTGCACTGAGACCCCGCTGCCCGGCCTGACCACGTCCAGACACCTGATGTGGCCTGTGGTTCCTGCTTCGGGCCCCGTTCTCCGTGGCCCCTCTCCATCCTCTGCTTGTCCAGAGCTCTCAGCCCAAAGCTACACACACTCTCAGCTTTCTGTCCAGATGAAGACAGCTGTGCCTCAGAGGCTGTTGGGGCCAGATCATGGGCAGTGGCCTCATCCTCTGGGGCCCTCACACAGGTCTTTAGCTCCCAAATTCCAGAGCTCCAAAGGTTGCTAGCAAACCCAGGAAGAGGCCCCGTCCCTCGGGCCCAGGGGCCCTTGGCCGAGTCAGAGAGCCTGCGAAGCCCCTCTGAGGGCTTCTATCCACCGCTTGTGGGAGGAAGGGCTTCCTTCCCAGCACTGGGAGGGCTGTGAGGGCAGAACCGTGAGCCGTGAGCAGAGATGTGGGCTGTCTGGCCAGGCCGGCTGCTCCAGGCCCCCTATTCCCGCACCGCGGCTGGGCCCCACCCGGCCTCCCTGCTTAGATGTGGCTCTCTCTCTGCCACATCCCATTCCTGCTCCTCGCAGCCTTCAACCGTGGCTCATGCTGTGGCCTCCACTGGACCCAGCATTGGGAATGAGGAGCTTCCCTCT
Source organism: Hyaena hyaena (assembly GCF_003009895.1). NCBI lineage: Eukaryota > Metazoa > Chordata > Mammalia > Carnivora > Hyaenidae > Hyaena > Hyaena hyaena. The sequence continues at coordinate 608,072 of NW_024081062.1, read as the reverse complement.
GCCCAAGACTCCCCTCTTCCACAGGCTCTCCTAGTGCCCTGGAAACCACTGTCCTGTTTCCCCCTTTCTTCTTAGGAAAATGCTCCCCCCCAAGCCTGGTGCTCCCAAGCTGGGCTGCAGTCAGCATGCCTGAACATGCCTGCTGGGAATGTTGAGGAGTCACCCCGTTTTCACAGGCCTGCTCTGCCAGTCCTTGAACTGGTCCCTGCCTCCAGGCCTGGTGTGTGACAGCGTGTGCCTGGAGGCAGCCCCCATGTTCATGGGAGGCCCAGTTACCTTCCCAGGTGCACATGATGGCTTTCCTCCCGGCTCAGGTGAATGGGAGGCCAGGGACAAGCACCTTCGGGGAAGACCAGAGCCATGATTCAGTTAAGGGTCCAATTTCAGCTCAGGTCATGATCTCACTGTTCATGAGTTCAAGCCCCATGTCGGGCTCTGTGCTGACAGCTCAGAGCCTGGAGCCTGCTTCGGATTCTATGTCTCCCTCTCTCTCTGCCCCTTCCTTGCTAGCACACTCTCTCTGCCTCTTTCAAAATAAATAAACTTAAAAAAAAAGTAGAGTAAAATTTGTGACAAGACTTCAAGAAATCTACAACTTGGGGCCAAGACCCAGGAAGCCTTCTCGTGTGGGTTTTGCCTTTAGCTAAAGCACTAAAATATCCTGCTCTTCCCTGAGACACCAAAGGCCTTGATGTGTTGCTTGGGGTCTGAACATCCACAAAGATCTGCAGTTTCCTATCTGGGCTGCTGGTCCGTTGTACTCCTTGTGGATGTGAGGCCGACCATTGTGGTGGGTGATGCCTTGCCTCAGAAGGTGGCCCACAATCCTCTCTTTACCTCTGGGTATGTCTTCTGGAGGCCGCCCAGGCCACCCATGTCTGCTCTGGAATTGGCACTGTTTTTGGACGGCCAACATTTTAAAACATCAATTTTCTGTTAAACTAACCTTTGGCATATTTCTACTGAATTAAAGCAAAATTCACATGATTTTTCCAGATAAACAGAGATGCTAAAGGCTGCCAAAAATACAACCCAAAGGCCAAATCTGGCCTGTCATCCTTTTTTTTTTTTTTTTAAATAAAGTTTCGGGATATAGCCATACCTGTTCACTTGCGAATTGTCTGTGGCTGCTTTTGTGTGATAATAACAGCCGAGCAGCTGGGACAGAGGTAGGTGGCTGAAAACAGTCACTCAGTGGTACTCATGAAATATTTGGTATCAGGCTCTAAAGAAATCTCCCACGTGCTTTGTGCTCACCTTGAGTTGTGGCCCCAGCACTCTGGAGTTGACATTCACATCCCGTTGCATCTGTACACTGGGTGTACTTATTTGTGAAGCACTTGGTAGAGAATAGGACCAGCTGTGGAGTCAGAAGCAGCTGCACCTGAATCCTGGCTTTTACCAACTGGCAGAGCTCTTGCCTTGCCCTGCCCTTGCTTTCATCATCTTTGAACCTTCCACACACTCTAAGAACCCATAAAGGCCAGCACAGTCCCTAGGAGACAAGGTTCCCCTCACCCTCAGCAGATCTCCAGTCCTCTGCAGCTGGAGCAACCCTTTCCTGCAGGCCATCGTCAGGGACCTTGCCCTTGAGCTGAGCTCCACTCCTCTCCCTGCTCAGACCTCAGTCCACCCCCAACCCCGCCTTAGCCTTGCCGGCTCTGTGGACTTGTGAGGTCATTCTGGGGACTCTTTTTCAAGCAATTAAGTGAGCCGATCTTAATAGCCATGTTAAAACAGCAGAGTAGGAAGAGCAGATTTCTGGGCAGACAGCGCCGTCTCTCCCTGCTGTGTTAGCTGCTTATGTTCTGGAAGAATTCCTGAGCCCCCAAAGCATCCCGTCTGCTGAGGGCAGACACACTCCCTAAGCCTACTGAGAATGTGCACTCCAAAGAAACTTCCACGCTTTCCTAATAGAGGCCATACCCTTTGACCTCCACACCCCCCCCCCCCCCCCCCCCCCCGCCAGCACGGGGACAATCCCCTGTACAGTATGTTCTTAAACAACTTTTGTTGAATGAATGATCTCTCTCTATGCCAGGATTCAGATATTTTTCCTCTTTTCTTTTCTAATTTAATCCAGAAATTGGCCTGGGTTTATCAAAGCCTTGCCAGGGTTTGCAAACAATCAAAGGCATGCAAACTCCCTTTCTCACCAACTTCCAAGAATGTTGGGGCCGTGTGGCAATGGTGGGGAAAGCAGTGGCAGGAACAGAAATGTTTTCTGTTGATCCCCCCGGGACAGAGCTGGGGGAGGGTGTCCCCTTGTGACCAGGCCCGGGAGCTGCAAGCTAGCCAGGGTGAAGGCAGTGCCCCAAGTCCCCATTCACGTGTCTCTGGCTATGATTTCTGGGAAAGAGAAAAACAGCTTTGAAACCAGACCCTGAAACCTGGTTGCCCTAAGTTGGAGGCAAGTAGGCAGACAGAGCTCGCAGGCAAAGGGGGACACATATGGGCTTGGCCGTAGCACAGGGTGGGAGAACGGGGAGCAGAAGTTCCCATGGTTGCTCAGCAGCTCCCCAGGCCCTGGGGGCTGCTTGCACCCTGGGCTGCAGCAGGGCATTCTGGGTACCGCTCTGCCACCTCGTGTGTGTCCCACTGACCTGAGAGCACGGCCTGTGCACTGCTAGGAGGTAGAGTTATCGGGGTCAGTGGTGTGCGTGAAGCTGATAGAATGCCTAAGAGAAGGCACATCTCACAGCTGGCAGGACAGGCGGGGAGGCATCAGCCCAGGTGAGGTGGCTGTGAGCAGGAGGGGGTGGTGGGGATGGGGCAACAGGAGAGGGCATGACCCCCTCCCCAGAGATCCCCTTCTGGGTCCCACTCACTTGTGGTCATGGAGGAATGAGCAGACCCACTGTTGCCAGCTCTGGGGTTTGTTTGGTTTTGGTTTTTTTTTTTTCATGAGAAACTAGAAATCCAACTTTTATGGGAAATCTAATTATTTTTCAATGTCAGCAACAAATTGAAATTAAGACCTCACACTGCACAAGTGAATCAGAACATGACCACAGGACATAAGTCTGGCCGGTCAGCTGGTGGACGGTTCCTTCTGGCCAGGAAGAAGGGAGGCACGGCCTGCCCTGCTGTGTCCTGTAATGGGGGATAATTAGTGCCACCTCCCAGTGCTGTCGTGAGCATGACTCGAGTGAAACACCGGGAGAGTGCTTTCCGCGGAGTGCGGGGCCCATGGAGGGCATCCTGAGGACGCGAGCTGTTCCTGGCTGTGTGTTGGTGCAGTGGGTGCTCTCTGAACCCCTGGTCTAAATTGGGCCACGTTCTGGGCACTGAGGTACAGGGGCCAGCGGTCATGTCCTTGTGCTCAAAAAAGTTGGATCGTGCGAGAGGTGGGAGCAAGGAAGGGAAGAGTAATTGTACCCTGGTTAATACATGTGCTGATTGTGCAAATATGCGGCATTCTGGGTCACAGGGAAGAGTGCCTCCGATGAAGGCCACTTGAGCTGCCCCTAATGCAGAGGCTGGGGTTAACGAGGAGAGGAGGCTGGTGTATGCCACTGTTGCTGCAGGTGTAGGACAGCATGTGCAAAGGTCTGGTGGCATCGCCACATCATAGCATGAGGTCGGGACCCCCTGGGATGTAGGGTGCTGGCGTGAGGCAGGAAATGAGGTTGGCCAAGCCTTTTGCGTCAGGCCAAGGGGCACAAAAAGGAATGATGCCTGGGGTCCCACCATAGTATGACAGGGGAGCCATGAGGTTGGTTTGAGATCTGAAAAGAGAAACTTCTCTCTTTAAGAGTTTGGGGCTTATGCCTTATGTTATGGGAAACGCCTCCCCCCACAGCGTGAGGTGAGGAGACTGAGTTTTGCCATGTGAGGAGTCACTCACCTGCTGTCTCTACGTTGCGCCCAGTGGCCCGTGAGTTCGCTCTGCTGGATAAGGTCACCAAGGCTCAGAGAGGCCTGCTGGTGCGGGGGGAGGAGGGGACATGGCAGACGGGGATTCACGTAAGGGTGGGAAGACCGGCCTTCAGTGGGGAGCTGGCCCAGGTGCCTGGCCCCTCCCCGCCGTCCTGGCCTGAAGAGCGAGTACTTCCCATTCCTTGAGGAAGAGCCAGGCACGTTCCACCTTGGCTGTCTCTGGTCTCCCACATTTGACATCACGAGCCCGCGCCCCAGCCTGTTTTCCATCTACTTCCCCTCTCCTGGTATTTTGCCCCGGCTTTTCCTTCTATTGTGTCTTCCTGTCCTAAGATTTGCTCGCTCGCCCACACAGTCGCCCACTCGGGACATGTTTACAGAGCACCTGACCCGTGCCAGACACAGCCCTCGGTGCTGGAATGTGGGGGTGGGGAAGCCTGGGGAGGAGGAGCGTCCTACCTGCATGGAGGTCACATTCCAGTGGGGGCGGGGTGGACAATAGGCACCTGCCTCCTCCCATGCCCCGCCCCCCAGCCATGATGATGTAAGAGGGGGAGGTACCTTGGTCTGGCCTTACCTCCGCCTCTTCCTCCCTGAGGAGTGTGGAGCCCTGCGCTCACCCCCAGGGTTCTGCCAGCCGCCCTCCCTGCCCTCTGCAGGAGGCCGACTGACAGACGTGGGAGTCTGGGAGCAGCTCGTCCTTGGCCTCCCTGGGGAGAACCGACCGTTGTCAAAGCAGGAGTCCGCGTCATTGTGGACAAGGAGGTCCAGGCGTCGTCACTCCTTGGTGACAGCTTGCGGCAGCTGCGGACCTTGTCTCTGCAGACTCTGGCAAGGAGGTGACAGCCGGGCCTTGAAAGCAGAGAGTATGACACTGCACGGGGCTCCTGGTCTGAGCCCCCACTCTCGGCCTGCCTGCTCCGTTCTGGGGTACGGTGCAGGGTCCTGAGGGGTCCTCTCCCCTGCAGCAGGGGTGCGTGGTGTGTGTCTCAGAGGGTTTAGGAGTGCATACGAAGGTGTCACACGCTTAATGTCAAATTCAGAGGGTCTGCTTACCTGATTTGCATGTTCCACACACAGCAAAGGGCCAGCATGTAGTAGGTGTTGAGTAAATGTCTTTTGAATAAATGAGTGAGTGAATTCTCATAAAGTGACGATGGTCCTACAGACTCCCTTAAGGTTTTTTTAATATTTATTTATTTTTCAGAGAGAGAGAGAGAGAGAGAGAGTGCAGGGGAAGAGCAGAGAGGGAGACACAGAATCTGAAGCAGCTCCAGGCTCTGAGCTGTCAGTACAGAGTCCAACGTGGGACTCAAACTCACAAACCTCGAGATCATGACCTGAGCCAAAGTCGGACGCTTAATCAGCTGAGCCTTCCAGGCGCCCCCAGACTCCCTTAAGAAATATAGACTCAGGGCACCTGAGTGGCTCAGTCGGTTAAACATTAGACTTTTGATTTCGGATTTTGGCTCAAGTCATGATCTCATGGTTTGTGAGTTTGAGCCCAGCACAGAGCCTGTTTAGGATTCTGTCTCTCTCCCTCTCTTTTTTTTTTTTTTTTTTTTTTTTACAAATAGTTTATTGTCAAATTAGTTTCTACATAACACTCAGTGCTCATCCCCAAAGTGCCCTCCTCCATGCCCATCCCCCCCTCCCCCCCACATCCATCAGTCCTCAGTTTTTGTCAGCATTCAAGAGTCTCTCATGGTTTGCCTCTCTCCCTTTCCCCCACCATTTCTGCCCTTCTTCTCCCCCTTGTTCCTCCGTCAAGTTCCTCCTAATCCTCCTATACGTGCAAACATATGATATTTGTCCTTCTCTGCCTGACTTATTTCGCTCAGCATAACACCCTCAAGGTCCATCCATGTTGCTACACATGGCCAGATTCCATTGTTTCTCATTGCCATGGAGTATTCCATGGTATAGATAAACCACATCTTCTTGATCCATTCATCTGTTGATGGACACTTAGGCTCTTTCCATGTTTTAGCTATTGTGGAGAGTGCTGCTATGAACATTGGGGTACATGTGCTCCTATGCCTCAGCATTTCTGTATCCCTTGGGTAAATTCCTAGCAGTGCTATTGCTGGGTCATAAGGGAGTTCTATTGTTAGTTTCCTGAGGAACCTCCACACTGTTTTCCAGAGGGGCTGTACCAGTTTACATTCCCACCAACAGTGTAGGAGGGTGCCCGTTTCTCCACATCCTCGCCAGCATCTAGAGTCCTCTGATTTGCTCATTTTAGCCACTCTGACTGGCATGAGGTGGTATCTCAGTGTGGTTTTGATTTGTATTTCCCTGATGAGGAGGGATGCTGAGCATCGTTTCATGTGTCTGTTGGCCATCTGGATGTCCTCTTTGGAGAAGTGTCTGTTCATGTCTTCTGCCCATTTCTTCACTGGGTTGTTTGTTTTTTGGGCGTGTAGTTTGGTGAATTCCTTATAGATTCTGGATATTAACCCTTTATCTGATATGTCATTTGCAACTATCTTTTCCCATTCCGTTGGTTGCCTATTAATTTTCTGGGTTGTTTCCTTGGCTGTGCAGAAGCTTTTAATCTTGATGAGGTCCCAACAGTTTATTTTTGCTCTTGATTCCCTTGCTTTTGGGGATGTGTCAAGTAAGAAGTTGCTGCGGTGGAGGTCAAGGAGGTTGTTTCCTCCTTTCTCCTCTAGGGTGTTGATAGTTTCCTGTCTCACGTTCAGGTCCTTTATCCATTTTGAGTTGATTTTTGTGCATGGTGTGAGAAAATGATCTAGTTTCATTCTTCTGCATGTTGCTGTCCAGTTCTCCCAACACCATCTGTTAAAAAGGCTGTCTTTTTTCCATTGGATATTCTTTCCTGCTTTGTCAAAGATCAGTTGGCTGTATACTTTTGGGTCCACTTCTGAGTTCTCAATTCTGTTCCATTGGTCTATGTGTCTGTTTTTGTGCCAATACCATACTGTCTTGAGGAGACAGCTTTGTAGTAGAGGCTGAAGTCTGGGATGGTGATACCTCCCGTTTTGGTTTTATTTTTCAGGATTACTTTGGCTATTCGGGGTCTTTTGTGGTTCCATACAAATTTTTGGATAGTTTGTTCTAGTTTTGAGAAGTATGCTGGTGCAATTTTGATTGGAATTGCATTGAATGTGTAGAGTGCTTTAGGTAGTAATGACATCTTAACTATATTTATTCTTCCTATCCATGAGCATGGAATGTTTTTCCATTTCTTTGTGTCTTCTTCAATTTCCTTCATAAGTTTTCTATAGTTTTCATCAGACAGATCTCTTGTATCCTTGGTTAGGTTTATTCCGAGGTATTTTATGGTTTTTTGTGCAATGGTGAATGGGATCAGTTTCTTGATTTCTCTTTCTGTTGCTTCATTATTGGTGTATAAAAATGCAACCGATTTCTGTACGTTGATTTTGTACCCTGCAACTTGGCTGAATTCTTGGATCAGTTCTAGTAGGCTTCTGGTGGAGTCTGTTGGGTTTTCTATGTAGAGTATCATGTCATCTGCGAAGAGTGAAAGTTTGACTTCCTCTTTGCCAATTCTGATGCCTTTGATTTCCTTTTGTTGTCTGATGGCTGATGCTAGGACTTCCAGCACTATGTTAAACAACAGTGGTGAGAGTGGACATCCCTGTCGTGTTCCTGATCTCAGGGGGAAAGCTCTCAGTTTTTCCCCATTGAGGATGATGTTAGCTGAAGGCTTCTCATAGATGGCTTTGATGATGTTTAGATAGGTTCCTTCTATCCCAACTTTCTCGAGAGTCTTTATTAAGAAGAGATGCTGTATTTTGTCAAATGCTTTTTCTGCATCTATTGACAGGATCATATGGTTTTTATCTTTTCTTTTATTGATATGATGGATCACATTGATTGATTTGCGAATGTTGAACCAGCCCTGTAACCCAGGAATGAATCCCACTTGATCTTGGTGGATGATTCTTTTGATATGCTGCTGGATTCGATTTGCAAGGATCTTGTTGAGAATTTTTGCATCCGTATTCATCAAGGATATTGGCCTATAGTTCTCTTTTTTTGTTGGATCTCTGTCTGGCTTGGGAATCAGAGTGATGCTGGCTTCATAAAATGAGTCCGGGAGTTCTCCTTCGACTTCTATTTTTTGGAATAGCTTGAGAAGAATTGGGATTAATTCTGTTTTAAATGTCTGGTAGAATTCCCCAGGGAAACCATCAGGTCCAGGGCTCTTATTTGTTGGGAGATTTTTGATCACTGATTCGATTTCTTCTCCCTCTCTTTCTTAAACTAAAAAAACATAGACTCTACCTGTCCAGGGAAAAGACATCCCAGAAAGTCCTCATCCCTTCCTAGATGCTAGAAGTTTGAATCATCTGGTCATCAGGATGCATGGTTTTAATTTCAGCAGATTTGCTAACTTGCTCTCAAAAGCCTTTGCCCCAGTTCCCACTTGTGCTTCTGTGGGTGTGTTTCTCAGTTTCTCTGGGCCTCAGTTTCCCCACTGGTAAAACAGGGGTAATAACGCTCACTTGCAGGGTGTGGGAGGTGAAAGGCAATGACGTGAGGAAGCGCGTGGCACAGGGCTTGGAAGGCCACCGCTTCCCAACAAAGTGCCACAGCCATTCCTTGGTCGGTGACATCTGCCAAAACAGCCCAGCTCTTGTCCTCGAGCAGCGTGGCTGTCGTGGAGACATGCTCACCCTGCTTTAGGTCAGGAAGGAGGACAAGGGCCTTGTTGGCCGGAGGCACAGCCCATGCCCTCCACCCGATGGGGAGAAGGTCACAGCCGAGGGGAGCCCGGAGCTGGTGCCATTCCCTGCAGAGGGGACCACACCCGAGACTTGTCCCCGGAATCGGAGATGTTCCGGCCTTCAGGGCAGGGTGGCCTTCTGAGGCAGGGTGCTCAGGCTGTATCCTAAAGTTTTCAGACCTAACAGGCTCTGGGCACTGAGGATAGACCAGCCATGGACGCAGACGAGACCCCAGTTCTCGGGCACGGGTGCAGCGGAGGGAGAGGGCGGCTAACCAGCCAACAAATGGGGGCATTCGATACGGTGATGGTGCCGCAGAGGAAACAGCCCGAAAGGGAGCAGCATCTGAGTTAGCACAGCCAGCCCCGAGGGAGTGTCCTCCAAGCGAACGTGGGACACGGGGCACAGCCTGGGGAGCAGGTGACAGCCAGTGTGGGGCGGGGCATCGGTGCCCTCCTTCCTGCCCAAGCCTGGCGACAGGAACTCTCTCCCTTTGGTTGTGGGCTCCCCGTGAAGCACAGGGTGCGGGGTGCCTTTCTGTCTTCTTTTGTCTGCACTCGGTTCTGGGCGGCTGGTCTGAGCCTGGGCCCCGGGCAGTTAGCACACCGCTCGGCCCCTGGGGGGCTCAGTGACTCGAGCGGATTCTGGCCATGCCAAGGGCCACATGCCGCACGCAAGGCCAGGCCTTTTCCTCCCGCATTCAGGGTGGCTCCTTACGTTCAGGTGTTAGGAATGGTGCAGAACCGCCAGTGAATCACTCTCGGGGAGGGACGTGTCGGCGGCCCACAAGCCTGGCAGTGAGTATATTGCCGGAGGGTAGGATTGGACCAGAGCTTCTGAATTTTGCTGGCGCCTCCAAATTCCTCGTGAGCCCCGCCTGTGCCGGGGACACAGGTAACCATCTAAGCTGTCCTGCTTTTCTCCATCTCTTCTGGGTCAGTGCCTCCCATCACATGGAGACCCCCTGGGACCCTAGTGGCAGTGGGGAGGCTGGTGTGAGCCCTCGCCATGGGGGGGGGGGTCAGGTCTGGCCCTGGGCTCTCTACCTGGATGGCTCAGATGTGCTGGGCCCCACCTGGTCCAGGTCAGTTGCGGGGATGCCTTGTCCCCTCTGCAGCCTCTCCCAGCCCATAGCCAGCCACTCTCCACCCTGGCCAGCGTGAGAGAGGAGGGTCTGGAGCCCATCTACACCCCTCTGGGGTGGGGGTGGGGTCAGCTGGTACTCAGAGCAGTTCACTCAAACCAGCTCCCCCACCCCATTCCTCACCTTGCACTTAGTGCCACATTGGCAACAGACCCCACTCTCATGATGCAGTTTCTGCTCAGAGCCCAAGTGGGAAGCAGGCCTGTAGCCCTCACAATCTATGTGCTGGACCTGAAAGGTGTGTGGGAAGCAGAAGCGGGTGGGGCACCATGACCTGGCTCTGGCTTCCTACCTCGCCCTCAGCCCCTCCCGTGACCCCCTTCATCAACCAGGACACTTCTGTCCCCAGGGCTTCCCATGTGCCATGACCAGCCCTCCTCACGAATGGCATTTTCCCTCTCTTTCTTTGGGTCAAAATGGTGATAGGACAGCAGAAAAATGTGAATCACAGTAGGAAGGGGAAAAAAATCATTGTTTTCTGATGACATCGTGGTGCCCGGTTGGACACTGGTGACAAAGATGACATCCCAGGGGCGGAGGTCATGCCTCTCAGACTCCGAGACTGGCTAGGGAGGCGAGGATGCCGCGAGGTCTTTCCACCGTGGGCCCCACCCCAAAATGCCTCCTCTGGAGGAGACTCCATGGGGGTCGGAGCCCCAAGGCTGTCGGTCAAGTGCCGAGGAGCTCAGGGGAAGGCCAGGCACACAGGCCATGTCCCCAGGCTCCCCGGGGCCATGGCAGATGCCCGCAAGAATCAAGATCCCTGCCTTCTCTCTGCTCCTTCTCTCTCAGGGGCATCCAAACAGTGGCCTCTGCGGGGGGAGGGGGCGGGGAGGGAGAGACACCAGTCCCTGGCCTATGGCCTCAGCAGTCTGTCCCTCCCTTGTTCTGCAGCATTACCCCCTTTCTGATGAGTTGTTGGCCAGTGAGTGGGAAGGTCAGGCCCCACAGGGTGGTGTGGCCGTCCCTTACCACCTGGCAGGGAGATCCCCCCACCCCCCGATGTGGGGGACACACACACACACACACACACACACACACACACACACGGCGGGCAGCAGCGTGGGCTTTGGAAAATGCCTGGCGGGCACTCCGGCGGCCCAGAGGAGAGCCCCTGGTGGGCCCCAGAGTGAAGCCTGGGCGTGTCCCACATGCCTGGGGTTTTGCTAGATGCTTTAAGTACAGCGTTGAAGCCGGTGCTGCTAACACCCTGAGCGATGAGGCCCCGCATCACAGCGGGCCGGTGGCTGAGCCCATGCTAGACCCCATGCAACCCGACAGAGACAGGCGCGGCCCCGAGCAGTAGTTAGCATCGACGGACCTGTTTCCTAAGAGGGGTCGGCTCTGTGCCTGGTGAGCATATGCTGGGCCTGCCCTGGGCTCTGGGCATCTGACTGAAGCCTGGGAGTGGAGGGGGTGATACCTGTGGAGGTATCCCCAGTGCCAGCAGAGGGTGGCCTGACGTGGGCCCAGGGACAGGAACAGTTTGGCCCTCGCTGGAGGAGTCTTGGGGTCTTGAGGCCGGGACCTGGGACTCCGTGTTGAAGGAAGACTCTTCCCCGCATCCCATTTTTACTCTCCGGTCTGAGCCAGTCCTGCCCATTTGCATTTCGTGGCAGTTGGATCTTTTGAGCAGCGGCTAAGCTAGCATCGTGTTTGCTCTCGTGTTGCCTGCGACACCCTGTGGAGAAGCCAGCGGGGCAGGAAGACCTGCAAAGGGTGTTTGTTCTCACGATAAAACCAGGCACTTGCCGCCCTGCTCATGTGGCAGCAGATGCGCACAGGCAAAAACAGTGTGGCCTCTGCCAGGTTGGCCCACGCCTGCTCCTGAGGGTCCTCAGACCAGAGGATCCTAAATACCCCCAGAGACGCCACAGAGCACCATGTGAGCCCTGCTTCCTGAGGCCTCGTGACGGACTTTTCCGGGCCTGGCTTGCTCCCCAGTGTGGTGCCAGGAGAAGCTTGGGCTGCCCCGCCCCGGTTTTCAAAGTTCAGCACAGGGGAAGGGGTGATGGGTTTCCTGGAGGTTGGGCACGAGGGGGATCCCCACCGGCGGCTCTGCGTACAGGGAGCCCCATCTCCTGGGCCTGGCTTCCCTGCCCCCTCCCGTCCCCAGATCCTTCCAGCAGAGAGAAAAGTCACCTCTGCCCAGCAGCCTTAGGCCACCTGCCAGGGCTCCCGGGTCGCCAGGGTGGAACTGTGCCACAAAAGAGGCAAACCTTTACATTATCATGCAGAGCTTGTGTCCTTCTTCATTGTCTATTCCAGAACAGAAACTTGGCCTCATCTTTGCATAAGCAAAAGGCACATCACAGTGTATTTCCCCCAAACAAGAGAGCCGTTGGCCTCTCTCTGCACAAGGAAGGGCTGCGGCTTTGAACATTTTCCTCTAAGGTTTAAAGATTCCAGGATCAATTTCTCAAGACAGGGCTCAAGGACACTGTCCTGGCTTCCCCTCCCCCTGTGGTCTGGGCAGAGGAGAGCAGCCTCCCCAGCACACAGGTCTCCCGGAGGGCGGGGTGGGGTTGGGGGTGCACTTGGGCACGTAGCTAGGGTCCTGGTCATTACAGGGCACCATGGGTCTTGCCACTGTCACACATTTTTGCCTATTTCCTATCGTTCCACATTCTCCGAAGTTACTCACCCATTGATTTATTCATTCATCCACACTGTGGGGACACAGCAGTGAGCAAGGAGGAAGGGTGCCTCTCCTATCAAGCACAGAGTCCAGACTTGGAGCAACTACTTTAGTGGGTACTGTGAGCAGGGACAGTCAGGTTGGGGAAAAAGCATGAGAAGACAGAAGGCACTGCAAGTGCAAAGGTCCTGAGGTAGGGATGGGCTCTCTGTGCAAGACGCATAGAGGCCAGTGGCTGGACCACAGTGTACAAGGCCAGGACAACCTGAGAGGAGGTGGTAGGGCTTCGATTTTATTCCGATTGCAATGAGAAGGCGTTGCAGTGGACGGGAATTAAGCAGGAGGGTCACTGCCCCCCCCTGCTTTGAAACACATTTATTACCATGACTTTGTTTTCTCAGATGCTCTTCAGATATTTCAAGAATTCTGGGGCCAGAGAGGGAGAGAGGGAATTCCAGGGATGAATCATTGCACAAGAAGCTGGAGAGAGCAGCCAGGCTTTGCAGAAGGCGGAGCTGTGAGACTGGGGCCTCCCAAGCAAAGTAGCTGAAGGCGAGTACAGAGCAGCCAACCAGGGCCAGCTTAGAGAGGGCTCTGAGTGCCGGGCCAAGGGGCCGGGGCTGCTCCTGAAGGCACTGGGGAGCCATTGAGGGTTTCAAGCAGAGGAAGAGGAGGCCAGATCTGCTGAGCAGTGACCGTCCTGAAGAACGGTGCGTGGGGCTGTGGGCAGGACAAGAGGCAGAAATGCACCCGGGAGCCCCTGTTGCCTGCCTGCCTGTCTGGGAGATGGGATTGGGGTCAGGGGAGGAGACGGGCGACGTGAGAGAGATGTTTGGAGCTGACTTCCATCTTCAGTGACCCTTTTTGCCACGTCTGTCAGCTCGGCAGAAATGTTGTAGCTGTGTTCCTATTAAGGAATTTTACTCATCGGTTCCCAGTGGTCTCCATGCCCAGGTGGGTCCCGGTGGCTTCTAGCATCTGTGCGGCATCCCCTGGGGAGTGGAAGGCAGCTGGGTCCAAGGGCTGAGGCCACTTTACAGCCCCCTGAAAAGCTGGCATCACCCTGGGGGGCAGGGCAGGGCCCACGCCTCAGGCCAGTGGAGGGGGATGGTGGTGGGGGTCCCTCTCCTCAGCACTGCCCCACATTCCCTGAGAGGTGTTGTAGAGGGAGGCCAGGGCACGGCCCACTGCCTCTCCTAGAGGAACAGACCGTATGGAGAGGTGTCCCCCATGGAAGGGACAGAGGCTTCCTAAGGGAGAAACCGTGAAAGGCTCACTGCGGTTGAAAGTGACTGGGGATGGGGCTGCCAGCCTGACCCATGGCCTGGCCTCCTTCCTGGCTCTCCTACGGGTGTGCCTCTCCACAGCCCAGCCCAGCCGTTGAGAGCTTGGAAGGTAGGGGCTCCCCTGTCCCGCCCCCACTTGGTGGCCAGACACCCCTCCCCAAGCAGGATGTGGGGCCTCAGCCTCACAGAGCTTAGCGCCGAGCGGTGGAGTCCCTGGGGTTCTGGTCACCCCCTGTCCCAAATCAGGAGTCAGGGTCAGGCCCACTCAGTATCCAAGGACACGGGACACCTTACCCGAAAGGCAAGGGGCTACCTTTGGGCACAGTGGCAGGGGCCAGGGGAGCAGGATGCTGGGCCCTGACGGGCAAGATCTGGGCCAGGAAGTGGGAAGGGGACCAGCCCTGCGTCCCCTCCCTCCCTGTGGGGGGACCAGCAAGCACACCCTCACTCAGAGCCTCAGCTTACCCTGTGCTCAGGTGGGACTGACTACCTCTCATTCTGCCTCCAAAGACTGTTGAGAGCAAAACATGATCTAGATACTTCTGTGAACTCAGTCCCCAATCCCTTCCGAATATCAAAGCAGGTTTCCTGTCTTTGCAAAGATTGGAACACCACAGGCTTACAGCCCCACTGCGCACTCGGGGGGCCAGGCCCCCTCAGGGTGCACCCCTAGGCCAGCTCTGAGAGGTGCAATTAGAGCATGGGCCCTGGAGAGGCACTATCAGGGTGTCGAGGGAGCCTCGAGCCCCTCATTTTCTGGGGTTGCTCTGAGAGACGACCCCAGGACATTTTCCTTCCTGACTCCGTGCAGAGTGGACTGCCTCCATTTGCCAACAAGGGGTTGAGGCTGAGCAGGCCCAGGGTGTTCCCCCAATTCTAGGCCACGTCACTTCTCACATCTGCTCCTTCTCTCCACTCGTCCCCAAATCTGAGCCCCAGACTTGACACCTCAACTGCTGTAATAGGCACTTCAATCTACGGTCCATAAAGGAGCTAGAGTAATCTTTGTAAAATGCAGCATCATTATATTTCTCCCAGGGCTCTGTATCCTCCATTGCTCTTTGAATAGAATTAGAATCCTTCTCACTACCTGAATACCTGTGTAGTCTGGCCTCAGGGGCCCTCTCCTCTTGGCCCAGTTCTTAGACCCTGCTTCACTGCCTCTGACCCCAGGACATTTGCACATGCTACTTTGCCCAGAGCACTATCCCTGCTTTACTGAGCTAACTCCTTCTCATTCCTTATCTCTGAGATGAAATGCCACATCCTTTGGGAGCCCACCAGTCCTCATCAGGGCGGATTCCCCGTTAATATGCCCTCAAGGTTCTCTGCCTATCTCTCGAGGTCTTCATCAGCATCGTCATGATGGTGGAGCTGTTTTTGACAGAGAGCCAGCTCCAGGCTGGTTCACTGCTGAATCCCAAATGCTAACATGATGCTTAGCATGCAGTGGGGCCAATAACTTTCTCCTGGGTCTACTGGGCACCTGCCCAGGTCCATGGAGAAAGAGAGTCCAAGGCCAAGCAACTCTAGACCCCAGGGAGTAGTGGGCCCCATGAAAGGCCAGGGTGGCTGAGCTTGAGAAGGCCCATGGCCAATCTATCAGAGGCTCAGTGCCGGGCTGGAGCATTACACACTTGGCAGGATGGACCAAAGCTGAAACGTGAGGGAAAAGTCAGCTTTTTCTAGTTCTTATATTTGACACCACCCTCACTCCAGGACAGAAGGGGAAAATGTGACCCAGCCCATGAGAGGTGGCTCAGGCTTTTCATGTTCAGAAGGCTTTAGGGGGAATGGTCAGGTCAGAGGGTAGGCTCTGACTCTGGGCTTGTCTCAGCTCAGGCTGCTCTAACCACATACCACAGGCCGGGTCACTGAATTTCACATTAATTCCTCATAGCTCTGGAGGCTGGAATCTAAGATCAAGGTGTCAGCCAATTTGGCTCTTAGTGAGGTCTCTCTCCCTGACTTGCACAGGGCCTCCTTCTTGCCATGTCTTCACATTAGAGAGGGAGGGGGTGGAGATCAAGAGAGAGAGAGAGAGAGAGCACTCTGGTGTCTCTTCCTAGAAAGATACTGATCTCATCATAGGAACCCCCTCCCATAACATCAGCGAACCCTAATCACCTCAGAGATGTCCCACCTCCAAATAGCATTATGTTGGGGGTTAGGAACTTGAGGGCACGCGATTCAGCCCATACCAGGGCTGTTCATCTCCTGTCCTCCTCCCTCGGGGTAAGGGTGGTGCATGGCCTAGCCACCCTGCATCTGCACACATCTGTCCCTGCATGCTCTGCCCTGGGCAGTGACCCTCCAGGCTGAGGCCCTGTGGTTGGGCTCACTCAGGGTTTATTCTCTCTGCCGTGGCCACACAGCGTCCGCCCTCCTCTCCTGCAGGCCAGCACTCTCCGAAGCCACCCTTTCTCCATATGAACCTGTCCCTTCTCAGGTCCCGGACAGCAGAATCGAGCCCTCTCTACTTTTGGCTTCTTTCCAAATATCGGGGCTGTTTTGATGGTCTCTGCCCTGTTCCCCACCCCTCACCTCTGACTCGCGAGACATGGGCTGGGGGTCAGGGGTGAAGGAGTAAACTGAAGCCTAGCCATGCCTCCCGGTCTTTCTCCCCTCCTTTCCTCCCTCCTGCCCCCTCCAGCTGCAGCGGGACCTCCCCATGTAACCGCCTTCTTGGCTTCCACACCATAACTTCCGGTCAAATCTGCGAGCCAAATTGGCCGGGCTTTGCCTGTGAGAGATAAAGCCATACTTTGGAGACAAAAACCCCTTTCTCTCTTAAAAACTGGCTTTTAGAGCTGTCGTCTCACTGTAGACTAAAAGAATCTAGTTTGACCCACATTTAGGGGGCGCACCCTGCCCCCCCTCATGACCTCATGGGGAGGCGTCGGGCAATCAGATTTAGCGGTGATGATAAATGTGGCCTCTTGCCGGTAAGCTTTGTGAGACGGGGACTGTCATCCCAGTTTTCAGAGGGCACGGCACAGTGCGGGCGGGTTGCCAGAGGGACACACCCCCTCTCCACCCCCCCCCTCCCCCGGCTCTACCTCTACCTTGTCAGCTGCAGGTGGTCCTCGGGTCTGTAGCTCCCGCTGACGCCTCCCTGGTTGTCTTTCAGGTCAACGAAATCTATCATGACGAGTCCCTGGGGGCCCACATCAATGTCGTGTTGGTGCGGATAATCCTGCTGAGCTACGGGAAGGTGAGTGAGCCTCCCCCACTCCCCCATGTCTGTGGGGTGAACGGGCCCCTCCAGAGAGGCACGGGTCTCCTTTGAAAGCCAGAATCTCAGTGCCCGTCCCCAGCTGCCCCGTGGTACCTGGAAGAGACAAGAAACTCGTTTGCCACCCTCGTGATCCCGGTCCCCTTTCGCCTCACCCTTGGTTTTACAATGCAGGTTTTGTTATTATTCAGGTGTGGGGGGGGTCAACCGATAATCAGGAGGTGACTGCCATGGAAAAGTTGGTTTGTCACTCGCTCAGGGCCACCGGGCGGCACCAGGGCAGGTCAGGAGGTGGAGGGAGTGGGGGACTGTGTTTCCACAGGAAAGATGGGGTGCGCCAGAGTAAGCGGGTGCAGGACTGGTCAGCGTGGATAATTCCTGCAGACTCTGGGCCATGGGTGCTCAGTGCCTGCCCCGGGTGACACGGGCAGGGTGGTGAGAGCCCGATGAAGGAGGTGGCTGAGGGTGTGGGCTCTGAACTGGTTGGTTTGCATTTGAAAAGCATGAGTGGTTGGTCATCTCTAGGAACTGGCTAGCCCCAGGAGGGTCAGCATGCCCCCAGCATCAAAGCATCAGAAACACAGGGTCACTTCTCCCCTTGCCTCGCCTCCCTCCCACCTCTTCCACCCGTGTTCTTCTCTTCTTATGCTGTGTGGCTTCTGCCCTCACTGGGCTCTCATGCTCCCCCCCCCCCTCTTGCTGTCAAGCTTGGAGCCGTCTTTTCTAGCAGCGTGCGGGGATCAGTGCAGCTGTGTAGAAAGCCCCCAGAGACAGTGAGGTAAGGGGGTGCAGGGAAAGGAGAGATGGCGAGGAAGGAAGGAGCCCCGTGCCGGGCAGCTCAGAAGCACTTAACCTGTGTTAACTCACTGAAGCCAAGGGCAGATGGAGAGGCGGATGTATGTCGATCCCCACTTCACAGATAAGAACACTGAGGCTTAAAGTGGCTTGCTGGTGTGCTGGGTGAGTCACCAGTGACACTTGGCTCCTGGGGAGTTGGGCTTCTCACCCTGGCAGCCAAATTCTCGAATCCATCATCTGACTTCACTCGGTATGTACAGAACTCAAATATCAGGTGTGGTAAATAGATATAGGGTTAAAACTCCTCAGCTCAAAGACAAAGAATCTTGGTCTCCAAAAGTAACATCAAACTGCACACAACTTACAAGGTCCGTGGTATGAAAAATGACAATGGGGGGCCCCTGTGGCCGGATGAATTCCAGGAATAGTACCTCTTGAGCCCACTCTCTTTACCCCAGGAAGCATGTCCCTCTGAAGTAGAAGTGGCCACAGGAAGGACACCAGTTATGCTCTTTCATGCACCCCTGGGAGAACATAAGATATATCAAAGAAGACTGTCAGAACAAGGCAGAAATTGGCAAAAACCTAACCGCGGGAGACTTTTATTCTCTTTTTAAGACCTTTAACAGATTACATTTTAAAAGGCATAGAAGTTTCAAATAATATAATAATGATGTATAAAGGTAAATTAGTAGTTCCATCATTCTTTTTCTTTGCCCTACAGAAGTATATAGCTCCCTTTTGAGGAATCCTAGGACACTTGAAAATTACAAAAGTACTCTAGGTTGTAAAGAAAATTCCAGTGAATTTTATACAGCAAAAACTGTTCGGGCTGTCTTTTCTGACTTGGTGCCCTAAAACGGGGTGGAAGGGAGGGAGATATGAACTGAAATAAAAAGTTCAGTCTCTGAAAATTTAAAAAACAACCTGCTGGGAAGACTATTAGAGCTGGGAAAATTAATGAAAGTGACAGTACTACAGATCAAAACCTACAGTGTGTGGCCAAAGCTGTATTCAGAGGCAAATTCGCAGGTGCGTCCCAAGATTACACAAGAGAGAACAAATACACGTGAACCTCACGCTGAACTTGGTTATGTTAGAATAAAGGTCCATAAGGACCTCAAAGGAAAAACCTAAGGAGAACAAAAATAGGGAGATAGTTTCGGAAAAGCAGAAATTAAAGAATTAGGAAATAGATATAATTAAACCAATCAAGAAGAGAACTTTGGTGAACACAAACCTCTGACATACAAATCTAGAAAAAAAAGAGAGAGGAAGGACAGACTAAAAGATGAGAAAACATATACACAACATAACCTACACCAGGCTTATCCGGGCAGAAGAGAGGGTATTTGGGGCAGTTGCCTCACTAGGCAGCTGCTGGAAGACCCCCATTCGGGTCCCTTCCCATTCCCCCCCTCCCTCCAGATGACCAGCAGGTGAGGTGGACTGGCTATCAGAGGGCTTAAGGAGGCTCTCTAGCCGTGTATCCAGGTTTGGGGTGGTGTACGCCCTGGGAAGGGAAACTGAGGGCGTACCCTACCCCCAAAATCCAGTCCCAGCCTCCATTCACGGGCAGGGGTCTTTGGAATGGTGCAGGTGACTTTCCCCTGTCCCCAGTGGAGCAGCTATCCACATGTTCCCCCCTCTCCCCATTTGTCTCCTTCCCCAGACCAGCTCCCTCCAGCCCTTCCATTCCCGCCTGGGACCCTCCAGCCAGCATCCTTTGTTGTCTGAGAATTTTGATGAATTGGCGTGAGGTGTGGGCACAGTTAGACCCCCACCCCTTTCCTCTACTGCTGGAGGGGGAAATGGGAAACTTCAGGTCGGCCAAGGGCATGCAGGTAGAAAGAGTTGGAGACCCACAGATTGGTCTGGGCACCAGGTGGCAGCTTGCGCCCCCTCTGCCCCTGGTTGCCCCCATATTGGTTAAAAAGAAACATTTAGAAATAGTGCACGGTTAATTGCTTCCTAGTGGTGGCAAAGCTTTGGCTCTCAATTTGACCTGAAATGTGTCAATTGCTCAAGGAAGCAAAGCTTAGTCTGTTTTAACTATGCCCCGGCGGGCTCTGTGCTAACTTGTCCCCACCCAAAGCCATTTCTCCCTGCTGTTCTTGACTTTCCCTTCATGGCTGCCGGCCGGTAGATAGACTGTGTGACCAGCTGTCTGACCTTTGCAGGAGTGTCAGAACCTGAAGGTGAACAGTTGAGGATGTCTGACAGGGACGAGGAGATGCTGGGAAGCCAGGGATTTCCTGGGAAATGAGAATATTTCGAAGCCGACTCCAAAATATATTAGAAAACACCATAATAAGTCCCATAACCGTGGTGGGGAACTCAAGTTCTCCAGCACTTTCAGAGTTCTCTGAAAATTACCTCTAAATGGAGAATTGGATTATCTGTTTTTGCCAGTGTGTTCTTATTCATTTCTAGGGAATTGTTATCAAGGATAATACAACACCATAGAAATCGTTTCAGAGCACATACATACATATATATTCTGACGTCTGCCCAATTTATTCCTACAGCCAGTGTGATTCCTGTATACAAAGCTGCCAGAGGTAGCATGTCCAAGACGACATGCAGACCTGTCTTCCTTCTAAAAGTAGATGTAAAAAACCCTGAGGCTTAATTCAGTAATGCAGAAAAAGAATCTCCCAGCATGATAAAATAGGGTTGATCCTGGGAATAAGGCGATCGTCGAACATCAGGAAATCTGCTCATGTAATTCATCACATCCGTTTGCCGAATGACAAAAACTTGTAATCAGACCCTTAGTTTTTGAAGGGTTTCTGCATGCCAGGCTCTGTGCTGGGCCACCAACATGGTCCCTGACCTCAAGAGCTTCTAGAGCAGAGGTACAGACAAGGAAACAATGATGATGGAGGGTCAGGGACTCGTGGTGGGGAAGATGAGGCAGAAGAAGGCCCTCATGGTATCAGGCCAACTGACCGGAAGGGAGTAAAAGGGAGAAGATCCAGCAGAGGGGTGTTCCCAGGATCTGATTTGCATTTCCAAGATGAGCCCTGGACTGCTGTGTGCAGCATGGCAGGTGGGAGCCTGGGTTAGGGGGCGTGGGCACCATTGAAGGGAGGACGGCGGTGGGCTGCACGGAGGCCATGCCACAGGCTGGGGTAAAGAAGGCAGATGGAAGAGAACTGTAGGAGGCTGAATCCAGAGGGCATGAGTGCTAAGTGGGGCAGCCAGGTGCATGATGATGCCGGCCACTCAGATGAACAAACACAGGAAGAGAATGGGGGTGTCGGGGGGAGAAAGGCAGTGGTTCAGCAGAGATGTGTTGAGTTTGAGGTGCCTCGTGCCACCCCAGTAGGGATGCCAGGGAGAGGCCGGCATGGGAGACTGGGGCTTGGAGAGAGGAGATGAGCATTGCTTGCAAAGGCATGAGTTGGGGGCTGTGCAGGGAATTATGCCGAGTGGGGGGCCCCTGAGAAAGAGCCCCCGCAAGGCCCTGATGCTGAAGGCACCAGCAGGGCCAGGGCATGATCTGCGGCTTCGGAGCTGAGAGAGCACCTCCTGGTATTCAAAAATCTGTGACAACTAGTAACAGATGGTAACATGACAACCAAAATTTTATTTAAGGTGGAGAAAAGAAGCACATGTCCCTAAGAGCGTACTGCATAGCTAATTCGTAGGATGCTCCTAGACATTTACACAGGGAAAGAGAGGGGTCTCATAGGTGCAGTGAATCTGGGAGGAAGGGCTTGTCTAAGAATTTGTCAGAGACTTGACGACGGAAAGGTGCGCTGGGAATCTCAAGAAAGGGATCCATACCCATAGTTTCGCAAACCTATCTCTCAGTGGAACCCGTCTCCTCGTGTGGGTCAACATTCCACAGAACTCACTTTGGGAAATGGTGCCCTCATTGAGGCGGTGATGACAGTAGAAGTGGTGACCAGAAGGTCGCTTTGTTACCGAGGTTCTGGAAATTCTAGATAATGTCTTGGTACATGGAGCCAATGTTGGAAAAGAACTGATGAAATGTTCATTGTTCGCTGATGATTATGATCCTGGAAAACCCAGAAGGATCCTCTGTAAAGCTTTTAGAGTTAATTAAAGAAGTCTGGTGACATGGCCAGCGATAAAGTAATTCTATAAAGATCATGAATTTCTGCGCAAACCCACAATGCCCTAATAGTAGGTGTAACAGGGAAAGAAAAGTTCCCTTTACAAAAGTAACCAAAAGTATAAAATTTCTGGCCTGGTGCTAACAAGATAGATATAGGACATACAGGAAGTAAATTGCACCATTGTTTTGTTTTTAAAGTTTATTTGAGAGAGGGAAAGAGAGTGAGCACAAGAAGGGGAGGCACAGAGAGGGGGCGGGGAGAGAGAGAGAGAATCCCAAGCAGGCTCCACCCGCTCAGTGCAGAGAACCTGATGCGGGACTCAGACCCATGAACCGTGAGATCATGACCTGAGCCAAAGTCGGAGGCTTAATCAACTGCGCCACCCAGGTGCCCCCAAAATTGCACATTGTTAATGATAGGAGAGAAATAAAAATAAAGGCAGAGACATATGGTGTTCTTACAGGATAAGAACTACTCTACTGGGTAGAGTAGAGATATTGATTTTTCCCAGATTAATAAAGGAAATTTGGTGAAGGAAATTTGGTGAAATGATTCTAAGATTAATCTGGAAGCCTTAGAAGCCAGTCAAGACTGGCTAGGAGAGGCGCCTGGGTGGTTCAGTCGGTTGAACATCCTACTCGATTATCAGCTCAGGTCATGATCACATGGTTCATGGGATCGAGCCTCTGACAGTGCAGAGCCTGCTTGGGACTCTCTCCCTCTCTCTCAAAATAAATAAACATTAAAAACAAAGAAGGTGACTGGGAAAGCCTCAAAAGCTAAGCAAATAAAGAGATATTTACTTCAAACATCTTGTAAAGTGAAAATCATATTGTATTTGCGTAAGCATTGACAGATCAATCGAATAAACTTTGTAGCTCTGAAAACACTTCATATATTTAACTTAACATGTGATAAATATAAGTGAAGCAGTTATTGAGGGCTATAAATAAACATATGACAAATACAAATTTCATGTATAGTACATTAAATATAACATATGATAAATACAGGCAAATGGAACATTCAACCATT
This sequence comes from Hyaena hyaena, assembly GCF_003009895.1. Lineage (NCBI taxonomy): Eukaryota > Metazoa > Chordata > Mammalia > Carnivora > Hyaenidae > Hyaena > Hyaena hyaena. The sequence goes on along the minus strand of NW_024081062.1, from coordinate 585,251 downwards.
TAAACCACAAAAATCAAGAAGAAAATATTGGTTGTCAACGGCTCCCTACGCGTAAGTACAATAAAAGGAATTGTGAAAAGGAAGGTAGATATATTTGAATACTTGAAATATAAAACTTTGGTCCAGAAACAATTACAAGACAGAGCACAAGCATGTAAAGCACTGGGCAATATGGCAGTGTATCCTAATATATGAAGAGCTCTTACAAATCATAGGAGAAACAGAACTGGCAGTGGGTACAAACAGTCACAGAAGAAAAATACAAATGGGCAAAAAAAAAAAGAAGGAAAAAATATTTAACCATACTCTTAATCAAATAAAGAATACAATTTACCATTTTTATTTTTTTAAGTTTATTTATTTATATTGAGAGAGAGAAATAGAGACAGAGAGAGAGAACATGAGCAGGGAAGGGGCAGAGAGAGAGGGAGAGAAAGAGGATCCCAAGCAGGCCCCACGCTGCCAGCACAGAGCCTGATTCGGGGCTTGAGCCCATGAACTGTGAGATCGTGACCTGAGCTGAAACCAAGAGTCAGATGCTCAACTGATTATGCCGCCCAGGCGCCCTACAATTTACCATTTTCAAAGGATTGCCTGTGCTTAGATTAGAAAGAAAGATTTAACTGCTGGTTTAGGTGGGTGAAGCATTTCCCTTGTATGAGTATAAACGTTCTAGAAGGAAATGTGACAGTACTCACCACTGCCCTTAAAAAGGTTCTCATGGGGGTGCCTGGGTGGCTCAGTCGGTTAAGTGTCCGACTTCAGCTCAGGTTATGATCTCGTGATTCGTGGGTTCGAGCCCAGCGTCAGACTCTGTGCTGACAGCTAGCTCAGAGCCTGGAGCCTGTTTCAGATTCTGTGTCTCCCTCTCTGACCCTCCCCTGATCACACTGTCTCCCTCTCTCTCAGAAATAAATTTAAAAAATTTAAAAAAAAAAGGTCCTCATGTTCGCCCCCCTTTGTTCCTTTCTATGACTCTATCCCAAAGCAGTTATCAGAGCTGTGGACAAAGTTTTAGGAAGAAGACAAAGGCTATGGCCTTATTTCTAAGTGTGAACAACTGGGGAAAATCTGAACTGTCCACTAACAGGGGTCCAAGTAAATAAACTGTAATACGTCTGTGTGGTAGAATATTAGGCTGCTAAGCACTCTCCACAATAGCTAAAACATGGAAAGAGCCTAAGTGTCCATCAACAGACGAATGGATCAAGAAGATGTGGTTTATCTATACCATGGAATACTACATGGCAATGAGAAACAATGAAATCTGGCCATGTGTAGCCACATGGATGGACCTTGAGGGTGTTATGCTGAGCGAAATAAGTCAGGCAGAGAAGGACAATACCATATGTTTGCACGTATAGGAGGATTAGGAGGAGCTTGATGGAGGAACAAGGGGGAGAAGAAGGGGGGAAATGGTGGGGGAAAGGGAGAGAGGCAAACCATGAGAGACTCTTGAATGCTGACAAAAACTGAGGACTGATGGATGTGGGGGGGAGGGGGGGATGGGCATGAAGGAGGGCACTTTGGGGATGAGCACTGAGTGTTATGTAGAAACTAATTTGACAATAAACTATTTGTAAAAAAAAAAAAAAAAAGAATATTAGGCTGCTAATAAATCCCACTTTATTTTTTTTTAAATGTTTTTAATGTTCATTTATTTTTGAGAGAGAAAGAACATGGCCGGGGAGGGGCAGAGAGAGAGAGAGAGAGAGAGAGAGAGAGAATCTGAAGCAGTCTCCAGGCTCTTAGCTGTTAGGACAGAGCCCAACGCGGGACTCAAACTCACCAACTCAGGTCAGATCATGACCTGAGTCGAAGTCAGACGCTTAACCGACTGAGCCACCCAGGCGCCCTGTAAACCCCACTTTCAAAGCATGTTAAAGAGCACTGGGGAACAGTTAACAGCATAAAGTTACCTTTGTTTGCTGTTTGAAAATGGAACATAACTTACCATATTTATTAAGTTGTTTTTTAATGTTTTCTATGTATTTTGAGAGGGAGAGAGAGCGAAAGAGAGCAGGGGAGAGGGGCAGAAGCAGGGGGGAGGGGAGAGAATCCCAAGCAGGCTCCGAGCTGTCAGCACAGAGCCCATGTGGGGCTCCATCTCATGAACCGTGAGATCATGACCTGAGCCGAAAGCAAGAGTCTGATGCTTAACCGACTGAGCCACCAGGCGCCCCAACTTACAGTATGATCTTAATTTTGTGTACAGATGTCTGTACAGAAGGGACTGGAAAGAACACATCAAAGGGGACTAATATTTCTCTCTGGGCAGTAGGCCATGGATTTTTACTTTCCTCTTTGTATTTTACCGAATTTTTTAAATTTATCATGATAAGCCTCTCTCTTTTATAAACATAATAGTGCATTTTTTAATTATGAAAAGATAGTTTACATATTTTAAAAAGTACTTAAAAAGGGCAGAATCCAAGTAATCCTGCTGAATGGAGCCTACCCAAGTAGGGTCCCCAGTGGCATGCCACAGGGCTCTGCTGTGTCCAACATTTTATTCCTGGTCTATAGGAGGACACTGAAAGGACTTCTTGCTTTCGCTTGGCACCTCAGCTCCATGGAGGCTTGGGGACAGTTGGGGAGGGAGTGGTTCTTCCGCCCTCAGGGTCACCGCCTTCCCTGTCCTGTGGGTGGGCCCAGGGGCTCTGCCAGTCGCATGGCTAGGGACCCTCTGAGCAAACCATCTGGGCTAGAACGCAGGCTGCCACCTTACCTTCAGGTGAGGCCAAATCCCCCAGGAGCGCAGGCACCTCCCTCATGGCCAGGGCCATGTGGGTACCCCCCCACACCCTGAGTCTTCCAGAGACAGAGTGGGGAGCAAGGGGAGGGGCACGGAGCCACTGTCAGGCTTTTCCCAGGGATGCATGGGGAGGTGCCTGGAGGCCACAACCAGCAAGGTGCATGGCTGGAGCTCACGTGGGCAGTAGGGCAGCTTTGGGGAGACCAGGACTGGCACAGCAGAAACCAGGAGGGGACCCCAGCCACCGAGACTTCCTGCTGAGAAGGAGTTAGGAATTGGAAGGGAGAATCTGGAATCTGGAGTAGGTTGCACGCTTTCAGAACTAAACCCAGAGAGCGCCCACTGCACCCCAGCCGAGGGCTCAGCAGCTGATGACGTCAGAGGGCCCAGAATAGAGGCCACCGCAGGCTGTGCCCGTCCCCTGTCCCCCCAGCCTGGCCAAGAGGGGCAGCATGCTCCCTGCCCCAGTGCTGGTCCCTTGGGATCCAGCTGGGCTGACCGGCCTCCTGTTGCCAAGCTCACTCACACTCTGCCCACCTTCTACCCCACCCTGCCTGTCCCCCCGAAGCCCAGGTCGGGCCCCTGAGGCTGTGGTGCAGGTCTCTGGGGAGGGCTATCGCCTGCGGGGCCAGTGTGTCCTGGGGGATTCCAGAAGGTTTTGGGGCCTGACTGATGCTCGGTCCCCCTTGGGCAGGTTGCTGGAGTGTGAGGGCTTCCAGGGTGTGGCTCTCGGTCTCCTGAAGGAGGACACACGGCAGACGTGCCTGTAGGGGCTCAGGAGGGTCAGGAGGGCCCTGCTGGCGCTGCGCGGATGCTCTGACGGGAAGGGACCGAGTGCAGGCCCCACCTGTTGGTCCAGCGTTGCTGGAACGGGGTGTGCTGCCCTGGGCACAGAGGTCTGGAGCCCAGGGATGGGCAGCGAGCTTAGCTCTGGGCTCTAGTGATGTCAGTGAGCACGGTCATCGTCGGCCTAGGACTTGGGAGCAACGGCCCGCCGACGCGGAGCCACCTGACAGTGCAGGAAAGCGACCATCTGTGAAGAGTAGCTTCAGGGCTGAGGTTGCTGAGCTGGACACACAGATCACCTCAGCCCCGAGGGCCCATCGCTGACCAGTCGTCCTGGAAAATACGTTTAAAAGGAATTCTTAGCAAAGAAAACGGAACAAAACCAAGATATACAAAACTACCAGCCCAGGCTTTGTATCATTAAATCCTGTTCCCATAAAACCACACCATCAAACTGCTGGACAGGTTTCCCCTTTTGGCACTCATCTCATCGTGGACGGTTGACAGCATGTGTCCACTAGTCACAGCCCCCACTTTGCACAGCCACCGGGAGCAGGGCCCTGTTTGCAGGTCTCTGCGGGGACGTCTTAGGAGCAGGTCACACGAACGGAGCGTGAGCTCCCCAGGAAGTCACAAGGAAACAAGGTCTTTTCTGGGTGGGGAGCACCTTGAAGGAAATAGAGCGGGGGGCGGGGGGTGGCCCCAGATGGAGTGGCGGGGCAACTGACTGCCTGGCTGGGGTCTGAGGAACAAGAAGCCCAGCGTTCCTGTCGGAGGGAGCAGGCTCGGCTTGTTCAGGCAGGCACCGGACAGGCTTCTGGAGACGGGGCTTGCTTGCACAGTGCAGATGCGTCCTGATGAGCTGCTCTTTACGGAACTCACGTGTTCCTATCAAGGAGGGAGCCCCCCATTCCTGGAAGGAATTTAAGCATCATGAAACCAAGAGGACTGTAGCTGGGACTCCTGTGAGGAAAGGGGACTGAGCTGTGTCCCCAAGATCTCTTGAGGGTTCTCTTGGCGGGGGCAGAAAGTGGCCCAGGTATTCAGATCCTGTTATTCATTCCAAATCGTGATGGAAACAGACCAGCTCCCCGGAGCCTGTCCTCGGGTCCCCACCAGGCTCCAGAGGGGATCAAATCGGTAGCACTTACACGTATGACATATTGTTTATCTTCCGGCTGAGGAGAGGCTTCTGAGTTATCTCAAGTTTTTCCTAAAACAACATTTTTTCCTCCATTTCTTAAAAAAAAGAAAAGAAAGGAAGACAGAAGAAAAGAGATTATCTTATTTTATACAATATGCCATCAGCCAGGGAGCAGAACAGGAGCAACACTTGAGGGTTGCATAGCAACTGGCTTTTCAATTGATTTTTTTGAGAAGGCACCAGAGCTACTGAACTGTTCTCATTTTAAATATTTCCTCGGATGATGGAAATCAAAAGCAAATGGAAATCAGAGACTTAGGGACAATCAGAGAAGAACATAAGGTATCTTGTCATGAGAGGCCAAGTCAAGACCAAGCGCAGAGCACACAGAGGAATTTTTCAGCGTTGGAGGCAAAGGGTCTAAGGAATTCTGACTGTGATGTCTGTGGGCATCACTCACCTGTGCTAGACCTCAACTGCCCTATGGGTGTGAGGGGCGGCATAGGGGATTGGGAGCACCTTGGGGACAGTCTCCAGTCTCCCCAGAGTCTGGGTCCTGTTCCCCAACCTCATCATCCTGGTTACCTCCTGGGCTGCACCCTGTCCCTCCAGGGCCTGCCATGGCTGAGCCTGGGAAGGTGCCTGCTGAGAATCCCATGCTGGCAATTTGACTTTCTCTGGAAATAGCTTCCCAGATGTCTGGAATATGTCTTAATGATATGGGAGCCCCGAGCAGAAAAATCAGGGGCTCGCCTTCCATCCTCAGGCCTGTTGTGCATCCGAGATGCCTGTCACAATGGGCTCTGGGCACAGCACACCACCTTGTACCCTGGAGCTGTGGGGGAGAAGATTCCCAGCTTCAGAGGATGTGGCGTTAATTCTGGCCCTGGCAATCCTTGTGGGACCTGCCGCAAGTTATTTGCTATCACTGAGCCTCAGCGTCCCCAGTAAGATGAGCACATACTAGCAACGGGGCAGCTGTAACAGGGCATTTGTGCCAGTTACCACCCCCCCCCCGCAGCGCCCCCTTGGGGTCATGCCCTGGCTGAAGCTCCTTGGGTGACTCCTGGGTCACTTTGCCCTCACAACACATGCATCACCATGTGTTGGGACAGTTGCATCGCCACCCTCACCTGACAGTGAGGATGATGGCTCCAGGAGGCTGGCGGCCTCCTTTGCTCTGAGGGGGCCGTGATGTTACGGCACTGGCTGGGGAGTGCAAGCCCCAGGCTCCTTGCCTCGTGCTCCCCTCGGGTGCTCCCCCATAACCCTTGTTCCCCACAGAGGGCGATTTTGCCCCCTCCAGAGGGATGCCTGTGGCATCTAGCAGGTATAAGCTGGGATGCTGTTCGGCATCCTACAGCATACATGACAGCCTCTGCGACAGAGAAGTATTTGACCCACAATGTCAGCAGTGCCAAGGTCAAGGTCTGCCCTTCTGCAGGTCTGGGCCCTGGGCACGCTGTCCGGGGCAGTTGGGAAGGCTTTGGTGGGGTGAAGCCAGATACCCCGGAACACAGGGAGCTACAGGCAGCCCCTAAAGGTGGGCTGGCTCCCCAGGGGACTGGCAGCATACCTCATCTTTATCATCACTGCCACCACAGCAGCAAGGACAAGGAACATCTGTAGGTGCTGATCATCAGTCACAGAGCCCCTGTGCTCCTGGCTCTGTACTGTTGTACCCATTCTGCGGATGGGGAGCCTAGCACGGTGAGGAAACTTGTTCAAGAACACAAGCAGATGAGAGACGAGTAGGTCTCCTACCCCAGGACTCTCATGCTATCCAGGTGAGCCCCACCTGTCACCTGCCCGTGCCCTGGTGAGCTGCTGGATGGGTTTGGGGTCTGTGGGGCTCTCTGACATGTGGCGGCACCCCTATAGCCGCCCCTTGGCGCTATGATTCCTAGGAGACCAGCCTCCAGGCTACTGGTCCAGTTTCCCTCCTGTGTTCTTGACTGAAGGAGGCAAGAGCATAAATAATTCAGCTCATTCAAGGGCAAACAATGGAAATGTCAGAGAGCAGTGATTGGAACAGAACTTTTGAACAGGTCTTAATTGGCGTATTTAGGGTGGGATCGCAGAGGTTGTCTCTGGCCTTCAAAGTCCCCCTTTGCCCTGTGCCTGCCTGGGCTCAGAGCTGCAGCCCCAGCGTGGAAGGGTTGGGGGTGGGGGCAGGTGGGCGGGGTCCTGCCTGCCGGCCGGCGCACACTTGAGGCCGTTCTTGTGGCAGCAGCGCCACCTGGTGGTCACGTCTGGGCTCTGCCCTTCCTTTCCCGCCTCCCGCTCCTCACTGCGCAGGAAGAGAAAACACTTCCGATTGCAGAGGGGCTTCCAGACCCACAGATACTTCTTGTGGAGCAGGACTTGGGGGCTGTTCACTTCGGTTGTCTCTGATGTGATTCCATCTCCGAAAAACATACCTTCGGGCGATTGTACAGCTTAAATTAGACGATCCCTGTAAACCAGGAGCTACCACCCAGCCTGGGGGTGCAGAAATGCCCCTTCCACGGTGCAAACGGCATGACCACCACTCCACTGCGACTCGCTCTGTACAGCTGGTGTCCACGGCTCCCTCTGGGGGACGACCATCCCATCTGTGAGGTCCTCGGCTGGTGCTGTGGCCACCCCCTAGCAGGGCTCACACCTGGTCCCCATCCCAGCACAGGTGGGAACTAGGAGGGTCGTACAAACAGTTTTCCTAGAGAAACCCCCGCAGAGACGAGCAGGCAGCCGAGATGATCAGGGGCCTTGAGGGCTGGCTGGAACGCAGGTGTGAGAATCTTTCTTAATTGAAACAGGCGACCCTGTACCTCTCTCTGGCACTTTGGGAGGGGATACAAATAGGAGAAATAGATGTTTCCTCTCTTCGCTCGGAGGAGGGTCACGGTGCATGGGCCATGAGGGCTACGGCAAAAGACAGGACAGGTGGTGGTGACTTGGAGAGTGGGACCCATCAGAGGTCTGCGCAGATGTGGCTGGATGGCAGAGGTGGGGGTGGGGTTGCGCAGGAGGAGCCACCAGAGCCCACGTGACTCACCTGGGCTGGCCCAGACCCCTCTCCTGGGCCCTCTACTTGGATGACTCTGTTAGGAGTCCCTCAGGCTGTGGGAGGAGCAGGTGGAGGAAAGGTTGAAGCTAGCAGGTACAGGAAGCAGGGGCTCATGGGAGCTTGCTTCCAGGGTTTCTCCAGGAAAACCTGCTTCCGCCCGTGTCCAAGCCTTTTGAGCCTCTGCCCCTCTGGCCTCACTCGGTTCCCTGGGCCAGCCTTTGTCATGGGTGGGCAGAGCACTTGGGCTGATCCCCCAGGGGCTGCACCCGGATAATTGGGAGAGCTCCTCAAAGCCAAACTGCCAAGCTTATACTAAGCAAGCAGTCCCTGGACTGCGTCCCCAGGCACCGTGGACCCCAAGCTCATAGACTTCTCCTCAAGCCTCCCTGTGGGCCTCCTGGCCACCTTCCACCTGAAGCTAGAAGCCTCCTCCTCCCCCTCCTGCCCGCCCCCACCCCTCTTCCTCATCTCCTACCCCGTGATCCTGACTCTGCTGATACAGCACCAGCTCCTTCCCACACCCTCCCTCTCCCATGTCCCCTCCCTCCTCAACCACCCAGAGACCCTGTGCCTACCACAGTGTGGGGCCTGGTATCAGGTCACAGGCTGGCCCTGGGTACCCACAACCCCTGAATGCTCCAGACCCAGTAAGGATGAGGATCCCAGTCCTGGGTTCTTTTGTGCCCATCATAAATGGGCCAGAACCTAGAGAAAGTTGGGACGTGGTCAGAGAAACAGGATGTGCATCTTGGGCACCCCAATGCTGATGTCACCCTTCTCCTCCATCTCTGAGTCCCATCTGGACTCAGAGCACATGGCCCTTGGTTTCTGAGATCTGCCTCCCCCAGGACCACTGCATCCTGGGACAGCCCTTCCCAGCCCTTCTCTCTGCCCCTCTCCTTGGAGAGTCTCCTCAGAACCCAAAAGCTGAGTGGGGAGGGGGGCATCCCAGACAACTCCTGCTCTGGACCCTGCAGCACAAACCCCCATGGGGCTGTAGAGCGCAGGTGGCAGGCTGCCTTCTTGAAATGGGCAAAGACAAGGCAAGAACAAAACACAAATCAATATTTCAATAAATTATCCTGCTGCAGCAGCGAAATCACTCTGGCTGCCAGAGGGGCTGGGAGCCTGGGCTGAACTGTAGGCATCTCTGGGAGGAAGGAGGTGCCAGTGTCAGGTCCAGCTGAGAAGGACATATTGGAAGGGGGCTGTCTGCATGAGGTCCTCTACTTCAGTGCTCTCAACCTGGTGACCTGGGGGAGGTGGGGGGCTTTTTTTGGTCCATATAATTCATGTTAATTTAAGTCAACGTTTACTATGAGCTAGAATTACTTTGTAAATTTCAGATTTAAAGACTGGCCCTGAGAAATCCAATGTGGCAGCTCCAGGCACCAGTTTCTGCATACCAGTGGTAGCCGGGCGCTGAATGCCGTCACCCTGTCCACCATGCATGGACTCTGCTTTGCTACAGTCCACAACTTGTAAACCCCCATTTTCTTTTTCTTTTTCTTTTTTTTTTTTTTTGTTAATGTTTATTTATTTTTGAGAGGGGGAGAAAGAGAGAGAGCAGGAGGGTAGAGAGGCAAAATCTCAAGCAGGCTCCACACTATCAGTACAGAGCCTGATGCGGAGCTCAAACTCATGAACTGCAAGATCATGACCTGAGCCAAAATCAAGAGTTGGACACCCAACCAACTGAGCCACCCAGGCACCCCTCAACCCCCACTTTTTTTATGTTGGGGAGGAAGTATTCCTGTATATTCTTGTGCCTTCTAAACTGTCAAAACAAATGATGGACTTGTTTTTCTTACAACCAACCTGCCTCATTGATTTACATCGCCTGCCTTTCCCCTGTAGGTATTTGGGGACTGGAACACTCTCTCAGCACTTCCCACAAGCCCGCCTCCTGAGCACTCTGGCCTTTCTTTCTTCCCCCAACCTGCTTTTTCTCAACCTCTTTCAAGCCCAGCTCCTGCCTTTCATTCTGTCCCTGACCCTGTGGACTTTTTTCCTGCTTTCTGGCCCTGAAATGAGCTTCTTTCTGGCTGGATTTTGACCCTTGCTCAAAAATGTGGCCAGAGCTCTTCTCCCACTGGTGTCAGGCACACCAGCTGTCCTGGAGACCAGCCCCTGGCTTTCATCTGCCAGCCACTGCCCTTGACTGAGGTTCCCGTGGTTCCCCCAAGGGAGAAGTGCATTGCTCAGGACTCTCAGTAGGATGTGGCAATAACACAACTCAAGTTGACTTTCAAGGGACAAGTTTCCTGACACACATAAATGATACGCACCTCTGTGACAAGCAGCCTCTAGGCTGGCCCCTGGTGACCCCACCTCTTGGTATTCACTCCCTGGCATAGTACCTTCCCCTCAAGCATGGGCAGGACCAAGATTCCAGGGGTGTCTGGCTCTGTCAGTGGAGCATCGAGCTCTTGATTTTGGCTCAGTAATGATCCCAGTGTCGTGGGATCCAGCCCCGCATCAATCAGGTTCCGTGCTGAGCATGGAGCCTGCTTAAGAGTCTCTCTCTCTCCATCTGTCCCTCTTCCCCACTCGCAAGTGCTCTCTCTCTCTCTCTCTCTCTCTCTCTCTAAAATAAAAACTTAGGGGCACCTGGGTGGCTCGGTCGGTTAAGCGTCTGATTTCGGCTCAGGTCATGATCTCACGGTTCGTGGGTTCAAGCCCCACGTCGGGCTCTGTGCTGACAGCTAGCTCAGAGCCTGGAGCTTGTTTCAGATTTTATGTATCCCTCTCTCTGACCCTCCCCTGCTCATGCTGTCTCTCTCCCAGAAATAAATAAAAGCATTAAAAAATTTTTTAATAAAATAAAATAAAAACTTAAAAAAGACCATGGTTCCTGCCTTGGATGTGCACCATCTTGCCACCTCTTGGGTCACTTATGCTGGAGGAAGCAAGCTGCAGTAGGTGACTTCTCTGTGGTATGGCAGTAGCCCTTGTTCCTGCCAGCAGCCACATGAGCAAACATGGGAGCTGGTCCTCCCCCAGGGGAGCCTTCAGATGAGACCACAGCCCCAGCCTCAGCTTGCCCAGCAATCTCTGGAGAGACCTTGAGCCAGAGTACCCACCTAGTGTTGCTTTTGGATTTCTGACCCATGGAAATCACAAGAGAATAAATGTCTGAGGCTTTTCAGACCATAACATTTTGGAATAACCCCTTATGTAGTGGCAGATGACAAACAGATCCACAGCAGGCTGGCCTCAGGCCTAGGTGAGCCAGGTGGTTGTGTGAGGACACAGGGAGTTGACCTTTCTGCAGCCCAGGCTCTGTGTTGGCTTCGTTCCCAGGTGAAGTCTCCTCCCGTGGTGGCAGGGGGCACCAGCAGCTCCAGACTCCCCTTCCAGTGCGTTGGCCTACTTTGGTTATGTGTTCTTCCGCACCATCGTGGTGCTGGGATTAGCCAGTCCCTCACCGCCGAACCTGGGGTCAGACTCAGATGGACAGAGGGGATGTTTTACGAAAGGGGGACCATGCTGCTGTTGTCAGACGAGTATGGGCAAATGTAACAGCAGCCCACGGGGGCAAAGGGAACCAGACAAGAATTATCCCAACCAGTGGAACCCTCAGGACCCGGACAGGCCAGCCAATCGTGGGGATTAGCCTCCTGACACATGGGTTGGAAGACACTGTCCTGGAGGAAATGAAGCCCCTTCCATTGGAGGTGGCCCAACAAGGCTGCTGAACTGTGCTGTGGGGGGTGGGGGTGGGGGTCGGGGTTGCATTGTGGCAACCTGTAGTGGCAGCTTTGTGGCCATCCTGGATCAAATGGTCTCTCGTGGCCTTGTGATCTCCCTGGGATTTGGATCCGGCTGGCAATCTTAAGCTCAGTGGCTATAAGCACAGGGACCCAAATTAAATTCACCCATGGGGGTCTTTTCTTTCTCCTCCCACCCAAAGCTCATTCTCTAGAAAGGAGATCCTCTCCCCGGAAGTCCTTCAGAGCTGTGACCTCTCAAGGTTTTCTGGAGGTGGCTACCGCTTGGCAAGGACTCCGGCTGACCTGCAGGCATCAGGCTCAGATGGATGGGACACAGATGCCACAGCCTCTCTGCACCTCCTCTGTCAGTCAGGGCGGCCAGGACCATGCTGCGGGCTTGCAACAGCAGATCTTTATTTCTTGCTCTGGTTGGGTGTTCAGTGGGAGTTGGTAGAGGACTCTCGTGTCACTGTCACTTGGGGCCTGGGTGACAGAGCAGCCACCATCTCGACATTGTTGCTTATTACATGCCAGCAAGGAGAGATCTCTGCGGGGTCTCACGTGGGCAACTGAACGCTCTGACCAAGAAGAGACACAGGTCACTTTTGCTCACAGCTCACTGGCCAGGTGGGCTCTCCCTCCCTCCCGCTGCTGCACCTTCCTCTGGGCTGGCCATCTCTGTGCCTGTGTCCTGCAGGTCCTGGTCACCAGACCTCTCATTCCAGTCTGTGACTTTACTTCATCAGGACTCATTATGTCTTCTTATAACCAGCACACTTAGCTCCCAGGTGCTCTGCACTTGGGACTTGGGAACTGGTGTGCCATCTTGTAAGCCACTGACTTGGATAAATAACCCTGGCAGTGACCAGGAAGAAATAGACCACCTGCACACATGTCTACTAAGGAATGCAGAACTCTACTTTACAGACAGATGGATCCTTAAAGAGAAGAAGCGGGGCTCAAGTCGGTTGAGCATCCAACTCTTGATTTTTGGCTCAGGTTATGATCCCAGGGTTGTGGGATCGAGCCTCATACCGGGCTCCAAGCTCAGCGTGGAGCCTGCTTAAGATTCTTTCTCTCTCTCTCTCTCTCTCTCTTCCCCTCTGCCCCTCCCCACCATTCATGCACTTGCACGCTCTCTCTCTCTAATAAAAAAAAAAGGGGGGGGTCTGTGTGGCTCAGTTGATTAAGAGTCCAACTTCGCCTCAAGTCATGATCTCACAGTTTGTGGGCTCGAAACCCACATCAGGATCTCTGCTGTCAGCACAGAGCTGCTTCAGATCCTCTGTCTCTCTCTCTCTCAGCCCCTCCGCCACTCATTCTCAATCTCTCTCTCAAAAATGAAAATAAATATTCGAGAGAGAGAGAGAAGTACATGCTAAGGACTCTGGTTGGACAGAACCATTCTGTGGTGGGAGTTTAAGGTGAGAGGAGCTTACATACTCACTGCCTGGTGTGAGGACAGCAGAGAAAAAAGGGAAGCATGTTGCATGTAGGAGCCTTGCTTTGGTGACAGCACAGTGTATGTTTTGCTTGGGACGGTGGTTTAGGACAGGGGCTTGAATATGGGCTTTGGTTTTAGGCTTCCTAGCCATGTGACTAAGGACAAATTACTTGACCTCTCTGAGCCTCAGCTTCCTGCCTCTTGGGGTGGTTGTGAGGACCGAACCAGAGAGCGAATGCCAACGCCACGGTGCAGAGCGGGCTTCAAGGCTCCCGGCTCTCTCTGCCACGACGCTCTCTGGTGTGTGCCATGATCCCAAATGGGGCATGCTTTCCTGGCGGCTTCTGCTCCATGGTCCCTGAGGGAATGATCGCTCTGCGCTCTGCGCTCTGTCCCTGCTCTTTATGTGGCTCCTTTGCTAGATCTCTGCAGTTTCTCTCCTCCGCTCTGTGTGTGTGTTGTTTTCTGTGATACCTTCAGACAGGGAATGCATAGGGTTCCCTTCCCCTCCTCTGGGCTTGCACACCTGCTGGGAGTTCTGTCTCCCCACCCCCCACCCCCCACCCCCGCCCCGGACCCTGCCAGCACTATGAGCTCTTCAGCATGAGGTCCACAGTGCATTTCCTCCTGCCCAGGGCCCGCACAGAGTAAGTGCCTAAGACACCCACAGGGACCCCTAGCAATGGCATAGACGGAATGGACCGTGTGAGGCCTCTGACGGCCTCAGAGTTTTGCCTCCACAACTCACCTGAAAACCAGGCAGTGGTTTTGTGTGAAAACTCTCGCAGGTGTGTGTGACCGAGGAGCCTTCCCTCCACTCAGAAGAATGGAGCCAAGTGGGAGGTGGGTCCCCAGGAGGAGCTGGGCTCGGTGTCACCTGGACCAGGTCCCCAACAGAGGGCTTCTGTGAGCACTAACAGCCTGCTCAGCTCCCATTCGGTCCACCAGACGCTAAGCCCTCTCTTCCCCTCCCTTCCGTCTCTCCCACCCCTGCAGTCCATGAGCCTCATTGAGATTGGGAACCCCTCTCAGAGCCTGGAAAACGTCTGCCGCTGGGCTTATCTTCAGCAGAAGCCAGACACGGGTCACGATGAGTACCATGATCACGCCATCTTCCTCACACGGCAGGACTTCGGGCCCTCGGGCATGCAAGGTGAGCCTCACCTGTGCAGGGTCACAGAAAGGAGGGAGGCTGGGCATGAGCCAGCCATGGTCCTGGCTGGGAAGGGTGTCAGGCGGGGAGAGGCTAAGGCCCCCTTGACCGCTGAGGGGTGGCATAAGTGCTGGTGACCCTCAGGCTCATCGAAAACCATCACGGCCTCTGCCATTTCCCCCAGGTAACTGGACTCTCTCCTGGTGGGACAGCAAAAGTCAGAGGTGGTGAAATGGGCAGAGCCTGGAGCTGGCATCCAAAGAACAGACAGAATCCAAGGCGGAGTCCCAGAGTTGTTTGCTTCCTCCCATTAAAAAAAATTGTTTTTGAAAAGTTTTCCACTTTTAGAAGTTAAGGAATTTTGCTTAACAATTCAAACTATATAAAAGTGACAGATCTAAAAGGAGAAATTGACAAGGCCTACAATTATACTTGTTTTAACAAATTCTTTTCAGTAATTGATAGAACAATAGATAAGAACAGGGGTAAAGATACAGAAGACTTGAATAAAGAAAGTTGGCCTAAGTAATTTCTAGAATACTACGCCAGACAACAGGAATACACACTCTTGATTAGCGCAACATAAAACCATACCAAAGCAGGGGCGCCTGGCTGGCTCAGTCTGTTAAGTGTCCAACTTCAGCTCAATTTGTGAGTTTGAGCCCTGAGTTGGGCTCTGTGCTGACAGCTCGGAGCCTGGAACCTGCTTCTGATTCTGTGTCCCCCTCTCTCTCTGCCCCTCTCCTGCTCACACTCTGGCTCGCTCTCTCTCTCTCTCTCTCTCTCTCTCTCTCAAGTAAATAAACATTAAAAAAAAAATACCAAAGCAGACTATGCAGGGCCATAGGGAAATCTCAACAAAATACAGAAGACTGAAATTATACAGAATATGTCCCCTGACCCCTGACCACACTGGAAAAGAAAGAGAACTTGATAAATTATGAGCATTTCAGGGAGCCTGGGTGGCTTAGTTGGTTAAGCATCCGACTTTCGCTTAGGTCATGATCTCACGGTTCGTGGGTTCGAGCCCCGCGTCGGCCTCTGTGCTGACTGCCAGCTCAGAGCCTGGAGCCTTTTTCAGAGTCTGTGTCTCCCTCTCTCTCTGACCCTCCCCGGCTCACGCTGTCTCTCTCTCTCCTAGAAATAAATAAAACATTTAGAAAAAAAAAGAAAATTCATGAGCGTTTGAAAACGAAACAGCATGCTCATCAATAATCTGTGGTTCAAAAAAGAAACAATAGTAGAAATTAGACTATATTTTTTAACAAAATGATATTGACAATATGACATATCAAAACTTGTGGATGTACTAGAGGAGAAAGCAGGAAACAACCTCCTTGACCTCCACCGCAGCAACTTCTTACTTGACACATCCCCAAAAGCAAGGGAATCAAGAGCAAAAATAAATTGTTGGGACCTCATCAAGATTAAAAGCTTCTGCACAGCCAAGGAAACAACCCAGAAAATTAATAGGCAACCAACAGAATGGGAAAAGATAGTTGCAAATGACATATCAGATAAAGGGTTAATATCCAGAATCTATAAGGAACTCACCAAACTACATGCCCGAAAAACAAACAACCCAGTGAAGAAATGGGCAGAAGATATGAACAGACGCTTCTCCAAAGAGGACATCCAGATGGCCAACAGACACATGAAACGATGCTCAGCATCGCTCCTCATCAGGGAAATACAAATCAAAACCACACTGAGATACCACCTCACGCCAGTCAGAGTGGCTAAAATGAGCAAATCAGAGAACTCTAGATGCTGGCGAGGATGTGGAGAAACGGGCACCCTCCTACACTGTAACTGTAATTTTACAGAATACTGTAAAACACATGCACAGAAGTTATAAAAGACTAAATCAATGAAGGGATATGCCATGCCAATAGATAGGCAGGCTCACTATTGTAAAGAGCTCAGTTTTCTCCATACTGACCTGTAAGAGAACATGAGTGCCCTCCAGAGCAAGCTCAGACCCAGCCAGATATCTTGAGGATATTGACAGGTTGATTCTAATGTTCACATAGACATGCACTGGGCCAGGAGCAGTCAAGAACAACTGAAGAAGATGAGCAAAGCATTCAGTGCTCCCAAAAGTACAGTCGTTAAAAAGAACGAATTTTGATGCAAGGGTTGACAAATGTATCGTTAGAACAGAACAGAGAGTCAGAGTCCAGAATCGAACTTATCGATGGATGGATGCTTGACTCATTGTGAAGGTGGTCCTGTGAAGTGGAGGGGAAAGAGGATTTTTTAAACAAGTGGTGTCAGGTCAGTCAAATATCCAAATTGGGGGTGGGGTGGGGGAATGAAGCTTAATACCCTCCTTTTACAATGTAATTTGTTTCACTGAGATATCATTGACATATATCGTTATATTAGTTTCAGGTATATATGATGATGTGATGCATGTATAAATTGTGAAATGATTACCACCATGGTCTAATTAATATCATCACCACACATTGCTACAAGATTTTTTTCTTGTGAAAAGAAATTTTAAGATCTATTCTCCTAACAACTTTCAAATATATAATACTGCATTATGGACTATAGTTTTCATGCTTGACATTAGATCCCCCAGAACTTATTTATCTTATAACCAGAGGTTTGTACCTTTTGACACCCTTTACTCATTTTTAAAAAAATGAACTCTTAAGTGTACTGTGGTGGGGAGGGGGAAATGACACCAGATACAATTATTCTAGCAAAAAAATTGCATCGGTATTTTTTTAAATTTATGTATTTATTTTTGAGAGAGAGAGCATGTGCACATGAGCAGGGGTGAGGGGCAAAGGGAGAGAGAGAAAGAGAGAGAATCCCAAGAAGGCTCCACACTGTCAGCACAAAGCCTGATGCAGGGCTCCGTCCCACAAACTGTGAGATCATGACCTGAACCGAGATCAAGAGTTGGACATTTGGGGCACCTGGGTGGCTCAGTCGGTTAGGCGTCCACCTTAAGCTCAGGTCATGATCTCACGATTCGTGGGTTCAAGCCCCGCACTGGGCTCTGTGCTGACAACTCAGAGCCTGGCTCTTGCTTCAGATTCTGCGTCTCCCTCTCTCTCTGCCCCTCCCCCACTCACACTCTGTTTCTCTCTCAAAAATACATAAAACATTAAAAAAAAAAAAGAGTTGGGGCGCCTGGGTGGCTTAGTCGGTTAAGCGTCCGACTTTCGCTTAGGTCATGATCTCATGGTTCATGGGTTCGAGCCCCGCATCAGGCTCTGTGCTGACTGCCAGCTCAGAGCCTGGAGCCTATTTCAGAGTCTGTGTCTCCCTCTCTCTCTGACCCTCCCCTGCTCACACTGTCTCTCTCTCTCTCTCTCCTAGAAATAAATAAAAAATAAAATAAAAAAAAAAAAGAGTTGGACGTTTAACTGGCAGCCACCCAGGTGCCCCTTCACTCATTTTACCTGCCCTCTACCCCCTGCCTCTGGCAACCACCAATCTGTTCTCTGTATCTATGAGGTTTTGCTTTTTTAGTTGTTGTTGTTTTTTAAGATTCCACGTAGAAATGAGATCAGAGTATTTGTCTTTCTCTGCCTGCTATCTCAATGCCCTCCAGGTCCATCCATGTTGTGAATGGAAGAAGTTCCCTTTTCATGGCTGAATACTATCCCATTGAATGTATATACCACATATTCTTTATCCATTCATCCATTGATGGACACTTCATGGGCAGTAAAGTGAACATGGGGGTGTAGATATCTTCTTGAGTTAGTGTTCGTGTTTCCTTCAGACAAATACCCAAAGTAGAATTGCTGAACCATAAGGTAGTTGGATGTTTAAATTCTCTGAGGACACTGCAGAGTGTTTTACATGATGGCCGCACCAATTTACATACCCACCAACAATGCCTGAGAGGTCCCTTTTCTCCACATCTTCGCCAACCTTGTTATTTCTTAGTCTTGACTCAAGCCATTCTAACAGCTGAACAGGTATGGAGTGATACCTTATTGTGTTTTTGACTTGCATTTCCCTAATGATGAGTGATGTTGAGCATTATTTCCTGAACCTGTTGGCCATCTGGATGTCTTCTTGGGAAACATGTTGTTTCAGGTCCTCTGCCCATTTTTTAGTTGGATTATTTATTTTTGCTGTTGAGTTGTTTTGCAGTCCTTATATATTTTGGATATTAACCCCTTCTAAGATAGATACTTTATAAATATTGTCTCCTATTTTGTAGGTTGCCTTTTTCATTTTGTTGACAGTCTCTTTTGCTGTGCAGAAGCTTTTTTACCTTGATTAGTCTCACATGTTTATTTTTGCTTTTGGCATCAAATCCAAGAAGGAATCATCACCAAGACAGGTGTCAGGGATCTCACTGCCTATGTTTTCTTCTAGGAATTTTATGGTTTCAGGCCTTATGTTCAAATCTTTCACGATTTTAGTTGATTTTTGTGTATACTCTAAGATAGTAGTCTAGTTTCATCCTTTTTCACGTGGCCATCCAGTTTTCCCAATGGCATTTACTGAAGAAACTGTCTCTCCTTACTGCAGAGTCTTGGCTTCTCTGTTGTAAATTAAAGGACCATATATGTGTCAGTTTATTTCTGGGCTTTTTTTTTGTTCCATTCATCTATGTGTTTTTTTTTTATGCCAATACCATACTGTTTTGATTACTATAGTTTGTAATATAGTTTGGAATCAGGGAACGTGATGCCTCCAGCTTGTTCCTCCTCAAGATTGTGTTGGCTCTTTGGTATCTTTTTTGGTTCCCATACAAATTTTAGAATTGCTTTTGTCTCAGGGCACCTGGGTGGCTTGGTTGGGTAAGCATCTGACTCTTGATTTTGGCTCAGGTCATGATCCCAGACTTGTGGGATCGAGCCCCATGTCGAGCTTGGGATTCTCTCTCTCTTTCTCTCTCTGCCTCTCTCCCCCACTCATGCTCTCTCTCCTTCTAAAAATAAGTCTTTAAAAACTAGAATTTTTTTCTATTTCTGTGAAAAATGCCATTGGAATTTTGATAGGAATTGCATTGAAACTGTAGATAGCTTTGGGGAGCATGGACATTTTAACAATATTAACCCTTCTGATCCATAAACACAGAGTATCTTTCCATTTATTTATATCATCTTCAATTTCTTTCATCTATGTCTTATAATTTTCAATGTACATGTCTTTCATCTCCTCGGTTAAATTTATCCCTAGGTGTTTCCTTT
This sequence comes from Hyaena hyaena, assembly GCF_003009895.1. NCBI lineage: Eukaryota > Metazoa > Chordata > Mammalia > Carnivora > Hyaenidae > Hyaena > Hyaena hyaena. Next base: position 566,033 of record NW_024081062.1, on the reverse strand, counting down.
TTTTTAATTTAATTGTTAATGGGGTAGTTTTCTTAATTCCTCTTTCTGATAGTTTATTGCTAGTGTACAGAAATGCAGCTCATTTGGGGATATTGATTTTGTATCCTGCAAGTTTACTCAATTTGTTCATTAATTCTAACATTTTTCTGGTGGAGCCTTAAGAGCTTTCTATATATAATATCACATCATCTGCAAATAGTGACCGTTTTACTTCTTCCTTCCAATCTGGATGCCTTTTATTTCTTCTTCTTGCCTAACTGCTCTGCTAAGACTTGTAAATCTGTGTTCACTAAAAGTGGTGAGAGCGGCCATCCTTGTCTTGTTCCTGATCTTAGGGGAAAAGCTCTCAGTTTTTCACTGGTGAGGATGATGTTAGCTGTGGGCTTGTCATATATGTGTTTTATTATTTTGAGGTTCATTCCTGCGATGACCTCTGTGTTGAGAGTTTTTATCATAAGTGGGTCAGTGGAATTCTGTCAAATCCTTTTTCTGTCTCTACTTAAGTGCATCTATTTTATATGCAAACATCATATTTGTGGATGTCTTAGATCTTAAATAGGTTTCAGATCTAGATATGAAAGGCGAAATAATAAAACCTATGGAATATAATAGAGATATATTCTATATATATTTCCATATTTCTCAGCGTAAGAGGAGATTTCTTTAAAAAGGATGAAAAGCACTAACTGCAATGGGAAAGATAAATAGCATTAAACATTACCATTAAAAACTGGTTCATTAAAGGCCCTGTTAATCTATTGGGGAAAATATTCTTAAAACATACATAACAAAGAACTTATATCTGAAATATATGAATTCTGACAAACTGATAATAATAAATAATTAAACAGCCTAGGGCACCTGGGTGTCTCAGTCAGTTAGGCGTCCGACTTCAGCTCTGGTCATGATTTTGTGGTCTGTGAGTTTGAGCCCCGTGTTGGGCTCTGTGCTGACAGCTCGGAGCCTGGAGCCTGCTTTGGATTCTGTGTCTCCCTCTCTCTGCCACTCCCCTACTCACATTCTGTCTGCCTCAAAAATAAACAAACATTAAAAAAAGTTTTAAAAATAATTAAACAGCCTGGTAGAACAATGCACAAGAGATTTTATCAGGCTCTTTTTAAAAAAAATTTTTTTATAGTTTTTATTTATTTTTGAAACAGAGAGAGACAGAGCATGAGCGGGGGAGGGGCAGAGAGAGAGGGAGACACAGACTCCGAAACAGGCTCCAGGCTCTGAGCTGCCTGCACAGGACCCAATGCAGGGCTTGAACCCACGAACTGCGAGATCATGACCTGAGCCGAAGTCGGACGCTTAACCGACTAAGCCACCTAGGCGCCCCTATTAGGCTCTTAAAAAACCTAAATTGATCAGTAAATGTAGGAAAAGGCGCTCAACTTAGTTGACAGTAGGGAAATGAATTAAAACCACAGTGAGATATCACCTAATAAGAATGGTTAAAATTTTTTAATACTGAAAATGCCAAATCTTGGTAACGATGGGGATCTCATTCTGACTCTCTGCTGATAGGAATATAAATTGGGACAAGTTCTTTGGAAGCCTGTCTGGTAGTGTCTGTGAAAGCCAGACATGTGCCTATGGGATCGCTACTCTCTTAGACGTGCCTCTGCCACACTCAGGCACATGGACAAGATTGTGCGGGAGGGCTCCTGACAACATTTCTTCCAGTAACTCCTAAACAGGGAGAAACTTAAGTCCATCAGCTGGAGGGTGGATAAAGGAATGTGATCTGTTCATACAGCCGGGAAAAGAACTACGGCTATTTCTCCACACCGTGGATGAATCTCACACATTGAACAGTGGAAGATGCCAGGCAGAGAAGAATACATACTGACGGTTCTAGTTAATTTCAGGTTTGGAAATGAGCAAAGCTAATCTGTGGCATTAAGTCAGGAGAGTGGGAAGAAGAGAGGGTGTTGTGGTTGTAGGCAGCGAGAAGGGGCTTCTGCCGTGCTGATACTGATGTATGTCTGAACCGGGGAGGTGGCTACACGGGCGAGGCCCCTTTGCAATGATTCGCTTGTTGTATCCTATGACTTACGCATTTGTATGGATGCATATCACATTTCAAAACAAAGAGCTTAAAAAAACTGTATGAAATATATATTCAGAGGAGTGGGCCCATTTTACCCCATCCCCATTTTCTACAGATAGTCATTTTGATTCATTTCTGGTTGATCATTCTAGCGATCTAGTGTATTTCTATAATATACATGCTCATTACGTCCACCACTTCCTTCCATGAATTATTATGCTTAACTTCCCCGTGTCTTCCTCCTCTCTTTTAACCTTTAGCTTCTCTCCCTGACCCATATTTGGACAACTAGGGAGACTTCCTGAGTAACCCTGATCAGAGCCCAAATCAGTGTTAACAGAACATCTCCGTGGCATTGCCATGCCCCCTTTGCCACACAGAAGGGCACCACAATGGGACTCAGGTGGGAACAGAGAATGGCTGAGCACAGAGGACGGCTCCTACTTGGTGTCGGTGCCTCTTCATTTCAAGGGGCTGTTAGTGCCCCGCAATCTGAGCCAGATGACAAATGCAGAGGTCTGTCAGCCCTTTAGTTTAGGGGAAAGCTCTAATAGGGAACAGAACTGTTCCACAGAGAGAGAAACCAACATAAGTTCTACAGTAAGTGACCTCATCCTTCGTTTCAAAACATGAAAGCACAGCTAAAGATGACCAGACTTTCTTTTCTTTTTCTTTTTTAAAATGTTTACTTATTTTTTGAGAGCAAGAGAGCATGAGCGGGGAACGGGCAGAGATAGAGGGAGACAGAATTCAAAGCAGGTTCCAGCCTCTGAGCTGTCAGCACAGAGCCCAGCACGGGGCTTGAACTCACAAACCACAAAAGCATGACCTGAGCTGAAATCGAGAGTAGAATGCTTAACTGACAGAGGCACCCAGGTGCCCCCCCTCCTTTTTTTAAACTTATACCATGAAAAAGCCAGACCAAGATGCACAACAAAATTAGAGAACTGAGTCTAGAGGAAACAGAGATCATTTAGAGACTGAAGAAGAACTTCTTTAAAAAAAGTTCCCAGAATGTTTGAGAGCATACATCCATAAACCCAGCAGGTTTACTGGCAGGTTAGTAGGAAGAGTCAAGAACAACAAAGAGTTTATATGAAGCTAAAGATATGATGGGTAAAGTAGACAAGTCAGAAGATGAAATAAAAAGTCAAAGGCATTCATTCAGAAAGATTAAAACAGGAGAATAAAGACAGAGAGGCTCAATCCAAGAAGTACAATATCTATCTAATATGGCTTCCAGAAAGAAAGAACGACAGCAAAATAAAATAAGAGGGAAGGGTATAAAGAAAAACACAAAGACATGTTTGCAGATCTTCAGATCATAAAGACCCATGTAATATGCCAGATAGTGTGAACGTGAAATACTTGCATGGAGGTACTTATGCACGTGCACGCCTTGCATACAACAGGCAAAGAGAGGATCTCAAAGTTTGGCTCTGGGACACGTGCCAGAACAATCTACTCAAAACCTGCAGAGCAAAAAAATACTTTAAGATACAGACTTTCTTGCTTATTACAAGGGAAAAGACAGTGGTTCAATTCCGATGCTTTTCCAGACCAGCCTAATGCCACCACGCCCTGGGCCACCATGCCCTCCTTCCCTTCTCTACTCTTCTCCTTGAACAACTGCCTTGGGATCTCCCGGTGGGGTCTGCAAGGAGTGAGGCTGGGTCAGGGTTCCGAGGGCCGGGCTCCTCGCTCAGCTGGCCTCCAGGTGGTGTCTTAGCAGAGGCCTGCCTTGCCACACACAGCTCTGTACACACATCTTTATCTTGTCCAGGGAGGGGCAAGTGGCTGGCCCCATTCTCTGGTTTTCCTCTGTCGTAGGTGCATCTCAGCATCATGCTCCCCCCTACCCCCCCCATGGGAATGCTGTCCTCCAGTCTTCCCTGAAGACACCTGAAGAGCAACCTCACCCTGTGATCAGACTCCACTCACCCAGGGGGAGCCAGCTGTTCCATAGGCTGGCTACCCGCAGGCCTTCTCACCTCCCTGCTCGACACGTTCTAGGTCATTCCTCAGCCCTCCCCTTGCACCCTGGGTGTCTCCATTTCCCCCGACTTGCTTCTTTGGGCCACACAATGGCACTGGGTTGGCGAAGCACACTGAGTCTCTTCACAGTTACCCGTGAATTTGGTGGTTCTTTCAAAACCACTTGAGTGGGGGTGGGGGTGGGCTGGCTGAGGGCTGTGGGGGCAAGGGTCTTTGGGCATCTTATGTCGGGGATGTGGCCTGCTGCAGCCCCCTCCCTGCTCCTGCTCCCCACCCTCTGCTTTTGGGGGCACCTGGTATGGTTCTGGCCCCTTCCGCCACAGACACCAGGAAGAGAGGAGGCCTTGGGTAGGAATGTGGCTCAGAATCTCCTCGGCCAGAGTGCAGGTTCACCAGCTGAGAGCTCTGAGGGCCTCGCCTGCATCTGGTCTACTCCCTCAGCCCTCTCCACCAGTCCTGGCTGCGTGACAGCAGGGCAGTGTGGCATGCTGGCTCTAGTCGCCCAGCTCTGCCTCTGAGCAGCCTCAGGGTCTACCCTCCCCGCTCCCTGCATGTGCTGTGGAAATGGGTCGAGCTGGGGTCCCACAGGACCCAGGGAAGACCTTCCCGAGGGAGTGGGCTCAGGGGGCCAGGGTTCCAGCAGCTGCGGGAGGAGGGGTGGATGGGATGTGTTGCCCAGGGGCCAAAAGGTCACTCAGCCAAGTGGGAAGGTGGGAAGTGGCGTGCAGGAGAGTAGCAGGCAGAAAGCTGCTGGGGGACTGGGAGTCCTAGAAGTTGAGACCTGGGACACTGACCCCAGCTGCAGTGTGGACACTGACGGGCAGGGCTGCTGCCTGGGGCCACGCATCTCCTGGGCAGTTGGCTTGTTTGCTCAGGGGACGGTGGTGAGGGGAGGCAGGCACTGGGGCCAGAACCCCGGATTCCTGCAGGGCGGTGGGCCTGGGAGCTAGAGCCGCCCTTTGTCTCCTCTCAGGCTACGCTCCTGTCACCGGGATGTGCCACCCCGTGCGCAGCTGTACTCTGAACCACGAGGATGGCTTCTCCTCGGCATTCGTGGTGGCCCATGAGACCGGCCACGTGTAAGTGGCTTTGCTGTCCTCGCTGCGTGGGGAAGATTGGGGCTCCCTAGGTCTCCTCTGAGCTCTGAGCACTTGAGATGTAATGTCTCCTCTGTATGAAAAGCACTTGGGATGTGATGTCCTGACCCCAGCGCTGCACAGGGCAGGCCCGAGGTCCACATACTACTGGGAACAAATCCAAGAGCCAAGCGGATGCTGGAGGCTTCAAGGCATTATGCCATTCAAGCCCCTGGGCGGGGGGAGGCGCTCCTTACCCCATTTTACACAGGAATAACAGGGGCTCTGAGGGAGCCTCGCCCAGAATTAGAGAGCTGGGGGCAGGGAAGCCACAACCCCACCCGGCTGTGCAGGCCCCAGGCGCCTGAATTTGGGGGCCGGGCAAGCTTGACTGTGACCCTCGTAGGGCCCACTGGGTTGAATGGGTGGAGACTCCGGGCTGCTGATGCCTCCGCCTCCACTGCGGCCTCACGAAACAGCGCCTCCTGGAGGGCAGGGTCCTGAGTGTTCCCCAAGTGTCACTGGCTTTAAGAAGCGAGAGAAAACCCAGCTCGGGACCGACCAGAGAAAGCCAGGAGGGTGGGGGGCGGTGGGAGACGTTGGGGCGGCCCCCCAGCTGCCAGGTCAGTGCGGCCAAGGTGAGGGTCCAGTGAGGCTGCATCGGTCCCCCGCACAGGCTGGGCATGGAGCACGACGGGCAGGGCAACCGCTGTGGCGACGAGGTGCGTCTGGGCAGCATCATGGCGCCGCTGGTGCAGGCAGCCTTCCACCGCTTCCACTGGTCCCGCTGCAGCCAGCAGGAGCTGAGCCGCTACCTGCAGTGAGTACCACCCGGGGCCTGCAGCGACCCCGCAGCCCTGGTCCAGCTCTAGGAAGGCGCATGCGCACCCCCTCCCCCATGCCCCATGTGCCTGGGCCCAGCCCCAGGCCTCAGCCCTCCAGCCTGAGACACAGGAGACAGAGAGCGAGAGCAGTGCGGGTCAGAGTGTGTGTGTGTGTGTGTGTGTGTGTGTGTGTGTGTGTGTGTGTGTGTTGTGTGTTGGGGGGGATCCCATTGCTAGGGGGCCCCTGCCTAGAATGGAAAGTGGGCACAGCAGCTGCACCTTTAATGGGATGCTTGAGTAGCTTACATTAGGGAAAGAGGTGCAGCAGGGAAACCGAGGCAGCACAGCCGAGAGCTGGGGTGTGCAGACAGGCCCACCACCATGGCTGCGGCTGCCCATGGGCTGGATGCTCCCCACTGAAGGCCCCCTGTGGCACCTCCGTGTCTCCTCACAGCTCCTATGACTGCCTGCGGGATGACCCCTTTGCCCACGACTGGCCGGCGCTGCCCCAGCTCCCGGGGCTGCATTACTCCATGAACGAGCAGTGCCGCTTCGACTTCGGCCTGGGCTACATGATGTGCACCGCGGTGAGTGTCAGGGCCCCCCTGGGGGGCTGGGGAGGGGGCACCTCACCCTGACCTGCTAGCTTCTGAGGTGACAGCTGGTGTTGGGGTGCTCTGGAGGGCAGGCCGGAGCAGGCTTCCAGAATGGCAGCATCTCCCTGTACACCCACTGCCCCTCACCCTCTCAGCACCCACTGCCCACCTGGCAACTCTGGACATGGTCCTGGTGACCAGGGCATCAGAAGGGATGGGGGGCGGGCACTGGTGAGGCCTCTGCGTTGCCTGCAGGAGGGCTTCCCCAAGAAAGAAGTGAGGTATAAAGGCTAAGTGGGAGGAGAGAATATTCTGGAAGGCAGGAATCACATAGGCAAAGGCCTAGAAATGAGGGAACATAGCGTACAGAGGACCCGGCAGTTGTTCCTAGGGTCTAGTGCCAGGACCGGGCCAGCAACAGGAACCCCAGCCATCAGGATTGACAGTCTGCTGATCAGGGCCCACCCTGCCCCAGGCAGTATGGTGAGAGCTTTAGTGTCTTAGCATCTGACCTTATGCTCCTCTCAAATGCATGAAGGAAGTAAGCTAAGTATTCCCATTTTACAGATGAGGAAACCGAGGACTTCAATAACAGGCCTAAGGCCACACAGTGAGCAAGTGGTGGACTTGGTGGTCTAAGCTCTTGCATGACTGCCTAAAGACCTTGGTGGGGCTCGATTCTCACGGCAATGGGAAGTTCTAGAAATGTTTAAATAGGGGGATGGCATGGCCAGATCTGAATCCCTCAGGGACATCCTGGAGGAGAAGGTATGGGGACAGCAGAGCAGAAAGGCCAGAGAAGAAATCACTGTGAGGTCCAGGGAACAAAGGCCAAAGTTAAAGCAAGAGAAGGGCAGAGGGGAGGGCTTCAGGAGGGCTTTAGGGGGTGGAAGCCTCAGCAGGGGGGCAGTAGGTGCCCATAGGGCCCTGCAGTGACAGCTGCTCCCAGTCACCAGCCACTGGAACCTGGGCTACAGGGATGCCCACCAGCCTTTCTGCCCCATACACTGACTCCCAGCTGTCCGTCCAGACTCCATGGCAGGTTCAGGGGCCACGGGGACAGGAAGCAGCCACTGCATGCTGGAGGTTGTCATGGCCTCAGGATCGTATAGAGCTCTGGGCACCACACATGGGCCACCATGGGCACCAAGCCATGCCTGACTCCGCCCTATCCAAGAGGACCCTAGGGGACCCTGGGGAGCCTAGGGCCCCGCAGTGGGAGGCAGCCTGGTGAGCTGCCCCTGCTCTCTTCCAGTTCCGGACCTTCGACCCCTGCAAGCAGCTGTGGTGCAGCCACCCTGACAACCCCTACTTTTGCAAGACCAAGAAGGGCCCCCCCCTCGACGGGACCATGTGTGCACCTGGCAAGGTGAGTGGGAGCAGAAGGCCGGCAGTGTGACACGCCCTCATCTCCAGGGACAGGCCCCGCAGCACAGGTGGAGTGGGCGGGGGGGCCTTCTCAGGGCACCCCTGCCTCCTGCCTACTATTTCTTCTGTTGGTGCAAACAGTGTCTCGGAGCTCCTCACTGTGCTTCACGCACCCCCAACTCTGAGGAGCAGTGTCGGGGTTCTGGAGCCTTTTGTCCCCCCACAGACACTGTCACCTCACTTTCAGGCCAGCATTGGGAACCAGAGGCCGCGGGGTCCTTAGCCCCAGCATCAGGCTTACACCATCCCTGGGGCCTCCGTGTTTGCCCCCTGGTGGTCACATTTGTCCCTTGAGGCGGCTCCAGGGTCCCATGGCTGGCCGCCCCTGCACCTGCCAGCCACCCCAGACCCACTTCTCACCTTCTAGCAATTTGACAAAAGGTGTGCTTTTCTTACTTTGTCCTTTCTGCCAAAACTCCGGGCTTGATTCTCATAGGCTCTGATGAGACCACATGCTCACTCTTCAGCCAATCACTTGCTGGGGGCTGGCTTATGCAGTGGAGCCTAAGGGTGGGTGACAGACCACGGAAGACAGACCTCCAGGGCTCAGCCCTCAGAAGTCCAGCTAACCTGGCGGTGGCAGATGGGGAGCAGGGAGTGCACGCCGGCGCTTGTGCCCCAATATCAGGCCTAGAAAGGCCCCCAAATCATCTGGGCCTGTGGTCCCTCCATGCAGGTCTTAAATTCTGGCTAATTTTAGTTCCTGGTGGAACTTCTTCAAGATACAGATTGCCAGCCCACCCCTAAAGATTTTGGTTTGGGGTAAGGATCAGGAATTGCTTTGGTTTTTGTTTTGTTTTGCTTTGTTGTATTTTTTAATTATTTTTTTAATTTTTAACTTTAACAAGATTAATACTTTAATTTTGTAATATTTGCCCTTTGAACCACTGTATACAATTACGTGGCCTTTTAGTACATTCACAGCGTTGTGCACCCGTCACCATTATGTACTTCTAGAACTTCTTCATCACCCCAAAAGGAGACCACCTAAAGCAGTGACTCCCCCATTAAGCTGTCTCCAGGCCTGGCAACCACTAATCTGCCTCTGTCTCTAAGGATTTTTCCCTTTCTCGAATTCCACACAAATAGAATCATACAATATGTGCCTTTTGTGTCTGGCTTCTCTTGTCGAATGTTTTTAAGGTTCATTTGTATTGTAGCATGTGTCCATGTTCTATTCCCTTTTATGACTGAATACTCTCCCACCATATGCCTAGAGCACAATTTGTTTATCCTTCATCCACTGACGGCCATTTGGATTTTCCCACCTTTCAGTAGTTGTGAATAGTGCTGCTACGAACATCTGTGCACAAAGTTTGGCTTGAAGACCTGGGAATTGGTGTGGGGTTTTTTTTGTCTAGTGTTTTGTTTTGTGAATCAAATTTTATTTTATTTATTTATTTTCAGGAATAGAATGTAGTGATTCATCTCTTACATAGAACACCCAGTGCTCATCCCAGCCAGTGACATCCTTAATGCCCCTCCCCCCTTTAGCCCTTCCTCCCACCCAACACCCCGCCAGCAGCCCTCAGTTTGTTCTCTGTATGTAGGAACCACTGATCTGGCCACCGCGCTTCCTTCATGTTAGGTGGTGGGACCCTTTGTTGTTTGGGCCAGTAAATAAAATTTCATTCTGTGAAATACAGAGCCGTACTGAAGGCATCAGGGCGGGGCTGGGCGGGGGTCAGGCCGCCCTGGTTCACAAGAGCACAGGGCAAAAACCGATCCACATCAGGGATTCTTGATGGATGTTGGGGGGGGGTGCAGGGGCACAGGGGCACAGGGGCACAGGGAGAGGCGGGCGCACCTCCTGGGGCCTGTCACACTCCTCTACCTGTGTGCGTTTGTATGTTCCAGTCTTTCTCATTATTGCATGTAATTTTTTATTTGGAAGGCAGCCCTCCTTACCTTCCCCTTTCCTGCAAGAGGGGAGTGAGGAGGGCGCAGGCAGAAGTGTGGACTCATTTGGAGAGGGAGCAGGACATCTCAGGCATCCGGGGGCGTGGCTATGAAGACTTCAGCTATCCCTGTCCCTCTGACCACCACACCCCCACCACCCCACCCCTCCCCACCCCCACAGGGGGCGGCAGAGCTCAGTCTCGGGACACAGTGTGACCTCCTGGGATCCTCGTTGTCCACATTCTCCAGCAGCTCATCCCACGCACGTTGTCCCCTCTTGACCTCCACAGCCACATTATGCCCCTGGTGACTCGGTGTCGTGTTTCTACAATTTCCCAGAGACAGACCCATCTGTATCTACATTCCATATCCAGAGATGACCTGGAGAGAGCAAACAAATGAAACAACATCTTCCACCCTTTGGGTTCAGGGTCAGAACCTGTGGGGACCGGGTAGGCAGGGGATGTCAGCAGCACCCTTGGGGTTCAGGGCCGCGTGATGGCAAGAGGATCAAGGAGGGGAGGAGTGAGGGCCAGTGGTATGCAGCTCCCCCAAGGAATCAAGAGGTAGGTGTGGCTGAGAGAGGAGCTTGGTCACCTGAGATCCATGTTCATTCATTCATACATTCATTCATTCATTCACATTCACTGCATGTGTCTTGCCCCTTGGCCTCCTTCAGACCTCACTGTCTGTGAGGGTCAGCCATGAGCATGGAGAGGCAGTGAGGACAGGGCTAGGGAGTGGCCTGTTGGGGAACCCAGAGAGGCTTCCCAGTCAGTGACCGCCGCTGAAGCCCAAAAAGCAAGAGGAGCAATCCAGGTGGAAGATCCTAGAGGGCGGGTGCCTGGTCAGGAAGCCCAGGGAGGGCAGATGAGACAGGGAGGACTTAGGTTTCAAAATACAGCCTATTTATATCAAATGTGACGTGAGTAAGGCCAACAGATCAGAGGTGATTGCCAGTGAGGCAATAGTTTGTTTCTCACGGATCCTGAAGGAAGGGTCCCAGGGGACCATGATTGGAAATATGGCCATGCTTGAAAGTGGGTCAGGCCAGGAGGCAAAGCATGGGGGCAGCTGTGGCTTCTGTAGAAAGGAACAGGCAAGGCAGGGTAAGCTGGCTTGGGATTGGTCAGTGTGAATAATTTCCATGGGAAGGAGGATCATCATCCGGTACCATCCCGTACCTGCCCCTGGGTGATCCGATTAGAGGAAGCTGACCTTGAATGTGAGAGTCTGATAGAGGAAGTGTTTGGGTCATCAGCTCTGGACTGATTGGTTTGCATTTAAAAATCCCACTCCTAGGTGAGTTGTTCACTATCCTTAGAAACTGGCTAATCCTGGAAGGGGCAGTCCCTTTAGGGTCAACAGGGCTCCCAACGTCAAAGCATCAGAATCCAGAAAACAAAAAACTTGGTGACTGCCCACGGCTCCCCAGGAGGCTAGGGTGATGGCATCTCCCTGTCCTGCCCTGTTCAGCGTGCTGAAGATGTCGCTCCGATCTGCTACCAGACAAGATGCCTGAGAGCAGAGTCAAGCCAAGCACAGAGGGTCCTCACAGGTGCCTCTGCCCTGCCAGCCAGGCTAGTGGGCTCCATGCCCTCCCTGATTGAGCCGGGGTCGGAGCAGAGGGGGGGTCAAAGATGGCTCCCGCCTCAGCATGTCTGTTGGCAGGAACGAGTTGGCAGGAAAGACACACAGCATCTTGGGAAGCAACACCCACCCTCCATTTTCATGAATTCAATTTCAGAGACACGGGCCTGGTGTCCGGGCCCCGCGATGCCCCTGTGTCATGCCTTGTGTTTCCCTTGCATAGTTGAGGATGGGCAGGCAGGCATAGTGACAGGGGCATCCTGGGATCTGGACCCCAGAGTTCAAGCCCTGGGTCTCCTTCCTCACCATGTGACCGTGAGCCAGCCTTTGTCCCTCAGGCGAGTCACCAAAGTGTCCAACTCAGTTATCCTCACAGCTCAGGCTCCTGGCACATGGTGCCCACTCGGGACATGCCTGCGAGTGGAAGAAGGCTGAGGACCTCAGTGGTTCAGAAATGCTAAACTTCCACGTCCCTGAAACAGGTCATCTGCCTTTCGGGCTTTCAGAGCAACCCAGCAGAATTCCCGGCCCTGCCTGGATGCACCAGCATTCTCCACGGTATTACCCCAGGACGCACCCCCCTCGAGCTTGTCACCGGCCCAGGATTCACTCAGGACAAGCAGCTTTGTGCTTTTCAATGTTTCAGCCTCTCCATTGTATGAAGTATTTGAAGGCATTTAAGCTTATGTTCATAAAGCATTTTAATGACCTTAAACCTGTTTTCTAAAATAACAGCACCAAGGCATCGGAGTATGAAATTGCTCGTTTGGGGTGATGCTAAGTGCTCATAGTCATCCAGGAGGAAATGAACAACATATTGGAAAGATAGCTCCTGAGTGGTGGAACTAAGGGTGATTTTCCTCTCTTCCTGCGTGTGTCGTGCTCTCTACAAGCATGTGTACTGCCTCTGTGCGTTCGGACTTGAGTGTGTGCAGGAGGTGGTCCATTGCACGCTGGATGTTCTTAGTTGTCCTGATCCCAGCTCCTTATTTCTGGGCCTGGCACCGATTTGTCCCACAGGGACAAGGGGACCACTGTCGGGCCTCCTCCATCCTCCTGGCCCTTGGTGCCCTCCACCAGCAGTGATTGGAAGTTGGGCCCCAGTCATAACCTTCAGAGATGCCAGGGACACTCACTCCTCTGTGTCTGAGTCAGCTCCGGGTGCTGTAATAAAAATGCCACTGACTGGGGGATTCAACAGCAGACATTTGTGTCTCTCCGTTTTGGAGGCTGGAAGTCTGAGATCAAGGTGCCAGACTGGTCAGGCCCTGGCGAGGGCTGCAGAATGCCATCTGCCCTTGCTGCGCCCTCGTGTTTCAGAGACAGAAATTGTCTTTCTCGTGTCTTCATATAATGGCACCAGTCTCATAAGGGGCTTCACCCTCATGACCACAGGGTCATGTGATGGGTCTGATGCCGTCACACTGGTGCTTAGGTGTGGACATAAGAATTTGGGGAGGATGCGAACATTCATTCCACAGCATCCCCTTACCTGGGCCCTCTTCCCTGCCTGCTGGCCCCACCTTGCACCCCCAGCTGGGGGCCACCAGCCAGCATTTCTAGGGGTTCTCTCCTTCCCTTCCATGGCTGAGTGAGGGGCACTTTGGGGTGAGAGATGAGGTAACCGTGGCCTGGAAGGTCATGACCAACAGCACTGGTGGCCTTCAGCCACATCTGCCTGACCCCAGGCTTGCCATCTGTGCACCAGCTTTATGATGGTGGAGCCTTTGACCGCTTGCCCAGAGCCCAGGAAGGAGAATCTAGAGAGGGGCAGCTGCTGTCACACCTCACAAGGGCTCACACTGGTAGGAAGGCAGCTCTGGGAGTCAGTAGGTTGGGAAGGGTGAGAGGCCTGTGCAAGGAAGGGAGGGAGGGAGGGAGGAAGGAGGGAGGGAGGTGGGAGGGAGGGAGGAAGGGAAGGAGGGAGATAGGAGGGAGAGAGGGAAGAAGGAAGGAGGGAGAGGGAGGAAGGGAAGGAAGGAGAGAAGGGGAGGAAGGAAGAAGGGAGGGGGAGGGGGAAAGGAGGGAGAGAGTAAGGAGGGAGGGAGGAAGGAGGGAGGGAGGAAGGAGGGAGGGAGGGAGAGAGGAAAGAGGGAGGGGGGAAGAAGGACTGAGGCAGGCTCCCAAACAGAGATGTGCACTGGGGTAGGGGAAGCAGGGAGGGGTTTGTCTGAGACAGGAGACCCAGGAGGGAAATGTGGCAGTGACGTGGGAGCAGAGGTGGCAGCATGGCGCCCCTGGAATGGACTCTAAGACAGAGATCCGAGTGCAGGCATCTCCCTGGGGAACGCTTGCAAGATCACCATCTGTGGGGAGAGTGAGGCATCAAACAGCAATATGGCCACGGTATGGGTCTCAGCAGACCCCACCCAAAGCTCGGGCTGGCCTCTCAGACCTGTGCCCAACCTTGACCCATGGTTGGCTATGGCTGTCCCCAGGAAAGAGGCGTGAATGGCTGGGCTAGGCAGCGCTCTTTGGCTGAGGGCATTTCCTGGAGAGGGATTCAACTGTGAGCATGAGCAGCCAACACGCTTGGTGGCTGGGGGAGCGAGAGCCTCAATCCTGAAGCGGGGTGTCTCTTTGGCACCTGCTGCCCGGATGTGGGGGAAGGAAGGGGAGTGTTGGGCTTCCTGAACAGCAGCATTGGCAAAGGCAGGGAGGAAAGAGGCAAGTATGGCCTCTCCAGAGAGCAGTCAGCGTCCGGGCCTGGCATGGTGGGGGGAGATGACGCAGGAGGAGCGAGTAGGAGCGGGTCATGCAGGGGTGCTGATGCCAGGTTAAAGAGCCAGCCTGAATCCTGCTGCAGCAGGGGCCCGTGGAAGGGTTTGAGAGAAGAGCAGGGGTGAGTCCACATCTTAGGATGTGCCTGCCCTGGCGCCTCACAGTTCCGTTGGACCCCTTAGGATGCTGCTCGTGTGTTTTCATAAAGTTTGCAGAAGTAATTTATTTTAATTCTAATCAGTTAAGATCACTTCTCTTTTCACATCCCCTTCCCCTCCAATACACTTCTCGCTCTGGCATTAGAGCTGCAGTGGGGGCTCTGTGGCTTCGGCTAAGGAGAAATTGCGTTTGGGGTCTATTTCCTGGCTTATGTATATGGTCTCAGTTTCTTTTGTGGCCAGTTAAGTTACTGACCGTAGCTGTCCAGGGGCAGGAATAACATCTAGAGACACTCTGGCCACTGCCACACCAGTTCATTCAGGGTCACTGCGGAATCTTCGTGGTATGCAGCTCACTGTCCCCGGATCATTGCGGAAAAGATGCCTTGGCTATACCTGAGGTCAGGACAGCTTCCGTTTTGGCAGTAGTTTATGTTTGCTTCTGGAGTTTATCTTGCACACGGGCGCCTTTAAACACAGATCCAACTTGGGTATTTCTTTAAAAAGGCTAAGTGTAACCAGATGGTCTGCTTGTTAAAAAGCTATCCATGCCTCACAGCATATGGATTTCAAAATATAAGGGGTGCTAAAATAAATTTTCAGAGACCAGGAGAGAAAGCTGAGTGCAAATGGGATGCAGAAAGTTTATTCAAAACGTTGATGAAGCTTGAATACACCACTTGAACTGTGACTTTGAAAGTTGTTTTGAAACTCTTTGATAAGAAAATAAGGGAGAAATTACAGACTTCTGATTTGGACAGATGCATGAAAGTACCATCTTTTGTCATTTTCAAATTTATGTAGTAAAGAAAATTCAGATAAAAATTAATAGAAGAGGAGGAAAAAGAGTAAAGAAATCAGGAGAAGTAACACCGACTTCCAAAATTTAATAGTAGGGGTGCCTGGGTGGCTCAGTTGGTTAAGCATCCGAATTCGGCTCGGGTCATATCTCAGGGCTCATAGGTTTGAACCCCTCGGCAGACTCTGTGCTGCAGAGCCTGGAGCCCTATGTCTCCCTCTCTCTCTGCTCCTCTCCTGCTCACACTCTGTCTCTTTCTCTCAAAAATAAATAAATGTTAAATTAAAAAAAAAAACAAAAATTAATTGTAACAAGAAAAAGTTTCAGATCAAACCCAAAGCAGCCATTTATTAGGAGGAAGAGATAAATATCAAAGGGAAAGGACAGGCTCTTGAAATATCTGACAATCCAGTTAATGAAGAGGGCATGAATCTGATGAGCACATTGGAAAAGAATTTAAACTTCTTTCTGACTTGACATGAAATGTTGACAATATCAAAGGCAACATGCAGCTCAGAGTATTGTCCCTGCAGTAAGTAAGAACGTCAATAGCAACGGTTACTGAGTGTTGCCAATCCAGAGAGCATTTAAAATCAGGCTCTGACAGAGAAAACTTGAAATGCCCTGAAATCCACATCAGAAAACAAAGTGGATAGTAGTTTCTCCAGATGTGATCATCTCCGTGTTCCCATGACACCACCAATAGCTTATCTAAATGATCAATAACTTAAAATTAAAGGGGAGCTGGGTAGCTCAGTCAGTTATGTGTCAGGACCCTTGATTTCTGCTCAGATCACGATCTCACAGTCCATGAGATCGAGACCCACCTGACAGTGCGGAGCCTGTTTGACATTCTCTATGCCCTTTCTCTCTGCCCACCCCCCACCTCAAAATAAATAAATAAACTTAAAAAAAATAAAGAAAATATTTCCCTCAACATGCTCAAACCAGGGTTAGCAAGCCGTCAAACACAGACCCAGGCCTCCAGCTGCCTGGTTTCCTCCCCTCCCCCACCAACAGCTTCGTTAAGATGTGATTCGTATTTAAAATCGCCAAGTCGGTAGTTTTCGGTATATTCACAGAATCCTATAACTACCACCACAATCCAATTTTAGAAGATTGATGTCACTCCCCAAAGAAGCCCCGTACTGCTTAGCAGTCTCTCTGGTTCATCCTCTCCCCTCAACCCCCCTCTCCCCTCAAGCCATCACGAATCTACTTTCTGTCTCTGTAGATTTGCCTCTCCTGGACATTTCGTATAAACGGACTCATATATATGCGTCCTTTGGGTCTGGCTTTCCTTAATTAGTATAAAGTTTCTGAGATTCACCCATGCTGTAGCACGTGTCTGTGTCTTAGCGTGTACCCCTACTTCATTCCATGTAGTGGCTAATAATCCATTGTGGAAATAACACTGTGTTGTATTTATCCATTTATCAGTTTAGGGGCATCTGAATTGTTTCTACTTTTCAGCTCTTAGGAGAAATGCTGCTATGAACATTCCTGTACGAGTTATGGGTGGGTGTGTCGCTCTTCTTGGATACATACCTGGGAGTGCCATTGTTGAATCTTAGGGTGGCTCTGTGTCTCACGGTTTGCAAAACTGCCAGACTGGTTCCCAAAACAGCTGCACTTTTTCACAATCAAGCTAGCATTGTTGTGAGGGTTCTGATTTATCCACCTCCTCACAGTAACTTGTTACATTCTGTGTTTGTCTTGTAACCATTCCCGTGGGTGTGAAGTGTTATTTTGTTGTGGTTTTTGGTTTTATTTGTTTGTTTTGAGAGAGAGGGAGCGAGCGAGCTTGTGCATACTGGCATGAGTGGGGGAGGGGCAGAGGGAGAGACAAAGAATATCAAGCAAGCTCCACACTCAGCACAGAGCCCGACACGGGGGGCTCCAACCCACGAACTGTGAGATCATGACCAGAGCCAAAATCAGAGTCAGACGCTTAACCGACTGAGCCACCCAGGCACCCCTTCACTGCGGTTTTGAATACATTTCCCTAGTGATGTTGAGCATCTTTTCACCATGTGCTTGGAGGCAATTCATATATATATATGGGGGGGATAGATGCTTATTCATATCCTTTGCTTATTTTCTAATTGCTTATTTTCTAATTCATCTTTCTATTATTGAGTTATAAGAGTTCTTTATATATTCTGGATACAAGTCCCTTATCGGGGTTATCAGATGTATCCTTTGCAAGCATTCTCCCATTTTGTGGGTTGTCTTTTCAATTTCATGACAGTATCATCTGATGCACAAAAGGTTTCAGTATTGATGAGGCCCAGTGCGTCTGTGTTTCTTCTTTTGTTGCCTGTACTTCTGGTGTTGTATCTAAGAAATCATTGCCCTTAGGTCAAGAAGATGTATTTCTGTGTTGTATTCTGAGCATAGCCCTCACATTCATGATCCGTTTGCAGTTGATTTTTTATGTGTGAGGTGTGAGGTAGGGATCCAACTTCATTCTTCTCTGCGTATGGACATCCAGTCATCTCAGCACCATTATTGAGGAGACCATTCTCTCCATTGAATCATCTTGTCATCCTTGTTGAAAACCAGCCGACCACATGTAAGGGCTCATTCCTGAACTCTGCATTCTGTTCCATCAATAGATTTGTCTTTCCTTATAGCAGGGTCACATGGTCTTGATTACTATAGTTCTGTAGTTTTGAAGTATGGAAGCATGACTCTTCCTCTTTTGTTCTTTTCCTTTTTTTTCTAAAGATTTTTTTTTAATTTTATTTATTTCTAGGAGAGAGAGAGACAGCGTGAGCAGGGGAGGGTCAGAGAGAGAGGGAGTCACAGACTGACACAGGCTCCAGGCTCTGAGTTGGCAGCCAGCACAGAGTCCGAAGCGGGGCTCGAACCCACGAACTGCGAGATCATGACCTAAGCGAAAGTCGGACGCTTAACCGACTAAGCCACCCAGGCGCCCCGTCTAAAGATTTTTTTTTTTTTGAGAGAAAAGAGTACAAGTGAGGAAGGGATCTGAAGCAGGCTCCACGCTGACAGCAGCGAGCCCGATGTGGGTCTCAAACTCATGAGCTGTGAGATCATCACCTGAGCTGAGGTCTGATGCTCAACCGACTGAGCCACCCAGGTGCCCCTGCTTTGTTCTTTTTCAAGATTGTTTAGGCTATTCCTGTCCTTTGAGCTGTCAGCATGGCTAGAACCAAAAAGATAACAAGTGTTGGCAAGGATGTGTCCATATCAATTTTAGGGGCAGTTTCTCAATTTCTGCAAAACTCCAGCAGGGACTTTGATAGAATTACATTGAATCTAGAGTGTTGACATATTGACAGCCTGATCCATAAACATGGGATGTTTTTCTTTTTATTTGGATCGTTAAGTTATTTCAGCAGTGTTTTGTCATTTTCCGTGTGCACATTTTGCACTTCTTTTACCTAACTCATTACTAAGGTTTTTTTTCCTTCTTTTTGATGCTATTGTAGATAGCTTCTCAGTTTCACATCCAGTTTATTCATAGGATAAACTTCACGGAAATAACAGATGATTTTTCTATATTGATCTTGTGCCCTGCAATCTCACTGAATGTCTTTATTGGATCTGATAGTTTTTTCAGCAGATTCTTTGGGAGTTTCTCTATATAAGATCATGTCAACTGCAAGTAGAGAGAGTTTCACTTCTTCCGTTCAGGTCCAGATGCCTTTTGTTTCTTTTTCTTGGCTGCTTGTCCTGGCTAGAACTTCCAGGGCAATGTTGATTAGAAGTCTTTTTCCTGATCATGGGGAGAAAGCGCTCATCCCTTCATGATTAAACATGATGTTAGCTGTGTGTATCTCCATGATGTCCTTTATCAGATTGAGGAAATTCTCTTCTGTTCCTTGTCTGGGGTGTGTGTGTGTGTGTGTTTTCAGGAAAGGTGTTGGATGTTGCCAGATTTCTTTTTTTGAGTCTTGCAGCAATCATACAGTTTGTTCTTTATTCTGTTAATATGGCTTATTACACTGATTGATTTTCAGATGTAAACCCTGTGCTCCTGGGATAAACATCACTTGGTCACAGTGCTGAATCTTTTAATAGGCTGTTAGATTTGGCTTGCTAGGATTTTGTTGAGGATTTTCCCATCTGTTTTCATAAGAGATAATGGTCTTTGTCTGATTTTGGTATCAGGGTAATGCTAGCCTCCTAGAACGAATGGCAGAATTCCTTCTCTCTTCTATATTTTGGAAGAGTTTTTGAAGGATTGGTATTAATTTTTCTTTAGATGTTAGGTAGAATTCACCAGAGAAGCCATCTAGGATTGGGCTATAATTTGTGGGAAGTTTTAAATCACTAATTTAACCCTCTTTGCTTGTTATAAGTCTATTCTGATTTTCTCTATCTCATTAAATAGGTTTTGGTAGTCTGTGTTTCTTCCGGAAACTTTTGGAATTTGAATTATTCTTTGGTATCATTTGCTTTCAGCCTGAATAACTTCCTTTAGTATTTTCTTATGAGATACTCTACTAGCAATGAATTCTCTCTGTTTCTGTGGGAATATTTTTTTCACCTTTATTGTTGAGAGTTAATTTTATTGTTTATCCTTAGTTAATACCACTGCCTCTGGCCTTTATTATTTTCTTTTCAATATTTTTTAAATTGTTTAAAGTTTATTTATTTATGAGAGAGATACTAGGGGAGGGGCAGAGAGAGGGGGAGACACAGAATCTGAAGGAGGCTCCAGGCTCTGAGCTGTCGGCACAGAGCCCGACGCTGGGCTCGAACTCACAAACCACAAGATGAGGTCGGCCTGAGATGAAGTCGGACTCTTAACCAACTGAGCCACCCAGGTGCCTCTAGGAGACATTCTTGAATAAACATTTCTCTGTCTGCTGTATCGACTTTAGAACAATCTCCAGATACTTTGAGCAGCTGTTTTCTAAAAAGGATTTTCACTAGTTACATGGTTATCCTACTGAGGAGAGTCCCCCGCTCCTCACAGGTCCCCTGTAGATGTTTCCGGTCACTGCCTGTTTTTTTAAACAGTTTTACCGGCACACAGCGCGTCCATCACCTGTCTGTTGCCTGAAGCTGTGTTCCTGCCCCGGTGGCAGAGCTGAGTAGTTGCAGCTGAGATCACGCAGCCAAAACAGCTACTGGCCCTCGCAGAAAACGTTTCCCAGGCATGGCTGTGTTTTCTTTCTGTTCTCAATATGGAAAACAGTGCTGCAAAATGACACCCGGAAACCAGATGGCGGCCAGGGCGCCCGGGGTACTGGGGCTCCTATTCAGATGCCTGCGGCACAGGTGTCCCGTCAAGAGGGGGTGACGAGTGTGCCGTCAGAATTTCAGGAAAAGGAGGCGCCTGGATGTCTCGTTGTTTAAGTGTCCGACTCTTGGTTTCTGCTCAGTTCATGATCTCACGGTTTCCTGAGTTCGAGCCCCGCATGGAGTTCTGTGCTGGCAACGCAGAGCCTGCTTGGGATTCTCTCTCTCTCCCTTCTCTTTGCCCCTCCCCCACTCACTCAGTCTCTGTTTCTCTCTCTCAAAAAAAAAAAAAAAAACTAAAAAGAATTGCAGGAAAATCTATGAAAAGTTGTGACAGTCAGTGAATCTGAAAAAAACTCATTGTTCTCTGCTTCTGGCTGTTTGTGGTATTGGACCCTTTCTAAATTTTTAACTTTTTGTGATGGCTTTTCTTTTCCTAAGTCAACATTCCATTTTCTATCTGATTTCGTATTTTAAATTTTGTATTTAAATTTTGTATTTTCGTATTTTAAATTTTTTCCCTGAAATGGCCTTGAATTACATAAGCACCTTTCCCATGACAGGCCAGGGAGCGATGTGACCAGATTCAAGTTGTGGATTTGTGTTGCCCGAGCTCACTGTGTTCCTGAATTTTTAGCATGTTGGCTTGTCACCTAACCTTCATTTCCATTATATGCCCTTGAAGTTGCCTTTTGCACATAAACAAGTAGTTCCTGTGTATCTCTGGAGTCACAGGCTTGACCAGCCAGCTGCGTCTTTATGACTGTGCCTGCTGTGGCCTTCACCTGGGGACACGGTGTGCGGTGGGCCCCGGTGGCCGAAGGGCAGCACAGCAGGCTGCACAAGACGTCGAGGATGGCGGGAGAGCAAGGTGGTGGTCAGGGGGAGCAGGGCGTCTTTCCCCTCGCTGCGCCTCCTGACGGGGCTCTGAATTTCTAGGGCATGTAGGGTCGGCTCTCCCAGAACCTCTAGGGCCATGCCCATCTCAAAGGAACCGCAGGTGGAGAGGCATGGGGCGTCCGAGTGGCCCTGGACTGGTGGGTCATAGGAGGGACCTTCTTTCTTTCAGCACTGCTTTAAAGGACACTGCATCTGGCTGACGCCTGACATCCTCAAACGGGATGGCAACTGGGGTGCCTGGAGTCCGTTTGGCTCCTGCTCACGCACCTGCGGCACAGGTGTGAAGTTCAGGACCCGGCAGTGTGACAATCCACAGTGAGTTGGCCGCGCTGTTTCCAGCCTTTCCGTGTGGTAGCTGAGGTCACTGAGGCCCCTCGCCGGCTGGCCCGTCCTGCGGGGCTCCTGTGGCCGCTCCCCGCATGTGCAGAGGGCGTCCTCCTCACCGTTCCTGGGACAAAGCGGAGACTCAGGAGAGGGGAGGGTCATGCCTCAGGCCACACGGCCTGCAGGGGCGGAGCCAGCCCTGGAGGCTTGGAAACCTGGCCTCAGGCATCTCTGGCCTGCCTGGCTAGCACCCTCTTCCAGACCAGCTTCCTCTGGCCTTCTTGGTCAAGGGTGTGGATGGAGTAAAGTATGATAGAGACGGGAAACGGGGATAAGGTCCCCTCTCTGGCTCCAGGTCCGCGGCCGGCCCTGCTCGCTGGACCGAGTCCCCGTGTGTCCTATGCTTTCCGCAGTTGGTGACTGCAAAACCGCAGGCTCTCCACTTGGTCTCCCTCCCCCTCCTCCCCTGAATTCTCCAGCTCACTTTCTAATTCGGAGTTAGTGTCAATTTCCACTGGAGTCGGTAGGCCTCTTTCCTCCTGTTTCCCAGACATTTGCTGGGAACTGGCTTCCCACACCTGCACCCTCTCCTGGTGACGCCCTTTGGTGCCCTTCTCTGTGGCCCCAACAGTGGCCCTGATGTGAATCTCACAGTTGCTCCTTCTTTTCACCTCGCCATCTTGCCTCTTGCCTCTTTCCCCACATATTTCTTGTATCATTCTTTCCACGGACTTTCCTCCAGAACATGGCATGCAGAGGGCCCTCTGCTAGGCCGCGCGTGGCCGCAGGTACCACCCCGTCACACGCGCAGAGCGTGACCTTTGCCCGAGTCTCAGGTGGGGCCTCAGGCCCTGCCACACCTGGCAGGGGGCGGGCTGAGGCCCCCAGCTCCTCGGGGGGTGCCGCCCGCCCACGCTCCATTGCCTGGCCTGCCAGAGGCACCTGCTGACCCACCGCCAGCGCCTTCTCTGCTCTTTGCCATGCGTGGGGCCTGCGCTTTGTGGATGAGCGCTGCTCAAAGCCTCTGAGATGGAGGAAAGCCAGTGAATCGAGTGTCCGCTGCGTGCCCGACCCTTGTTGAGAACTTGTGGCAATTCTGCGGTTTCGGAACCCTTTGGGTTCCCACCACGTGTCAGGCACAGGCCTGGGCCCGGATGTAAGGGAGACTCCCCCACCTCCTCCCTCTTAAGATTAATGTCCCCGGAAGGGCAGAACCTTAATAGTCAGTCAACAGCCCACTGTTGATTCACAGTCACAGCAACAGGAGCTGAGGACGGGAGGGCGCCCTGGGGCCCAGCTGAGGCTTCCTTCCCATGGTGGGGGTGGGGGATCCCAGAGGGATTGCCCAGGGCCTGTGGCTGCAACAGGGCAGGGCTGAGTCCCAACACTCTGTGGAGCTGTCCCCCCCACACCTGAGACTCTGGAGCCCCCCCAATCCCATAAGCGGCACCCAAGTGCCAGCCTCTCCCACTGGTGGCACCGAGCTGCAAAGGGCTTCACTTTCTCCTCCAGCCCGGCCAACGGGGGCCGCACCTGCTCTGGCCTTGGCTACGACTTCCAGCTCTGCAACTCTCAGGACTGCCCTGACGCTCTGGCCGACTTCCGCGAGGAACAGTGCCGCCAGTGGGACTTGTACTTCGAGCACGGCGACGCCCAGCACCACTGGCTGCCCCACGAGCACCGGGACGGTGAGCCCCCGGGGACGCCGGCAGGGCACGGCTCCCGCTGTCCTGTGCTGCCCATGCCGGGCTGTCAGCAGAGCCACCTCGGCCGCCGGAGCTGCCAGAGCCAGTCCTGGAATTTCATACATGCAGTTCCTGTTCCTCCCGGGCCCTGGGCAGGGGCGGGCGGCCAGACACGGGCCTGCTGTGCTCTCTCCATCCCCTGTGTGTGTTTCCCCAGCCCAGCACCTGCCGCAGGCCCAGCGGGTGCAGTCCAGGGAGTAGGAGCAGAGCAGACAGGGTCCCCCTCTCATTGGGGGCGTGCAGTTTGGAGGGAAAGGCTGTCAGAGCCTCTGGGATCTGCGCCAACATCAGCCTGACTCTGTTGGGAAAAGCTCTTCCCAAGTGCAATAGCCCAGGGTCAAAGGCGCCAAGACGGACACACCGGGGCAGGGAAGCCACCTGCTCTCTTTCACTTTCTGCCCCAGTCCCAGGGGCAGGACCCTAAGAAGACTCTTGCGAGAGCTTCTCCCTTGCATGATGCTCCTGTTGAGCAAACCAGGGAAGAAAGCAAGCAGTGCAGCCGGCCATTCCTCACCAACACCCCGCTTCTTCCCTTCCAGCCAAGGAGAGATGTCACCTCTACTGCCAGTCCAAGGAGACCGGGGAGGTGGTGTCCATGAAGCGCATGGTGCACGATGGGACACGCTGCTCCTACAAGGATGCCTTCAGCCTCTGTGTGCGCGGGGAGTGCAAGGTGAGTGCTGTGAGGCAGGTGGAGGGCCGGGGGACGCACATAGCTCAGGATATCAGCTCTGTGGGGTTATCTGGTGTCCTCACTGAGGCTAAGCATACAAAGTTTCAGAATCAGCACCTGGAACCAGGCGCATCTGGGAGGTAGGACTGAGCAGGCACGACTGATTGAGGGGTCCCAGAGGCTGACTTCAGCCTTGTCTTGCTGAGGGATGAGATCCGAACGGCTCTGGCAGAAAGCCCCATAGAACCCCACAGGCACCCCAGAAGAGCAAGGAGGTGGGGTGCGGGGCCGCTGGACCTGTGCTCAGGGCTTCTGTCCACTCACACGGGGCCCCAGCCCACCGCGAAGGAGGCTCCTGTCCGACGCCGTGGCTGGGGGGGCAGGCTTCACAGTCTGCTAGGTGGTGAAGCCGAATCCTGAGAAACAAAGAGCAGTGTCTCCTTTATCCCTGCAGGGTTTTCATTCATGGAGGTGACTGAGTGACACACAGAGAGGTCAGTGCCTGTGAGGAAGAGTGTGTTACTTACGTTTGCCGAGGGAAGAGCTCGCCTCACTATGCAGGGCCACAAGGGGAAGCACCAGGTTTGATCGGAAGGTAGAAGGGAGTGGGGGGCAGCTTAAGCCACAGCTTTTCTTGGGGTTTCCTGGGGAAAGGCAAGACAGGGCAGGAGAAACCGCTGAGGATTAGCTAGAATGAATAGTTCAGGCAGGCTCCGGGCTGCGGGGCTGATCCCTAGTTTCCTGGTACCTGCCCTTGGGATGATTTCAGGCAGGGAAGGGTCAGCTTGGTGTGTGAGAGGCAGATAAAAGGGGTGATTGAGGGATTGTTGGTTTGCATATGAAAGGCGTGCTCCCACACCAGCCCTTTGCTGCCTCCAAGACTTGGCTCTCCCTGGGAAGGGCAGCCTCTCCCCCGGTCAGCACATTCTTAAAGATGTCAGAGCATAGTAAGGCCCAGAAAAGTTTCAGAAACATGACTAATGCAAGCCGTAAGCATCGTGGACAATCGAAGAAGAACAGACTAAGTATTTCATCAATTAATGGTGATTTTGAAGGAATAACAGCAGGATGATAGATTTTCACATCCCCAGAAAAATTATATATATCCACATATGTATATGATCATATTGCAAATGTTAGAAAACAAAGGAGACAGAAAGATTAGAACCACGCAAAAGTCGTGGGCAGTAGTAAGATGAAATACTGAGTCCTCACGATATATGGGGACGTGCAACCCTTCTTCTAAAAGAATCTCATACTGGGTCAAAAATAAGATCCAACTGGATGCTGTCAGTCAGGGAATATCAAAACACAATGACTCAGGAAGGTGGAAAGTGAAATGTCAGAAGACGTGTCAGGAGAATAAAGATGCACACATGTGCACACATGCACGCACACAGAGCAGAGAATGAAGAGTATCAAGAATTAAACGAGACCCTAGGGGTCGTTTTGTTTTGTTAAAGGGCGGAGTCCACTACCCTGAGAAAGCAATAGCGTGCTACCAAATATGCCATCCATAAACGGCACTGAGAAAGGCAGAGATTGAAACTGGCTAGCATCCTTCCTCATCTGATGACTCACGCAGAGGATTGCATCACAGATGGGGAGGGAGGAAAGAGTTCCTCGTTAGCTCTGTGCCCCTCCTCATGCAACAGATACCCCAGCACCTCCGCCGGTGTCTCCCACCCGGAGTTGGAACCGAAGCCTGGTTCAGACCTCTCTGGGTGTGGACTTAGCCGGCAGCAGCCCCGCAAAACCACTCGGAGACGTGACCCATCTCCAGCCCGAGCGGTCAGCCCCTTAGGATCTCAAGCGAGATTTCCGGCCCACACGAGATTTCCTGCCCACGCAAGGACCCTGGTCTTCGTTAGCCATTTCTACTTCGTTAATGTCTGCGTATCATTCTCTCCCTAGTTCACACCACTGAAAGTTATAACGGTGCCTCCTGAAGGTCTGTGGACACTTGTCAGAGATGGAGGCTCCCGGAGCCGACTGACAGGTGCCCAGACAGGCAGGCAAGTTTCTGACCTCTGTGATTATTAGACCTTGATTTCAGAAATACAAAAGATGGGGGGGGGGGCCCGTTGTTGTGAACTAAGGAGCAATAGTGACAGGCCATTTTAATATCTCGCAAATTCTGACAGATCAAGCGGTAGATTTATTTTGTTTTCCTTTTGCTCACCTTGAAATGTAGCAGCCATTTTTCCTCTGTTCAGGTAGCCTCCTTCCCTTCCAGCCAGCTGAATTTCTAAATTTTTTTAAGTCTTTTTATCCATTTTGAGAGAGAGAGAGCTGGGGAGGGGCAAAAAGGGAGGGAGAGAAAGAATCCCAAGCAGGCTCCACGCTGTCAGTGCAGAGCCGGGCTCAGGGTTCGAACCCATGAACCATGAGATCGTGACCTGAGCCAAAACCAGGAGTCAAACACGTAACCGACTGAACCACCTGGGCGCTCCCAACCAGCTGAATTTCTAACTCGTGTTTTGGGTTGTGCATGGGCTGTAAGCCTTTTTAGAAAGAGCTCATGAATCGACAAAAAGCTTCCAGATCAGAGCTGGTTCTCATACGGGCTTCGGAGTCCGGGAGTCGAGGAGAACGCCTTCCTGATGCTGCTTGGCTGCCTGGCACTGGCTCACATCTGCCTTGGCACCCACTTGCCTCTACGTCTCCAAGGCTTTTCGCTTCTGGTTTATTCTGTAGGAAACTGAGCACTGATCCCCTTCAGGCGAGAGGCTGGAGCAACCCTCTTCCCAGGGAGTGTTGCCATCCTGGCCTGAAAGAGGGTGCTCCTCTCCTCTCTCCCCTGCTCCTTCCCTGAGGAAGACAGCCTGTGACTCTTTATAAGGACCGTCTCCTCTCACCCCCAGCGACAGCCCCCGCAGGCTGTGCTGCTCTGACTCTGTGTCACATCCGTGCAAACAAAGAGTTAGAGCAATGTGCCCCCCCCCCCTCAAGACCACACACCTAGACACGGCAGGTGCATCCTCTCAGCTCAGGCTTCTGCACCTTTAAAGACTCATGTTTCCATCCAGCCTCCACCCCCGCCCCCAGTAAATCACATTGTCTTCCTTTGCTAATCCCCCCCCATCAGGAATCATTAAAATAAAAATCAGCATACTCATTGTATTGATGGTTTTTCACCTTGCTCACTTCCAAAAACAATTCCAAAGGCATCGTTGGATATAAAACCAAAGATCATTGACATCTAGCCACACTTCAGAAATGATTCATGAACCACTGCTCTGTAACCCTCTTGTGGCCTAAAGCCCCTTCCTTAAAGGGCCTTTGTAAGACAAAAGAAATCGAAGAGCAGAAGGGAAAGTGGGTGGTAGGTAGTAGGATGACCTTGAGGGGGAAATTGGCTCTGACCTTCCTGGCAGCCTAGGCAAAGAGGGAAAGCTGTGACGCTGTGGCTCAGACAGGCAGGGGGAACAGACCAGCTGGGTGGGGAGCTTGTCCTCCTTGGCTGTGCTGGGAGAAGTGGCCTCAGGCAGCACGTCGGGCCGCATCCTACAGGAGCTCCTTCCATTCCGGGAATGGTGCGCCGCCAGGGCTATGGAGAGTAAGAGAACCTGAGTTTGTTACTAGCTTGGCCAGGCAGTCCCGGACAAAGAACATCCCTGCTCGGTATGGAATAATTTTTGACACCAGAGTGGGTGATGTTGAGATGATCTGTTGAAAGAACGGAGGCAAAACTGTTGTCACCGATTCTTGTCACCTCCTGTCCAGACACCCTGGAGACAGACTACAGGGGACATTGTGTTCTTGGGGCAGTGCGAAGGCCAGGGCGCGCTCACCTGAGCTTTGGGTGGGAGCCCCGGACAGGGCGCACTGCCCAGCCGCCCTGCGAGAGGAGCAGAGGCCAGGTCCGGCTGACAGCCGTCGGGACAGAAACGTTCACATGGGGGCCAGCTGGCCAGGCCGGTCCGGTCTCGGGAGGTGGCCCTGTTGAGGTTGTGCAGAGCCTTCTGCGGTACACTGTGCAGATGAGCAAACGAGGTGCAGCGAGGGGACAGGCACACGGGGCCTCCTTCCTCTGCTTCGGGAACTGCTAGGAAGGTACAGGCCTGAGCTCCAGAGGTGGCACGTCAGGCCCCAGGGCCCACATGGAGAGGGCTCTCAAGTGTCACTGTCCCCCCCCCTCTGCAGAAGGTGGGCTGTGACGGAGTGATCGGCTCCAGCAAGCAGGAGGACAAGTGTGGTGTGTGCGGAGGGGACAATACCCACTGCAAAGTGGTCAAGGGCACGTTCACACGCTCCCCCAAGAAGCTCGGTGAGTGAGCCCCTCGCCCCAGCCCGGCCCCTGGTCCTGAGTGTCCGCAGCACCTGGCAGAGCGCTGGGGTGTCCATGAGTTGGAGGGAGAATCCTTAGTCAGGTCCAGCTTGAGCCAGGCCCCAGAGTGGGTGGGGAATGGGGGGAACGGGGGGAACAGGGACCAGGTCTCAGGGGTCAGAGAACACCGACGTGCATGTGCACAGGGCACATCTTAGAGGTGTTTATTTGAGAGCAAGGAGCCTGAGTCCATGGCTCCCTGACCCCCCGCTCCAGCCGCTAGCTAGCTTTCCCAGGCCTTCCCTGGACAGACCGTGCAGCCGCAGGATGGGGCCGGGGAGGGGGTCCCGGCCCACCTGAGCTCTGGGAAGACAGACCTCTGGGTGGGCCTGCAGCAGGTGAAATGCACTCTGTCTGAAATGGACAGAAGCCGCTGTGGTTTGCCTCTTAAAAGAAGGCCATGGCCTTCACTCAAAGCCGGCGCCGGGGTGTGGGGATGACCCTCCCCGTGGCCCCACGAGAGCCCAGGGGTCTTCAGTGTGCAGATTACGTGGCTGAGGTCCAGGACGCCAAGCGGTTTGCTGAGGGCCTCCCTCCCACACACGCATCTTAGCTTGAAGCCCAGGCGTGCCTCCAGGAATCACCAGGATTCCTGCCAAGTTTTCAGCGGAGGAGGCCAAGGGAGCACCTTGGATTTGAAGAGGAGGGCAAGGGCCTCAGCCAGCTGGGATGCAGTAGCCCCCTTGTCGGGCCCTATCTGGGCAGGCAGTCACAGCCCACGAAACCTGGGACCCTCTGGCCCCTCCTCCTGCCGAATGCATTCCAGTGGCCGCCTCCGTGTCATTTGGCTTTGTCTCCCCATATGCCGACAAAGGTTACATCAAGATGTTTGAGATCCCGGCGGGGGCCAGGCACCTGCTCATCCAGGAGGCAGACACCACCAGCCACCACCTGGGTGAGTCCCGGAGCCCGGGCGAGGCGGCGTCTCTGCGCCAGGCAGTTTGGGGGATGGCTAGGGGCCCAAGGGGTCAGAGGTCAGTCTCAGCCCACCTGGGGGATCTTTCCCACCCTCACCTCCTGCTGGAGAGCCCGGGTGGGGATCAGAGGGCTCCTCTGGCAGCCATGGGGGGACATGTGTCTAAAACATGCCATACCCCCAGACTACAGAATGGTGACTGCCTACACCCTCCTCCGTCTCAAGGGGGAAGGCCCCCCCCTCCCCAACCTACAGGAAGAGAGGCACCTGGGCCAGCCTAAGGGTGGGCTCACAAACTGCATTTGCATATTTTCAATTAGTTAAATTTTAATTATTTTTAGTGTTTATTTATTTTTGAGAGAGAGAGAGAGAAAGACAGAGTGTGAGCAGGGGAGGGGCAGAGAGAGAGGGAGACAGAATCCGAAGCAGGCTCTAGGCTCTGAGCTGTCAGCACAGAGCCCAACGCAGGGCTCGAACCCATGAACCAAGAGATCATGACCTGAGGCGAAGTTGGATGCTCAACCGAATGAGCCACCCATGCGCCCCCTCAATTGTTTAATTTTAAATTCAAGAGATTCTTCCTGGGGAGGCGCCTAGGTGGTTCAGTCAATTAAACGCCCGGCTTCGGCTCAGGTCATGATCTGGCGGTTCGTGGGTTCGAGCCTCACGTCAGGCTCTGTGCTGACAGCTCAGAGCCTGGAGCCTGTTTCAGATTCTGTATCTCCCTCTGTTTCTGACCCTCCCCTGCTGATGCTGTCTCTCTCAGAAATAAATAAGACATTAAAAAAAATTAAAAAAACAAAAAGAGATTCTGCCTGGGACAGGGATTTCCGGCATCTCTTGAGAATGTGGATCTTCTCACAACTCTGGGTGCCCCTTCCCACGTGGCAGCCCCTGGCTACCTGTGTGCCCCATGCCCTCCGAGACTGCCTCACAGGGCTTCGCCCATCCTCACCCCACCCCCTGAAGAGACCGGGGCCCTACCTCCTGGGTAGTGTGGGCTGAAGTCCGAAGTGATGCCGGGCATCCCTGGGGAGATCCTGGACAAGGCGCTTCTCCCAGTTTGGGCCCCACCTTCCTCCTCATGCTCTGGAGTCTGAAACTGACACTGTGACCCTGCCAGTGACACACAGCAAACACACCACTCTCTATTAAAAGAGAACGCACTTTTCTTCCTTCTCCATTTTAAGAGGAAACTTTGCATTGCTACCCAAAATACAAACCCAGTATCACTTGCCTTAAATGGAAGGTGAATCTAAAAGTTGAGTCCTGGGGCGCCTGGGTGGCTCAGTCTTTTGAGCCTCCAGCCTTGGCTCAGGTCATGATCTCATGGTTCGTGGGTTCGAGCCCAGCATCGGGCTCTGTGCTGACAGCCCAGAGCCTGGAGCCTGCTTTGGATTCTGTATCTCCCTCTCTCTGCCCCTCCCCTGCACACACTATGTCTGTCTGTCTCTCTCTCTCTCAAAAAAAATAATAAATAAATAAACCTTAAAATAAATAAATAAATACAAGTAAAGGGTTTCCTGCTGAGGGCTCCAGGTCTGAGGCCTGGTCTCTCTGCACGGGAGGGACCAGATTGGTGACCCAGTGAGGGCCTACAGGTACCTGCTGAGACTTTCTTCGTGGTGTGGACAGAGAATGACAGGAGACTCGTGCAGGGACCACTGTCCTCATTCTGTGATCCCAGATGGTCCTGCCTTATCTGTGGCCCTCTTAAAATCATCTAGCAGCTCCCTCCCCCCCTCTGCCCACCCGCAGTAGCTGTCTTCCACACAGTGGGAAACGTGGGGCTTCCTGACCTGCTGGGTCTTGGCTTCTGGACACCTGGTCATCCAGGGGGATTGCCGGTGGCCCTTGCGACCCCCGGGCCAAGCCAGGCCTCCGAGGATGCTGGTGGGGAGCTGGTGGGGCACCGGGTCGGGGCGAGGAGACCCTGCTTTTCAGCCGGACCTATGCTCACTCCATGGCAGGAAGCCCTCACCCCAGCCCTGCGCCCAGGAGCCCAGGACGGGGCACGGGGGACAGTGGCTGTCTGAGTGCCCCACGCAGACCACAGGGAGGTGGCCCTGACAGCTGCGGCAGGAAGCCCCTGCACCCCTGGGGCCTGTGGGGGCAGATCCAGGAAAGGCCCCTGGGCTGGGCGAAAGGGCTCAGGTTGGGGGTAAAGGGCGCAGGTGGGGGGTAAATCACCTGCAGAGGGTGAGGTGAGCTCACGTGGTGGTTTGGGTGATCACTGGCACAGACTGAGGTACAGACCAGCCCCTGGGGGAGGGGAGCCGGGAGACACTGGGGGCTCTGCTCCCCATGGCTCCCCTGACCACTCCAAACTTGTGGACCCAGTCAGCCTCTCCCCCACGCGCCTGGCCCCTGCCCCCAAGTGATCGTGCCGGGGGGCCGTCTTCTGCCGTCCCCAGCCGTCAAGAACCTGGAGACAGGCACGTTCATCTTAAATGAAGAGAATGACGTGGACCCCAATTCCAAATCCTTCATTGCTATGGGCGTGGAGTGGGAGTACCGAGACGACGATGGCCGGGAGGCGCTGCAGACCATGGGCCCCCTGCATGGCACCATCGCTGTCCTGGTAAGTCGAGGGAGGCGCCAGGCCCGCCGCCTCCGGGCTGCCCAGTGGGGGCAAGTGGGCCACTGAGGGAGATGGAGGGGGTGCCCGGGGACCCTGCGCCTCCCTGCATCCTTCAGGCCACTCGCGGAACGGCCCCCCTGGCCTGCCCTTGGAACCGAAGGTCTCTCTGTGTGTCTGACATGGAGCCTTGAGATATGAGACTCTGGGCTCGATGGGGGGACCTCAGACCCTCAGAGAGGTTTCAGTTTCCCCTCCAAACAATACTCACGGCCACCTGTCATCATGCCCATTCATCTCTGCCACCCCATCCACACCTTGCCCCAGGAGTGACCCACAGGACCCAGGTCACACCGGACTTTGACCCTAAGCAGGACTAGAGGCCCCAAGTCTTCTGAGTCCAAGACTGCTTCCGGTGACGAGAGTCCCGACGGGCCCTTGAGGTCCTTTTTTGTTTTTTCATTTTATTTTTTACTTATTTTTAATGTTTTTATTTATCTTTGAGACAGGGATGGGGGAGGGGCAGAGAGAGGGGGAGACAGAGCATCCGAAGCAGGCTCCATGCCGATGCAGGGCTCAAACTCACGAACCGTGAGATCCTGACCTGAGCCTCCCTGGGTGCCCCTTAAGATTTTATTTTTAAGCAATTTCTCTACGTGGGGCTCGAACTTATAACCCTGAGATCAAGAGTCACACGCTGAACCAGCCAGATACCCCGGGGACTTGATTTTCTGATCCCTCTTTGAGAGTTCATTTTACTTGCACAAGTGACACATTTTATTTGTGAGAAACATACAACACTAGCAATAAGGCTCAGGCCCTTGAGCCCCTCTGCTGAGGCCAGCGCACCGTGCACCTGAGCCCAGCACCCGATCTCAGGGCGTGCACCCGTGGGCCGGCATGTTTTATGTACGTGGGTCACTCTGCCGGCCTCACCTGCAGGGACTTCCCAGCCCTGGAAGTGCCCGCGGTGACCCGCGTGTGCCCGTGCATGCGCAGTCGGGCCTTGGTCTGGACTGTGTCTGCCCCGGCGCATTCACCTGCCCGCCGAAGTGTATTTGCCACCCCTGTGATGTGCTGGCAGGTTTTCACGGACCTTCACAGTTGGGCGCAGAGCAGTGAAGGGTTGGAGCTGCCTAGTGTGCAGTTCCCAGCTGAGCTGGCACAAGGTGACACTTCTTGTAGCCAAGGGGCCTGTCCCCACTATGTGTGCTGCCACGTTCCTCACATTTTTTTTATTTGGGGGGATCTTTTCACTGTTTAAAAATGGCCCCAAGCATGGGGCACCTGGGTGCCTCAGTCAGCTGAGCATCTGACATCGGCTCAGGTCATAATCTCATGGTTTGTGCGTTCGAGCCCCGCGTCGGGCTCTCTTCTATCAGCAAAAAGCCCGCATCAGATCTCTTCCCCTCCCTGCCTGTCCCTCTCCTGCTCACACTCTCAAAACTAAATAAAGCATTAAAAATTTTTTTCTTTTCACTGGCCGCAAGCGTGGTGCCGAGTGCCATGAGCCCTTCCTGAGCACGATAGGCTGTGCCCTGCGGAGGACACACATGTTCTAGATGAGCCTCACTCAGGCTTGAGCTACAGCATGCTGGCCGTGGGGTTGGCGTTCGTGAGGCGACAGGATCGAGGAAGGTGGCTTTAAACAGAAACACGCATAACATACGGTTGCGTACTGACAGTCGGTGGAAGCATCCTGACGGAGGGCTTGCAGGACGCTAGCCCTGGGCTCCCCTGAGAATTCAGCGCTCTGGGGCACTTTCTAGAATGTAACTCCTGAACTGGTGGCCAAGGAAGGGTGGGCAATGGGGCAGACACAGTCACGGCTGTCTCCGGGCGCAGGTCATCCCACAGGGGGACGCCCGGATCTCGCTGACGTACAAGTACATGATCCATGAGGACTCGCTCAACGTGGACGGCAACAATGTGCTGGGAGACGACTCTGTGGGCTATGAGTGGGCCCTGAAGAAGTGGACTCCCTGCTCCAAGCCCTGCGGTGGAGGTGAGGGGCCTTCCCAGGAGCCGGGGCCCCAGAGGCATTCGGGGCTGAGCGGGAGGGGTCTTCTGGGCAAAGGGCTTCCCGAGCCCACGGGGATCTGCTGATTGCCTGGCCTGAGGGATGTGCCAGGAACGAGAAGACAGGCCCCCGGGGCCCAAGAGCAAGGCAGCCCCCTGCCTGGGAGGGGGCGGGGGGTGGGCAGGAAGAGGGTGCTCAGGACATCAGGCCAAAGGCAGCCAGAAGGGCCATGGGGGCTTGGATGTCACCAGCATCCACCTGCATTGGGGGTGGACAGAGGGGCTAGCCTGGTGGGAGCTGGTGTGAGGCGGCTTGGGTGAGTCATCACGGCTTCACGAGACAGGTGAGGAGGGACTCTGGCTGTGCTGGGGACGGGTGAAGGGGCCCTCTCTGCGGAGGTCCCTCCCCGTGTTCATTTAGAAGGGCCTCCCGATCCTCCTGGGGCAGGGCTTCATGCAGAGGGGTCCCCCTGGACCTCAGAGAGCCCACAGTTGGGTGGGACATACAGACAGGCAGAAAGTTCTGGTCCATTGCACGGGGTCACTGCTCCCTCCCTCAGGTGCCACACAGGGTCCCACACCTCAAGGACAGAGAGTAGTTCACCAAAGCAGGGGAGACCCATCTTGGGGCCCAGGCAGGTGGATGGCTCCCTCTGGGTGGATGGCGCCCCAACATTCCGTTGAGCCTCCCTGCCCCCCTGGACAGCAGTGTATTTTACTGACTGTCTCTCTCCTATGTGTCTTGGACCCATCTTCCCAGTCCTGGCTCATTCTTGCTCCCCAGCTGGCCCTTGTGTGTCCACTGTCACCCCCAGAGTGGCCTATTAAAGGTCCCTTCCTGGTGTCCCTTCCTGGTGTCACTAAGTTCTAGCAGCTTCTTCTACTCTTAGGATGAAAACAAGATTCTCCTCATAGCCTCTGTGGTCTGGGCAGCTTGCTGACCTCTCCCACTGCATTGGTGCCCCCACCCCTTGCTCACCAGGCCCTGGCCACACTGGCCTTAGGTGCTTTTCCTGGACATGCTGTGCTCCTGCCTCGGGGCCTTTGCACAGGCCGCCTCCCCCCCCAGGAGCCACTCTACTGCCCTCTCACTAAATCAGCATCCCTCCATTCTTGGCTTTCTTGACACCTCCAGATACCCAGATCAGAGCAGCCTGTCTGGCTGCATTCTCTCATGTCTTGCCCACACACTAGGGTTTTGAGATCTTGCAGTTGTTGACATTCTGGGCTCTGCAGTTCTCATGGGGGCTGCCCCTACATTGTAGGATGTTGAGCAGCATCTCTGGCCTCTACCTGCTAGATGGAAGTCGCACCTCTTACTCTGGTGACAAAGAGGTGTCCCAGATATTGGCAGATGTCAAAATCGCCCCCATTTGAGAACGACCGCCCTAGGCTATGGCAGGAAAAGGCCATGTTTCTGTATTTAGCCACCTCCGGGCCTATCCCAAGTCTTCGGTGCATGTTAACTCAAGGTGGACTAAATGGCTAAGCGATGGAGAGGAAGTAGACCCTCTCATCCTGCCCCAGGAGGGCAGCTCAGGGGCCAGGGAACAAGGGGGCCACTCTCCCTGGCCTCTCCCCTCGCTCATCCTGGAGCACTGGGTGAGCGCTAGGCTGCACGTCTCCGAGGCCTGGCTCTGGCACGCTGCCCCACCTCCCACCCCATTGGAAGGCTGGGGTGAATGGGGCTGAAGCTGCCCTTGCAGCCGCTTCTCCACAGCCCCTGGAAGCCGCACTTGCCCCTTGACCCCCTCGAGCTCTCTCGTCTTCAGGCTCCCAGTTCACCAAGTATGGCTGCCGCCGGAGGATGGACCACAAGATGGTGCACCGAACCTTCTGCGACGCTGTCACGAAGCCCAAAGCCATCCGCCGGGCTTGCAACCCACAGGAGTGCTCCCAGCCAGTGTGAGCTCCCCAGGGACGCCCAGCTCTCCCAGCCCAGGGTCCTATTAGACAGGAGAAGTCAGACCCCCGGGGCTCCTGTGCAGGGGGGTGTGGGGTTCAGGCCCTGAGCGGCTCTGGGCCTCACATCCCCTGTGACTCCCTCCCCCAACTTCCCAGGGTCTAAGATGCTGTAGGCTGCGCGGCATGCCCTTGCCTCAGGCCCGCTGTGCTGAAACAGTACTACGCATCTTAGACACTGTGCCGAGTGGTAATGCGCGCCTAGGGAAACCGAGGCTCAGAGAGTACTGGCCTTGCTTCTGGTGCTGTGGTAAATGTCTCCCAGGCGGCTCACTGCAGCAGCCGCAGCCTTGACCCTCTGGCTCAGGTTCCTTTCACAGGGCCCCCAGGGGAGAACAGGGCTGGTAACTGGGCCCGTGGGGGCTCTGCAGGGGTGGGTGCTGGCCGAGTCCACACTGCCACCCTGGAGGGTTTGTGGTTTTGGCAGAAGCTGAGACGGGACAGATGTGGGGCTCTCTGTGCCCCCCGCCCCTGGCAGTGTCTCCCAGCAGTGGCTGTCACCTGCAGGACCTCGGACAGAGGCACAGCCAGGCTCTGGGCCGTCCTTGTGGGAACAGGGGTGGGAGCAGGAAGCAGGCCTCTGCTGTCGCTCTGGGCGCCTCTCTGGGGAGCCAGGGGGAGGCTGACCTGTCGCTCTGCCCCCACAGGTGGGTCACAGGGGAATGGGAGCCTTGCAGCCAGAGCTGCGGGCGGACGGGCACGCAGGCTCGCACAGTGCGCTGCATACAGCTGCTGCACAACAACGCCACCCGCTCCATGCACACCAAACACTGCAATGATGCCCGGCCCGAGGGCCGCCGGGCCTGCAACCGTGAGCTCTGCCCTGGCCGCTGGCGGGCCGGACCCTGGTCCCAGGTGAGCGGGGCCCGTGTCTTCAGCCGCCAAACCAAGTTTGGGTGGGACCGAGGTGGCCAGGGCGTTCCACCTGGGTCTGGAGGCATCCCCTGCCACGGGGCCACATCCTGTAGATGTTGAGGCACCAGTGAGGCCACATGGTCGGTGCTCTGTTGGGAGACCCAGTGGAACGTGTCCACTCTGCAGGGCACAGGCTGCCAGGTGCCACAGGAGCCTGGAGTCCTAGCCGTCGGAGGGCGGCCCGGGCTCTCACCCCCGAGGGCAGAGAAGGCCGGCCAAGCTTGCTCCCCTGTGAGCAAGGGAGGCTTGAACTTAAGCTGGAAAGAACAGTGAGATGGTGTCAGGGGCTGCAGGAGCAGTCTAGGGGCACGGCTGAGCTGACATGAGCAGGCCCGGGGTTGCGTGGGGGAGTCGGGATCCCCAAGACCAGCCTCGGGCTCACTGATCCATTGCAAGGACTCCCGGGACACAGAAGTTGTGCTTACAGGTATGGTGCATCTCAGTGAAATCAGAGTACGGTCAGCAGAGGGGAAAAGTGCATGGCAAAGCCCGGAGGGAGCCAGGCACAAGCCTCGAGACGTCCCCTCCCTGGGCTCCCAGGGACGCACTGGATTCTCTCAGCAACAGTGTGTGATGCCCCCTGTGAAATGCTGCCAGCCGGGGAAGCCCACACGCGTCCGGGTGTCCAGGGTCTTCACTGCGTGACTGACACTGGGTATCCAGGCAGGAAGCTCACTGCACTTCGCGCTGTGGGTACAAACCCATCGGCCAGACCGGTGCAGTGTGACTCGAGGGCTCAGAGACCCTCTTACCAGAGACAACGCTCCATGAACTGGGTTCCCCGGACCCACCCAAGCGCCAGTCCCGAAAGCAGCCCTTCCTTGGGACTCTGTAGGGTTTGAGCAATCCGGGTGTGCGGAGTCAGCCCTTCCCCACACACAAGGTGAGGGCCTGAGATTGTCCCTGGGCCAAGCTGGGCCAAGCTGTGAGCCCAGCCAGGAGTCAGGGTGTGATGGCTTCTGCCAGCCCGTCCCCAAGCAGGGAGGTGGAGCCTGGGGATGTGGAGGCGGCTGCTGGAGGCCAGACAAGGCAGGACAGGCCTCAACACATCCTCTACCCTCTGCGCCTTCACCGCCTTCGGCGTGTTTCAGGGTTACACATGTGGGGAGCTCTTTCGGGCCCAGCCAACCACGGGAGGGGGGGCCTGACTGGTGCCTCTCCACCTGCAGTGCTCGGTGACCTGTGGCAACGGTACCCAGGAGCGGCCAGTGCTCTGCCGAACCGCGGATGACAGCTTCGGGGTCTGCCGGGAGGAACGGCCCGAGACAGCCAGGATCTGCCGGCTGGGCCCCTGTCCCCGTAAGCCCCCCGGTCTCAGCCCCCAGTGCGCAGCGGGCCCAGGGTGAGGGGGGCTGGTCCAGGCCAACATGCCTCTCCCCACAGCTGGCCAGACTCAGCCTCTGTGAACTGGGAGGAGAAGCGGAGCCCTCCAAGGGTGGGACCTTTCCCTAGTCAGAAGTGGAAGGGACTCCCTTCCTGGCGCTCCCCGTTGGCCTGGAGACAGAAGCAGATTCACAGTGACCACACAGTGGGGCTCAGCCAGATGGGGTACCCATGCCCGTGTGAGCAGGGCTGCCTGGGGGAGTAGGGGGTGCCGGTGCAAACTGGGGGTGCCTAGTGCCCTCTGAACATCCAGAGAACGCCTGCGTGCAGACCCCTTGCCAAGTGCCACCTGCGTCACCTCTCCTGCCAAACAGCTCAAGCCAGTAGACCCCACCATGAATCCCATCTACAAAGGAGGGCATCCAGGGAGGTCAGCTGGGCGGAGAGAATAGATCCAGGGTTCACCTGCCCCCGCCACATTCCCAGGGAGCAGGCCGGGTGGGGCTGCTGGGAGCCATGCAGAGATAAGGAGGTGTGGCAGGGCCTTGGTGCTGGGTAGTAGCTGAGACCCGGGAGGCACGGTGAGGGGTGGGGAGGGCAGGAGGTGGGCCTGGACTGGGTGGCTGGGGCCCGTCAGTCAGTCCAAGGAGTCTTTGAATGCCGTGCTAGGGCGGGGCTGTGGAGCCTCTCCTGCCCGGGGCAGGCGACCGGGTGACTCTCTTGGCCGGAGTGGGGCCTCGGCAGCCACAGCCCCTCCTCTTCCCTCCAGGAAACATCTCCGATCCTTCCAAGAAGAGCTACGTGGTTCAGTGGCTGTCCCGACCCGACCCCGACTCTCCAGTGCAGAAGACCTCGTCAAGTAACCGGCCCGTTTATAACTCTGCCTCTGCCCTCCAGTGCATGCCGGGCGCCCTGTGGAGCTTGCCGTGGGCCCCCCTCCTCTCTTTCTATGGAAAACTTCCCTGACTCTTCCTGAGCGCTCTCTCGGTTGAATCTGATTTCTCCCGGGCCCCTGTGCTCGGCCGTCTCCTTTGCCAGCCGGCTGCCTGGCCCGGAGGGCCCACCTCCGCAGAGGCATGGCCCCGGGGCCGCTGGCCTCTTGTCGGGGGGCCGGGACCTGGTTGGTGATGGCGTGTAAAGGGGCAAAGATCTGTCTTGGTGCTGGAGGTGCCAGAGGCCGGAGTGCGAATGTGACCACTTGGTGACCGCCTCTCGGGGCCTCGTCCCTGCAAGCTGGCGCGGCAGGTCGGAAGTCAAGGGGCGAGCCAGCCGTTCCCCTTCCAGACACCGCCCACCAGCGAGGCGGGGCCAGAGGGGCTCTGGGGCGTGCAGTTTCCTGCCCCAGAGCTGGGCGCCCCGCCCTGAGATTCCGGGGGTGTGTCGGGGGCCTTCCCGGCCGCCTCTCCTGTTGCTGCTGCTGCTGACCCTGTGCTGAGTGTGTTCTCCTGACTTGTGTGACTGTGGCCTGCTTCCTGTGGCCTTTGCGTTCCAACTTACACAGCCCTTGGCCACCCCCTCCCTGAGCCCCGTCCCCTCGGGGGTCCGGGTTAAACGGAGGCGGCAGGGGACGTGTCCCTCCAGTGGGACATTGGGACACACCGCTCCTTCCATTCTCTGTCCATTAGCTCTAATGGCCTTTTCTCATCGTGCACACATGACCCCATCCATAGAGGTGAGAGGTTGAGAGAGAGGTTGAGAGAGACTGATGTGGATGCGGCCACCTACCAGTGTGAACAACTACAGAATTACCTCAATTTTTATTGCTTTTTTGCTTAGATAAAACTATGTAGAAAATGCCTTAAAGTTGAAAGGTAACAGAATTGGCTGCTAAGTCCAGCTTCAGAGCGGCACTCTGAGGCCGCGCGGCCAGCTGGCGCCGACTGTTTGCTGAGCCCCCCCACCCCCACCCCGAGAGCTCCCCCAGCGCTGCCTTACCCAGAAGGCAGCGCGCCCGGCCCCTGGTGTGACCCATATAGCGCCCCCTCCCCAGCCACCCCCCCAGCCACCTGCTAACAGCGTCCCTGGGACCAGCACCCAGCCTCGTCCCCGGCTCTAACTACTGTTATGTACATACTCGGTGTGTAACGCGTACTAACTCTCACGACTGTTAACTTCCAACTTTGACTAGGCCACGCGAGTGACTCTGACTCTGGGAAGGTGCAATACGGTCCTGGGCATTGTGCTCTCTGTCTATATGCACTTTGGTTTATCAGGGATATTTTATTAGTGTTTTGTATGTATCCAATGACGTAATTAACATAGGCTCCATCGTCGTCGCTTTTCCAGTTTTTTTATGAGACAAAGTTCAGTGTGTGCCAAAGTGACTGTGGAAATGACCTTTTCTCCTCACTAACGATGGAAAGACTTTCCTGTCATGCATCCCACAAATAAACTCAATAAAAGTTCAGTGAAACTGGGCGCTTGGGTTTGGCACGCTGCTGGCTCCTTCTCTTCGCCTCCGTGGGCTGATGGTGCTTGCGGGGACCTTTCTGTCGCATTAGTGACCAGGTTTCCACTTCCGGTGACTCCTGCCACCCCCCTTCCCCTGCCCAATGTGGATATGTAGGGTCCCTCCCCCACTGAGGTGCTACCCCCGTCCCCAGACATTTTTCAGAATGTGACAGCAGCCCGTTAAGATGCTCCACTGTGATTTTGACTTTCCAGTCGTTCGAGTTGAATGAGCCCCTTTGCGCAAGGAGGTTCTCTCCTCACAGATGGAGGTTTCACTTTCGGGAAAGGGTCCCTGGGTGGGTTTCCCCCCATCTCTCGGATCAGTGGAGTGGGAATGTGGGGCCAGACAGCGCTGGTCCAGGTCACTACCCCCCCCACCCCTACCCCCCACCGAGCCACCTTCTGGCCACTGCCCTGGCTCCTGGCACAGCTCTCAGCCTGAGGCCCCCTGTTCAGGGAGGGAGAGGTGCCCATGTGGCCCAGGTCTGGGGTGTGGGGTGGAAGAAGGGCCGGGCAGCCGTGGCTCCAGGCGCCTGGCCTGGCTCAGCGGTGCCCCCCCGCGGCTCCCCAGGCCTCTTATCAGAAGCCACAGGGCCTGGCACCTTGGCTCACCTCGAGACAGGACCAGACAGCAGGTCGGGATCCAACAGGGACCTCCCGTCGGCAAGCCTCTCTCTCTTCCCTCTCCCGTGGAGGGGATCTGGCGCCACGGAGGAGGGAGATCCTGAGAAAGGATAACATGAGACTGCCAGCGTCATGCACACAGGCTTTGGGGCACAGGGCCAGCCAGGCCCAGGGCAGGGACTAGCCTGCAAGTGCAGGTCCCGGTAACGTGGCTGAGTTCACCCTGCCCAGAGCTCTTGTCACTGAAAGGAATCCCGGCTTGAGTGACACAAGGAGACCTTGAGAGACACAGCTTCCAATGAGAGCACCACGTCCACGCAATGTCCCTTCCCAGATGGAGCAGGGGAAATCCCCATGGAAGGGGCTCCCAGGCCAGAGCTGCAGGCAGGCCGCCGACCACCCAGGGGACCACGCCGGGGACAGTCACGGTGCGCGAGGGTGCGGGCTGACGGGGAGCTCACACTCTTGTATCCTGTGCCACAACCTTGTCAGATGGGGAAATGCTGCATGAGGCTACACTGGGAAAAAAAGAGAACGAGGTTTCCTCCATCCCAGGCTTTCTCTGTCGCATTAGTGACCGGATTTCCACTTTCTCGAGGTGTGGGACACAGGGGCTTAATTCAGGGGGTGCATAAACATGGCCTGAATTCCCCCCTCCCTGAGCAGCCCCTGCCTAGTCTCCTTAACCCTTCGCAATGCCAGCATCCCCCTGACGCTTGCTCGTTCGCTGCAGCCCGGAGCTACACAGGCGAGAGCATCTCCCTGCCGTGTGAGGGATTCAACTTTGGGTTCACACTTCGTTTTCCTGATCGGGGTCACCTTTATTGATCACCGCTACTTTCCCGTGACTAGTGGTAGTGTAAGGTTTTCTTCTAAAATAAATGTTAAGTTAAAGAAAACAGGCATTAATTTAAAGGAGGAAACACAGGTGGGATTTGGCGGAGCCGGGATTGGTGGGAACGGCCCACGGACGGTGTCGGTCTGTGAGCCTGGGTTTGCTCGTTGTGGTTCGTTTTTTGCTTGGAAGGCAACAGTTCTTGCCAGTGCATTGCTACCGGAAATGGTTGAAGATCAGGTCATAGGACACCAGAAGTTTATTCTTGGTGTAGTACGGGTCCCTTGCCCGATGGTGCCTCTGGCCACATCTCGGGCCCTTTGGCGGTGTGATGCCCTTCATCTCGGAGGG
This sequence comes from Hyaena hyaena, assembly GCF_003009895.1. NCBI lineage: Eukaryota > Metazoa > Chordata > Mammalia > Carnivora > Hyaenidae > Hyaena > Hyaena hyaena. The sequence continues at coordinate 523,731 of NW_024081062.1, read as the reverse complement.
CTCTCTGCTCAGTGATAAAACTTAAAAATACCCAACTGTTGGTATCCTTTTAAGAATGGTTGGCACCTGGGCAGCTCAGTCGGTTGAGCGTCCAACTCTTGATTTCAACTCAGGTCATGATCTCAGGTTCTTGGGTTCAAGCCCTGTGTCGGGCTCTGCACTGACAGCATGAAGCCTGCTTGGGATTCTCTCTCCCTCCTTCTCTGACCCTTCCCCACTTGTGTGTGTGTGCTCTCTCTCTCTCTCTCAAAATGAATAAACTTAAAAAAAATGAATAATTATTTTGAAATTTTTCTAGGCTAATATTAGCATAGCCAAACTCCTGGCCCGGGGCTTTCTTAATTTTTTATTCATTCGTTATCTGTATTTTTAAAAACTTCAAGCAATGCGGCCTCCATGCAGAGGAAAACAGATGTAGAAGTCCAACCTGTAGGGTGGGTGAAGGGAGGCGCCCTGGAGATGAGGACCCTGGGCCTTCCGGCCATCACCTGTCTGTTAGTCCCAATTTGTCCATTCACTCAGGGACTTTCGTCCCATGCTTTGTGTGGGAGGCTCTGACCCGGGCACCAGGATGCCACTGAGCTACCGGCCACAGGTGGGCAAAGTTTCTCTGACAGGCCAGACAGTAACGGTTAAAACTTATTTACAAAACCAGGTGAGGGCGCCCACTTGACCCATGGGCATAGCTGGCTGACCCTCCCCTCTACCCAGGGGATGCTGCCTTCCCAGGGTCTCAGCTTGGGGGACAGAAGTGAGGGAGAGGCTTAATAGCAGTTTGGTCATTTATGTGAAGAAGAAGAAGGCGCAGGTGACAGGGGAGGATGCTGCTGTGGGGCCCGGGTGGCCCCACTCCCAGCGGCACTGCCAGGCCTGGCTCCATCCGTGTGTTGTCGAGGCTGCTGCCCCCACCCCGTCCACCCAGTTTGGACAAAGCCTGTAGGAGGACACCACACCCATCTTGGCGGAAATCTCGTTGTGTCTCTGGTGGGCTGTGAACAGTGGTGTTCCCTTGGCTCCCCTGGTGGTGGCCAGAAAGCGGAGAAGGACTGGGGGGCGGGGAGGGGGCACGTGGGCACCCCCAAGCACCCCGAGCTTCAAACAGGACCACTCCAATTTCCTCTGCCTCATATACGGGGCACCTGTACGATTTTAACTGGACGTCCCAGGATCTGCTCGTGTGGTTTCCAGGATTGGCCCTTAGCACGAGGCCACCCCCTTTTCCCCTCCACATCTTGAGCCTGCTTCTCACTCCCTAGGTGGGGAAGGCCAGAGCTCGTCCTGAATAGCCGGCCTGTGTCTCTCTCTTTCACGTTGTACATCACGCAGTTTGGCGCGTTTTCTCCTGATTGTGGCCACTTGGGAGCCCAGAGCCACAGTTGGGTCCCCCCCGGTGGGGTGTGCCTCTCCGTGTGTTCTTCGTGCCTATCATGTTACTATTTCAGAATCCACAATGTCCCTGTGTTGGACCTTCCTCAGTTATTCACATGTGTCTTTTTTTACATTGATATATTTCTGCATTCTCCAATTCACTGGTCTAGGCTTTGGGGCTAGAGAGGCATCTGAATATAGCTTGAGGCTCTGCCCCATGGAACTTACTGGATAATAAAAACAGGTGATGGATACCTTGTCTGACAATTACATGTGAACTTGCCAACTGGGATAGAGTGTTGGGAAGCGGAGAACTTCCCAAGGGAGGGCAGGCGAGTCCTGCCCAGAGATGTGTTTCAGCTGAGCCTAGAGGAGAGGAGAGCAACTGAAGGAAGACAGAGGGGGTGGCCCCTGTATGTACACATCATTACAGTATGTGTAAAGGCCCTGTGGCCAGAGGGAGCCCAGTATAAAGGAGGGGGGTCCAAGGCCTGAGTGAAGCTGGAGAGGTAAAGAGGACAGGTCCTTACCCTGAAATCAATGAGGGGCCATGCAGAGGCTTCAATCAGGACAGTGACATGGTCATGCCTCCAGTTGAAAAACAGCATTCTAGGGGCGCCTGGGTGGCTTAGTCAGTTAAGCGTCCGACTTTCGCTTAGGTCATGATCTCGCGGTTTGTGGGTTCGAGCCCCGCGTCGGGCTCTGTGCTGACTGCCAGCTCAGAGCCTGGAGCCTGTTTCAGTCTGTGACTCCCTCTCTCTCTGGCCCTCCCCTGCTCGTGCTGTCTCTCTCTCTCTCTCCTAGAAATAAATAAAACATCAAAAAAAAAGAAAAAAGAAAAACAGCATTCTATCCAAGGATAGTGGACAAAAAGGAGAAAGAATTGAGATAGGCCAGCAGAGAAGAGGCTCTTACCACAGTGCACACAAGAGTCAAAGCTGCTTGACCCCAGGGAAGTGGGAGAGAGGGGAACATGGACATACCTAAGAGCATCTAGGAGGAAATGCCAACGGACTTGGGGGTGCATGGACGGGGTGTGCCCGGGATTCAGCTTGTGCTCTGGGAAGGCCATTCTCTGAGACAGGTGCACATGTGCTGGGTATGTGGAGCCTTAGTCATGTTTGGGATCACAGGGGTTAGGGGACTGTCCTGTAGCCAGTCGTATCCGAGAGCCTGAAGCTCCAGAAATTTGGGGGTGGTTTCCAGCCAAGTGGGTCACCAGCCTGGAAGGGGAAATTACAGTGGGCAGGCAATGGGTGCCATCATGGGAGAGGACCTGCTTGTCTGTCACTGCGAGAAGTTTCTGTGGGCTAGCAGAGTCACAGATGTGGGTGCATACGGCACCCCGAGTTGGTGCCCAGAGTCACTGCGTCAGATGTGATTTCCACCCATGGCTGCCCCTTCCTTTCTCCCCACCTTCCTTTCTAGGAGATGAGGTCAAGGAGGGAAAGGGAGGGAAAGGGGAATGTGGCAGAGGTTGTGCGGGAAAGGTCTGAGATGCTCACGGGGCGGTGGGGAGAGGGTGGCTGAGTGGAGAGACGCAGAGTGGGCAGGTGGGCCCTGTGAAGCCAGGGGTCAGGAATTTGCACTGACCTGCTATTCCCTGTTATACTGTCAGAACTTATTCTTATTCTTTCACGTTGAGTGAATTCCTGCAAATCCTTTCAAATTTCGTGGAATGAGGTGGTGGGGGAGAAGGAGGGGAAGGAATTTGGGAAAAAGACAGGGAGAGAGAGTAAGAGCAAGAACAAGAACAAGAGGGGTTGTGTGGGCAGAACAAGTGTTGACCTTGAACCACATGGGTTTGAACTTCACCGGCCCACTTATACGTGGGATTTTTTTGATAAATGCAGCACAACACCGTAAATGTGTGTTCTCTGCCTTACAGTTTTCTTAATAACATTTTCTCTTCTCTGGCTTACTTTATCATAAGTATCCGGTATATACCACATACAACGTACAAAATCTGTGCCCACCCCGCCGTTTGTGTGGTCGGGAAGGCTCCTGGGCAAAGAGGATGGTCAGTAGTTAAGTGTGGGGGGAGTCAGAAGTTGTATGTGGATTTTCAACTGCATGGGGTGGGCATGAGGTGGCGCCCCCTAGCCCACACGTAGTTTAAGGGTCCACGGTGCTGCAGCTGCAGACAGAGCTGGAGCTGAGCCTGGAAGAAGACAGCTGTGCTGTGCCGGGAGAGACACTGGCCTCTTCAGAGGCTCGACTGCGGGTGGCCAGCTTCTGGGGCAGGAAGGGAAGGAGAGAGCGCACCAGGCAGAAGGATGAGCCTGTGTGAAGGGACCAGGTTTTGGAGCACTCAGTGGGGATGGCCAGGAGCCCAGGGCGGTGGGCTGTGCGGTGGATGCAGCAGTGGTGGGACATGAGGCTGGCAGGTAAGTCAAGGCAAAGGGAAGAAAGCCCAGACAGGCTTGGGTGAGGGTGGGAACAGATTGTGGAGGGAACGTGGTGAGGTCACCGCCAAGGCTCTCGGATTTGTTCTATTGTGTTTTAGAAATTGGTCCCTCCTGGTTCAATTTTGTTATAGTTAACGGCTTAGAGATGACTGTAGGGCTGAACCCTGCCACAGAGTTTCACTGGGGTTGCCACTGGGATGTCAAAGATGAATCTGACACAGCCCCATTCTTAAATGGGAATCACTCCCCAGGCCTCCTTTCTGTCTGGGACTCTGATAGATACAGAAAACCCCAGGGGCCTGCCTGGAGGCGGGGAGCACCGCTCACAGCTAGTGTGGCTGCACTCTGCTGCAGCGCTGCTCTGACATCAGAACCATGCACGCTTTCTGCGTGACCTCGCTTGCCTCTGTGCTGTCTCTGGGCTCTTTCAAACGCCTCCTCCTGCTTCCCGTGGGGTGGGGGGAACGAGATTCCCCCCCTCCTTATCCTCTCCTTTGGTTATTTGTCCTGCTTTTCTCTTTCAGAGGCCCCCTGCCAAGGCGACAAGTCAATGTTCTGTAGGATGGAAGTCTTATCGCGCTATTGCTCCATCCCAGGCTACAACAGGCTGTGCTGCAGATCCTGTAACCTGCAGGACAACCTCACCGATGTGGACGACAGGGCGGAGCTGCCCCCCGGGAAGCACAATGACATTGAAGAACTCATGCCCACCCTCCCGGTGCCCACCCTCGTCATGGAGGTGCAGCCTCCACCGGGGACGCCCCTGCAGGTGCCCTTCAACACCTCCAGTGCCAACAGCACAGAGGATCACCCGGACACCAATGCAGTCGACGTGCCCTACAAAATCAACGGCCTGGATGAGGAAGGCCAGCCGCCCAACTTGATCCCACGACGACCGAGCCCGTACGAAAAGACCAGGAACCAGAGAATCCAAGAGCTCATTGATGAGATGAGGAAGAAAGAGATGCTCGGGAAGTTCTAATAAAATGGAAAGATAGCATCAATAGCATTTTTTTTCTTGCTTATAGATTATATTCCATGGGATGGCAGATCGTGGAGAGGAAGTAAAAATGTCTGATTCCAAAAGGTTTTGAGAAAACAAAGAGGGAGAATGACATAGACATCTATACATGTGGTTGTGAGCATGGGGCATCTAGGTTCGTGCATGTGTTTGTGTACCGGCTCTGGAATGTTCTAAGTCCCGTATTGGGGTTGGGTATGGGGTGGAGAGGAATATAGAGGCTCTACAACCGCCATCAATGAGGGGGGCCAGCAGGCTGACTCGGAGAGAGGAAACACGTGCCCGAGTATCTGAGCAGTGATTGGGAATCTTCTTGTCCTTGGTGGTGACAGCCCTTCTGGAGAACATTCTGGAGAAATGTTCTGCAGGAACATTTTTTACCAATCCCCAGACCGAGGCACAAGCCCCCACGGGGAACTCTTATTAGGAGAAACGGTGGTTTATTTACTAACCAACAAGTCAATGAGATGAGCACAATGAAGTGGAGGCCGTGAACTTGAAAGCCCATGATGTCAAGGGCGGGCAGGTGTTGAGATGAGTGTGGCGGCCCATGGGGGACCGTGACCAACCTGAGGGCTGCACCCCACTAGTGCTGCTTTTGGGCTCCAACCACCGCTGCTCTGTGACCACAGACCCCTGCGGCAGGGTGCTTTCAGTAGAAGTCTAGATTTGTGTGCAAAATCCTCAATCCTAGAAGTTCAACTCAAAATATTTCCAGGGTGTGTCTGGAAGGTCTATTAGGGTCTAGAGCCACCAGGCTGCAGCCTCTGATCTCCAGGCTCTGCCGGACACAGTCTCTCGAAGAAAGGACTTAAGGAAGGAAAGTCATCTGGCCCGGTTGGTGCTCAGGCTGTGTTTGACTCGGCCCCGCCTGAGCCGTGAAGCTGTCCGCTTCTTCCCCGGAAGGCACGGAGAATCCTGTAACTAACTGGGACTTGATAGATCTAAACAGTGGGCCGCCTTCCCTGCGCAAGGAGAAGACAGCGGGGTGCGCTCCCTGGCTCCTCCAGGCCACTTTCCTCGTGGCTCACCCTGGCCTGCATGCTGCCTCTTGGCCAGCCTGGCCTTGACCTCGGGGCTCCCCAGAGAGGCTCTCCTTCCCCAAGTGAGTTGGAAGGATGAGGGGGCATGCGCTCTGCTGGACAGTCCAGTGACTCTGCTGGAAGGGAGGGAAGGGGCGCTCTGCCTGCTGGGGTTTGCTCCTGAAGACCAGCTTCGCTTGCAAGGATTGGGGATGGGGAGCATGGCCTTGCCGTGTCTCCGCCCCCGCCTCCCCCATGCCTTGGCAGTTCCAACAGTGAACTATAAGATCTGGCCTCTGATGAGGAGGTGGGGGGTGGGGAGAGCCTGCTTTATCTTGTGCTGTTCCTGAGCTCTGACTTCTCTTTTCCACAGAACGGTGCTTTGTGAGCAAGATGTGAATGGAGAGAAGCACAAATGGAGGGGGGAGGTGGACGGGAGGATGGTGGCTAAACTTTATCTCTCCCTGCATTGATATTTTGTGAACCTGTGGCTTGCTTCAATGTCCCCAAACTACGAGACCCAGGGGGTACTTTAGCTGCTTAGCTGGGCCAAGCCTGACACGTGATTCTGAAGCTTTTCGTGTCTAGGAAAGTTCTAGAGCCTTTGTATTCTCACCAGTCATAGATTTTAGAGAGCTCTTTCCTGTTTGGTTTCCCATTTTATGGATGAGAACACCAAGGTTCGGGAGAATACCATGATGGCTACTCTGTACTGAGTCTGAGGTGCTAAGTATGTTTGATTCTGTGCACACGTGCGGGTGTGTCAGTGTGTGATCTAAGCGCCAAAGTGCGGGTGTAGGAACCAGTGAGAGTGGTATCTGAGACGATGCCTACCCTTCCGACTGGGTGATAACTAGCTTCCCCCGACCCTTCCCAACCCCGCCCCCCCATGCCGGCCGCCTCCCTCCCCTCTGCCACCTTGTCCCACACATACTCCTGCACATCCTGGTGTCTCGGAGGAGCTTGCTGGCTCCTAAGAAGCAAACTGGAGAAAACATTTTTGGAGATCTCTCATGGTGCCACCTCTTTAACAGACGTGGTACAGTGCACTTTTGCGACCCTGTCTCTCTATAATCAGGAAAGGGTTTCTCTCACTGGTTGACCCCCTGGCAGCTGGTGCTATTATTCACAGGCAGAAGGACCGGGCAGCTCTTGCTTGGGTCTGTCCAGGAATGCAGGGTAAATTCAGGGTGACTGGCCTTCACCAGAGAGTATTACTCAGTTTACCCAGGCCGGGGGCCTCAGGATGGGAACAGTCCATTCCCAGATCCCAACAAAGCAGGGCTGTGTGCCTTGGGGGCTAGAGGCCTTTGGGGAGACGCCCCAGGTGGGGCATTCCCAGGGCACCTGTCTTCTTCTGGAAGGAGAGATGCCCTCTGGGAAGTGTAGGCCAGCACAGCCACCGCCCCATGTGTCATACTCAGTACCTGGGGCCCTATACCCACAGGGCCCTCTAGAACTAGACGGTCCCCAGAGGTTTCTCCATCTAAGGAACAGACTCGAGGTTTACCTGACTTCGAGAAACTCCTCATCTCCAATGAGCTCGGGACCAGCAGGAAAGCCAGCTTAGCTACAGTCCTGTGAGCTTCCAGAACCGGCGTCCACGTCCGGGGGCTCCTGCGGCCTGCAGGCCAGGGAGAGTTTCTAGCTGAGGTTCTGGAACGGCCCGTTGGGAAATGCGGCTCCAGGAAGTTACGTTTGTGGGGAGACAACCTGCTGGGGTTGGGGACCTGGCTCTCTGATCTACTCCTTTTGGAAAACCCATGGAATTTCCCCTATAAGGCTTCTGTCTGTATTTTAAGGTTGTCTGTTTGGAGTCTATACCTGGTGCTCAGCGGCGGTCTCTATCAGGTGAAGCACGATGACCGTGTAAGCCAGGCAGCCGCCGCAGGAATCATGGTGCTGAACTCACATCACAGCCTTTTATCTTACCGATCACAGCAATCAACGTATTTGTTTCCTGTATAGAAAAATGTGGCTTCTTGATTTTATAACTTATTAAAGTCAAAATGTCTGTGTATTTTGCACATCATGCCTGCGTTTGTTTGTTACCTTGACTACGCTACCCAGGTCCTCAGCCTGCACTTGGATGGGAGGGTGGGTGGGAGGCAGCAGCTGACGGATGAGGGGCCCCCAGAAGGACAGGTGTCCGCTCCCAGATGCCCAGGGAGTTGGCTGCCCAGGAGACACCACTCGGCCGGTTGCTTCCAACCAAACCTTTAGCTCTGGGAGAAGATGAAGAACCTCCTGACTCCTCTCCTCCCTGATTCTGACCCCTTCTCTCCTGTAATTAGGGTTTCCAGGAAAAAACACTAGATGCTGAGTTACATTAGAATTTCAGAGAAACAACAAATCACATTTTAGTGTAACATTGGGACGTACTCACAAAATTGTTTGTTGTTTCTCTGAAGTTCAAATTTATCTGGAAGTCCTGTGTGTTCCTTTGCTAACTGGTAAAAACCAGCCCACCACACACCCACCAGGATCCGTATTCCACTTTTAAAGACAAGCCCATTCTGCCTGGGCCTTGGATATTAGCAGGTGTCAGGGGGAGGGAGGTTGAAGGTTGAAATCCCTGACTCCCAGGCACACAGGGTCCTACTCGTGGCTTAAGCCCTACTGAGTGCACCCTCAGCCCAGGAGAACACGGTACCCCACGCTTTCTTCACTGTGGTAAGTTTAGATGCTCCTACGCCATACTCCCACGGCTTTACATCCAAACAGTCATATGCCCACCCCAGTCATGCATACGTGCTTGCACCCTCCGGTCTCCTACATAGAAGCTTTTATATCCACTTGTGGCAATGGAGACTGGACAGAGGCCAGGAAGTGTTTGCCTTTCAGAAGGAGACTTCCACACTGTTGCTTGAGGGCTTCCCCAGGGACTAACCTCAAATACACATAAAAGACACACAAAGACACTGCCTCAGTGTGCCAAAACGACCAGTACCTTAGTTCAACTAAGGTTCTTCTAGTTTCTTTAAGTGAATGCTTAGGATCACGGACTTTCAGCCTTTCTTTTTTTAAAATTCTACGTATTTACAGCTACAAATTTCCCTCTAAGCACAGCATTAGCTATACCCCACAAGTTTTGATATTTCATACATTTATTATCATTGTCTCCCATATATTTTCTAACTTCCATTGTGACCTAAGAGTTATTTTAAATCCTGCTGCTTAATTTCCAAACATTAGGAGCTACTCTAGTTATGGGCTGTTAAAGATTTGCAGCTCTTTTACGGTGGTCAGAAAATATTTTCTGAAGGATTTCAACCCTTTGAAATTTGTTGAAGCTCACTTTATGGCTCATGGTGGGGTTTTTCTAAGCACTGAACGTGTACTTGAAAAGAATTGGTTGTTGGATGTAGTATTCTATGTCCATAATGTCAAATTTGTTAATTTGTTGTTTAAATATTTTCTCTTGATTGTATTGTCTTCTTGCTCTATTACTGTGATAGAAAGTTGATTTAATACCTCCCACCACTTGTGGATTTTTCTTTTTTCTTTTTTTTTTAAATGTTTATTTAATTTTGAGAGAGACAGAATGCAAGTGGGAGAGGGGGAGAGAGAGGGAGACACAGAATTGAAGCAGGCTCCAGGCTCTGAGCTGTCAGCACAAAGCCCAATGCCAGGCTTGAGGCCACGAACCACATCATGACCTGCATCAAAGTCCCATGCTTAACCAGCCGAGCCACCCAGGCACCCCAGTTGTGGCTTCTTCTATTTCTCCTTGCAGCTTTATCAATTTTTACTCTTCTTTAAAAAAAAATAAGCCAGAGGTGCCTGTGAGGCTCAGTCACTTAAGCGACCAACTTCAGCTCTGGTCATGATCTCCTCAGTTCATGGGTTCAAGCCTACATCGGGCTCTATGCTGACAGCTCAGTGCCTGGAGCCTGCTTCAGATTCGGTGTCTCCCTCTCACTCTCTGACCTTCCTCAACTCCTGATCTCTCTCTCCCTTTCACTTTCTCTCTCTTTCTCTTAAAAATAAACATTAATTTTTTTTAATTTTTTAAATTTTTTTAATTTATTTTTGAGCAAGAGACAGCGTGAGCAGGGGAGAGTCAGAGAGAGAGGGAGACACAGAATCTGAAGAGGCTCCAGGCTCTGAGCTAGCTGTCAGCACAGAGCCCGACGTGGGATTTGAACCCACAAACCATGAGATCATGACCTGAGCCGAAGTTGGACGCTTAACCGACTGAGCCACCCAGGTGCCCCTAAATTTTTTTAAAATAAGCCATTTTACTATTTTGAGGCCACATCAATGGAAGCATACAAATTTCTAACTGTATTTCTTCTTGGCAACATTTTCCTTTATCTTTAGGTATTTACAGATGTTATTTCCAGCATTAACTGCTGTCTTGAAACTTCCCTCCTAATGTTAATGTAGCTCTGTCAGCTTTCTTTTAGTTAGTGGTCGCACAACATAACTTCTTCTGTTCTTCTGCTTCCTGCAATGCATCCCCATGCACGCAGTCGGTGAGAACTTGCCCAAGGGGAGACTGAGGGCTGCATCTGGGGAGTCGTCTGTCACAGAGCAAGGATTCAAATCAGCAGCTCTAGCAGGCCCAGGAGCAAACAGACAAGCCCCTTCACCAGTCAGAGGAAAGACGCAGCCTTGGAACCGGAACGGTGGCTGAGGGTTACAGGTGAGTGTGCCGCTCTCCACACCATTCTGGGGTGGGTCAGTCACACAGAAATGCTGACCCGTGAGCCCGTCTGACCACTGGGTTTAGGAGGAACAGGGCTCCGCCTCCGTGGGCATCACGGAGGACACACAGGCCCCAGAGAACCACTGCCTCACTCCTGAGAGCTCAAGGTCATCCAGTAACCCGGATGCAGCTCTTTCCTTCCTGTTTCTACATAGGAAAGCTTAGGTATTGACTTGAGTTCCTTCTTTTCTAGAATACAGGCCTTTACAGCTGTACGTTTTCCCTCGTGCTATTTTAGCTGCATTCCATAAATTAGCTGATAGGTTGTATTTTCATTTGCATTCAGTTCAAATATTTTCTCATTTCACCTTTAATTCCTTCTTTGGACCATGAGTTAATTTAAAAGTGTGTTTTTTTTTTAATCTTCCATATATTTGGGCACATCCCAATTTTTTTTCTGTTGTTGATTTTTCTAATTTTATTGTGGTTCAAAAAAGCCCCTTACTTTGCATTATTTTGATTCTTTTAAGCATATTGAGACATTTTTTGTGGCCTCGTATGTGCTCTATTCTGGTTCATGCGTATTAGATAATGGTGTGTATTCTGCTGTTGCTAAGTGGGGTGTAGTGCAGGAATCTGTTACGTGGAGGGGGTCGATGGTGTTGTGTAAGTCACCTCCCTGAGCTCTAATCCTCTCCTCACTGGAGCCTGTGGCTTTCTAATTATCCTCTTAGGTGTTAGATGCATTCCAGAGTTTTATTTCTTTGGCTCAGTCGGTTTAGTCATTTTCTGCAGGATGTTTGGCCTAAATTATCCAATGTGACAATTCTGGCATCCCATTTATCAACGTTTAATTCAGAGTTGTCTATGTCTATCTATCGGAATTTGACTAGGTAATATTTCTAGTAACATGGCAAACGTTTCACAAAGGTTTGAGTGATAGATGGGAATTCAAAGCCTTTACATTCCTGGCAAAGTGCCCAAATGTAAGAGCTCTTTCCCTGTTTGAAACTACAATTTAAATTGTTTGTATATATACAATATACATATACACAAAATTTACATATATAATGTTTATAGTATACAGGGCTATATTTCTACATAGATGGTTAAATTTGGACTTTTAGGCAAAAACCATTACTGGGTAGAGAAGGATCATGATGTAAAGATATGAAAGTTAAGTTAATCAGATTAACATATCAGAAGCTGTCACAACTTGAAGGAGGAATTGGCAAAGCCTTCACCCCAGAGATGTGTGTACATATATATATATATATGAATGCAGTTGGTCACTTTTGCTTTGCTGAAGACACTTGAAAAAGAAAAAGTGAAGCCACACACCTGGGGTAAGATATGTGCAAATCACTTATTTGATAAGATGGTTATAGGCTGCCCACAAACTCTCAAGTCTCAGCTTTAAACAAAGAAGCCCCCCAAAAGGGTAGAGATTTGAACTAAATCAAATCTTCACTAAAGAAGATGAAGGGAAGGCAAATAAGAACAGGAAAGTTGGTCAAAATCATTAGTCACTAGAGAAATGCTTTTAAAAACCACACACACTGAGACATTACCAACCTATTAGTGTGGTTATAATGAAAACAGATGAGCAAAACCAACCAACCAGCCCGGCCAGTGCCTGTGGGTGAGGATGTGGCAGAAGGGAGCCTGCGAACTCGGCACCTGGTGATGCCACATGGAACCACCAGGTCGACAAACAGTTTGGCAGCTTCCTCTGAAATTAAGCATTCACTTTCCACATGATCTAGCCATTCTATTCCTGGGGATTCAACCAATTAAAAGATATATATATATACACATACACACACATAAATGGAACCCAAAATCTAAGACAAAAGATATAACAGATGCATAATGGGAAAGAAAGAGAGAGAGAGAGAAAGAGAGAGAGAGGAAGGAAGAAGGAAGGAAGGAAGGAAAGAGAGAGAGAGAAGGGAAGAAAAAAGAGAAAGAAAGAAAAGAGGAAGGGAAAGGAAGGGAAGGGAGGGAGGAAGGAAGATAGACTTGAAGCAAGAGTGGCTAAGAACTTTCGAAAAGGAAATGACAGAAACTAAATCTTAGATCAAAGAGGTTCAGAGAATAGGATCAACACCCCAAAATCTAACAGGATTTAACAAGTATATCGTGTTCAAACTGCAGAAACCCAATGGAAAAGAGAAAAATCTTGAAACCTGCCAGAGCAAGAAAGAAATTCCTTACCTACAAGAGGAACAAGAGATTTTACACCAAACTTCTCACAACAAACCATGAAGAGTGGAGTGAAATAAAGTGTTGAGTGATAAAAACACCATCAACCTAGAATGCTGTATTCAGTAAAATTATCTGTATTACGAATACAGACTTTTGCAAACAAAAATTGGGGAACTCTGTCACCAGAAGACCTGCCTTGCACAAAATGTTAAAAAGAAGTTCTTCAGAGAGAAGGAAAATGATAAAGTTCAGAAATTCAGATCTATCTAACAAAAAGAAGAATGGTAGAGAATGCATACAACCTGTGTCCTTCTTCCTTTTTTTTAATGTTTATTTATTTTGAGAGAGAGAGAGAATAGGAGAGGGGGAGAGAGAGGGGGAATCCCCAGCAGGCTCCACACTGTCAGCACAGAACCCAAACCAGGACTTGATCTCATGACCATGAGATCATGACCTGAGCCACAATCAAGAGTCAGACACGTAGCCGACTGAGCCACCCAGGCGCCTTGTGTTCTTCTTATTCTTCCTTGATCTAACAGATAACAGTGTGTCCAAAGTAATAAGAGCAACAGTGTGTTGAGAGATTACAGCAATGGAGAAGTGAAATAAGGTACAACAAAGTCACAAGGGAAGGGACAGCAGGGATGTGCACAGTGTTGTCAGGTTCCCACACTGCATGTGAAGCAGTAGAGTATCATTTGAAAATGGACATATGTTAGTTGTAAGTGTATATTGCAAACTTTAGGGCAGCCACTAAAATGCTTTCCAAAAGAGGTATAAGTGATGTGCTAAGAGAGGAGATAAAGCAGAATCTCATAAAATGCCCAGTTAAAATCAGAGAAGGCAGAAAAAGAAAGGGAAAATGAAATAAGAAATAAAGACTACATGCATTGAATAGCAAATAGTTACAAACATGTAGATATTAACCCAGTTACACTGATAAGCACTTTCAATGGGAAGAGCCTAAATACACAAATTAGAAAAAAACAGACTGTCAGAGTGAATAAAAAAAGATCCAACTATACGTTGTCTATAACAATCAAAATATGTGAAACCCAAACTGATAGAACTTAAAAGAGAAATGGACAAATCCAGTGATAGCTGGAGTCTTCAACAGCTCTCCGTCAGTAACTTGCAGTAACAGGCAGAAATTCAGTGAGGACACAATTGAACTCAACAAGAACATCAATCCATTGAATCTAGTTGACATTATAAAATACTTCATGCAAAAACAGCAGGGGCATCTGGGTGGCCTAGTTGGTTGAGAGTCCAACTTTTGATTTCTGCTCAGGTCATGATCCCAGGGTCGAAGGAAACAATCAATAAAACTAATAGGCAACCAACGGAATGGGAAAAGATAGTTGCAAATGACATATCAGATAAAGGGCTAGTATCCAAAATCTATAAGGAACTCCCCAAACTCCACACCCGAAAAACAAATAATCCAGTGTATAAATTGGCAGATGATATGAACAGACACTTCTCCAAAGAGGAGATCCAGATGGCCAACAGACACATGAAACGATGCTCAGCGTCCCTCCTCATCAGGGAAATACAAATCAAAACCACACTGAGATACCACCTCACGCCAGTCAGAGTGGCTAAAATGAGCAAATCAGAGAACTCTAGATGCTGGCGAGGATGTGGAGAAACGGGCACCCTCCTACACTGTTGGTGGGAATGTAAACCGGCACAGCCCCTCTGGAAAACAGTGTGGAGGTTCCTCAAAAAATTAACAATAGAACTCCCCTATGACCCAGCAATAGCACTGCTAGGAATTTATGCATCAGCACATGTACCCCAATGTTCATAGCAGCACTCTCAACAACAGCCAAAACATGGAAAGAGCCTGAGTGTCCATCAATGGACGAATGGATCAAGAAGATGTTGTTTATCTATACGATGGAATACTACATGGCAATGAGAAAGAATGAAATCTGGCCATGTGTAGCAACATGGATGGACCTTGAAGGTGTTATGCTGAGTGAAAGAAGCCAGGCAGAGAAGGACAGCTACCATATGTTTGCACATATAGGAGGATTAGGAGGAACTTAATGGAGGACCATGGGGGAGGAGAAGGGGAAAAAGTAGTTGGGGAGAGGGAGGGAGGCAAACCATGAAAGACTCTTGAATACTGAGAACAAACTGATGGGGGTGGGGGAGAGGAGAAGGGGGATGATGGGCATGGAGGAGGGCACTTGTGGGGATGAGCACTAGGTGTTATATGGAAACCAACTTGACAATAAACTATTAAAAAATATAAATAAATAAAATTAAATTAAAAAAAAAACAGAAAAGCAAACAAACAAAAAACAGTACTCACTCTTCTCCAGCCCACACAAAACATTCACCAAGACAGACCACACATTCTGAGCTGCAAAACATACCTTAACAGGAAGGAGTGCCAAGGTGGCTCAGTTGGTTAAGTGCCTGACTTTGGCTCAGGTCATGATCTCGTGGTTCACGGGTTTGAGCCCCGCATCAGGCTCTGTGCTGACAGCCAGCTCAGAGCCTGGAGCCTGTTTCAGATTCTATATCTCTCTCTCTGACCCTCCCCTGCTCAAGCTTGCACTCTCTCTCTCTCTCTCTCTCTCTCTCAGAAATAAATAAAACATTAAAATTTTTTTTAATTTCAAGTTTTACCTAAGGAAACTAGAGAAAGAAATAGTAATATATGGTTGCAGGAGAAATTGCAGAAGAAATCAGAAGAAAAATAAATAATCAACACTGGAACAGAAGCCAATAACATTGAAAGCAGGAAATCAAAGAAAATTAACAAAAGTGAAAAATCAATAAAATTGATAAACCTGTAGCCAAGCTAAGCAAGACAAAAGGAGGTCAATATTTCCTACTCTCAGGTAAATACCGGAGGGAAAATTTGAAGATACAAACACATCACAGCATAATTTCTTCACAAAAACTAAACTATGAAAATGAGGCTGTAGCCAAAGTAAGTTTCTAAGTGGATCATTTGTTAGCTAAGCAAGGAGAGCTATTTACTAATGGTAAGTTAATTAAATGTTTGATCGCCATAGCCAAAGAAATACCCAGAGAATATCAATGGGGGGAAACTGAGAGCTTTCCCCCTAAGGTCAGGAAGACGACAGGCACGCCACTGTTATTCAACATAGTGTCAGAAGTCCTAGAGTCAGCAATCAGACAACACAAAGAAATAAAAGGCATCCAAATCAGCCAGAAGGAGGTCAAACTTTCACTCTCCACAGACAACATGATACTCTATGTGGAAAATCCAAAAGACTCCACCAAAAAAATGCTAGAACTGATCTATGAATTCAGCAAGGTCGCAGGATATAAAATCAATACACAGAAATCGACTGCATTTCTATATACCAATAATGAAGCAGCAGAAAGAGAAATCAAGGAATCGATCCCATTTACAATTGCACCCAAAACCATAAAATACCTAAGAGTAAACCTAATCGAAGGGGTGAAAAATCTAGATGTTGAAAACTATAGAAAGCTTATGAAAGAAACAGAAGAAGACACACACAAAAAAAGGAAAATCATTCCATGCTCATGGATTGGAAGAACAAATATTGTTAAAATGTCAATACTACCCAAAGCAATCTATATATTCAATGCAATCCCTATTAAAACGGAAAACACCAGAAATATCCAGAGAAGATAAACTTGCTTAATTAAGTCTTTCAGCAGAATAGTTGTTCAAAGGGTTAAGGACATTGTGAGCAATATTGATAGTCAATTAAAGAATAAGGCAGAGGATTTTAAGTGATTTCTTTGGCTTTCGATGAGTCAGCAGATGTTAATGATGCTGCTTGGTTGGTGTTTATTTGATGAGTCAACACGGAGTTTAAAATGATGGAAGAATCAGCCTCTATAAATAGTCTGTGTGGAACAACTACAAGCCAGAATATTTTTAAAGACGTTGAAAAAAAAAAACCCACTCATTCAGTATAACCCAAAGTGGAGTCCCTAAGGAAGTGTTCTAAGGATGGTGGTCAAAACATATAAAGCACAGAAAGAGGCTTAGTCAAACAAATTTACAAAGCTTGTGAAAATGTACAGTCCTACATCAGTACTTATTCACTAGCAAGTAATATGCAGAAAATACTGGAGTCTGTCATGTTATATCGAGCAAATACTGTCAACAGTGAACTGCATTTGCCCTTGTTGACTTAACTCTTGTCAGTTCTATGAAGTTTCTTTTTCAGAAATCTATCGAGTCTGAATATCCTGACTTGTTCTGCTAGACAGAAATTCAATGACTTAGCAGTAGTAAATTTGTATTGCCTTTTTTTTAAGTGAAGGCTGTGAATGGAATTTTTCTGAACAAGAACTGTGTTTAACCACTGTTATTAAACATGGAAATTAGCTTTGGCAATGCAAACTTAATAAATATTTCTTAATAAATTCAGCTGAAAATTCAAGGCAAATCAGACCTTCTATGCAAAATGTATTGTTGTGAAGTCATTTCAATAACAACTAATAGTTGAATCACAAGTAATGTCAAGATACTTTATACACATCCTTATTTGCTGCCAAAATGTAAAACAAAAAGTGCTGTCTCCATTCCCATAACTGTTTACTGCAGAGACAGTTTCCGTGTATATAAACTTAAGTTCCAGAAGCATTTTTGGATCTCAATGCAAGTGCAAAGGAAATTTCCATGTTCCAAAATCCATTTAACAGCACAATGGGAACGCATCCACCTAACCTCCCATTGGAAATGATTAATCTCAAATATCAAAGGAAAGTATCAAGAGAATAGTCTAATGAAAGTCTATACATGACTTTTAAGCAGTGAATATGCTCAATTAAAATCATATGCTCACAGGCTAATATAAATATTTGACAATGCCTATCTGATGGAAAGTACATTTTCAAAGATGAAATATTCAAAACTTTATAAAGATCAGCAGATTAGATGATTAAGAGATAAATCACATTTGCAGATTTTTTATAGCTTCATTGAGACAAAATTCACACACTTCACCCATTTAAACTATACAGTCCAATATTTTTTAAAGTTTATTTCTTTTGAGAGGGAGAGAGAGCATGCATGAGGGAAGTGGCGGAAAGAGAAGGAGAGAGAGAGAGAGAGAGAATCCCAAGCAGCCTCCATTTTGTCAGCATGGAGCCCAATATGGGGCTCAATCTCACAAACTGTGAGATAATGATCTGAGCTGAAATCAACAGCCGGACACAACCAACTGAGCCACCCAGGTGCCCCCTCAATGCTTCTTATATTTACAGAGTTGTACAACCATTAGCACGATCCATTTTAGAACATTTTCATCACCCAAGAAGAAACTCCGTAACTATTAGTCCATTTTCCCCAACCTTCCAAGCCCGATTCTGAACATTACCTAGAAACAGAAATATACAGTATGTGTGGTCTTTTGTCCTGGCTTCCTTACTTAGCACAATACTTACAAGATTGGTCCAACATTTATCCGTGTTTCATTTACTTTTCATTGCCAAATAATATTCCATTGTAGGACTATACTACACATATTTACCCGTTCATCAGCTGACAGTTTTGTTTCCACTTTTTTACTATAGCGTGTAATGCTGCTATGAACATTCGTGTCCAAGTTATTATATAGATGTTTGTTTTTATTTCTCCTGGGTATATACTTAGGAATGGAATTGCTGAGTCACAGAGTAACTCTATACTTAACCTTTTTGGGAAATGCCAGGCTATTTTCCCAAGAGGCTGACCTATTTTGTACTCCCTAGTACACTCCTAGCAGTGTATGAGGGTTCCAAATTTTCTACATCCTCACCAACACTTATTATCTCTTTTTCATTCTAACCACCCTAATGTGTGTGACATGATATCTCCCTGTGGCTCTGATTTACATTTCCTTGATGGTTAATAAGGTTGAGTATCTTTTCACGTGTTTCTTTTGTCATCTGTGTATCATCTTTGGAGAAATTTCTGTTCAGATATTTTGCTCATTTTTGTTTAGTCTGTCTTGTTTTTGAGTTGTTAGTGGTTATTTATGTGCTTCTGACAGTACATTATCAGATATATGATTTGCAAGATTTCTCTCCCATTCTGTGGATTGTCTTTTTACTTTCTGGATGGTGTCCTTTGGTCCACAAAAGTTTTTAATTTTGATGATGTCCAATTTACACTTTTTCTGTATGATGTTTGTGGTTTTGGTGTCAGATCTATGAAATTATTGCCTAATCTAGGGTCACAAAGATTTCTGTCTAAGTTTTCTTCTAAGAATGTTATTGTTTTAGCTCTTGCATTATGTCTTTGATCCACTGTGAGTTAATTTTCATATATGGTGAGGTACGGGTCTGACTTTATTCTTTTGCATCCAGGTGTCCCAGCATCATTTTTGTTGAAAGACTATTTGTTCCCATTGGAATATGGTGGTAAGGTCCATCTTGATGGTAGGGAATATCAACTTAACACAAAATAGTTACTCCCCTACTCCCAGAAAAGATTTCTAGTCTCAACAGTAGGTCTGTACTACAGAAAAAATTACTCCATTGTTATATTTTTATTTCCATCATTTAAAATGTATGGAGATTTGCTTCTTGGTCCACAAGGCCTAAAATATATTTTATCTAACCCCAAAAGTTTGCAGACTATAGTGACCATCTATGGGACTCAAATTAATACATAACTTGTAAATCACTATTGAATGACTCATGACAATTTCAGAAACAACCCATATCAGTGCTAATAGGTTCTGTGGTGATGTAAGTGTAGTTCCTTGTAGCACAGCTATCAACACTATGGGCTTGGAGCCTCGGATCTAGAGCAAGAGGAGGGTATTTCACAGGGGGACCAGCTCAGGATGAAGACACACAGCAGTCCTGCTTGGGACAGCCTCTCACCCTATACTTAACTGCTGTGCTGGGATCCCAGACCCAGGAAGAGTGATGCTGCCTTTCTTCTCCTTGGAGAGCAAATTCCCTGGGTTTCATCATGCTTGCTTAAATCCATAGGTTGAAGTGTGGGGCAGCTTGCTTTCATCCTGGAGGGGCAATGTGGTGCTGACCCTAAGAAACCAACAGCCCTTCCTTCTAAAAGGAGCAGCTTTTGGGAGTGCCTGGGTGGCTCAGTCAGTTAAGTCTCTAACTCTTTGATTTCAGCTCATGTCATACTCTCACAGTTCACAAGTTCCAGCCCCACACTAGTCTATGTGTTGACAGTGTGGAGCCTGCTTGGGATTCTCTCTCTCCCCCTCTCTCTGCCCCCCCCCCACTGACACTTGCATGCATGCAGCTGCTCTCTCTCTTCTGAAAATAAATAAATAAACTTAAAAAAAAATAGAAGGAGCAGCTTTATCCAAAATGAACATGGTTTCTCCTGCCCTTTGAAGGTTAGTTCAACTTTTATCTATGTCTAGATTTTCAGGGCTTATTTCCAGTTTCAGGCCCTTCAACACTAGGGACCTTTGTTGAATATGTTAGATTTAACAAAGAAAGCCCTTTAAAATGCCTGTGTGGGGAACATGATTTGTGTGGTTAAAGAAATAAGTAAGGGGGCGCCTGGGTGGCTCAGTTGGTTGAGTGTCTGACTTGGGCTCAGGTCACAATCTCACAGCTCATGAGTTTGAGCCCCACATCGGGCTCTGTGCTGACAGCTCAGAGCCTGGAGTCTGCTTCGGATTCTGTTTCCCTCTCTCTCTGCCCCTCCCCTGCTTGTGCTTGCTCTCTGTCTCTCAAAAAATAAACATTAAAGAAAAAAAAAATTTTTTAAATGAGGGAAGTAGGTGGAGCAGCCAAGAGTGGCACAAGGCTACCAAAGTCAACAGGGTCACAAGCAAACATATGAAACAAATAAATCCCTCCCAATAAGTAAACAAACAAGCCTGTCTCCCAATAAGACAGAATGGAAGAAGCCACCAGGAGCCCTTTCTGGTGCACATCATACAAATCTTGTCACATTTGACACCTGGACTTCCTAGTATAGGGTTGGAAGAAAGAGTTTTCACCCTGTGCTCATTCTTTTTTTTAAAATGTTTAATGTTTATTTTTAAAGAGAGAGTGCAGAGGAGGGGCAGAGAGAGAGACAGAGGATCTGAAGCAGGCTCTTTGCTGACAGCAGAGAGCCTGACATGGGGCTTGAAGTTACAAACTGTGAGATCATGACCTGAGCCAAAGTCAGACACTTAACAAACTGAGCCACCCAGGCACCCCTGCCCTGTGTCCATTCTGAAAAGGTTTATTCTCACTGACTCCGCCACAGTCCTGTGAAGGGTGAAGAGCAAGAAATGGGATACAGAAGCACAGAGCTGGTTCACCTGAGGACACAGAGTATGGATCGATACAAGTGTGACAGCTTCTGGCCTTCAGTAACTAACTGCTAGGGCTCCAACGTGGGATCTTCTTGGTACAATGACAATCACTCACCAGAAATATAGACAGACTAGGCAGTTTTCATTGCTATAGGGTATTTCAATGATATGAATGAGAATGTTCTGTCAGCTTGTCTGGGTGTAATAAGAGTTGAAGTCAATGGTTCAAGCCCTTCGACTTCGCTCTGCTTTTTCAAAATTGTTGTGGCCACTCTGCTTCCTACTCTAATTCCTTTTAGAATTAGCTTGTCTCTAGCTAAAGAAATTCCTGCTGAAGTCTTTACTGGAATTGTGTTGAATCTCTAGATTAAACTGATGAGAACTGACAACTATATTAAGTCTTCCAATCTGTAAGCATGACATGTCTCTCCATTTAGTTAGGAATTTTTGATGTTACTCATCAACATTTAGTAGTTTTCAACATAGAGATGCCACACGTTTGCCAAATTTTCTCTATTTTCCTTCTGGAGTTATTATAAATGGAATAGCTTATTTAAATTTATTTTCCAATTGTCCATTTCTACTATATAGACACAAATTAATTTTTGTTTTTTAGACTGAGAGAGAGGAAGAGTGTGTGCAAACAGAAAAGGGGCAAAGGGAGAAGGAGAGAGAATCCCAAGCAGGCTCCACACTCAGCACAGATCCTGCTGATACCCGGCTTGATCCTACAACCCTGTGATCATGACCTGAGCTGAAATCAAGAATTGGACACTTAACCGACTGAGCCACCCACCCAGGTGCCTCCAGAAATTAATTTTTGTATGTTAACCCGGTATCTTGTTACCTTGCTAAACTCCTAGTTTAACTCTTAGTTCTGAGAGCATTTTTGTTGATTCTGTGGGGTTTTCAAAGTGGACAATCACGCCATTTTAATGAAGACCATTTTACTTCTTCCTTTCTAACCCAAATGCCTTTTATTCCTTTTTCTTGCCTGACCGCATTGGCAAGGACCTCCAGTACCAGTACCTGAATAGGAATGGACACATGGATTTGTTCTTGATCTCAACTTCATTCAGTTGGTTACCATTAAGCATGATGTTAGTTGTGGGGTTTTGGTAGATGACCCTAATTAGGTTAATTTCTCCTTTATTTCTAGTTTTCTGAGTTTTTATCATAAATAGGCATTTAATTTTGCCATTTCCCCCCTTCTGCATCAATTGATAGGAATATTTTTTCTCTTCCTTGTTCAGTGTGGATAATACATGTGAATTTAAAAGTTTGCTCTTTTCTCTGTCATCTCTATTCTGCTACTGAGTTCTTCCAATGATACTTTTTAAATAAATTTTGCTACTTTTTCAGTTCTAAAATTTCCACTAGGTTTCTTTCTTTCTTTTTTTTTAACATTTTCTATTTTCCCACTGAAAATTTTGAAGTTTCCCTTCAAAAATGGTCATACTTTCTGAAATACTATTGCTAATACCTACTTTATAATAATAAAGATCTATGTTATTTTGGGACAGTGTCTTGTCTTTTTCCTTGGAATGTTGAAATCCTCCTGATTTTTATATTTTGTGCAATTCTGCATTATATCCTGGGCATTTTGTATATATATATGAGACTCTGGGTCCAGGGGTAAGTCTAGGCTTGCATACACAACTCTACATTACTTTGAGTCTCTTTTTCTCTCACCATCTCACTCATTCCACCTCCCAGGGGCTACTTCCTTTTCCTATTCTGATTAAAAATCCACGGTTTGAGGGGCGCCTTGGTGGCTCGGTCAGCTAGGCGTCTGACTTCGACTCAGGTCATGATCTCACGGTTCGTGGGTTCGAGCCCCGCGTCGGGCTCTGTGGTGACAGCTAGCTCAGAGCCTGGAGCCTGTTTCGGATTCTGTGTCTCCCTCTCTCTCTAACCCTCCCCTGCTCATGCTGTCTCAATCTCTTTCTCAAAAATAAATAAAATATTTTTTAAAAAATTTCTTTTAAATCCAAGTTTCTAAGTTCTCTCTGCTCCCACCGTGTAGATATATTTACCTCCAGGTCCAAGTGGCAGGAAAATAGTGTCTCTGAAGAGAGGTAAGGGTTCTCCTCTCTGAAAGGTTTAGATCCTTTCTCAACAAAGCACCACTGTCCTTACACAGGAATGTCTGGGAATGCCAGAGAGGTCTTGCTTCAAATTCTGGTCTCCTTCTTAAATCTGCCTGCTACCATGACTACTCAAGAGTTCTCAGACAGCTGCTCCAGGCATTCTCTCCAGAGTTTTTATATGTATTTGGTGGGAGAGATAAGGTGGTAAGGTGGCTTATTCCATTTAAAGTGGAACAAAAGTCAAAAGTTATTTCCAATGACTGCATCCCCAGGAAATAAACTCTCAAACAGGAAATTTATACTAGTACAAAGGAGGAAGTCTGACTCGAAGTTTCATATTCATCATGTTATCCAATGACTTTTTGCCTACGTTTTAAAATTAAAATTGTAAACATACAGAATTTAAGGGATGACCCAAGTATACCCCCAAAATGTCTTTGACAATTGTTTGAATTGTTAGAAACAGAAGCCAGTTAAGGACCACAACTTGCTTGTGACTCTTGAGTGCCTTAATCTGGAAATCTCCTTTTCGTCCTACTACACTGGCTTTTTGAAAAGTCCAGGCCAGTTGTCTTGTACAAAGTCTCAAACTCTCAGTTTGTCTGTTTCCTTATCATGTAATTCAAGTTGTTCCTTTAGCTCTTGGATTTCTTTTAACACGGGACATAATCTGGATAAAAGGCTTAATTAGATTTTCATTAAGCATTTTTGGCCAGAATACGTCACAAATGATCACATGTGCCTTGTACTGTATCCATCAGGAGCAACATAAAGTCAGGTTGTCCCACCAGTAGTGATACTCAGCTTGACAGCCAGATCTCTCCATTAGAAAGGTGTATCTTTTCTTTGCAATTTGATCTTTGACACCATATGTTCCTTAAAAGTTTTTTTTACCAAATGGGTTTTACCATCCATTGGATTCTCCTGATTTAATTACACTAAGGGTTTCAAGATGATGATTTTTCTGTCATTCCACGTAGTTAATAAGATGGCATTCGTCAAATAAGTGTATAGAGCGCTTTCCTTTTTTTTCACTATTTTCTCATAATCGGCTCATTTTTACTTGGCATGTTATAAACAAATACAGTGATTATTCTTTTCGATATTTAAATTGTCTTAAATTTGACCAGTGAGAGAACCTTCAAATTGGCTCCCATGTCCTTCTGACATTATCCCTTTTTTAAAGAATTTTTTTAAGTTTATTTATTTTTGATAGAGACAGAGACAGCACGAGCAGGGATAGGCAGAGAGTGAGGGAGAGAGAGAATCCTAAGCAGGTTCCATGCACAGAGCCTGATGCAGGGCTCTTCCCCACAAAACCATGAGATCATGACTTGAGCTGAAACCAAGAGCCAGATGCTTAACTAACTCAGCCATCCAGTCACCCCTGGCATTATCCTTTAAGTGCTTGTCTTTAAGTGCTATCTATTTGTTTTGTTTCATAAAAAAGATACCTCAGACACATTTTACAATTTCCTTGCTCGAAATATGGAATCAACCATTCCTTCAATGAACCCTGGTTCCTTTCAGTCAGGAATAGCATTTGGAAACCAAAATCTGGGTACCAAGGATGGTTATTGCTATTGAATAAGCAAACATGTTTTTATCTGGAATATCTTGCAAATGGCTCTGTCCAGTGTTAAACACTGAGGTCTTTTAAAAAGCTCATTTCCCAGTAAATATACTTCGTAACTAAAAAGACATTTTCTAATGAGTTGACAGGTCATGAAATATGCTATGCTAAATATCTGCTTTTAATTCTAAAACCTTTCTCAGACAAACAGTTCTAACTAGTTTCATTGGGACAGTTTATTAATGATACCAACTGTGAAAGTGAAATATAAAATTGTGGGAAGTAGGCCCAGGGAAAATGTATCTCAAAAATATGGAAAATGATTAGATAACCAATTTTAGCTGATGACTAGAAGTTTAATAATAAAATATTCACCTATCACTTTACACAAAAGAATCCCTAAAAGGTGTATAACAAAAACAAATGAAAAGGCAATCTTTTATGTCAAAACCAAAAAGCAATTTCACTATCTGGGCCTCGGCTGGGTATGAGGACTTATGTACAGTGATTACAAAAGCAGGGGTAATTAGGGACACCTAAGAAAAAGAAAGAACATGACTATAAGTCAATAAGACTGCAGTTAGGAGGAATCTATCAAACATACAAATAAAACTGAAGCAATTATCGCTGTTGTGCCAAACCAGTTTACGAAACAAACAATAAGTAGTACTCGCGGGACGTGAGGTTGGAAGTGAATTATTATAATTCATGGTTATAATTATCACAGAAAACAGGAGCTGAAAACTTAGATTGTAGTCTTGACTCTGCTCAAGAAGCTCAATTTCGTTAGCTATAAATAAGCTAAATTAAAATTCCACCTGGCTCTAATGAGCCACCAGGTCTAGTCAGATTCTGCAAATACACACCTTCTGCAACAGAAAACCAAGTATTTGGTTTTTTTCTATTTTATTTTTTTCTTTCATAGTTTATTGTCAAGTTGGTTTCCAGTGCTCATCCCCACAAGTGCCCTCCTCCATGCCCATCACCCCCCTTCCCCTCCCCCCCAACCCCCATCAGCTTGTTCTCAGTATTCAAGAGTCTCTCCTGGTTTGCCTCCCTCCCTCTCCCCAACTACTTTTTCCCCTTCTCCTCCCCCATGGTCCTCTGTTAAGTTCCTCCTGATCCACTTATAAGTGAAAACACATGGTATTTCTCTGCCTGACTTATTTCACTCAGCATTACACCCTCAAGGTCCATCCATGTTGCTACATGACCAGATTTCATTCTTTCTCATTGCCATGTAGTATTCCATTGTATAGATAAACCACATCTTCTTGATCCATTCATCAGTTGATGGACACTCAGGCTCTTTCCATGTTTTGGCTATTGTTGAGAGTGCTGCTATGAACATTGGGGTATATGTTCCCCTATGCATCAGCACTCTTGTATCCCTTGGGTAAATCCTTAGCAGTGCTATTGCTGGGTCATAGGGGAGTTCTATTGTTCATTTTTTGAGGAACCTCCACTGTTTTCCAGAGGGGCTTCAGCAGTTTACATCCCCACATCCTCACCAGCATCTGTTGTCTCCTGATTTGTTCATTTTAGCCACTCTGACCGGCGTGAGGTGGTATCTCAGTGTGGTTTTGAGTTGTATTTCCCTGCTCATGAGGGACACTGAGCATCATTTCATGTGTCTGTTGGCCATCTGGATGTCCTCTTGGAGAAGTGTCTGTTCATGACTTCTGCCCATGTCTTTACTGGGTTGTTTTTTGGGTGTGGAGTTTGGTGAGTTCCTTATAGATATTGGATACTAGCCCTTTATTGATATGTCATTTGCAACTATCTTTTCCCATTCCATCAGTTGCCTATTAGTTTTATGGATTGTTTCCTTTGCTGCGCAGAAGCTTTTTATCTTGAAGAGGTCCCAACAGTTCATTTTTGCTCTTGATTCCCTTGCCTTTGGGGATGTGTCGAGTAAGAAATTGCTGCGGTCGAGGTCAAGAAGGTTGTTTCCTGCTTTCTCCTCTAGGGTTTTGATGGTTTCCTGTCTCACATTCAGGTCCTTTATCCATTTTGAGTTTATTTTTGTGTATGGTATGAGAAAATGATCTAGTTTCATTCATCTGCATCTTGCTGTCCAGTTCTCCCAGCACCATCTGTTAAAGAGGCTGCCTTTTTTTCATTGGATACTCTTTTCTGCTTTGTCAAAGATTAGTTGGCCGTACATTTGTGGGTCCAATTCTGAGTTCTCTATTCTATTCCATTGGTCTATGTGTCTGTTTTTGTGCGAATACCATACTGTCTTGATGAAGACAGCTTTGTAAGTAGAGGCTAACGTCTGGGATGGTGATGCCTCCCGTTCTGGTTTTTTTCTTCAATACTACTTTGGCTATCTGGGGTCTTTTGTGATTCCATACAAATTTTAGGATAGTTTGCTCTAGCTTTGAGAAGAAAGCTGGAGCAATTTTGATTGGAATTGCATTGAATGTGTAGATTGCTTTGGGTAGTAATGACATTTTAACAATATTTATTCTTCCAATCCAGGAACATGGAATGCTTTTGCATTTCTTTTGTCTTCAATTTCCTTCATAAGTTTTCCATAGTTTTCATCATACAGATCTCATATCTTTGGTTAGGTTTTTTCCTAGGTATTTTATGGTTTTTTGTGCAATTGTGAATGGGATCAGTTTCTTGATTTCTCTTTCTGTTGCTTCATTGTTGGTGCATAAAATTGCAACCAATTTCTGTACGTTGATTTTGTACCCTGCAACTTTGCTGAATTCATGATCAGCTCCAGTAGGCTTCTGGTGGAGTCTGTAGGGTTTTCTATGTAGAGTATCATGTCGTCTGCAAAAAGTGAAAGTTTGGCTTCTTCTTTGCCAATTCTGATGCTTTTTATTTCCTTTCGTTGTCTGATTGCTGAAGGTAGGACTTCCAGTACTATGTTAAACAACAGTGGTGAGAGTGGACATCCCTGTCGTGTTCCTGATCTCAGGGGAAAGCTCTGTTTTTCCCCATTGAGGATGATGTTAGCTGAGGGCTTCTCATAGATGGCTTTTATGATGAAAACCAAGTATTTGTATGACTGCCTCTCAGTTTACTGCAACTTCTATAATATTAGCCTAAGACTCTATTCAGTAATGTTGAATCAAATCAAGTTAAGGAATAATATAAGGAAAAGGAAAAGAGACTCGCTTTGGACAAAATTTTAATTTCCAAAACTAAATTGTGAATTAATGAAACCACTTTTTTTAAAATATTTTTATTTATTTCTAGGAGAGAGAGAGAGAGAGACAGCGTGAGCAGGGGAGGGTCAGAGAGAGAGGGAGACACAGACTCTGAAATAGGCTCCAGGCTCTGAGCTGGCAGTAAGCACAGAGCCCGACATGGGGCTCGAACCCACGAACCACGAGATCATGACCTAAGCGAAAGTTCGACGCTTAACCGACTAAGCCACCCAGGCGCCCCATGAAACCACTTTTTAATTATCAGACTTTTGAAAAAAATATATATTCCAAAGCTGTGTGCATATCACATATGTGTATAGACATTTACATTTAAATATATAACCTGTTCATTAAAAAGTGAGCTTGATTATTTCCATGTAAAAATTTGAATTTAAAGAAATCCTTTTTATCTTGAGTTTCTCTTCAGGGAAAAGAGCATGCCCTCTATTTGCCTGCCATTTAAGCAAATTAAGACTTCACGCTTATTCACTGTAACTCAATGACTGTTCTTAAAAGATCATTCATACTGAAGCTTACTCTTAGGGAAAAAACTCTAATGAAAGAAACAAAATTTAGGGGGCGCCTGGGTGGCTCAGTCAGTTAAGCATCCAACTCTTGATTTCAGTTCGTCATGATCTCAGAGATCAAGTTCCACATCACACTCTATACTGGGTGTGGAGCCTGTTTGGGATTATCTCTCTCTCTCTCTGCCCCTCTCCCCAACTTGTGCTCTCACTCTCTCTAAAAAAAAAAAAAGAAAGAAACTCTCTCTCTCTCTCTGCCCCTCTCCCCAACTTGTGCTCTCACTCTCTCAAAAAAAAAAAAAAAAAAAAAAAAAAAAAAAAAAAAAAAAAAAAAAAAAAACAAAGAAAAGAAAAAAAAAGAAACAAAACTTATATTCCATTATTTTTGTTTTTTTTCAAGTTAGGCCTTTTATACTTTTTCTATGAATTTAAAAATTATTATATGTTCTTTGTAACCTTAGCATTTAATATTTAATTGTTCTTATAAAATTTGACAAATCAGCGTTCTTCATAATTCTACCAATCAATTTTACCATGACTTAGGGATAACTAGCATATTTCCTCCCGAAACAAAAAAAGTCTTCATCTAATCTGGAGTTGCTGCCCTAGTTATTATTCTCCAGTGAGGAGTCTTGAATTATCTGAGAAAAGAATTAAACTTCACAAGGCTCATCAGCTCTGAGAAATCTCTGATGCTGAGTAAGGGAGGAGCTGTAGATAAAAGGCTTCCCATATTTCTTCGATCTATAGTTTTTCCTTAGTGTGAACTTTTTTGTGTCTACAAAGGTTTGATCTGTAACTGTAGGCTTTCCCACACTCCATGCACTTGTAGAGTTTCTCACCAGTATGGATCCTCTCATGTTCCGTTAGGAATGAATACTGGCTTAAGGCTTTCCCACACTGATTACACTGGTAGGGTTTCTCTCCGGTGTGAATTCTCTGATGCCTGTACAGGTTGGATTTGCAACCAAAGGCCTTCCCGCATTCTCCACATGGATAAAGCTTCTCCCCGGTGTGAATTTTACGATGTTCACTGAAAGATGAATACTGGTTGAAGGCTTTCCCACATTCGTTGCACTGGTAGGGTTTCTGACCAGTATGAATTCGCTGGTGCTCCATAAGGGTGGAGGTGCGTGTGAAAGTTCTCCCACATTCCAAGCATTTACACAGCTGCTCTCCAGTATGAAGCTTCTGATGTTCAGCCAGGGATGCGAATCGGCTGTACCCTTTCCCACAGTCACTGCATTTATAGGGTTTCTCCCCTGTGTGGATTCTTTGGTGTCTGTGAAGTTTCGCTCTACAAGTGAAGGCCTTCTCACACTCAGCACATTTATAGAGTTTCTCTCCAGTATGAATTCTCTGATGGAGAGTGAGGGTTGAACACTGGCTAAAAGCTTTACCACACTCCTTGCACTGGTAGGGTTTCTCGCCGGTGTGCACCCTCAGATGTCTGATTAGGGTTGAGCTGCTGCTAAATACTTTCTCACATTCATTACATTTGTAAGGTTTCTCTCCGGTGTGAATTCTCTGATGGGCAAGAAGGGACGATCTGTGGCTAAAGGGTTTCCCACACACATTACATCTGTAAGGTTTCTCGCCAGTGTGAATTCTCTGGTGTTCAATCAGATGAAGACTCTGGGTGAAGCTTTTCCCACATTCATTATAAAGATGAGGTTTTTCTCCTGGGTAAATCTGGAAGCATCTCATTAGATCAAAACTCTGTTTAAAATCTCGCCCAAAAGTGTAACATATATTGGGTATCCTTTCTATGGGAACACTTTGCTGTTTGACAAGAATTGAATTTATAAGTAGGCCTTTCCCCAATTCAAGACGTGTCTGCTTTACATCTCCACTCACGGCTTTTTTGTGTAAGGCCGCCATTTGCTGAAGAGCTTTCTTCTGCTGCTCCTGTTCTGTTCCACTCTCCGATTCCAAATTCCGTTCAAAACTGATGTCCCAGTGACAAAACTTCATGGACTTTTTCTTCATTATTCCCTGAGATGTTTCTTCTATAGAAATGTCCTTCCTGGGAGGCAAAGCTTCCATTTCGGGCCAAGTCTTGAAACCTGAAATGAATCGGAAGTTGATGGCACCTCTACCAGAAGAGAGAAACATGAATCCGTGGAACAGTAAAACTGGCAACAGTACGTATAAATGAGGTTTGGGGGCACCTGGGTGGCTCAGTCAGCCAAGCGTCCGACTTTTGGTTTCAACTAAGGTCATGATCCCAGCGTCGTGGGATCAAGCCCTGCATTAGGCTCCATGTTGAGTGTGGAGCCTGGTTGAGATTCTCTCTCTCTCCGCCTCTCACTGCCCCTTCTCCCCTGCTCGTTTGCTCATGCTCTCTCTCTCTCTCTCGCTCTCTCTCTCAAAAAACATAAGTAAATAAAAAGAGGTTTGATACCTTTTTTGATCTCAAATATGGACTTGCCACTGGGGAAAAACAGGATAGGATGGAAAGGAAGAGTGGTAAACATGTGAAGGAGTGGTGTGGAAGAATACAGTGACCAGATTAACACTGGAAACAAAGACACTGCAACTTGAGAGAAGTAGAGGCAGAGAGAAGAACTGGTTGAGCAGAAGGTATGAAGCCACAGAAAAATGTCAGCTTCTAAGCTCCAGCTGAATGAACTGCAGCACATTTCAGTGTATCATTTCCTACTCTGTATGCCAGGACACGAGGCAGGAAACTTGTCTTTATTTTCTCCTTTCCTTTTTTCTTTTAAAGTTTTCTTCTGTATTTTTTTTTTTTTTTTTTTTTTAGTAATCTCTACACCCAACATGGGGCTCGAACTCACAACCCCAAGATTTAGAGTCGCATGCCCCCCCAAATGAGCCAGCTAGGTGCCCCATCTTCTCTTTTCTATTCACATGTGGCTTTTATTATGTTAGTGCCTAGGCTGTCACTGAAACTCTAGGTATGATGATTTAAAAATATCTGTGATGTTTTCCTTAAATTTTGTGAAACTATATGTGACCATGATTTCATATCATAGTCTGTGAAAGAAGAAACAGTCTGTGACGAAAAGGATGTTCAGGTTTTACAGCAGCCCTGAAGTATGACTACACTGAGGATTTCTGATCTAAATTCAAGACACTGACTATAAAGAAGAGGGAGATATGGAATAAATCTGCCTCATGCAAAAACGTAACCCTGGTGATAGGAGGAATAGCCGTTTTTTTCATACTTCCCTGCCTCTACTTTTCCCTTCCAACTCGATCACGAGGAAAAATAGATATAGTCATCTCTTCTAATGAACTGCAACCAGAAGACTGACCTCCTTCTGTAGGAATCTTTTTTTTTTAATTTTTATGTATTTATTTATTAAATATTTTTAAAAAATTTTTTTAATGTCTATTCATTTCTTTTTGAGAGAGAGAGAGAGAGAGAGAATATAAGGGAGGGGCAGAGAGAGAGGGAGACAGAATCCAAGCAGGCTCCACGCTCCGAGCCGTCAGCACAGAGCCCGATGCAAGGCTCAAACTCATGATCCATGAGATCATGACCTGAGCTGAAGTCAGACGCTTAACCAACTGAACCACTCAGGCGCCCCCTAAAGATTTTATTTTTAAGTAATCTATTTCCAGCATGGGGCTCAAACTCACAACCCCAAGATCAAAAGTTGCATGCTCCACTAACTGAGCCACCCAGGCACCCCTGTGGGAATCTCTTTAGACCAATGAAAGTCTATAAGAAATGTGGAGTCAATATGCCCCAAAGTTCTGAAATATGCCCAAGTCCCAAGCTCAGATATGATGCTAAGTGAAAGGATTCAGCTTGAGCTGATTCTAAGGAACTGTGGGCTCAAATATGGCTTTCTTTAATCAACCCACGATTGAAAATAGATTAAAACTAGGTCTGTGTACTTAGGTAACTGTATGTACTTAAATAAACAATAAAACAAAGTATAACTAGGTTATTTAGGTTAATAAAAATCCATCAAGTTTTAGCAATAAACATGATTAAAATTTGACAGTAATAGGAAAAAGATGCACAGACTATAAATTTGAATTAAAATACAGATTTTTCTTCATGATGTTAATGGGAAATAGATTTTTCTTCATGATATTAATAGGAAATCTAGCAGTTTGCAACTTAAAGGATCGACCAGATTACCTCCTCTCGTTTTAACCTTTGTCACAATATGACATTCCTTGCCCATCCAGAAACTTACCAGGCTACTCTAATCTCATGACTAAAGCCTAAACTAGTCATCGTCTCTTAGAATTCCAAAACACATTTTACTTAAATATTCTATCACTTAACATATATACATACACGAAGTCTGAAAATAATTCAAGTATTTGTTTAAAGAGAATACCTTGATTATTGTTAATTATTAACATTATATATTACAATGTATATTACATACATATGTTCTATGTTAACATTATAAGTATTAACATAATTATTTGTTAATTCCTTACTGTGCACGTGACAAGCATGCAATTAGAGTGTCTTAGGTAAAAAAATAATGGGGGCATGTGGGTGGTACAGTCGGTAAAGTGCCCAACTCTTGATCTCACCTCAGGTCATGGTCTCCCGGTTCAGGAGTTTGAGCCCTGCATCAGGCTCTGTGCTGATGGTGCGGACCCTGTTTGGAATTCTGTCTCTCCTTCTCTCTGCCCCTCCCCTTCTTGTGCTTTCTTTCTCTCTCAAAATAAATAAATAAAAATTTAAATTTTTTTTAAAAAAAATAATGCATGAATGGGCAGAGTTAGTTGGAAAAATAATGAAGAGTGAGTGACCTCAAAAATGAAAAGAGATTCTCTCCTCTCGTACTGGACTCCTGAAACCCAGTCATTTACTGAACAAATAGTGAATAGTCAGCAACGATAATATGAAATGCACAAATGATTAAACAGTAATGGTTCATTTCTCCTTAATATGAGAAGCCTCAACTGTAATAATGTAGGTATGAGGTTCAGAGAACCAAGATACCAACAGTATTAGCAAGGAGTGGTTTTATGAAGGAAGCTGGATAATAAAGAGGGAGGGAATGGATTTTAATAGAAAAAGAAAAGAGGACCCTATGAGTCAGAAAGAAGGCCTGATCAAAGTCATCTGTAGGGAAAGTAAACCTATGGGGGTGGGGGGGGGCTTCTCAACTAAAGAAGTAAATCTAGGTTGGAATTCATTGAAATATTTTTTTGGTAATGTTTATTTATTTTTGAGAGAGAGAGCGCACGGCACACACGTGTGTGAGCACAGACGCATGCGCACAAAAGTGCACAAAAAGGGGAGGGTCAGAAAGAGAGGGAAACACAGAATCTGAAGCAGGCACCAGGCTCCAAGCTGTCAGCACAGAGCCCAATGCGGGGCTCAAACCCACAAACTGTGAGATCATGACCCTGGCTGACATCAGAGGCTTAACTGACCGAGTCACCCAGGCGCCCCTGGAATTCGTTAAAAATTTGATTATAACAGGGTGAGGCCAAACACAGAGTTCCTGAACAAGAGGCAGAAGAATTCAGAATAAGAATACAGGTCACAGAAGGGGTTGGAAGTTCTTAGGCAGGTAGTAATAGGAAGAGGTGGTCTTAGTTGGTGAAGAAGGAGGGCAGAGTGGAAGGTGAGCAGTGATGTAGCGCCATGGTCTGGCTGCGCTGAGTACTTAATTTCCAGCTTCCTCAGCACTGAGTTCATCATAAAGGTAGTTCAATTCTACTCAAAAAATATTAAGTGAAGGGAGTATATCTGATGCGAGAGGCACAGAATTCAAACATAGACCTGTTTTCTTCCTTAAATATACACAATCCAATTAGGAAAAGAAAGAATAAGAGAATCACTCTAATTCACTATGACAGATGCTGTAACGGATGTGTTCAAGGCATGCAGAAAGTGCTGTATGAATGTGACTGACTGGAAAATGAATGCTGACTGGGAAGCAGAAAAAATAAGGAAGACCCGCTGATCGGAGGGCAGATAGGTCCTGAAGGGTAAGAAGGTTTCCCGTGGACAAGAAGGAAGCGGTAATCCAGGAAGGAAAGAAACACAAATGTTAATGAGGGTGCAGGTTTGGCAGGAACATGGAGCCAGAGTGGAAGCTGCCACTGATTCCTGTAAGGGAACAGGGACAATGGCTATGAAGTAGGTTTAATGTCACATTAAGGAATTTTACTTCCATGGGTGAGTGGAGAAACAACAAAGTCTCTTAAGATACAGGACTAACACCTGAGTTTCGAAAAGATCATTTATTCTGCTGAGGGCCCAGGAGGTGGGAGAGGAGAACAAGGCTCAGAGAGGGTAGGTGACTTTCCCCGTAGCTCAGAGCACTCGGCAGCAGTGGCAGGGGTAATGTGAAACTAGGAACGTCCAAAGTCAAATCATGATCTTACGTGCTAGGCTGTACTACTAAATCTTTCTTTAGAGAAAACTGTATTTTATTTTCTTTTTTTTTAAATCTTTTAAATGTTTATTTTCAAGAAGAGGGAGAGGGGCAGAGAGAGAAAGAGACACAGAATCCAAAGCAGGCTCCAAGCTCTGAGCTGTCAGCACAGGGTCTGACACAGGGCTTGAACTCATGAACCACGACACCATGACCTGAGCCGAAGTCGACGCTTAACCAACTGAGGCTCCCAATCTCTGTCACACGGTGAACAGAAATGACACTGGTGATTGTGGCTTCTCTCGCTGCTTTTCAGCTATTCCAGCTCTGCCAACAAAGTGTCTGACAACCCCTGATGCGCTGTTTCTTCTGCTATAAAAAGACGTGTCTAAAGTTGACTGTCTTCAAGTGATCCTCTAACTTGACGACTTACAGTTTTATGATAAAGACCAGTGAGCTTAGGTGAGGCTAGAAGAGGAGTCTGCAAACTACAGACTCCGAGGTCAACTCCAGCTGACACCTTTCTGTTGCTAGAAGGCAGCCACACGGAGGGGGAAGACTACTTACTGTCTCTGTCTGCATTTGCATTACCTCGCATTAGGACGGCCCAGTGCAAGGGCTGCAGCACAGACGCGTGGCCCCCGCCAAAATGTTTACCATCTGGTCCACTGTGGGAAAAGGGTGTGGAGAAAGGCTACAGGGGTCACGGGGCCCTGGCTGACTCTCACAGCGGGACACAAAGCCCCAGTCTCCAGGGACATAAAAGGGAAACACTGAGTTCACGGGAGTGTTGACAACACCCTGAAATATGGGGTTGGTGAAGAATTCAAGACGTGACCGAAGGTGTAAAGTATTTAAAATCTGTCACGTGTAATCGCACATGGGAAGAAAACCGTGGAGACCAAGAGGCCAAAATGGCAGAAGAAAGCGAGCGACGCGGTGTAGGAGGAAAGAGGGACCGCAGGCGTGTTACACAGGCAAAGAAAGAGGTCTCCACAGGGGCCTTCCTGCTGCACAGAAAACCGTCACCGCCACGGAGCATCCTGTCAGGTGGCCCCCGCTCAGCACTTCCAGGAAGGCTCTCAGGGCACCGCCTCCTCCCGACCTGCTCAGGTATAACCCCTGCCCCGTGCCGGGTTCCCAGCCGCGCTCACCCAGACAGGTGTCTTGATCTTGAGGGGTTTCCCTTTCCAGCACGCTGGGATCCTCGCCTTGTTGCAGCCGGCAGATCACCTTCGGCGTCGCGGATGGAATCCCTGCTCGTGGGGAAAGGGACGGAGTTTGAGTGCACGGCTCGACTCCAGAGATCCCAAACCGGGCCAACGGTGCGGAGAAGGGAGCCCGGCAAGAGGCACATCAGGGGCGGGTCTCGGTTCTGAAACAGCACAGCCGCCCACCCCACCCCACCCCACTCCCACCCCCCACCCCTGCGGGACCCAGTGAGTGGAGGTGGACGACCCTGGTCAGGAGGCGGGGTGGGAGGAAGGCAGAGGAAGGGCATCCGGACCAAATGGACGCCTTGAACTCCGCAGAGGCTCGTCCTTTCCCAGGGGTGCGGCGGGGGAGACACTGCGGACTCTGAACCCCAAAGGGGCAGCTCTAAGGCGCCCCCACAGCTGATGCTCTGTAAGAGGCCAGCCTCCTTACCCAGCGAGACCAGGGTGCCGTAGTTCTCCAGCATCACCTCCCGGTACAGGGTTCTCTGCGCCGAGTCCAGGCGCAGCCACTCGTCCCGGCTGAAAACTACGGCCACGTCCCTGAACGTCACGGTCGCCTGCAACGGCAAACCCACTCCTGCTCATCGGGGACCAACTTCGGCACCACTCGGTACCAGGGGAGACGCAGCGGGTGTGTGGCAGCCAACCCAGAAGATGTCCCAGAATTCTAAGTATAGTTCAAACAGGCTATTTCTGTTACTTTTGGGACACTCCCCATCCCACCCCCACCCCCACAATGACACAAATACTTACGGAGAACCCACCAGGTGCTGTGTGAGGGCAAAGGGGGGAGAAAGGCAAAGCCCCCGCCAACAGGGAGTTTAAATGCCAGGCTGGAATCAGTCAAGTAACTTGAGCACAGACATCCACCTCCCTCTCACTCAAACGCCAAATTAAAGGAAAGGGGGGAAAATCAGAACACACCTAGAGCAATGCCAGAAAACTGTGGAAGAGCCATTAGCAGGACAGACACGAAAAGGAATTTCTGAGATGTAAAGCGAATGATAAAAATGGTATTAACGCATGTTTACTGAATACTTGTATTGTGGTAGGGTCCCCTCCCTAAGGAGAGAGAAAAAAGGGAGAGGAAACTTCAAGGTCACCTGGCTACATGCTTATGTGACAACATCCCTCACGACTTTGAAAACTGAGACTATTTACTCAGACTGCATGTTTATGTGTGTTACTGTATATGGGAGACAAAGAAATAGAAAATGTATAAAAAACTATGCCATGTGATGTCTGGCCCTCAGTTCTTTGGGTATGAACCCAAGCGAGCGGTCCTGGCATGAATGCAAGCTGCTTCCTGGATAAAAACCCTCGATGTCACCTCACGACTCTCTGTGCAAGAATCCTGCTACAGTATGTCAGGGACTATGACAGGAACTTTGAACATCGTCGTATCTTCTCAAAGTTTCAAAGAAATTCTATGAGGAAGACACTATAATTAAATCATTTTGTAGATGAAGAAACGGCTCAGAAAGGTTACGATAGCTCCCAAGGTAATCCTGTTGGAAACGTAGAGATTGGAACCGAATTCAGGCAGACTGTGGGTATCCACTGTCTATGGAAACTAAAAGACCTGGGGTGGTGGAGCTTCCTTGGGATTCTTGGTCTCCCTCTCTCTCTGCCCCTCCCCTGCTGGCTCTTGGTCTCTCTTAAAATAAACATTTTAAAGATTTTAAAAATAAATAAAAGACCCAAAGGACCTGTAAGACTATACACGTGCCAAAAGGGACTGTGAGAATGTCAGTTCTTCCAAGAGAACCCCATTAACCCCCAAATGTGAGAAAGCAGAGGCTGGCCAATCACCAACTCTCGTATGAAAGGGCTGGAAGGCATGATAAAGGATTGTGTACGCTCTGACCTTGTGATTCCACTACAAGAGATCCTCACACAAGTGAGTTCGGGGTATGTATTCAAGGACGTTCCTGGAAACTTTATTTGTGAGCCAGTGGTTGTGCTAGGCTGAGTAACAAACCTGTGAATGTTATATATGTGACTAAAAGGACCCTGATGATCTTCTTAAGGATTTTTATTTTGAGATTGGGAAGATCCTGGATTTTTACCCAGATGGATCCAGTATGTATATGTGTGCACACAAAAGTATTTGGAAGAATACAAGTTGTCCACCCTAATCATTCTTTCATGTTTATGGAGGAGCAGAAGAGCATCTTTTATTACTTTCTACCCTTCAAGTGGGCTGACATTGTTTACCCAGTGTGTGCATTTATTTTTTTAATTTTTTTATTTTTTGGAGAGAGAGAGTGCGCTTGGAAGAGGGGAAGAGAGGCAGACAGACAGACAGACAGAGAGAGGCTCCCGAGCAGGCTTCAAGCACAGTGTGAAGCTTCACGCTGGGTCTCACAACCCTGAGGTCATGACCTGAGCTAAATCAAAAGTTGGATGCTTAACTGACTGAGCCACCCAGGCGCCCATTTTGAATTTTTGTTTTTTTGCATTCCATTTTACATATGACTTTTCAGCTATACCTCTTTGCATTTTTTTTTAAAGATTAAAAAAAAAATTGGGGGGTGCCTGGGTAAGTCAATCGGTTAAGTGTCCAACTTCAGCTCAGGTCATGATCTCGCAGTTCGTGGGTTTGAGCCCCGTGTCGGGCTCTGTGCTGACAGCTCAGAGCCTGGAGCCTGTTTCAGATTCCGTGTCTCCCTCTCTCTCTGCCCCTCCCCCACTCATGCTCTGTCTCTGTCTCAAAAACAAAGAAACCATAAAAAAAATTTTTTAAAGATTAAAAATAAATTTTTAAGTAATCTCTACACCAATGTGGGGCTCGAACTTACAACCCGTGTCAAGAGTCTTGGGCTCCTCTGCCTGAGCCAGCCAGGCGCCCCACCTCTTTGCATTGTTAGTGGTTGCTCTGAGAATGATAACATACATCCTTCGTTCTTTATACTCTATTTAGAGCGAATATCTGATTTCACACAGAACATAAAGACGTGCAAGTATATGGGAACACCAGCCCATCTTCACGCTATTGTTAAAAACACACCCCCCATTCAGAGAGCTGGCAGGACTCAGCAGCCATCACCAAGCACGCTCACAGGAGGCAACAGGGACAAATGCAATAGGACACAGAGAGCGCGGCGAAGCCCTGGAGGACTGAGAGACGGTCCCTGCGCAAGCTCCCTGCGCAAGCTCCCGGTACTTGCACACACAGCCCAGGCCATGTCCTGGGATCTGTAGGAGGAACTTTGATGCCGAAGGGCTCTAAGGGGAAACACTCAGCAGGGGCCTTTTGTGTGTCAAGAAGGCTTGTCAAACCAGTGAGGCCATATGTAAAGATGATGGCCCTGGGGGGTGGGGGGGAGGCTGGTGGCACTGGGATCTTAAACAGCATATCCACTGTCCTTATTGTGCCTCCAAGTCAAAAATCAGCCACCCAGACCCTCCCCAGAGATAAAGACAGAGCTTTTCCAGAGATAAAGAGAGAGCTTTTCAGGGCGCCTGGCTGGCTCAGTCAGATAAGCCTCCAACTTTGGCTCAGGTCATGATCTCAGGGTCCATGGGTTTGAGCCCCGTGTCAAGTTCCGTGCTGACAACTCAGAGCCTGGAGCCTGCTTTGGACTCTGTCTCTCCCTCTCTCTCTCTGCCCCTTTCCCACTCATGCTCTATCTCACTCTTTCAAAAATAAACATTAAAAAAAAAAAAAAGAGCTTTTCGAGTCCAGCCATAAATGCACTCTATATACCCACAGTTGTCATGCTCATTACCTCCTCCACCTGTGGTATAAACCCCGGGATACAGTATTATGTTTTTGCTTGAACCGATCATAGGCATTTTAAAGAAACTGAGAGGAAAAAGTATTTATATTTCTCCACATGGCTTCCTTTTCCAATGCTCTCCATTTCCTTCCTAAGATGAGAGCTCCCAGCTGGCATTATTTCCTTTCAGCTGAAGCAAGCATCTATTTAGCTTATATTGCAGGGTGGGCCTGCTGCCCATGACTTAGCTTCATTTTCATTTATATGAAAAGGTCTTTACTTCATCTTCATTCTTTTATTTTAAGTTTATTTGAGAGAGAGAGAGACAGGGAGAGAATCGCAAGCAGGCTCCACACCCTCAGCGCAGAACCCAACACAGGGCTCAATCTCACAACTGTGAGATCATGACCTGAGCCGAAATCGAGTTTGATGCTTAACCAACAGAGCCACCCAGGCACCCCTGCTTCATCTTCCTTCTTAAAGAATATTTTCATTGGTTAGAGAATTCTGGGTTCACAGTTTCTTTCTTTCATATAAAGTGTCATTCAGTCATTTTCCAGCCCTTGTTTCTGTTGAGAAGCCAATGGACATTCAGATATTGATGCTCTATATTTAATACAGTACTCTTTACTAGGTCTGCTTTCAAACCTTCAGTTTTCAGTAAATTAGGGTTCAAAAATAAAACCCCATAAAAAACTGGCTCTCATTTGCAAACATCCCTGTCTTCATTTTCCCTTAGCTAAAATCAAGTGGGTCTCTCAGAAAAGCTTGCGGGTGTGGGAAAAGCTCACGGGTGTGGGAAAAGCTCGGACTGTGAAAAGCCCTACCTGTGTGCAGAGGGTAGCCCGAGTCATAGCTGGATACTGCCTTCACTTCATCTTGCTGGCCTTCATATTTTGGTTTCCCCAAAACACACATCTCCTTATAATTAGAGAATCAAAGCAAAGTCTAGCCTAGTGGCAAGAGGCAGACCAATCTGGCAGGCCCTAAAATAATGCTGTTGCTGGTTATGGTGATAATAA
The DNA here is from genome assembly GCF_003009895.1 of Hyaena hyaena. Classification (NCBI taxonomy): domain Eukaryota; kingdom Metazoa; phylum Chordata; class Mammalia; order Carnivora; family Hyaenidae; genus Hyaena; species Hyaena hyaena. Next base: position 483,163 of record NW_024081062.1, on the reverse strand, counting down.
TGGTATTAACAGCTAGCATTTATTGAGGTTTAACATGCACCATGCACTGTTCTCAGAATTTTACATATATTAAGTTCTCAGAGCATAACGTTAACTGTATAGGCTGTGTTGTCTGGGTACTGGGAGACCCTCGTCAAGTTATTTGCTTCCCCGTGCCTCAGTTTTCACACTCGTAAGATGCAGATATTAACAGTCCTCGTACACGGATGAAACGAGGTATGTACATTATTAATCCCACTTGGAAATGAGACACACAGAGAGAATATAACTTGCCAAGGTCACATGCCCAGCTTGGAGATGAACTTATGAACTCAAGTTCGAGAGTCCACATTTGTAACCTGTAGGCTACCACTACTTTGGGGGGAAAGTGGCCAATGAAACCAGAGGCTTTGGGGATGGCAGAACAGGAAACCCATGGAAGGAACAGGAGCTGGCGCTGGGGGAAAGCAGACTTCCACGTGGAAGTATCTCCTAAGAGTTATAGACTGTGTCTCTAGGGAAAAGCTGTGGTCTGAGGACAGAGATCTGGGAAAGATCTTCAGAAGATTAAGGTAATGAAAATGGACCTCAGGGGCACCTGGGTGGCTCAGTTGGTTAAGCGTCTGACTCTTGATTTTGGCTCAGGTCATGATCTTGCAGTTCGTGAGATCAAGCCCTGAGTAGGGCTATGCACTGACAGCATGGAGCCTGCTTGGGATTCTCTCCCTCTTTCTCTCTGGCCTTCCTCTTCCCTCCCTCTCTCTCACAAAAATAAACTTAAAAAAAAAAAAAGAAGGGTGTCTGGGTGGCTCAGTCGGTTAAACGTTGACTTCAGCTCACATCATGATCTCATGGTTCATAAGTTTGAGCCCTGCATCGGGCTCTGTGCTGACAGCTCAGAGCCTGGAGCCTCTTAGGATTCTGTCTCTCTCTCTTTCTCTGCCCCTCCCCTGCTCACACTCTGTGTGTGTGTGTGTGTCTCTCTAAAATAAATAAACATTAAAAAAAGGAAAAAAAAAGGAAAATGGATCTAAAAAGGGCAAAGAGCAAGAAGGGCCCACAAGGGGATGAATCAAGGCCAGTGAACAAGATTCAGAGAAGGAGACAGAGACATCAGTCAGATGGATAAGGGGGACATCTGGAAAGCTTACCATCATAGCTGTGCTGGGCACCCAGGCCCCTGTCGTCTGCAGTGCCAGCCTCAGAGCCAAGCTAAGCTAAGCTCCTTCTGGCCTTTAGTAGCAGCTCAAAATGACTCTACCACTCCCAGGATCTTTTCCCTGACTCTTCTCAGACATTTAATCATTTCCTAAGGTCAGTACCGTGAACTCCCCGAAGACAGAAACAACCTCTTTCCTCTTCGTACTCCCAGTGCTCTTGCACAGTATCCTGTGCAGAGTCGGTGCTCAATAAGTGCTTTTTGAGGGAGTCTTGGTCCTCCCATGTCTTTGCCCCCAGCAAGACTGTATCCTCTGAAGACAAAGACTGTCTAATAGGCCATGCTCCTCACCAAGCACTTATTGTAGCCAGAAGCACATATTCAATGCTGCCTCAGTCTTTGAAGTTGGGTTGAGGGTCAATTCAGAGTGACCTGGAGACAGAGGAAGCAGATTCCTTGGCAGCCCCTCCATGTATCTTGGATCCTGGGGAAAACATACAAAACTCTGGATTCCCGAGGTTTCGCTGCTGAGAAAAGTACCCAAAGATTGGAAACATGTATACCCTCTCTAAACCCAGAGTGATTTGTGAGAAAGACAATCTTCACTTACTGTCACCTTGGTGGGCAGCAAATCCACAGCCATTCTTTCCTTCCCAGTTTTCCTAGCAAGGGGAGTGCTGCCTGCTGACAAGGTAGGTCTGGAGAGAAAAAGTGGCATGAGGAACGCTGGTGTCAAGGGATGGCCTGGGGAGAGGAAGTTACAACCACCCTCATGCCCACCACGTCCCAGCCAAGCCATACCACATAAATGATGCAAGCCAAGCAAACGCAGGCTTACCAAGCCAATGCAGCTGTAAGACAATTCGCCCTTCTCCATCTCCCTGTATTAACCATACTTCTAACGGCTATAAACTGATGCTTTACAGTCACCTGTGGTCTATTAGCTGTGACTAAGCAAACTGTTACTCACCCATGGACATCTGGAGTTAAGATAGCTTTAACCGGTACACACTGTAAGACCTACAATGAACATGAACTTCCGGCGCTGCCACTTTCTGACATAGACAGCCAATCCTAAGCCCCCTCTTGCCCCACTTAGCCCTTTTCTTCCCAAAGAAGCCACAATAAAGTCGCTTGCCCACATCTGCCTTGTTTCTCTGCCTCATGACTAAACCAGGTACCTTCCCTGAGTGGCCCTGCCTGGAGCACTGCACTGGTCCTCAGGGAACAACACAATCTGTAAACTTTCCTCCTACCACCCCCCTGCAACTGGCCTTACCTCACCATACTAGAGGTAATGTGGTTAAAACACTCCATCTCACACGAGATGCCAGACCGTTGCTCTGGAAGGTGAGAGCATGCCTGGAGCCGCCAGGCAGGTGTCAGAGAAGGGCCCTGGCCACAGCTCAGCTGGCGTTGTATGGGGGGAAGGGTCATCTGGGGCGGGGTCACCTCAGCCAGGTGAGGGAAGATGCTGTAGAGGTATTCATGGCCACCAGAATCTGGAGTGCTTTTCATGTATTTCTAAACCTCACAACGACTCTAAAACATATGGCTACACCCATTTCGCAGATGTGAGGGAGACTGAGAACTTAGGGAGTCATAACAACCTGACAAAGGAACAAAAATGGTAAGTAACAGGGGCAGGAAGGGAATCCTTGCTCCAGTTCAGGGTCCTAGCTAAACGTGGCAAATTACCTGGCCATTGTGCCTCAGTTCCTTCATCTGGAAAATGGGGGCAGTGTGCAGCTGCCGGAGTCCCGCTCCAGCAGGTCCAGGGGTCCCTGAAGGATGGATGGTGTCGGCAAGGGAAGGATGAGAGAGCCATGAGGATCTTTCTGGTCACCAGGCAGCCATCTCCGCACTGAGACTCAACTTTATTTTATGATTAAGTGTTTGGGGGAAGGCACAAAAGTGGAATTCTGATGATAAATTTTTTGATCAGTAGAAACTTTCCAGAACATTGATATGCATAGGTGTATGGGGAACAGCCCAGAAGTGGCACTCAATATAAACAGGATAATGTTTTTAGCATAGTAAAGGCAAAAAAAAGTTAGTTCTTTGTGAGCAGGGGTCAATAGCCTGTTTATCGCTTAATGGGAACTTTTAAGAAAAACAGGTTTTTCAGGAAACGCAACGTTGTTCCCATAACCACAAAGGAAAGCATCTAAACCTTGGCCTCAGGGCTTATAGTTCTATAACGTCATCCATGCCCAGAAATAGTACATCAGTCTGGACCAAAGTTATTATTTTATTAATGTAAACCGGAAAGCAATAGCTGACGTTTTTGTGTCATCGATTACTCTGTCCTGATCACTATTTCCAGATTACTAAGCATCAGCATTTTTCCAAGCTCTAACAATTTCCTTCACAAGGTGCAATCATCATACCAGGGCCAGAATAAGTCACTCCCGATAAATCAACAAGGTGCCTTGGGGGTTGGTGCTCAAGCAGAAACAATGGAGTGGGGGTGGATATCGGTCGCCAACTGAAGGCAAGAGCCTTGCAAGCTTGCCTTTACCTCACAAGTTTTCTCAACTAGTAAGTTCAGAAATGGCTCCCAACATGCAGCCAATTTACAGTCTATGCATGCAGAAAGATGAAATGAGTTAATTCATCCAAGTCGGTGGGCTGCCAGGCACACCTCGCTCTCGGCAGGAGCCAGCTATTGTTTGTATTACTTCACTGAGAAGTCTCGGGGCCACCGGGGACCCCCGCCTACAGCCGACCGCGCACTCCCCGCTCACCTGGCAGGGCGCTCCCTCCCCGCGTCTTCTGGACCCGCGTCGCCGTCGCCGGCGAGGCACCGCCGACCCGGCCGACCTCTGACCCACGGGCCGCGCGGCGTCTCCTGGTGTCCAAGCGCGGCCCAGGCCGGCTCCGGACTCCGCACCCAGAAGGGACAGACGCTGCTTCCACCGCTGCGGGGAGGCGGCAGCGGGGAGGTCTCCGCTCCTGGCACGCCGCCCCAGTGCAACCGGGATTACCGGCGCCTGGAGCCGCAGAAAGGCCGGGACCAGTCCGGCAACCCCGCGAGCCCTAGAACTACCACTCCCGACATGCCGCCGCCGCGCGCAGACTACATCTCCCAGAAGGCGGCTGGGCGACCCCCGCAAGAGGCACGTTCCCTCTCCCCGCGCGAGCCCCTGGGACCTGCTGTCCGAGGGGTCTGCAGTGAGGGGGCGCGCGCACCTGACGCGTAAGGCGGTCCCCTCGCAGTGCCCGCTGCCCGAAATCGCCCCAGGCTTGTTTTGTGAGACTGGCCAGGTGATTTGAAAAAACAAAACCTGAATTTAAACGCCTTTAGGAGGCTCTGCGCGCCACAGCTCCCCACCTCCCCTGGCTAGCTGTGATTATTTTTATTTTAATAGTATCATATCCTGAAGATAATGTATGCACAGGTACTGTTTGAGGCGGGCCCTTTTTGGGATGAGCGCTGGGTGTTGTATGTAAGCCGATTTGACAATAAATTATATTCATATAAAAGAAAAAAGAATGAAACCAATACTCAGTATATTACCCAACACTCTGCTTGAAAAGAAATTTGACCAGAAATTTTGAAGCCTGGTCCACAATGCTCCCGTCATTTGTCTAAATTGTGTTAAGCATTTCACTCGCTTAGCTTGATGGGTACTCCACAAGTACGTGTCCCACAATAGTGTTTATTTTTGCAAGGTTTTTGACCTCTATATAAATGGAATCTGCTATATGTTCTCCTGTGACTTATACGCTCAACATAAACACTGTGGTTAAAAAAAAAATCAACTGGGTCACCTGGGTTGCTCAGTTGATTAAGGCTGTCTTCCACTCAGGTCATGATCTCCCAGTTCTTGAGTTCAAGCCCTGCATTGGGCGGGGCCTGTGCTAACAGCTCAGAACCTGGAGCCTGCTTCACATTCTCCGTCTCCCTCTCTCTCTGCCCCTGCCTTGCTCGCTCTTTTTCTCTCAAAGATAAACATTTAAAAAATTTTTTTTAAACAACTGAGTAGATTTTAAATATTTTACTGCCTTTATTCAATGATTCATGAACCAGGGAGCATCCTGTCTAGCAGGAGCTCCAAGGGGCAGTATTAAATGAAAGGCTTTTATAGGCAGGAAGGAGAAAGAACAAGGAAGTTAGGCAAAAGTTGGATTGGTTATTGCAAGGTTATTATACCTACAGAAGATGGCACAGGTTTATCAGGCAGATTACCTAATGATGATCAGGCGGTTCTTTTTTTTTAAACTTTTTTTTTAATGTTTTATTTATTTCTAGGAGAGAGAGAGACAGCGTGAGCAGGGGAGGGTCAGAGAGAGAGGGAGTCACAGACTCTGAAACAGGCTCCAGGCTCCGAGCTGGCAGTCAGCACAGAGCCCGACGCGGGGCTTGAACCCACAAACCGCAAGATCATGACCCAAGCGAAAGTCGGACGCTTAACCGACTAAGCCACCCAGGCGCCCCAGGCGGTTCTTGACTGGCTGGTTTAAATTCCAAGATTCCAACCAAAGAGATGTGTGGGCAGGATAGTGTTGGAATAGAGGGGCATGAAGGGGTAATTCCACCTGAGTCTTCCCATCACAACTTTATAAAGTTATGAAGTTGAGTCATGAAAACCTACAATTTATTGTATATAATTTGCTTCAAAGAAACTGAAATATTGCTAGCTTGTCTTCTTTTGCCCCTAGCTTTGTACCGAAACAAATCACAAAGCAGCTGCCGATCAAAGCAGCTTTTAGACCTAATGCCACAGGCATGACAAGGGTTTGTTCTGTTTTAGGCACAATGCACTTTTTGGACATGGCACACAGTAGGCACTTAGAAATAGAAAGAAAACTGGGATAGAAATGATGTATGGTTGTTTGGTAACAAAAGTGTTTCTTCAGGTAGGTGAGGTAATGACAGTGGTATAAATCTAAAACTCCCATCATATCCTTAAATATATACGTATATATACTTACACATATATATTATATATGTGTATAAACACACATACACACACACACACACACACACACACACACACACAAGAATATGGAAGAGAAAAGGCAGTAGTGTTCCTATAATGGATATAAAAATCACCACCAGGAAGAGAAAGTATGCTCTATGTGTGAAAATATGCAAAACTGCACAGGTACATAAGGGAACTGAATATGCATGCAGGATATACAAACAACTCCAGTAACTCAACAACAGAAGAGCCCATTCCAAAAATGAGCAAAGGATTTGAACAGGCATTTCTAAAAAGAAAGTAAAAGGGGGGTGGGGAGGATAAAATGATCAAGAAGCGTGTAAAAGAGATGTTCAGCATCACTGGTCATCAGGGAACTCCAAATCATGACCATAATGAGATACCCATTCCACAGCTGTTAGTGTGCTTCTAATGGGGCGTGGGGAATAACAAGGGTTGGCAAAGATCTGGAACCACCCACGTTGGAACTGGAACGTTCATACATTCCTGATGGGAATGTAAGATGGTGCAGCCACTGGAAAGAGTTGGGGGGGGGGCGGTGGTCTTATCAAGTTACATATCCACTCCTCATAGGACTATGTAATCCCACTTAGGTATTACCCAAGAGAAATGTTCACACAAATACATGTACGCAAATGTTCACAGCAGCATTGTTCACGATGGCCAAAATGTGCAAACAATACAAATGCCCTTCAACAGATGAATGGGTAAGTAAAACATAGTGCATACTTACAAAGGAATATTACTCAGCCTTAAAGAGGAAGGAAGTTCTGACACATGCTACAATATAGCTGAACCTTGAGGACATTATGTCAAATGAAATAAACCAGTCACACAAGGACAAATATCATTTGATTTCACTTATATCGGGAATCTAAAATACACAAATTCCCGGAGGCAGCAAGTGGAATACGAGGTCACCAGGGGCTGGCAGCAGGGGAAATGCGGGAGTTACTGCTTAATGGATGCAGAGCTTTTTTTTTTTAACTTTCTGAGAGAGAGAGATATAGCGTGAGCAGGGGAGGGTCAGAGAGAGAGAGACACAGAATCCGAAGCAGGCTCCAAGCTCTGAGCTGGCAGTCAGCACAGAGCCCGACATGGGGCTCAAAGTCACCAACTGTGAGATCATGACCTGAGCCGAAGTCGGACGCTTAACCGACCGAGCCACCCACATGCCCCAATGGGTGCAGAGCTTCTGTTTGAGATGATGAAAAAGTTCTGGAAATTGTGATGCTGGTTACAAAACAGTGTGAATATACTCAATGCCACTGAATTGTAAGCTTAAAATGGTTATAAAGGCAAATTTTATGTTATGTATATTTTACTGCAATACTTTAAAAAAGTACTGCAGGTAAGGAGATATCCATGGGAAGGTAATGATTTATGGGGACAATACAATTAACAGAAAGACAGATGTGGAAGCCCACGTGTCAAAGGGGTAAGTAGCAAGAGGAGGAAATATAAGATCCTGCAAGAGAAAAAAGAGAAAATCCCCCATAATGTTTTTGATCTCACAATTCTCCCTCCAACCTCCAAGTCATCTAGTCAAGAAATCGTATTTTGCTCCATAAACCAAAGTAGGTATACTCAGCTTCCCAGTCTTAGATGTAGTCACAAGCTTGTCACAGAAAGGACACAGAAACGAGTTTGCTGAGGCTCTCAAGGCCAAGTCTGGGACTATTTCTCTATCGACAAGAAAATGATATTAGATTACAGTATATTGAGTGAAATAAGAAACCATGTTTCTGGTCATATAAACAGAAGACAAAACTTACTTCCCCAAAGTGAAAAGCCAACGAGAAAATGTAGAAGAACCGATGGAATGATGAGATCTCAATGAGGAAACCACTATACTAATAAATAACAAGGCAAGTGTCATCAATAGATGCTAATACCAGCAGCAGCAGTCTGACCAGTACAGATATACATGCGCACATTCAGAGGGTCTCCTCTCAAGATACGGATGATGGCCAAGAAAAGACCAGTGACTTCACAGTGGGAGATGAGGCAGACACCACCTTAACCAAGATAAAGCTGAAATTACCAACATCATAAGGCTCCCAATGTGATAACACGAGGAACTGAGAATATTGCTTTGGTGGTTTTCTTACCCAAAAAAGCACACCATAAATCTAACCATGTGGGAAATACTGGACAAAGCCAGTGGAGGGACAGTCTAGAAAAAAAATGGCCTATTCATTTCACAGACCTCTTCAATGAGAAAACATGTTTGATAACACAATAACCAACAAGGGAAGAGCTGTCCACCTGAAAAGGTGGACATTTTAAAGAATTACTATGAATACTAGAAATTCAAGGTATCGGCGTGTCCATCATATTATAAAAGCTTAAGCATAGTCTGCTTTTTCAGCTTGCTTTGAAAATGGCCTATTAGGAAGTTATAGAAAATGGACATTTTTCTCTTTTGCCTAAATTCTGAAGTCTGAAAATAAGAGAAATCCCTTCAAAGAAAATATATTGACAACTTAATGATTATTCTTTCTTTGCCTAGTTCTCTTATGAGGCACCTTTTTTGGTTTAGTGTTTCCTTACTGGAGTCAGGAACCACTATTCTCTTCCTCTGGTGATCTAGGGAGATGAATAGGGGAAAGCGTAGACATGAAAGGGTGGTGTTGAAAGTTTTGTTAAGGAGACATATTTAAATGCTTGGGTGGCTCAGCCGGTTAAGTGTCCCACTCTTGGTTTCGGCTCAGGTCATGACCTCACAGTCTGTGGGTTTGAGCCCCATGTCAGGCTCTGCACTGCTTGGAATTCTCTCCCCCCCCCCACCCCGCCCCTCTCCTGCTCTCTCTCTCAAAAATAAATAAACTTTAAAAACAAACAATCAGTGGACTGAAGAATAGTATGACCTTGGAATGGCCCTTGGATACAACCTCATAAACTTGATGTTCACATCACCTAGGGTGATCAGGCAGTAAAATAGGTTTTATCCTACCTTGAATCACCCACTATAGAGTTGAGGGAAAAAGTCTATTTAATTATGTTTACTGATAAACACACTGGCCTTCTTACTGATCCTGGATGACCAGGGCAAACCTCTTCCTGAAAAGCAAGGCTTTCTCAGGCATCAAGCAAGCTGAGGAAGCCCGTGCTCCTTCTCAAGTCATTTCCTTGCCTTGCAGCCAGAGCCCATCAACAATGGGTGAATTTTGTGTTCACGAGGTAACTAGACTCCAAGTCTGGTCCCCACAATGAACCATGACCCTGGTACACACACTCTTGGATCATCTTCTCCCCCCTGGATCTGGGCCACATCTATAAATCATTTTTCACCAAAAGAATATAGAATTAATGTCTTAACCTCATGTGACTTCCAAAGCTGAGTTCTAAGGTGTGCACCTTCTATACAGGTCTCTTAGAATGCTGGCTCTTGGGACATTGCCTCCCAGAAACCAGCCACCCTTCTATGCAAAGTCCAACAGGGCTCTCAGGCAGCAGTCATAACCGACTGCCGGTCACCCTGGACACCAAGCTCAAGGTGAGCTTCAGTGCCAGCTGCCATTTGACTGCAAATGCATTAGAGAGGCCAAGTAAGAATTGCCCAACGGAACCCAAATATGGAACTGACAGCTAGGTGTTGATAAACTGTTGCTTTCAGTGACTCAATTTTGGGATGAATTGTTACAGAGCAATGGAGAGCTAGAATATCTTGTCATTTGATCACTTGCCTTTTTTTTAATGTTTTATTTATTCTTGAGACAGAGAGAGTGAGAGAGCAAGAGCGAGCATGAGCAAGGGAGGGGCAGAGCGAGAGAGGGACACAGAATCTGAAGCAGGCTCCAGGCTCTGAGCTGTCAGCACAGAGCCCGACACGGGGCTCAAACTCATAAGCCATGAGATTATGACCTGTGCTAAAGTCGGACACTCAACCGACTGAGCCACCAAGGCACCCCAATCACTTGCTATTTTTGTTTAGTATCTTCCCCACATGTATAAATCACTTAAACTATATTTAATTTTGCAGAACATGCTATTATGCCGTATGTTGTTTCCTATGTCTTTTGAAAAGTCATTGGGCTTTTAAATTCATTTGTGTTTTGCTTATAGCTTAGGTTCATTCATTTTCACTGCTGCTTTACATTGTTAATATTCCAAAATTATCCATTTTCCTTTCATCAGTCAGATAATACTTCCAAACAGTAGCTACTATGATCAGTGCTACTAAGAATATACATGTCTCTTACTTCTCATATGCAAACATTTATCTATTATATACACATAGGAATGGAACTTCTTTATTTCAGTACATGCACAAATTCAAACTGACTTCATATGATGCTAATGGTCTGTATCAATTTACACTCCCACTAGTCAAGTATACATTCCAGTTATTTCACATACATTCTAAAACTCAGTAATGTCACACATCTTCATTTTTACTCATCTTTAAAAAATCATAAAATCTGGGGGGCCTGGCTGGCTCAGTCAGTGGAGTGTGCAACTCCTGACAACGGGGTTGTGAGTTCAAGCCTTAGTTGGGTTTGGAGCCGACTAAAAAAATAAAAAGTAAATAAGGTCTATTTTAAAAAGTCACAAAATCTCATAAAGTCACTATCTGCGATCCCGAAAGCATCTTTTCATGTTTTTACAAATTTGTATTTCCTCTTCTGTGAAATACGTAGCCATATATTCACTTTATTTTCCTACAAGGTTGTCTTTTTCTTTAAGTTGATTTGTATACATTATTTAAATTTTCTAGATGATAAGCATTTGTTCAAAATGCTGTGGAGGGGCGCCTGGGTGGCTCAGTCAGTTGAGCATCCAAATTCGGCTCAGGTCATGATCTTTCTCCCATTTCATTGGTTTGAGCCCTCATCAGGTTCTGTGCTGACAGCTCAGAGCCTGGAGCCTGCTTCAGATTCTGTGTCTCTCTCTCCCTCTGACCCTCCATTGCTTGTGCTCTGTCTCTCTCTGTCTCAAAAATAAATAAAACGTTAAAAAAAATTTTTTTTAATGCCGTGGAAAGATCTCGTATTTTATGTTTTGACTTTTCATTTCCTTTTTGGCATATTTTGATAACTGAGTGTTCTTTATTTTAATGTGAGCAAATATATAAAGAGATTTCATAGCTTATTTGTATCCTGTTTAAAAACTCCTTCCTAGGGGCCCTGGATGGCTCAGTCGGTTAAGTGTCCAACTTCGGCTCAGGTCATGATCTCACAGTTCATGAGTTTGAGCACCACATCCAGCTCTCTGCTGTCAGCACAGAGCCCACTTCAGATCTTCTGTCCCCCTTTCTCTGTGCCACATGTACACTCTCTTACAAATAAACATTAAAAAAAAAATCCTTGGGGCACCTGGGTGGCTCAGTCGGTTAACTGCCTGACTCTTAGCTCAGGTTATCCCACAGTTTGCGAGTTTGAGCCCCTTGTCAGGCTCTGTGCTGGTGGTACAGAGCCTACTTGGATTCTCCTTCTCCCTCTCTCTCTGCTCCTACCTCGCTCACACTGTCAAAAATAAACAAACATTTAAAAAAAAATCCTAGCTACTGGGGTGCTTGGGTGGCTCAGTCAGCTAAGCGTCTGACTTTTAATCTCAGCTCAGGTCTTGATCTCAGGGATGTGAGTTCAAGGCCCACATTGGGCTCCACATAGGGCATGAAGCCTACTTTAAAAAAATCCTTCCCTAGCTTGAGGTCATAAAGTTATGCCTTACATCTTCTTCCAAAAGATACAGTTTTGCCTCTCACAGAATTCTTTTTGTGGTAAGGGTAGACATCTAATTTTTCTTCTATGTGGATGAACTGTTTTTCTCAGAGCCATTACTGCATAATTTGTCCTTTCTCTATACTCCTGTCATAACTACTTCTAACATTTTACTATCTTTTCAGCAGGTTTTTGGTAAATACCCTTTTACCAGGTTAAGTAAGCTCTCTCCACTGCTTGGCTAAGAGTTTTTACAATGAATGGGCGCTGAGTATTTTCACTGCTTTGTCTGCATTTATTGAGATGAACATACAGATTCTGCACCTTTAACCTTTCTAGGTGGTACACGTATCTCAAAGTTTCCTAATGCTAAATAATCCATCTGTTCCCGTGAAAAATCTCTATTTGGAGTGCCTGGGTGGCTCAGTTAGTTAAGTGTCTGACTTCGGCTCAGGTCATGATCTCGCAGTTCGTGCGTTCGAGCCCCGCATCAGGCTCTGTTCTGACAGCTCAGAGCCTGGAGCCTGTTTCGGATTCTGTGTGTCTCTCTCTCTCTGACCCTCCCCTGCTCACATTGTCTCTCTCTCTCTCTCTCTCTCACAAATAAGTAAAAAACATTAAATATTTTTTAAAAAAAGAAAAGAAAAATCTCTATCATGATGCATTCACTATGTTTAGGTAATTCTGGATTACATTTTCTAATGCTTTGTTTAGGATGTTTACATTTCTGTTCATGGGTGATACAGGCCTGCAAGTTTTCTTTCTTGTATTTTCCTTGAAGGTTCTGATACTCAGTTTTAATAGAATCACTGTGTTGGTACATGATCTCCTAATGATCTGTTACTCGTTTGATAGACCTCAACTTAAAAGTAACAGGGGGCACCTGGGTGGCTCAGTCAGTTAAGCATCTGACTTTGGCTCAGGTCATGATCTCACGGTTCGTGGATTCAAGCCCCACGTCAGCCTCTGTGCTGACAGCTCAGAGCCTGGAGCCTGCTTCACATTCTGTGTCTCCCTCTCTCTCTACACACTCACCCCCCCCCCCGTCTCATACTCTCTCTGTCTCTCTCAAAAATAAACAAACAAACAAAAAAGTAACAGGGCCTGACACTTTCTTTGTGTAACTTTGTTCAGATTTATTTTGGGGAATTATTTTTAGGACTGTTGTTACTTGGAGAATGCGATGGTCTAAAGGTTTGTGCCCCTTCAGTATTCATGTTGACATCCTAACCCCAAAAGTGACAGCACTAGGGAGGTGGGGCCTTTGGGAGGTGACTGTCATGTGGGTGGAGCCTCATGAATGCAATTGGTGCCCTAAGAGGCCTCAGAGAGCTCCCTCACCCCTTCCGCCATGTGAGGACACACGAAGGCGCCAGCTACGAACCAGGAAGAGGGTTCTCAGCAGAACACAACCATGCTGGTGCCTTGTCCCTGGACTTTCTGGCCTCAGAACTGTGGGAAATAAGTTTCAGTTGTTTATAAGCCACCCAGCCTGTGGTATTTTTTTATGGCAACCTAAAGGGACTAAGACAGGGAAGTCATATTTTCCTAGAAATTGCCCCAGAAATTAGAGACGGTGAAAGAATGGTTGTGGTGGCGGTGCCTGTGGTGGGGGGTGCCTGGGTGGCTCAATCAGTTAAGCATCCGACTTCAGCTCAGGTCATGATCTCACAGTTTGTGGGTTCGAGTCCCATGTCAGGCTCTGTGCTGACAGCTAAGCTTAGAGCCTGGAGCCTGCTTCTGATTCTGTGTCCCCCTCTCTCTCTCACCCTCCCCTGCTCACACTGTCTCTCTCTCTCTCCAGAAATAAATTAAAAAGAAAAAAAAAAAAGAATGGTTGTGGGGAAAGGGACACTGCAGTGAAGGATTAAATGACCCAGACAAGTCTGCTCCTCCTAAGTCTGAAATAGTAACACTGATTAGTTGGTCCCAGGAAGCAGAAATTAAATTCAAGGTTTGCTTTAGCTCTGTCTCCACCCCCAAAAGTACCTTTCCTGAGGTGTTTTTATTTTTTATTTATTTATTTTTTAAATGTTTTATTTATTTCTAGGAGAGAGAGAGACAGCGTGAACAGGGGAGGGTCAGAGAGAGAGGGAGTCACAGACTGAAACAGGCTCCAGGCTCCGAGCTGGCAGTCAGCAGAGAGCCCGACGCGGGGCCCGAACCCACGAACCGCGAGATCATGACCTAAGCGAAAGTCGGACGCTTAACCGACTAAGCCACCCAGGCACCCCTGTTTTTATTTTTTTTAACTCTTTGACAAAGAGAAAGAAACTTGTCCTCACTTGTCGTCATTGTCTTTTTTTTTTTTTTTTTTAAACAAAATAGGCATTTCAGTCCTTAAGTGCTTGCCAACTCCTGAAAACACCGGGCAAAAACTAGACATGTTGCTTTAGTAAAGTTGAACAATTTTAGTTTGACCTGGGAGATAACTGTTTATGTTGCTGGAATTATTACTCACATTTTAGAAATGCTGAAACATGCTAACTTGTTGAAGGGCATTAACGGTCCATTTACTGAACTCAGAGCCTGAATTTTTGTCTAGTGGCCCTTGGAGTGTGGGATGGAGTCAAAGTTACCTGGTTCATCTTCCCTCCAGGTGGGATGGAGGGTGAACCATGCTGTGCCTGGGCCTTCTTGGTGGATGGTAACCAGAGAGTTCTATGAAGCAGGCACAGCCGGGGAGCCCAGAGTCATGTTCCTATGGCTACATTTTCAGATACCTGTTCACATTTATCAGTAGATTAACTTGCAAAAGCAGTCGTTGTCTGAATAAACTTTAATTCAGGTAATCACTTTCAGATAAAACCAAGTGAAATACCATGTACTTTGTGACTTAAAGTGACTCCAGATCTGCTTCAGAGTTTGGAACAGTCAGGGAGAAAACTCACAGGACTGTAAGCCCACAGAGTTTACAGAGTGATTTTCTTTCAGGTAAATGACTTGGAAAGCAGAAAAGAAACAACACAAAAGTTTCCACAACCCCCAAGCACAGAATTGGCTTTGAAACTATTAAAAAAACACATTTTAGCGACAGTGAGGTAGTACAGGTCACCTGCTTACATTTCTTCTCCAAAACATTCTTCTCAGCATAACTGGCTTGCGTAACACTTAAACATAGTTTCAAAAAATAGATTCCCACATTAATCTAAAGTCTGGGTTTTATGGTTGCACTTTTACATAAATCAACATGCTTCCCTGTGACGCTTGCGATACCTGGGGGCCTCTCGTCATGTATCCCCAAGAAGAAGAGAAAAGAATCTTACAAACGCTCTACTCTATAGTCAGTCATGAACTTAAAAGCTATGGGGGAGGGAGGGAGAACATTTTATAGACGTTTTCCTACTATACCTAAGGTTATCTGCATCATGAAGTCTCATTTCATCACTACCCTTCATCACTTTCTGCCCAGGTTGAAGTTTTTGAAATTTAGTATGAAATTAACTTCAGTTGGAAGATTTTCCACATGCGTTTTATTTACAGTTTCTCTCCAGTGTGAGTCCTCTGGTGATTGGTAAGGGATGAGCTCTGACTAAAAGCCTTGCCACATTCTTTACATTTATAAGGCTTCTCTCCTGTATGAATCCTCATGTGTGTCATGAGGGAGGAGCTCTGTCTGAAGGCTTTCCCACATACTTTACAGTTAAATGGTTTCTCTCCAGTATGAATTCTCTGGTGCTGAATGAGAGCTGAGCTTTGGTTGAAAGCTTTTTCACAGTCATTACATTTATAAGGTTTCTCTCCAGTATGAATTTTTCGATGAGTATTAACTGCTGAGTGGGAACTAAAGGCTTTTCCGCATTCTTTACAGTTGTACGGTTTCTCTCCGGTATGGATTCTGTTGTGTATGTTAAGCCGTGAAATCCAGGAGAAGGCCTTCCCACATTCATTGCATTTGTAGGGTTTTTCTCCTGTATGAATTCTTTGATGCTGTATCAGAGCAGAGCTTTGGCTGAAGGCTTTCCCACATTCTTTACATGCATAAGGTTTTTCACCAGTGTGAATTCTCTGATGTATAATAAGGGCTGAGTGGTAACTGAATACTTTCCCACACTCATTACAATTAAAGGGTTTCTCTCCAGTATGAATTCTATGATGTCTACTTAGCCGCGATATTGAGGTAAAGGCTTTCCCACACTGACTACATTCGTAAGGTTTCTCTCCAGTGTGAATCCTGTGATGCTGAATGAGAGAGGAGCACTGGCTAAAGGCTCTCCCACATTCATTACACTTATAGGGCTTTTCTCCAGTATGAATCCGTTGGTGATTATTCAGGGATGAACTTCCTTTAAATGTCTTGCCACACTCATTGCACTTATAGGGTCTCTCTCCAGTGTGCATTCTCTGATGTCCGATGAGCGAGGTGGTGAAACTGAAGGCTTTCCCACATTCGCCGCATATGTAAGGCTTCTCTCCCGTGTGAACTCGCAGGTGCTGAGTGAGAGATGAGCTTTGGCTGAAAGCTTTCCGACATTCCTTGCATTTATAGAGCTTCTCTCCTGTGTGGATTCTCTGGTGTTTACTCAGGGAAGAACTGTGGAGGAAGATTTTCCCACAGATGTTACATTTGTAACATTTGCGTACTGCGTTGACTCCCAGTTGTTTAAACAGAATGGAATACTGCTGTGAATGGGGTTTCCTTCCCCTGGAAACAAGTCGGGGTTTTCTAATAAGGGAAGACTTCAGGCTGAGGTTTTTCCCCAGCTCGATACTCGCAAAGCTCCTCTCTCTCAGGTATGTGTTCTTGATGGTAACTAGGAATTTCCGGAAAGGTTTGTTCTTTTTGCCTTGCTGCTTCTCTAGCTTGTCCTCGTTTACATAGGTCTTCCCCATCCTGAAGTCAAAAGGACTGTCACCTAGGAGTTTATTCATTACTGCCTGATTGTCTTCTTCAGAAATTGCAGTTTCAAACAAGCTCTCCCATCCTAAAATAAAGAAAACAGGTTAAGTCTCCCTTGCACGGAGGACAAAGCAAAGTGCTATCAAAATATACAAGGATTGCTAACACATATGCCCTTAAAGTCTTAGGAAAGGGATGGGGAGAAAGAAGGGCAAGAGAAAGAGGCAGGGTGGGAGAGGGTGAGGACACCTGCATGTAGGCGAGCTGAGGAACTCAGAGAAGCCCCTCTGACAAGAGGAGCCAGGCCCGCTCTAGTAACAAAGCTCTGGGTGGGAGGGTACAAGGCACTGGCAAGTGCGGCACGTTGTTTTATTCCTCAGCTTCCTCTCCCATGGCAGCCATCACTGCCCTCGAAGTCCATGAGAGAACTGCAGAGGGGCTCGAAGTAAAAACTGGAAGAGCTACTGGCCCTAAGAAGCTCTCTGAAACACAGGACCTCTATCAGTTCTGTTCCGGAACTCATATGAGGGCTATTCATGGTGTTATGATGGACATTTACTCACTCACTCAAGCAGTATTCACTGACTGCCCACCATGCACAGGTCAAGATGAGGATTACGGGGTACATATCAGACAAGAATCCAGTTTTCACAAGGTTTACATTCTAGCAGCAGGATATTGACAATGATCAACTGAATAAATGATGAGAAGTAAGAAAGCAAACAAAAACAAGGTGATATGCAGTAAGAGCAAACAAGCTGCATGGTAAGAAAGTAAAAATAAAGATGAGATCTGGGTGTGCCTTATTGGCTCAGTCAGTTAAGTATCTGACTTGATTCTGGCTCAGGTCATGATCTCATGGTTCGTGAGATCGAGTCCCATGTCAGGCTCTGTGCGGACAGCATGGAACCTGCTTGGGAATCTCCTCCCTCTCTCTCTGTCCTTTGCCTGCTCACACACTCTCTCAAAATAAATAAACACAAAAAATATATATATGAGATCTAAATAACAAGAGCTGCCATGCAAAAATGTGGGCATAAAGATGATTCTAGTCAGGAAAAACAGCTAGCACAAAAGCCGTAAGGCAAGAGTAAGCTCTGAGTGTTCAAAGAGCCTAGAGAAGTCCAGGAGTCTTGCCTAAGCAAGAGGGAACAAGAAGACAGTGTAAGGAAAGAGGTAGGCAGGAGCCTTATCACGTGTGGTCTTGTAAGATACACAATGACATTTGAAATTTCTTCTGAAGATCGCTGGGGGTTGGGGAGGCATGGCAGTTTTGTTTAAAAAGGATCACGGGGCACCTGGGGGCTCAGTCAGTTAAGCACCCAACTTCAGCTCAGGTCATGATCTCACAATCCATGGTTTCAAGCCCCGCTTCGGGCTCTGTGCTGACAGCTCGGAGCCTGGAGCCTGCTTCGGATTCTGTGTCGCCCTCCCTGCCACTATCCCATTCGTGCTCTGTCTCTCTCAAAAGTATGAAAAAAACCTCTTTCTTTTTCTTTTAAATAAAAAGGATCACAACGGTGTGTGACAAATGGACTGTGATTGGGAGTGGGGGAAACAAGGGCAGACGCAGAGCAGCCACTTAGGAGACTGGATGCCTGTGCACTGACACAGCAGGGGACGTGGGCACATTCGTGACATTCTGAAGGCAGAGTTGACAAATGTCCTCAACCTATGAAGAGGATGTACGGAGTAGATGAAAGAGAGGACTTGAGAACGACGTCCAGCTTCTGGCCTGGGCAGCTCGAGGGAGACTGGTGCCGTATAACGACATGGAGCATACTGGAAGTGGGGTGCATGCTTGAGAATAATTTTCAGTCCACTTTTTGATCACTTACGAAACAGTGGAATCATTGCTTCAAATAGAATGAATGTATTTTATGGAAGAGCTTTTATTTTCTTAAAAAGAAGATATATAATCACTGTAAGAAAATTGAAAACACAAAACACTATAAATACAGAAA
This sequence comes from Hyaena hyaena, assembly GCF_003009895.1. NCBI lineage: Eukaryota > Metazoa > Chordata > Mammalia > Carnivora > Hyaenidae > Hyaena > Hyaena hyaena. Next base: position 464,606 of record NW_024081062.1, on the reverse strand, counting down.
TAGATTTCACCCATAAACACAACATACAAACATGATCATTGCTAGACACGGAATTTTGCTCACCAGAGTTTTGGGGGATATGAGAAAACACTTGTACTTAAAAAATAAAAATGAGCTGAAACTACACTGCCCCCTATCCCCTCTTAAAAAAATTGTGGGCTTCTCTCCATGTCAACAAATGAAGGTTGATGCTATCGTGTCAATTTTTTTAAAGTTTATTTATTTTTGAAGGAGAGAGAAGAGCGTGAGTGGGAGAGGAGCAGAGAGAGAGAGGGAGACACAGAATTCGAAGCAGGCTCCAGGCTCTGAGCTGTCAGCATGGAGCATGATGCAGGGCTCAAACCCACAAACCATGAGATCATGAACTGAGCCGAAGTCGGATGCTCAACCGACTGAATCACCCTGGCGCCCCGAGACTATATATAATCTGTTTCTCTCTCTCTTTTTCTCTATGTTTCTCTTTCCCTCATGCACAAATCCACTCAAACAAATGTTCACAACCTGAATGGATAAACAGTAAAATATCAGCAAAGGTTTATCATGGTTGGTTAGCAAAATATCAACTTTTTTTTCTTCTCATTTCTACAATACCATGTATACCCTGTATAAATTAAAAGTAGTTAATTTTTTTTTTAATGTTTATAAAAGACAAACACAGGCAATTTGATACTAATGATTTCTTTACCAACCAGAAAGCTCAGAGACAAATCTGAAATTCACCCATGGCTACCACTCTGGTCCTTACCACAAACATATTTATTTTCTAAGGTTCTGACTGAACTTCTATTTTACTTTATCATTATTCTTACAGTTAGCTTCTTTCAATTCTTGGTGAAATGTGGCAGAATATATGTTACTGTGTAGTAGAAAAAAAGATTCCTGAAGTGAAAAAAAAAAAAAAAAAAGACTTGGCCCTTCAAAGCAAAGGGCCCTGTGAAGCCAAATAACAATATTAAAACAAAACTCCTTGATACAACCTAATGAATCTTATGAATTCTAAAAATAAGAATATCCCATAATATTCTAGACAGAAGACCCCCAAAAGAGGGATAAAATGGCTTTCTACACAGAATATATGGGGAAAAGAAACTAACAGAGGACTTTTTATCAATAACTCTCAATGCTCGACACGAGAGCAAAGCATGAAGGGAAGAAAATTGACGCAAGAATTCCACACCTATAATTCTCACAGGAGAGATCATAATGCTAGACATGCACAAATACAGCACACACGAACCTTTCTAAAAACATTATTCACGAAAATAGTCTAGTCAAACCAAAGGGAAAAATCGGGAGGACAAGGCTCATGAATGCAAACACAGGACTGAGCCCTGCCCCTGAGAGAAATAAACCCTGCATAAATAGCAGAGCAAAGGAGAGACCCACCCTCTGGTGCTGGAACCAAAGACAAAACAGAACAAAAGAAATCAAAGGCCAACAAAACAAAATAAAACAAAGCAGAATCCACCTCCTAAGAACAACAAAAACAAAAACAAAGACAAAGCAGAAAAGCAAGTAAGAGTTTATATACCCAGCAAACCATAGCGTTTTAGAGACTGAGAAGTATGTCCTGGCAAGCGGGGCTGGAACGTAGTATTTTGAATATTTCCCCACAAAAGATTTAGGAGAATGCCATATTGAGTATCTGCAAACCTTCTGCCTATATTTGATTTTTCTCTCTCTCATGTAGTACATAAATACACGTACATCTGCTTTCTCTTTTTAGCTGAACCATACATAAGTTGCAGATCAAAAAAAAGTCAAACAAAAATGCAAGATGGAGCAATGAGGGATATATTGTAGTGACAGAAGATTTGTTCAAATCACAAAGAGAAGATAATTTAAGAAAATAATCAGTCCAGGGGCACCTGGGTGGCTGTTGGTCTCTCTCTCAAAAAAATGAATAAACAAAAAAACATTTTTCTTTTTAATCACAAATGATGACTGATACAAGTGGGGCCCTCCTGGGAGAATTCGACTCTCCCTCCGAACCTTCAAATCAAGGACTCAAAAAGGTGGAGGGAGAGAGGCCACGCCCTTCCCAGCATTTCCCACGTGGCCTGGCACACCCAGGAGGACCCTGGTCAGTGTCTCCTGAGCATGGGCTCTGCGCTGACCGGCAGCACCCAGGCGGTAAGAAAATGCTATGCCCGTTTCCCAATCATGTCACTCACCTCCGCAGGGGCCTTGAGAAACTCCATTTTCCACCATCCAGGGGTCTTCCCCTTGCTGTAACCGGAAGATAACCTTTGGTTTGGAAAACAGAATTCCTGTTCGTGAGCAAGGAGAAGAGAATGAGTCCGGGGTGCAGGCATGAGCAGCCATCCTGACACCCACGTCCAGCCCTGGGGCTCCACAGCAGGGTACAGTGGTTCTGAGAGGGCCTTAAATTCCTGTCGCAGAGGACGGCAGGGCACTGGCACTCCTCTACACGGGCACCTCCTGGGAGATCCAGGGGGACAGAGTCTGGGGTGAAAGAACCGCAAAGGCACACAAAGAATGCCCGTGACCGACTCTACCAAACCGAGAGCTTGGCTGACAGTGGCGGGGGACAGCTACCTCCGGCTGAACCTGGCCACACCCTCCAAGTGTCCTCCTCGGGGAGGGTGCCCAGATGCTCCCCCCCAGCAGGTTCTACATCACCAGGGGAGGTCCTTACCCAGGGAGACCAGGGTGCCGTAGTTCTCCAGCATCACCTCCCGGTACAGGGTTCTCTGCGCCGAGTCCAGGCGCAGCCACTCGTCCCGGCTGAAGAACACTGCCACGTCCCTGAACGTCACGGTCACCTGCAATGACAAACCCACTCCTGCTCACCCGGGACCATCGTCCCAAAGGGATGACTGAGCGGCCAGGTCACCACGCAGGTCCTGAGCATGTGGAGCCGAGTCCTCGGCCACCTCATGTGACTGAGCACATGCCTATTCCATACCTGCTGGGAAGGATGCACCGTACCCCCAGGAAGGTAAGGCACAGCGGCCGAACGGGAGAAGCACTTGAAATCATTCCACTAAATCACAACAGCAGAAACACAGGACTTGGGACGTGGACGTGTGCGATCACCGATACCGAACGCCCATTTTCCAGCTGAGACCTGGGACTCGGACATTAGAAGGAGGCCCCAGCAGCTCACTCAGGGAGGAACAGGGGAGCCCAGATTCTGTCCTCACCTTGGGCTTCTCTGTGTCCTGGGCCAAAGGACACGGACATTCACAGGCATAGCTTTGTCAGGAGAGGGCCCAGGGTGGGGGGCCGCAGGACCTTTCAACAAGAGCCAGGTGAGAAGGCTGTGGGTGGGACACCCCCTCTCTGCCCTGGAAGTGGAAGCCATTGTTCTTCTACCTTTTTTCTTGCTGCCCTGCAAGTCACCTCTCTTATACCCCTTTCTTTTCCTATTAAAAAATCTTTTGTTGGAGGCAGAGGGGAGCCTGGGTGGCTCAGTCGGTTAAGTGTCTGACTCCTGGCTCTGGCTCACGTCATGATCTCACAGTTCATGGGTTGGAGCCCCACAATGGACTCTGGGTTGATAGCGTGGGGCCTACTTGGGAGTCTGTCTCTCCTTCTCTCTCTGCCCCTCCCCCACTCACTCTCTTTCTCAAAATAACTTTAAAAACATCCTTTTAAAAAAAGTGAATTAGAAAAGGTCAATAAGCAAAAGGAAAAGAAATGTTTATTCAACTTTCTCCTACCACAGACAAGAGTTGCTAACTTCTTTCTGTATATATGTATGTATGTCTCTCAGAACTTTTTACTTGCTAAGATAGTTCTAGGTTTAAACAACAATGAAGTATTATACAGATATAACTGTATCCCACTCAACATTTTTTACTTGTATAGATGAATTGGTTTACTTAACTAATCTACTAGTGGTTATTTACGTTGTTTCCCGTTGTCACTCTCAGAATGCTGGACTACTGGAAAAGTGTACAGAACATACTTCCTTAGGACACATTTCTAGAGGTAGAAATGTCCGGTCACAGCCTGCTTTCTCTCGACCATCCCTCAAACCCAGAAAGGCGGTCACAAGGTCAGATATTCTCTGACCTGTAAAGGCAAACACAAATTAGAAATAAGAAGCTACTGAAAATAAGGGAGAAGACTCTCACTACCTCCTCTGCTTTTTTTCTGAGTTTCTTCCTCATCCTTTTACACGTGCCGGTGCCCACTTCTCCAAGCGGCATATGTTCTAAGACCCCCAGGGGGTGCCTAAAACTTGGATAGTGCCGTGCCCTGTATACGCTGTTTTTCCCCTGTAAATACAAACCTATAATAAGTTTAATTCATAAATTCGGCATAGTAAGAGATCACAGTAGCTAACGATAAAATAGAACAATTATAACAATATCCTGTAGCAAAAGCTATGTGAACGTACTCTCGCCCTCTCAAAACATCTTACTGTCCCGTATGGACCCTTCTTCTGCTCGTAATGATATTGTCACTGGCTAGACCCCAAGACCTGGCCTTTAGTGCCCACCTGCTTAAACTCACTGACCTCGGTCCCACATTTTTCCTTAAACTCCTTCCAGCTTCTCTCTTAACTCAGGCAAATGGCAAGCAAAACCGCCCCTCCAGCAATAGCGACCGCCCTACAAGACTGTCCAGCCGGCCCAGACCTCCCAGGCCAGTCTGAGCTTAAGCCCCTCACTCATGCCTGCACGGACAGACTATGGGGTGTCCTCCAGAATGACAGACAATTACCCTCACCTCATTAGAATAGTACACTTTCCCGCCTCACTTGCATAACAAACAATGTGTGCACAGGCCTGTTTCCTTATGGTGCAGGCTTCACCCTGTGCCCGCCTCTACACACCTCTACGTGCCCCGACAAGGATCCTCTTTTTAAATATTCACCTCAGCCCTCAGTGAAAGGAACCAGTGCACCCTGGCTTGGGGAGTCACGCCTCTGGAAGTTATTCTTTGTGGTCTCCTTACTTGCTGCAAATAAAGTGTCCTTCGTGCCTCATCTCACCTGGTGTAGCTTCTATCTGTGACTCGCCCGGGAGCGAACTCACGGTGGTCTGGTTACAACACGGGAGGATAAAATGCCCACATGAGATGAGTTGAGTATGGTGCAGACTTTGTGCTTTGCGATGCACTGCACAGCTACTACCAACTCTGACCTTGGGGTGATGTGTCCAAAGGCAAGTCATCTTGTGGCTGAAACTGCAGCGAGGGAAACTGTGGACGGCGGCACTACCGTAAGTCTTTTCAACAGCTCATGATCTCACGGTTCGTGAATTTGAGCCTGGTGTCGGGCACGGTCAGTGCAGAGCCTGCTTGGGACTCTCCCCCTCTCTCTCTGCCCCTCCCTCACTCACGCTCTCCCAGACTACAGCAGATAATACATACACCATATAAAATATGTGCCAATCAGCCATTATTGGCAAGGCTTCCAGCCAATAATAGGTAGGCTATTAGTAGTTAAAGTTTTTGGAGGAGTTAAAAGTTATATGTGAATTTCCCATTTGCAACAACATGGATGGAATTAGAGTGTATAATGCAAGGGAAATAAGTCAGTCAGAGAAAGACAAACACCATTATGATTTCACTCATATGTGGAATTTAGGAAACAAGACCGATGAACACGGGGGAAGGGGGAAAAAAAGAGAGGGAGGCAAACCATAAGACACTCTTAACTCTAGAGCACTCACTGAGGGTGGATGGAGGAGGTGGGCAGAGGATGGGCTAAGTGGGCGACGGGGCATAGGCGATAGGAGGGAACCTGCGATGAGCACTGGGTGTTTTATGTCAATGATGAATCACTAAATTCTTCTCATGAAACCTATATTACACTACAGGTTAACTAACTAAAATTTAAATAAAAACTTAAAAGTAAAAGTTATATGTAGATTTCTGGGGGCCTGGGGACGCAGGAAGGGTCAGAGCCTGAGCCCTTATGTTAGAGTAGGCAGCTAGTTAGGTCCTATCGGATACCAGGAGGCCAGCAACGAGGAAGTCATGGCCAGCTATCAGGAAAGTCAGAGGCCTGTCCTGGCAGTACTCCCCAAGAAGCCAGATGAAGTCAGACAGGCCCAAGAAGATAAAGGATGCCAGGACAGGAAACCCCTGAGCAAATTAGGAAGAAAAAGCTTGAAACCCTGTATTCCTGTCCCAAGTAGAATATCCCTAGTTAAAAACTATAAATAAAAGATATAAACCCAGGGGCATCTGGGTGGCTTGGCCGGTTAAGAGTCCGACTTTGCTCAGGTCATGATCTCACCACTTGTGGGTTCGCGCTCTGTTCTGACAGCTCAGAGCCTGGAGCCTGCTTCAGATTCTGTGTCTCCATCTTTCTCTGCCCCCTCCCCATTCATGCTCTCTCTTTGTCTCTCAAAAATGAATAAAAGTTTTAAAAAATTTTTTCTAAAAGATAAAAACCCAAAACCCAGGATGCAAAGCTCTCTCTTGAGCTTGCCTGCTCTTAACTTGTGAGTATACTTTTCACTTTCATAAACTTTCCTGCTGTGTCACTCATGCACTGTGTTGTGTGTCTGTCCTTGCATACTTTCTTGAAATAAGATCAAGACATTTCAGCGACTCCTTCAGGATGGGCTGGGTCAAGGCAATACTTAAACCCCTGCATTGCTCAAGAGTCAACAGTACTAGGACGTATCTGTGACCACACTTGCTGATTCAGAGGTCTTCTTTCTTGGAACTTCCTAGAAAATCACCTGGACCCCGGACTACTGTAGTTGATTGGCCCTCAGTGCCTTGAGGGTAGAGCCCATACATTTTCTCTTTAAATTCCTAATGCTATAGAAAGAATTATCTGACTTCCCCAAGTTTCCGCCCTTCATAGGGAAAAAACATACCTAGATCCCTCACAGACCTCTGTGTGGGGCACTGGCTTGGGCCTGGGGGCACCACCTAACCAATGAAACGGTGGAGTGGGGAATTCACAATGAGACTGGCGCTGACACTAGAAAAACACTTTCCATCCAAAGTTCCCCTACCAGGCCTTCCGTGGGCTTCGCTGCCTTGTAAACCTCAACAATGGCTTACGCGTGATTGTGATCAGGACCTCTGAGCCAGGAAGGCAGTTCAAGAAAAAAGCCTCCACTCACCGGAGCCTGGGCTGGCAGCAACCTTGTGGCCATTTCTCCCTCCCTGCCGACAGTCCCGAAGAAGGCACCTGAAACAGAGAAAGAAACAGTGAGGTCTCTCCGTCCTGTCTGTACTCCCACCCTCCTTGTGCCTGACTAAATTAGAAATCTCCACACAATGAGCACCCTGCAGAGAGAAGTCAGAGGGAACAAGGTAGCCCAGGCATTCCTGAGTCAGAAGGTCCGTGGGGTCCGTGGGCACGGCCACCAAAACCAGGAGGGGGCAGCAAGCATACTTCCGGTTACTGGGCCTGCTGCCTTTCAGCTAGTGGTTTCTAAATAAGGAGAAATCAAACTAACGAATTAGAACCAACTGATGTACATGAACAGAGTAAAGGGCATTCGTGCTGGGCTCCCAGAGCTGTTCCATTAATGAGAAATAACACAAATATTCCACACATCTGCATTTAAATATTTGGGGCTGTACTATAATAATGTAATTGTAATAAATATATTGTACCTAATGTAACATGCAATTATACATCATGCACAACAACAAAGTACAATAACATGATAGTTAAAATGATTCTTCACATAACATGTCAAGGAAATTGGAGTCCTTTTCAGGAAGAGCCAACCAAAAATTGGCCCTCTCTTCTCTTCCTCTTGGGAATTGTGCTTCCTTCATGAAGAATTATCAAACCTCCTTAAATATAAATGAAAACATTATCCATCCACCTTCCTCTCCTGGCTCGAAACACCACAAGCCTCGAAAGAAAGAGCAACGCTGGCTAGAAATGAACTTAACATTTAGAGAAAAGGGAAGGAACTCAGCAAAAGGACAAAATTAATCTAAACAACAACAATAAAGAGAACAGACAAATCATCCGAGGATTCCCTCTGGGAAAAGTACCGAACAAGCAAAGATGGCAAAAACTGATGAACACAAAATAAAGTTTAAACTCGGAGTGAGATGGGGGCGGGGAGAAAGCGACAAACGCTACCAGCAAAAAACAGCCCCAGGATTCATGGACCCTGCAACAGGGCATAGCTTCTCGCAATCTCGGTTCTGGGGCCATTTCTCCAGGAGCCGTGCCCAAGGCTGGAGCTCAGGCGGTGACAGCTCCGCTTTCCCGGGGTGGGAGGACGCGGGAGTGGAGACCTGTCCGGGCAACGCCTCCTAGCCCGGCCGCGTTCACCTGCTGAGGCCGCCGCGGCTCGGACGCCCAGAGCCGGGACTCGGCTGAGACTCGCGCCGCGACCGGCCCTCTGCCCTGGACCCGCCTCAGGAGCTGTACACCCCGAGCCGGTTCTCACCGGCAGCCACTACCTGAGCCCGCCGCGACGGGGACTCCAAGCGGCCGACCGCACTGGAGACCAGCGGAATACCTAGCCTGGGGACATTTTTCGCCTCCGCCGCCAGGCCGCCGGGCGCAATTGCGCCTGCGCAGGAGAGAGCAAACGGGTGCCTCGGCTAAACCGCAGTGCTTTTCCTTTCGAACTATATTTCCCAGAGATCATCGCAGCAGCCCGGTCTACGGTGTCCGGGAAGGGCCAAATGTCATAAGGCTGGAGAAAGTTTTCCTGGGAGCCGAGGAGGCTGAAGCCGCTACTTTCTGCATCTCTAACCGCTTCTCTTCTCTAGCACCCTTTGTGGGAAAAGTGGGTATGTATTTAAAAATATGGAAACTTAACCGCTCGTTTCTACATATTCTTGGTTCCTGGAATGCAAAGATTAGGTTAGAGGCAAGGGTAAGCATTACTGCCCTACAGTTTGCAAACCCGAGAGTCTCAGTCTTGAGCTACGAACTAAAAGCACTCTCCAAGTTCTCTGCCCTTATCAAGGCCGGTCAGACTCAGGTCCCAAACTGCAACTTCAGGAGCAGAGTGACAAGCAGGATACAGCTCGCTTTCCTGAGCAGCTTCAGAATGTGGCAGCCCCTTGAAGAACACGATAAGCTGTGTCGCAGGGGTCTTTCTGCGAATATTGCTGAATTTTGTACAGCCTGTCACGTCAGGCTGTGCTGACTAGTTTTGTTTCTCGTGATCATTCAGCCTGATTTAAAAGTCTAGTTTTCCCCCCCGAGAATGAGGGACCCCATCTTGTCTGATAGCTGTTGTGTAATTATTGGGGTTTGTTGTTCTTAACTGTGAAAATCCATTTTACAAATTTTTGCATTTTTAAAAAATTATGTGTAAACTTCACAACCTACAAAAGATATATTTTTCAATGTTTTTAAATACTTATTTTTTGAGAAAGAGAGAGAATGTGAGCAGAGGAGGGGCAGGGAGAGAGGAAGACACAGAGTATGAAGCAGGATCCAGGCTCCGAGCTGTCAACACAGAGCTTGAGTGGGGCTCAAACCCACAGGCCATGAGATCATTTCCGGAGCCAAAGTTGGATGCTTAACTGACTGAGCCACCAAAAACCCAGATCCTGGTTCTTGTCTTTTTCAAGGAAATGACACAGATACCAGTTAACCTCAGACGTAAATGTTTTTAAATGTTTAAATATATACGTTAAATATTTAACAGAGACTACCAGGCAAATGGAAACATGATAACATGATATATGACTTCCTAACCAGCCACAGAGTAATCTTAAACTATATTCGTTTCAGTCAATATTCTTCTTTAAATGTAAATTCTTTGATTTACTTTTGTAATTAGATCTTCACAAAGTTGTCTTTTCACTGTTTTGTTAACATGAAATTGTACTGTGGTATGCTAAAGTCGGCCGCCTGGGGAACAATAGTGTATATGCAGTTTAACAGAAATAGAAGGATATTTTGTCTGTTATGTAGTCTTTCGCCAGGCGATCATTTTATAAAATTTTTAAATTTCAAAGTGAAAAATAGCTTGTGTTGTTGGAAAAAACAAAGGGATCTACTATATGTCTCCCCTGCAAGAGAGCATTTAGATTTACAATTAACAGGAAAATCCCGCATCAGACTTCTGCAGGAGAGTGGTCAGCATACCTTATCCAGCCCTTACACACAATCCTATGTATATAGCTTTGCCGAAACCTGGTAAGTATCTCTCCTGGGCACCCGCACTTTCCACATCATGAAAGTACAGGTTCCCACATATAGGTGATGATTGAAAATGAAATACAGTAAGTTAGATTTCTGAATTTCAGTTCTGAGTCTCCTTGTGGATATGTGTGTGGGCAGTAACACCACTCCAAGAGGTACAGACAGCAAAAAATGTACTTGACAGTTTGGAAGGCAAGCAGCCAACAGCTAAAGTGGTGATTCCATCCCTGGCCAATGTCTCTCAGAGGTCTGTGGTCTGGGCCCCTGGTGCCTTGGGTCCTGGTAGAAAAGCCCCCCTTTTGGTGGGTGTCTTCACTCTCCCCAAGACACTCAACGCTGAGCTGGCATTATCTCCCGAGGTGTCAGGCCCAAGACTGCAAAAACGGAAAGTCCCTTGGGCCAGAAGGTTCAGGCAGTGCTGGTGAGTGGGGGCTCATACCCTAGGGAACAAGGTGGCTTCATGCAAAAACCCCGCTGTCCTCCCCACCTAGAACATCCCAGCACCCTGGGTCTACACTTCCACCCTGAGCAGAGGCTGGAGCCAAGGCTCAGGACACAGACTAGATGAGTGGGGAAGGAAGAGAAACTCCCTGAGCTGGATGACGGAGAGCAGGGCTGTGGGTCCTGTTCCGCTATCCTGACCAGAGTCTGTAGCCACACTACAATCTAATTAAGAATTAAAAATATATTATTTCAAAAAAGTTAACTGGAAAAACCTGTTGTCTAACATATGCATTGAAAATAACAGGAATCAAATTGTGGTTCTTCCCCTCCCCCCCGATTTTTCTCCTATCTCTATCTACTCCAAGGCCTAGAAGAAATAACAACCCAATGGCAATAAAATAAATTAGGGTCTCTTAGTTACCCTTTAATGGGAAAGGGTTCCTTTAGAGAAATGGCTGATCACAAGGACAAGGCAGGGAATATGCAAGAGAAGCCTGGTACCCAAGGCAGGGAAGCTATCCAAGATTATTGGGTCATATCAAAAGGACACACAGGAGCCAGGACACGTGGGTGACTCAGTCGGTTAAGCGTCTGACTTTAGCTCTGGTCATGATCTCACGGTTTGCGGGTTGGAGCTCCTCATCAGGCTTTGTGCTGATGGCTCAGAGCCTGGAGCCTGCTTTGGATTCTGGGTCTCCCTCTCTCTCTGCCCCTCCCCCGCTCGCACTCTGTGTGTGTGTCTCTCTCTCAAAAATAAAGAAAGGTAAAAAAAAAAAAAAAAGGACACAGGAGCCAAACTTGCAGGGATTCAGCTGGACAAAGATGGAACAATTTGAGCATCAAAAAGAGTAAAAACTACAGTGATTGAAATGCATCCAATGCTGTAAAAATCTGTACTTCTGCTTCTGGCTAAGACACAGCACAAAAGACTGGAATTACCCTCCCATCTGAAAACAGAAAAACATCAATAACAAACACACGCAAAATATAAGAAATAATATTTTCTAGACACAAGACATGAGGCAACAAAGGACACCGGTACAATTGTCTAAGCTTACCGCTTCGATGGTTTTCAGGTCAAGGCACAAAAAAGGCATTTGGAAAATCCAATATCCATTCCTGATTTAAAACTCTCTTCAAACTAGAAATAGAATGGTGCTTTTTCATCTGCTAGCAGTAAACCATGTCAGTGGTAGGTTTTACAGTTAATATAATTGGTGGTAAAAGTGGAAATGTTTTTCCCTCTGAGATCAGGAAATATGCAGGGATGTTTGTCTCTATTCATTATTTTAGTGAAAATTCTAGTCGGTGCTATTCAGCAAGAAAAAGAAAAATTTCTAGATTGGTAAGAAAGAAGTACACTACCTTTATTTGCAACCAACAGAATTTTCTATCTAGGGAACTTTTTTTTTTTTCCAAGATCTTATTTTCAATCTCTACACCCAACATGGGGCTTGAACTTACAACTCCAAGATCAAGAGTCAGTCGTGTGCTCTACCGACTGAACCACCCAGGAGCCCCTTGTGTGCTTCTTTAAATATAATATACAAGAAAAGGCAAAACTGTAAGGGACAGAAGTCAAATCAGTTGCTCTCTCATGCAGGAGGTAATAGGAGGAAAGGATTGACTGTAAAGAAGCACAAGAAAAGTTCTTATGGTGACGTGAATGTTCTGTAGTTTTATTTTTAAGTTTATTTATTTATTTTGAGAAAGAGAGAACATGAGTGGGGTAGAAGCAGAGAGAGAGAGAGAGAGAATTCCACGCAGGCTCTATCATCGCAGAGCCAATGCAGCACTCAAATTCATGAACCACGAAATCATGACCTGAGCCAAGATAGAGTCAGAGGCTTAACTGACTGAGGCACCCAGGCGCCCCTATTTTTCTGGTGGTGACATGACTATGTATTTGACAAAATACAACAAACTGTATATCTAAAAAAGGTGTATTTTACTGTAGGTAAGTTAGGCTTCAAAAAACCTGATATACAGAAAAAGAACACCTGGGGGAAAAGCAATTAATGTAATCACCCATCTTAAAAGATCAAAGGGGAAAATCACATAGTCCTGTACACAGATGCAAAAGTGTCACGAAATTCAACATTCATTCATAATAAAAATTTGCAGGGGCACCTGGGTGGCTCAGTCGGTTGAGCGTCCGACTTCAGCCCTGGTTATGATCTCACAGTTCACGAGTTCGAGCCCCATGTCGGGCTTTGTGCTGCAGCGTGGAGCCTGGAGACTGCTTTGGATTCTGTATCTCACTCTCTCTCTCTCTCTCTCTCTCTCTCTCTCTCTCTCTGCCCCTCCCTGACTTGCACTCTGTGTGTGTGTCTCTCTCTCAAAAATAAACATTTAAAAAATTAAAAAATTAGACAAAGTCAGCCATTACCCTCACACTATTTTTCTTCCTGACAGATCTTATAAGAAATAAGTTATTGGTTAGCAAACTCAGGTACAATAAAAGTTTTATATTTAATATTGATAACCCAAAAGACATACCTGTTTTGAATAAACCAACAAACTGAAACTAGCTTTAACACCGAATATTTTTCCCAGATCACGCAAAACTCAAATTCCTGTGGTTGCGTTTCTATTATATTTTTGAGAGTTTTTATGACTATGAAGTTTACATGCAGTGGTTATGTATTTAATCATTCAAAGACAAGTCTAATACAAATTAACTTTAGTAATATCATCCAGAGGTAAAAAATTTCGCACAACTACAACACACGTATAGAGACACACATAAACATGCAGACAGACAAACAGATTTTCGAGCTTCTGTTTTACTGGTTATAAAAGAAGTTGGATCTTACTGTTTTTCTGGCAGATGGAATAAGTCAAAGCCACCTGCTCAGATGGCTAACGCTGTTTCGAGTGAATTTTCCCTCCATTTATTTTTCTTCTGATAAGAATTACCTTCCCCAAGCTTGCACTTTTTCTTTTTTTTTTTTAATTTTTAAAATGTTTTATTTATATCTGAGAGAGAGAGACAGCGTGAGCAGGGGAGGGTCAGAGAGAGAGGGGGACACAGAATCTGAAGCAGGCTCCAGGCTCTGAGCTGCCAGCACAGAGCTCAATGCAGGGCTCAAACCCAAGAAACACGAGATCATGACCTGAGCCGAAATCGGACGCTTAACCAACTGAGCCACCCAGGTGCCCCCCAAGTTTGTGCTTTGATCTTTACCTCTCAAGGGCACAGGGAAAGAATGCAAGTTACACGCCTATTAAGATAAATAGGGCAGGTTTGGGGATGGGTACAAAGGGAGAGGTGAACTTTGAAATGCCTCTGGAGCTGTATCGCCAGCTTTGCAAGGATTTGTGAGGTAAAGACAGTTGTTTACAAGGCCTCTGGGTGGCTCCCAGAGTCGGTTAAGTGTCCTACTTCAACTCTCAGTTAGTGAGTTCAAGACCCGTGTTGGACTCTGTGCTGACAGTGTGGAGCCTGCTTTGGATTCTCTTTCTCTCTCTATAAAAGTTATAATAAATTAACTTTTTTAGAAAATTAAAAGAAAATACAGTTGCTTTCAACTCCCCCCAAGAATTGCCATGTAACCTAAATGACGTCATAAGTTGGCTCACCCACCCAACTGCATTATTTTCTATTTTCTTAGGGCGAAAAGCCTAAAAATGTCTCTATCAGGCTTTGAATGTCAGCTTCCAATTTGGCCAAATTTCTGATCATAGAGTTAAGTCCTTTTAAATACCTTGTCAGTTTTCAGCCTGGGCAAGCAGTAAATATTGCTGGCAGCCTTCAACAACTCCTTGGACCTGGGAGAGGGTGCAAAAGATATTATCTTCGTAAGATCCAGAGCCATTCCCAAAGATCGATAACCAATGCCCTGGATTTGGGAAGGTAAAGGACAGTGTGAAATTTTGTATCTACCAGGTACTACAGATAGAGATCTGGGACAGCTGATTCTGGTATGCATTCTCCCCTGTAGCTGGCTTCTGCTGGTTTTCCCAGGACTCCATCTGTAGGCTCTGAGTGGCATTTAAATTAGACGATGTGGAGTGTGTGGGTGGTTCAGTCGGTTAAGTGTCAGGCTCTTGATCTCAGCTCAGGTCATGATCTTGAAGTTCATAAGATCAAACTCGGTGTAGGGGCTCTGTGCTAACAGCACAGAACCTACTTGAGATTCTCTCTCTCCCTCTCTCTCTCTGCATCTCCCCAACTTATGCATTCTCTCAAAATAATAAATAAACTTAAAAAAAAAAACCTACAGGGGCACCTGGGTGGCTTAGTCGGTTAAGCGTCCGACTTTCACTTAGGTCATGATCTCGCGGTTCGTGGGTTCGAGCCCCGCGTCGGGCTCTGTGCTGACTGCCAGCTCGGAGCCTGGAGCCTGTTTCAGTCTGTGACTCCCTCTCTCTCTGACCCTCCCCTGCTCACGCTGTGTCTCTCTCTCTCTCCTAGAAATAAATTAAAAACATTAAAAAAAAAAAAACCTACATTGACCAATATCACATGTGGCCCCTTTCATTGTCCCTAAAAAAATATATTAAATAGATAGATAAATTGGGGTGTCTGGGTGGCTCAGTCAGCTAAGTTTCCGACTTCAGCTCAGGTCATGGCCTCACGGTTTGTGGGTTCAAGTCGGGCGTCGGGCTCTGTGCTGACAGCTCGGAGCCTGGGGCCTGCTTCGGATTCTCTGCCTCATTCTCTCTCTGCCCCTCCCCAACTTGTGCTCTGTCTCTCAAAAATAAATAAATGTTAAAAAAAAGTTTAATAGATAGATAAACAAATAAGCAAACATTTTTTAAAATAAAAAATAAAACCATTACCTCCTCTTCTGGGGAAGTGGTTAGGGAGTTTTTGGTGACATGCAAGATAGTTGTATCATGGTAGGTGGAAGTATGACCTTGTTATTGCCTTTATATGGAGCTTAAGTATGGCTTAGGGAAATGCATATTGGTGCCAAGCTGACAATGGGTGATGTTGGTGATGTTTAATTTTGTATGTCAACTTGACTGGGCCACAGGGTACCCAGATATCTGGCCAAACATTATTCTGAGTATGTCTGTGGAAGTGCCTCCAGATGAGATTCATATTTGAACTGGTGACTGAGTAAAGCAGATTGCCCTCTGGGATGTAGGTGGTCCGCATCCAAACAGTGGAAGGCCTGAAGAGAACCAAAAGGCTGACCCTCCCAGGAGGGAGTTTCTGACTTCACTGAGCTGGAATATTGGTCTTTTGCTGTTGGACTCGAATTGAAACATCAGCTCTTTTTGGATCTCAAGTCTCCTGGCCTTCTGTCTGGAACTTATGCCATGGGCACTACTAGCTGTGAGGCCTCAGACTACACATAAGAATATATATATTCTGTTTCTCTGCAGGACACCTAATACTACAGTAGTTCATCATATCTGCAAATGATGAGTGTATTTTTAATTCCGTCATGCTTGTTTTTTCTTGCACTGACTAATGCACCCTAGAGGGAATGATCATTGGAATTACTGTCTTGTTCTGATTTTAAAGGAAATCAATACCCCAAATGACTCATCACCGTGTACAATATTTTCTGTCGGCTCCTGGTAGCTAGCTCCTTCAGGCTAAAGAAGATCCCTAGATTACTAAGTTTTTAAAATCATGAATGAATATTGGATGTTATCAAATGCTGTCTCTGCATCCATTTAGATAATCATGGTTTTTTTTTCTTTAATCTGTTAATGCATTGAATTACATTAATAAATTTTAAGCTGTTAATCTGCTAAAGTGCATTTCTGGGATGTTTTTAAATATTTCTGTTCACAAATGTTTTGACTAGGATTTTGGTGTCCCTGCTCCTTAGTTTGGCTGAAAATTGTATTTCTTGTTCTAGCTATGTTTCAGCTGCATAAAATGAACAGTGAAAGCTTTTCTTTTTCTGCTCTGACAATTTTTGGTGAAGAAATGTGTTCTGTTACAACACATGATTTTGTATTGCGGATCAATGCAGTGGGGTTTTTTTTTCCATGTTTATTTATTTATTTTGAGAGAGACAGAGAGAGAGCATGCCTGAGAGCACGAGAGCAGGGGAAGGGCAGAGAGAGAGGGAGAAAGAGAATCCCAAGAATCTGTCAGCACAGAGCCTGATGTGGGACTCGAACTCACAAACCACGATATCATGACCTGAGCTGAAATCAAGAGTCAGACACTTAACTGATGAGCCCCCCAGACCTCCTGTGGCTCATAGGGTGGCCCACCCCCTGTGGAAGATTTCTTGATTCATCTGAGATGTTTTTCCCCAGAACATTAATATTTTATACTTCAGGTAAGAGGTTCTGAGTGCAGGTAAGCCGATAGAGCTGAAAGCATCCCCCTGGGAATAGACTGTCCCTGACACCACTGTCATCTGAGCTCAGTGTGGCCACCTGCTCTCACTCTGAAATGCTTTTGTGTGGCCGTCATAACTCAGTGACATGAACTCTTCATCGTATTCCCTTTCTACAATGTTCTTTCACCTTTTTTTAAAATATTTATTTTTGGGAGAGCACAGGTGAAGTAGAGGCAGAGAGAGAAGGGACGGAGGATCTAAAGCAGGCTTCTCGCTGACAGGCTGACTGCACAGAGCCCGATGTGGGGCTTGAACCCACGAACCATGAGATCATGACCTGAGCCGAAGTTGGACGCTTAACCAACTGAGCCACTCAGGCACCCTGCACCTTTCTTTTTTTTTTTTTTTTTTCTCTGTATCTCCCTCCCCCACTCTCACTTTCTCTCTTTCCAAAATGAATAAACATTTTTTAAAAATTAATTTTAAAAAGGAACATTAAATATGGAATTATATGATCCAACAATTCTGCTCCTAGGTATATGCACAAGAAAATCGGAAACATATTGTATTGATAGGGAACATCTGTTATAAGATGGCCGACAGGACTAATAGAAAACGCCTGTCCCTGATTAGTGAGGAATGCGGAAGTAACTGGCTATAAATTGTTCCCTCTGCTAATGCTCTGCGCTCAGACCTCTGGGGAATGATCTCCTCTGAGCCCACCGGTGTAAAATAAACGTCCTCCCTTCCGAGATGTCTGAGTGCTGCTTGATTCCTCCACTGGGTGATCCAGACCAGATCCTGTAACAGTATTAGTCAGGGTTCTCCACAAAAACAGAACTAATGTGTGTGTGTGTTTAGAGAGAGAGAGAGAGTGAGAGAGACTGAGAAAGAAAGATTTACTTTAAGGAATGGCTCACACAGCTATGCAGACTGACAAGTCAAAAATCTGTAGAGTGGATCAGTAGGCTGAAGACTGAGGAAGAGCCAATGTTGCATTTCAAGTGTGAAGGCCATCTGCTGGTCAGCCTTTTGTTCTGTTCAGGCCTTCATTATGGAGGAGAATGTGCTTCACTTTAAGTCCACCAATTTGAATCTCCTCCAAAACATACCCTCACAGAAACATCCAGAATGTTTGACCCACCCAAGTTGACATATAATACTAACCATCACAAATCCACCCCTTGTCAACCTGGCACCCATTTGCATCCCTTTAAACCATACTTAATCTTCAAATAAAGATAATATCAAGATCATACTTCTGTCTACCAAACATGATACATCCTGCAAACCAAAAATGTGCTCACCTCTCCCCCAGAAGAAGAGGTAACGTCCTTAAGTGATGAATACCTTCTCCTTGGTATCCGTCCCTAAAATACAATGGTAATAAGTAAAAAATACTTAAATATTATGATATAAAGTCAACAAGTCCTCTTTTATATGTTAAGGGAATAAGGAGGAAGAAAACAAAGCTTTATAAACAGACATGTTCATACCACAAAAAATGAACTCATGATAATTTCAACCCTTATTTGTATAACTGGTCATAAGGTCATAGCCAGTACTCATAACTACCTTCTTCCACCACCCATTTTATATTTGCTTTGTCCTCAGCAAGGATGTCCGCTGGTCATGGTTCTTAATACAGTGACCCTGAAGGGTCTGGTCCATCCATTAGCAGTCTTATCTGGATTGAGTTGTTTTCCACTGATAATAGTTACAGGTCATTCACAGTGCTGGGCAACCACCACCTCTATATAGTTTCAAAACATCTGAGTCATCTCCAAAGAAAACTCTCTTAATTTTTTTTTTATTTGAGAGAGAGAGAGAGAGAACACAAGCAGGGAGAGGGGCAGAGGGAAAGAGAGGGAGAATCCTAAGCAGGCTTCATGCTTAGCATGGAGCCTGACATGGGGCTTGATCACATGACCCTGGGATCAGGGTCACATGACCTGAGCTGAACTCAAAAGTCAGATGCTCAACTGACTGAGCCACCCAGGTGCCCCAAGAAAACTCTGCACCCATTAAGCAGTTCCTCCCCCCACCAATCAGCGCTCAGCAACCACAAATGTGTGCTTTCTGTCTCTGTGAATTTACCTATTTTGGATATTTCATGCAAATGCAGCTATGTAGCATGTCACCTTTCATTTAGTTTCATTTAGTTTCTCTCATTTAGAATAATGTCTTTGAAGTTAATCCACATTGTAGCATGTGTCAGTACTTCATTCCTTTTGTGATGAAGAATATTCCATTGCATGAATATAACATAATCTGTTTATTCAGGCACCCCTCGATGGATTTTTGCATTGTTTCTAACTTTTGTCTCTTATGAATAATGCTGTGAGGAGCATTTGTATATAAGGATTTGGGAGGGGGTCAGGTGGGGAGGCTGGGCCAGGTCTGCAATGGGATGGGAGGCTTCTAAAGGCACACACGCCCACACAAGACATTCAGGGAGGGCTCAGGGGGGTGTCCTTAGGTACAGACAACCATGCCTTTCAAACATCCTCGAATCAGAGACCATGCCAGACATGCCGTTTCTCACACAAACCACGTCCCCCATTCTTTCAACAAAGGGGAAGGTAGAATATGTATAGCAACCCAAACCAGGTATCAGAAACTTTGAAGCTAGACATTAAATCAACCCGCAGACATATAGTTTTAAATTTTTTAATGTTTATTATTTTTTAAAGAATTTTTAATGTTTATTTTTGAGAGAGACAGAAAGAGAGAGTGTGAGCAGGGGAGGGGCAGAGGGAGAAGAAGACACAGGATCCTAAGCAGACTTCAGGCTCTGAGCTGTTGACTCAGAGGCTCGAACTCATGGACTGTGAGATCATGACCCAAGCTGAAGTTTGAAGCTTGACTGACTGAGCCACCCAGGCGCCCCTAGTGTTTATTTATTTTGAGAGAGAGAGAGACAGTGTTAGCGGGAGAGGGGCAGAGAGAGAGGGAGACACAGAATCTGAAGCAGGCTCCAGGCTCTGAGGTGTCAGCACAGAGCCTGTCGCGGGGCTCGAACTCACAAACCTCAAGATCATGACCTGAGCTGAAGTCAGATGCTTAACTGACTGAGCCATCCAGACGCACCTATAGTTTTTAAATGAATTTTGCAATAAAAGTCATCTGGTTATTAAATTGGAAGGCTAGCCTAAATAAATAAATATAAGTAAATACAAATATAAATATAAAATCTTCCAGCATACTGAAAGCAGCAGCCCTGAGCTTTAAATTCCATTTAATTTTGTCAATTGAAATAGCTGGAGCTGGAATTATGGAACTTCATAATTTAGTCTGAAGTAAAATTGTTGAGCTTTTACCATGGTTGTCTGAACAGCCCCTTGTCTCCTGTGCTGTGTGGCCTTGGGGGAGTCACTGTACCTCTCTGGCTCCATTGTGTCATCTGTGCAAGGTGAACAATGACCGTTTGCCACTGCATGAGGCTGAATTAATTATAATGGATTTTCCCTTCTTCCTCAAGCCTGGTTTCTTGGCCACCCCCTCCTAAGTCTCCCCTCTTCTATTTTCCCTTCTAATGTTAGGGGGACCTAGGGCTCCATCCTCACCCCCTGTCCATATCCTCTGCCCAGGTGAGCTCATCCATCCGTGGCTTTGAATACTCACTGATGGTGTCTCAGCTCTATCTCCCACCCTGACTTCTTCCCTCAATTCCAGACTCACAAATCCAACCAACTGAATGAGATCCTCGGCTTTCCTGTGTCCCAAACTGAACTCTCGACTTCTGACCTCCACAGACCTGTTCTGCCCCGGTCCGGGTCCTGACATTCCCAGGGAATGCTATTCCCTCTTCCCAGGTGCTCCAGACATGACACCTTCACCTTCCTCATCCTCAGAGCCATGTCTTGCCCAGAGCCTGGAGCCCACCCACTCCCACCTGCAGAGGTCTGGGCGCAGACCCTCTCGCCTCCCTCTGTGCCACTGTGAGGGACCCGCCCCAGTTATTGATGGTCCATCCTGGATTCTAGAGCCAGTGGGATGCTCTGACCCTGTGATTCCAGAACCTGCTTTGTGACACCAGCTGTGGCCTTGTCTGTCTTGTCCTGAGCACAGAAGGGCTATAAACGGACTTGTGAGCCTGGCCCAGCCACCGCAAACACCCAGTTTGTATGGCCCTTTGCAATGTCAAGCTTGGGGCTTTGCCTCAGTGAAATGCTCCATCCTTCCCAAGCTATAAAATGGGCAAAGGCAGAGCCAATCCAGGCCTTCTGACTCCCAGCCTCTGCCAAGGACAGGTGCCCGGATGGCTCTGGAAAAAGACTGGCAGAGCCCTTGAATGGGGTGGGGGAAGGGAGAAGGGTGACATGGCCTCTGCTCATTCCCTCTTCCAGCTTTGCCCAAATCCCTGCATCCCCAGATCCTAATCCATCCTGACTAATGGAGCCCAAGCTGGCTCATGCCCCATGGGATGAGCCTGCAAATCCCTGGGGCTGGGAGCTCACCACCTGTCTCCAGGCTGCCCTTTGTGCTCTCTCTCTCTCTCTCTCTCTCTCTCTCTCTCTCTCTCTCTCTCTCTCTCCATCAGAGAGCCAGATTCAGGGCCTCAGACAGGGATGATGGTAAAAGTCTATTGAGGCTAAAGCCCCCTCACCTTGTCCCTCAACCATGAGATGGGGAAGTTCAGGTACAGAAAGCTGCTCAGACCCCAGAGCCCAGGAAGGCCTTGGACCTGACCAAAAGAACAGCTCTTTAGGGTTCCTTCATCAGATGCAAGAGGTCGGGGCAGGAGCTGCAGGGCGAGCTGGCACTGTCCCCTGCCCCCATCAAAGGCAGTGTGGGCTGGTAGTTTCATACCAAGCTGGGTGCAAATCCTGATGCTGACCCACACCAACCGTGTGACCTTGGATTAGTCACTTGGATGAGGTTTCTATTTTCCCATCTGCCAAACAGCACTGATGGTAAAAGTCTCCTCTTTGTCAGGTGGTTGTGTGTGTGTTAAGCAGAGTTCTTGCTAATGTTAATGGTCCCTCCCTGCCCGTTCTTGCTCATTCAGCCCCTTTCTCCCTCCATTACCGAGTGTACTGCAGGGTTTGGAGGAGTGCCTTAGGCAGCCGGAGCCAAGGCACTGGTGGCTAGGAAAGAGAGGAAAAGAACAAAGAAAGAAAGAGAAATTGACAGAGACAGAGGAGAGAGAAGGTGGGGGGTAGGGGTTAGGGCAGCTGGCGGAGAAGAGAGCCTGAGAGAGAAACAAAAAAAGAGACACAGAAGGACAGTGTGTGTGTGTCAAAGACAGCCAGAGAGAGGTTGGAGTGAGACACACATCCAAAGAGAGGAAAACAGACCCAGGGAGCAGGAGAGGAAGGGAAAGGTGATACAGAGAGTCAGTTCTGCGCACACCCCATACTCAGGAGGGGTCTCCACCCTCAGGGCGGCCTCATCCCTTCCCCCAGAATCCTTAAATCCTCTCTCGCTCTGGGCCCTGTGCATCTGTCACAGCCCTATCCTGACATTGGTTGGCGCAGGTGAGTGTGGTGAGGGTGGGTGCCTAGTTGTGCGCTGGGGATGCGTCCCTGAGGAACAGAGGCCCAGGGCAGTCAGGGAGGGGCAGGCTGGCGCGGTGGAGACAGCGGTGGGGCGAGGGGACCCGTGTGCTAAGATTCAGACGGTGTGAGAGCGCGGTGGGGACCTGGGAGGGCTGGGCGAATTGATCCCATTTCTTCCCCAGCCGGCTCAGCCAACATTTATTGCGCGCCTCCCCTCTCCCCAGGACCCGGGGCTCCTTCCCCTTGCCCGCGACCCGGGGTTCTCCCTCTGCCAAGCGCTCAGAGCGGTCCCCTGTTCTGTTCCCCTCCCCGCCCTGTGGTCCTCCCGCAGACGGACAGCCGATGGGCCCTCCCGGGAGCGCCGGAGAGCCGCGGCTCCTGGCGCTGCTGCCGTCACTGCTGGTGCTGGTGCAGGCGGGCGCGGCGGGCGCGGCGGGCTCGGTGCGCCTGGCGGGCGGCCTCACGCTGGGCGGCCTGTTCCCGGTGCACGCGCGGGGCGCTGCGGGCAGGGCGTGCGGGCAGCTGAAGAAGGAGCAGGGCGTGCACCGGCTGGAGGCCATGCTGTACGCGCTGGACCGCGTGAACGCCGACCCCGAGCTGCTGCCCGGCGTGCGCCTGGGCGCGCGGCTGCTGGACACCTGCTCGCGGGACACGTACGCGCTGGAGCAGGCGCTGAGCTTCGTGCAGGCGCTGATTCAGGGCCGCGGCGACGGCGACGAGGGCGCCGTGCGCTGCCCCGGAGGCGTCCCTCCGCTGCGCGCTGCGCCCCCCGAGCGGGTCGTGGCTGTCGTCGGCGCGTCGGCCAGCTCCGTCTCCATCATGGTCGCCAACGTGCTGCGCCTGTTTGCGGTGAGGGCACTTGCATCCTCGTCCTGTCCTTGCCCTCGGGGTGGCTGATGTCTAGTCTCCAGGCAGAAATCACTCAAATTCACAAACGTCAACCGCTGCTCCAAAGAAACCCTGCCCTGGGGGGCAGAAGCAAGCCCGAGCCAGATCAACCCATCCCGTCCCCGCTTTCTTGTCTGCTCAGCTGCCCTGCCGGCTCCGCCACCTGCACACAAAACCCTTTGTGTGAATTAAAGAAATCTACCTTCTGGGCGGTCAAGGCCGCGTCTTCCCACAGGGGGAGGCAGCCTTTGCCTGGAGACCCTATTGACTAGAGCCGGGTCGCCTGGGGTTTAGCCTCTACTGGGTCACTTGCTTGCGTATCCTTATTTGGGGCACATATTGCACAATCTTGTGTGGTGGTCCCGCCCCCGGGTCCTGGGGACAGCTCTGAGTGATGAGTGCAAGTTTTTCCTGGAACCAGGGCCCTCCTTCTGGTGAGGGACTAGGACACGCCTCTGGCCACTCTCTGGTGGGTAGGGGAGGGTGGTGGTGTGTAGTTCCCTCATTTTTAGGGAACTGTCTTAAATGCGGAGCAGCCCCTTCTCTGAAGCCTGGGGGGCAGTGATTAGGGGGAAGGGCATAGGAATAAGAGATTAGGGGGCCTTTGTCATTAGCGTGTGGGGGTGTTTGGTAGAGGTCATTCACTGGGGTTCTGTGGGGGAGGTGTGTCTCTGTCCCTCCATCTTCATGTGAAGAGAGGAAGGCTTTGCTTCCATCTGGCTGGGGGAGGGGACTTCTGTTTCTTGAGACTTTCTCTGATTCTCCCACGGGAGGCCTCTGTTTCTACCACGCTGGGTAGAGGTTTTATGCGGGTCCTCCTCTGTCATCTGCATCTGTGTAATCCACCCACCCCTGTTCCCACTGGATGGCTGCGTTGTCATACTGACACAACTTCTAGTGGGCACCAGAGGCATTCTGTGGCTCCCCGGGATGTGTGTGTGGCTGGGGGGGAGGGGTAGTGGTGAGGAGAGTCTGTCTCACCTGCCTGCCCATGTCTGTCTGTGTTTGTAGCTCTGTCCCCTGCCCTGCTTGGAGCTCTGGTTTCTGTCCCTTTCCCTGTGTCTGCCCCTCTAGCAGAGATCTCAAACTCAAGGGTCTTCAGGGGCCAGGCTGGGGGTGTAGATGGGTGAAGCAAGACCCCATGAGCCCAGGGCCGGGTGCTGCCAGCTCAGCCCCAGACTGAGGTAGCGCCCCCCACCCCCACACCTTGTTAGACACCTCTTACCAATTCAAAACTTAAACGCATGAAGACACTGGTGCATGAAAGGCAACCAGGGGACAGATTTGGTTCCCTGGGGGGATGTTTTGCAATTCCTGGTCCAGGAGCAGAGATGGAGTTTGGGCCATATTCGTATTCCTGTGCTGTGGCGTTTTATTTATTTTATTTTATTTTTTTATTTTTTATGCTTATTTATATTTGAGAGAGAGAGAGAGAGAACACGCACGCACGCGCATGAGCAGGGGAGGGGCAAAGAGAGAGACAGACACAGAATCCAAAGCAGGCCCCAGGCTCTGAGCTGTCAGCACAGAGCCCCACATGGGGGCTCAAAATCACGAACGGGGAGATCATGACCTGAGCCAAAGTCAGATGCTCAACCGACTGAGCCACCCAGGTGCCCCTATTTTGTTTTATTTTTAAATGTTTGTTTATTCTGAGAAAGAAAGATAGAGAGCGAGCAGAGGAAGGGCAGAGAAAGAGGGAGACATAAAATCCCAAGCAGATTCCGAGCTGTCAGCACAGAGCCGGACGTGAGGCTCGACGCACGAACCACGGGATCATGACCTGAGCTGAAACCAAAAGTTGGACGCCTAACCAACTGAGCCACCTAGACGCCCCAGCAGTCAGGCATTTTAGATTAATTTCCCTAAGGAGGTTCAACTTGTATGGGGAGGTTGTTCTCAAGATTAAACTTTAGTGTCTAGAGCCCCCGTAGTATGACCAGTGTCCATTAACTGCCCTCAGCCCTTCTCTGCCTCCTTTTCTCTGACCTTCCCTCTTTCTTTGTGGTTCTTCTTGTTTTTCTTTTTCTGTCCCCCTGTCTCTCTCTTCCAGCTTCCTCCTTCCCTCTTTCCTTCTCTCTCCCTCCTGCTCTTCTCACACTGTCTCCACTCCACTCTGTACTTTCTTTCTGCCCTGTTTCAGACATCCCTGTCTCCCCTAGACCAGCCTGGCCCACTCCTTCCAGAACCTTCCCTGTCTTCTGACCTTCACCAGCTCCCACTTCACCCCTCTTCTCTAGTTAGCCTCCCTCATCCCGACTTCCTCAGCCTTCCGCTACCATTCTCCACTCTCTTCTCACACTTGCTATTTCCACCCCCCAGGAGAACCTGGATCAGCTCAGCCCATGATCCCAGCTGTCAATCACTGTAATGCACACAGACAAACCCACTTCCAAGGAGGCCCCTCCAGAAGGCCAGACACAGCTTGTAATCCCTTCTTAGCTCCCCTACTTGCTCTGACCCTGCCTGGGGGTGCCGCTCCCCTGCACAGACTGCCCCTTTGTGTGAATTAGGAAAATATGCTGTCCCCTAGGGAAGGCGAGGGGCCCCACTCCCTCTCAGATGCAGCCTTCGCCCAGCAGCTGGATCAGCTGCAGGCTGGACTTGGGTCCCCACCCTGCCTTTGCCTGGACATGCCCTGCACCACTGTATATCGTGCCCTTCCCTCTCCCCTAGACCCTCACACCTCCCATATTCCATCAGACTGCTTCTCAAAAGTCTCCACACCCTCACGCCTCTCCATGTGGCTATTCCAACCCTAATCCCAAACTTCCATGCCCCTACCATTGTCCTAGATCCCTTTTGCCCTCCCTCCCCATAGGGTCACTGACCCTCCACCCATAGCCCAGATGTCCTTCCCTTTCCAGATACCCCAGATCAGCTACGCATCCACAGCCCCCGAGCTCAGTGACTCCACGCGCTACGACTTCTTCTCCCGAGTCGTGCCACCTGACTCCTACCAGGCCCAGGCCATGGTGGACATCGTGAGGGCACTGGGATGGAACTACGTGTCCACGCTGGCCTCCGAGGGCAACTATGGCGAGAGTGGGGTTGAGGCCTTTGTGCAGATCTCCCGGGAGGCTGGTGAGCTGGATGTGGGGGTCCAAGGCATCAAGGAGCCTGCAGAGGGGTGAGCCAGGGGCCATCAGACATGGTGGGGAGCATGGATGGTGGCCTGTGGACAGGTTCCCCTTTCCTTTGGAGGGCCCAGCCCCTGCCACAGTCATGCACAGTGGCAGGCCCAGTGGGTGGGTTGGGTGGGTGGAACAAGAGTGACTTTGGCATCCCCGACACCCAGGGGGAGTCTGCATTGCCCAGTCCATCAAGATTCCCAGGGAACCAAAGCCAGGAGAATTCAACAAGGTGATCAAGAGACTCATGGAAACGCCCAACGCCCGTGGCATCATCATTTTTGCCAACGAGGATGATATCAGGTGGGACAGCTGGCACGTTCCATCACCGGGTTTATCAGAGGCTCTCCTTGAAGGCCCTGCCACCTCTTCCTGCACATCCCCCAAGCTTGCACATCCTCCCTTCCCTCTCCTCTCCTCCCTCTCTTCTGGATGGCCCCCTCACCCTCCTGCCCTTACACACTTCCTTCTGCCATTTCTCTTCCGGTGCCCCCCAGAAATGAATGAGGCCTGGTTTGGGTGGAGATGCTCCAAGACGAGCCAAGGGAAACCCACAAAAACGCCTGTCTGTTCTTATCATGCAAAATAGGAGAGAGACCTATGGGCAGATCTAAGTGCAGAAAATGAGCTGTCGGGCAAGGAGCCCCGGGAGGGGAGGCAGTTCAGGGGATATTAGCAGGTGGCCATGGACCCTACCCTGAGGCCTGTGTGGCTCAGAGCCTGCAGGGGGCTCTGCAAGAAATGGGAGACCGTCTTCCAGGCAGTGTGAGGTGGGCTTTGTGCACAGAGCAAGAAGGCAGGCCTGGGGCCAGAGCCTGGCGCAACCATGACTACCTGAGAAGTCCAGAGCAGGTGCCCTAAGCCCCCAAAACCCCATTTTTCCTGATAAAGGAGGGTCTGCTGAGTGACTTGGAAGGGGATAGGAGGAGAGAGAAGAACAAGAAGTGGCCTGAGGTAAGTCGGAGGAGGATCGCAGGCCCTCACTCGCCCTCGCCCCATTCATACCAGGAGGGTCCTGGAGGCTGCACGCCTGGCCAACCTGACGGGTCACTTCCTGTGGGTCGGCTCAGACAGCTGGGGAGCCAAGACCTCACCCATCCTGAACCTGGAGGATGTGGCTGTGGGGGCCATCACCATCCTGCCCAAAAGGGCTTCCATAGACGGTGAGTGCCGGGATGCCCTCCCCCATCGCATCCCCTGCCCCTGCTTGCCCTTCCCCACAGCCCCCTCTTGGGGGTGGGGCTCAGTTTCCCCATCTGCAAAATTGTATCCTGATCCATGGGCCTTCCGGGATCCCCAGATTCTAGGATTCTGTGAATACATCCCTCCAGGCAGTGTTTGAGTTGGCAGAGGAGGAAAAGCCCACCCCACTGCATAGAGTGAAGAATTAGTTTTGCTTTTTCTGTTTCTGTTTTCGTTTTAATTCGATGCCTACATTCCTGGTGTTGCTGGTTCCTCAAAAGGCACACTAATTTGAGGGTCAGAGGAGAGGAAGCAAAGCCGAGGATGGGAACATATTGCCCTGTTGATCAGATGATGCAGCCTGCTTCCCCCCCTTCCTCCACTGTCCCGCCTGTGTGTGTCTGGAACAATCCAGCAGAGATGTTCCCTATATAACAGGATTGATAGTTTTCCCAAAGACTGACCTGAAGACACCTTCGTGAGGTGCTGCAGGGCTATTTTATGAAGAACAGAACCTTGTAAAGGCTGAGAGCCTTGACTTTCAGGGGCTCTCAGCCTCTTGTAGGTGTTCACCCACCCTCACGCTCTTTCTTTCCCTTAGAGTGCATTTGGTTGCCTTTGACAAATTAGGATGAGAGCAGTTTTAGCAATAAAAGCACTTCATCACAAGACAAGATGTCTGAAAGTAGGCCACTTCGGGTTTGGGCCGGTGCGTTAATGACATTCTCAAAGTCCTGAGCTCTGTCCCCACGTCTGTTCCACCATCCTCCAATGTTGCTATGTGCCTTGGTGACTGAGGTGTCTTAAACACAAAGTGGCTGCGGAAGCTCCACCCATCATGCCTTCACAGCAGCATCTTAACCAGGAAAGAAGGAGCAGCCTCAAAGTCTGTCATGCAGTGAGGCTCTGAGTTTACAATGGGATGCAAATCCTACCCTGGAGTCCCCAGATCGCTCTGAAGTCACTGGCCAGAAGTCAGTCACGTGGCCAGTCCTAGCTGCGAAGTGACCAAGTGATGAAGGGACACAGAAGAATCACGCCTGGTTCCGATGGTCGCCATTCTTCTCTCTCCCCGCTCTCAGGATTTGACCAGTACTTCATGACCCGCTCCCTGGAGAACAACCGCCGGAACATCTGGTTTGCCGAGTTCTGGGAAGAGAATTTCAACTGCAAACTCATCAGCTCAGGTACCCAGTCCGACGACTCCGCTCGCAAATGCACAGGTGAGAGCTGCCCAGGGCAGCAAGGGGAGGTGAGGGAGAAGGGGGGAGACCGGGTGGGGCGCCTGGGGGCCAGGTACACTTCCTCTGGGCATCCCTAGGACAGGCGAGGAACGCATTGGCCGGGACTCCACCTACGAGCAGGAGGGGAAGGTGCAGTTTGTGATCGATGCTGTGTACGCCATTGCCCACGCCCTCCACAGCATGCACCAGGCGCTCTGCCCCGGGCTCACGGGCCTGTGCCCTGCGATGGAGACCACTGATGGGCGGATGCTGCTGCAGTATATTCGAGCAGTCCGCTTCAATGGTGAGCAGGAACCAGGTCTCCTAACAACAGGGAGGGAGAGCCCCCAGGGTTGGATTTCTCTGCAGGACTGAGGTTGACTCAGATCAAAGGGATGGGAGAGGCAGGGTGGTGCAGTGGAGGCACCCGGAACTGGGCGTTGCCGGAAGCTTGAGCCAAATTATGGAACCAATTTTTAACACTCAGCCCCAGGCTTCAGCACCTCTTGCCCCAAGTTGCAAAATTCAGGTGTTGGGGAACTTTTTCTGTGACCCCTACTGCCTGGAATCCTTATCGGGCCACATGCACTCTCCCCTCCATTGCACAGAGCTTGGGGACATCTGGGCTCTGGGCATGCATGGGGCACAGTGCAGACTGTGCAAAGGCATTGTGTGCAATGTGGACAGGCTGCCCACTCTGAGTCTTGGGCCTGCAAAGACCACCCCAGCTAAGCCCTGCACTACTGGAGCACAAGGTGCAAGTCTGATGTGTCCCCTGGTACCAGCGGAGGGCCTGGCACATAGGCAGGGCTCAGCATAAGGTCTGAAAAGGCCCAAATGGACTCAAGCTTCCCTCATGGTTTGTGCAGAGAGGTATACTTCTTGGTCCATTACTATCCTTTATAAAATTAAAAACCGTATTCCACCAAATACTGAACATCTTCTCTCTGCTAAATGGCACAACTTACTATCATTGCAGACCAGCTCTACAAGCTGGTAGAATGTGCTTCCAAAAGAAATAAAGCCAGGGGCACCTGGGTGGCTCAGTTGGATAAGCATCTGACTCTTGGTTTCGGCTCAAGTCACAATCTCATGGTTTGTGAGACTGAGTTCCGCTTTGGGCTCTGTGCTGACATCATGGAGTCTGCTTGGGATTCTCTCCTTCTCTGTCTCTCTGCTCCCCTCATGCTGCCTGTGTCTCTCTCAAAAATAAATAAATAAACTTTTAAAAAATATTAAAAAAATAAAAGTTGATTGTTCAAATCGTTACAAATCTCATGCCAACACTCAGACCTTTGTACCAGTCTTGAACCCATCATTTTGCCTGGCTAGTTAAGGCTCTTTCCTTTTCCTTTTTCTTTTTTTTAAGTTTATTCAAGAGAGACAAAGAGAGCAAGTGGGGGAGGGGCAGAGAGAGAGAGAGACAGAGAATCTCAAACAGGAACATTGTCAGCACAGAGCCTGATGTGGGGCTCGAACTCACAGAATGCCAGATGATGACCTGAGCTGAATCCAAGAGTGGGCCACTTAACCAACTGAGCCACCCAGGTGCTCCTTTCATTTTTCTTTTTAAATTGTGGTTAACATGCACATAGTGTCATACTGACCATCTTAACCATCTTTAGGAGTACAGCTTAGTCGCATACACTGTGGAGCAATCATTCTCCAGAACTTCTTTTTATCTTCTAAGGCTGAAATTCTGTCCCCATTAAAGAACAGCCCCTCATCACCCTCCGCCAGCCTCTGGCCACCTCCATTTAACATTCTGTCTCTATGATTTTGCCTCCTCTAGGTATGTTCCACAAGAGGCATCATGCAGTATTTGTCCTTTTGTGTGACTGCCTCACTTCACTTAGTATAACGTCCTTTAGCAGGTCATAGCATGTGTCAGAATGTCCTTCCTTTCTAAGGCTGAATAATGTCCCAGCATAAATAGACATTTTGTTTATTCATTCAACTCCTGGTGTGTGAACAGTGGCCATGCTCATGGTTGTGAAGAGATCTCTTATTGTAGTTTTTTTTTTTTAATGTTTATTTATTTTTGAGAGAGAGAGACAGAGCATGTGGGGGGGAGGGGCAGAGAGAGATGGAGACACAGAAACCCAAGCAGGCTCCAGGCTCTGAGCTGTCAGCAGAGCACCAGAGGTGGAGCTCAAACTAATGAACTGTGAGATCATGACCTGAGCCCAAGTTGGATGCTTAACTGACTGAGCCTACCAGGCGCCCCTGTTATTATAGTTTTCAGTTGCATTTCCCTGATGACACTGCGCGTCTTTGCACGGGATTCCTTTATCCTGGCTGGGCCTTGGGCCTCTCCAGGATGACCTGGGGAAACAGCTGAGGACAACCGGCTCTCCCTCCAGGCAGCGCCGGGACCCCCGTGATGTTCAACGAGAACGGGGATGCGCCCGGACGCTACGACATCTTCCAGTACCAGGCGGCCAACGGCAGTGCGGGCAGCGGCGGCTACCAGGCTGTGGGCCAGTGGGCAGAGACCCTCAGGCTGGACGTGAGTGGGCACGGACACGCTGACGCGGGGCGCAGGGGCGCGGGCGCACCGTCCCGGGACGGAGTCCCAGGCCAGCGTCTCCTGTGCCCGCAGGTGGAAGCTCTCCAGTGGTCGGGAGACCCGCACGAGGTGCCCGCGTCCCAGTGCAGCCTCCCCTGTGGGCCCGGCGAGCGGAAAAAGATGGTGAAGGGCGTCCCCTGCTGCTGGCACTGCGAGGCCTGTGACGGCTACCGCTTCCAGGTGGATGAGTTCACGTGCGAGGCCTGCCCCGGGGACATGCGGCCCACGCGCAACCACACGGGCTGCCGCCCCACGCCCGTCGTGCGCCTGACCTGGTCCTCGCCCTGGGCCGCGCCGCCGCTCCTGCTGGCCGTGCTGGGCAGCATGGCCACCACCACCGTGGTGGCCACCTTCGTGCGGCACAACGACACGCCGATCGTCCGCGCCTCGGGCCGCGAGCTCAGCTACGTGCTGCTCACCGGCATCTTCCTCATCTATGCCATCACCTTCCTCATGGTGGCCGAGCCCGGCGCGGCCGTGTGCGCCGCCCGCAGGCTCTTCCTCGGCCTGGGCACCACGCTCAGCTACTCGGCCCTGCTCACTAAGACCAATCGCATCTACCGCATCTTCGAGCAGGGGAAGCGCTCCGTCACGCCGCCGCCCTTCATCAGCCCCACTTCGCAGCTCGTCATCACCTTCAGCCTCACCTCTGTGCAGGTGGGTCGTGGGAATCCCAGGGCCACACGGTGGGCGCATCGCACCTGCGCTGGTGGGCTTGTCCAACGCTCTAAGAACTCGGATGATCACTCTTCTATTTTGGCTCCTATGTTAAAATTAAGAAAGAAAAGGGGCGCCTGGGTGGCTTAGTCGTTAAGCGTCCGACTTTCGCTTAGGTCATGATCTCGCGGTTCGTGGGTTCGAGCCCCGCGTCGGGCTCTGTGCTGACTGCAAGCTCAGAGCCTGGAGCCTGTTTCAGTCTGTGACTCCCTCTCTCTCTGACCCTCCCCTGCTCACGCTGTCTCTCTCTCTCCTAGAAATAAATAAAACATTTTTAAAAATTTTTTAAAAAATTAAGAAAGAAAAAAAAGGCTACAGGAAATAGGGCCCTGCTGTTCTGCTCATATGCGGGGCTCATTTCAGAGCACCCATTCCCTGCCCCCTCCTGCACCCCCGGCTCTGTCCTGGAGGGAAGATGGGTCAGTAGGCCAGGGAGTGCGAGCATCCAGCAACGTTTCTGTAAAAACAATGAGATTATTTTCTGTACGCTGAACGGGTTCTTTCTCAAGAAAAAGAAAAAAAAAAAAAAAGAGAGAATCTGTTTCCATAAGGGAGTTCCTGATGCCCCGTCACTAGGAAAACCTGGATGAGAGGCACGCGCCCCAACCATGTCACTGTGGAACGTGGCATCCAGCTCCATAAATGGCCAGAATTTCATGCTGTATGTGCAGCAAAAGCAGATAGCCTTCAGCGGTTTCTCTAAGATAGTAGCATGATAGCAGCAGAAGTTACTCTCATGATCTGGAGGCCCTGGATATTTCTTTGCAAAGGGTACTGAGAGACAGGTGTGTGTGTGACATTGTGACATTGTAGAGCCAGCTCAGTTCTCAGGGCTAGGTGGAGAGCCTATGCTCAGCCTTCTTTTTCTTTTTTTTTTTTTTAAGGTTTATTTATTTTTGAGAGTGAGAGAGACAGAACCAAACAGGGGTGGGACAGAGAGAGAGAGAGAGGGAGACACAGAATCTGAAGCAGGCTTCAGACTGAGTTGTCAGTGCAGAGCCCAGCGTAGGGCTTGAACTCATGAACTGTGAGGTTATGACCTGAGCCAAAGTTGGATGCCATCTAGGCGCCCCAACTCAGCCTGCTTTAGACATGAAACATTCTCCACTGCAGGCAAGCCCTTCTCCCTACCCAGTTCTCCATATAGCACATTCCTCCCGACCCACAGGCAATTCTCCACGACTGAAAGGTGTTGCCGTCCTCCTATAGATAGCAGGGCCCGAGTGTCCCCTGTCAGGGCCAGAATGACAATGCCCAGCACACCCTGACTTCTTACCTCCCAACTTCCCTCCTTGAAACTCCTGTGATGCCCCTTTCCCCAGGATAGAGATACTTAGACTACATTTAGTACCTCCTGGCTCGCCTGCAGACTCTGTACATTATACCCAACTGTCCAGAAATCCTGGACCCTTTCAAAGAGGCACACCTTCAGTTTTGCTAGGTTATTTACCAATATGGTGGACATAAAATGGCATCTCATTGTTTTAATTTGCATTTACTTAATTACTAGTGCAGCTGGCCTTTGGAGTTTCCTCTTCTGTGATGTGCCTGTTCCTACACTTCGCACATTTTCTATTTTTTTGTAGGGGCTTTTGTTTTTGTTTTTACATGTACTGGATGCTAGTTCCTTATCAAGTATATGTGTTGCAAAATTGGTGGGGTCCATTTTGGTTGCTGCTTCTGTGTATCACAGGCCTTGGGTATTAGTTTTTCACAGGCAACCTTTTTTCCCCTACCTAGAGCCTTGTTCTAAGAGGAGCCTCCATGCTGTTTTCCTGGACATTGGGTAGGGTGTTATTAGTCCCTTTTTTATGGAGCTACTGCCTTTGGGAGAATCACAAAAAGATTCTTCTTCTGGGTGTATGAATTATTAAAAAGCCTCCCTTCTTGGGCCACCTGGATGGCTCAGGCGGTTGAGCGTCCAACTTCAGCTCAGGTCACGATCTCACAGTTTGTGAGTTCAAGTCCTGTGTTGGGCTCTGTGCTGAAGTTCAGAGCCTGGAGCCTGCTTCGGATTCTGTTTCTCCCTCTCTCTGCCCCTCCCCTGCTCACACACACACACACACACTCTCTCTCTCTCAAAATAAATAAATAACATTAAAAAAATTTTTTTAAAAAGCATCCCATCTTCCAGGATCACAGAGCCCTGCTCTAGGTACATACTACCTAGGTACAACACTACACTAGAATGTTGGGTAGATTTCAGCCCACCTTCTCCCCTCCTACATACATACATCAGACAGTCTTGTGCAGTGAACAATCTGCACACATGAACAGGGCAGCCCTTCCAGGGTCCTGCCTTTATGCAGGTGGCTTAGTTCCTGTTCCCCGGCTTCTCTTGGCTCAAGGTCATGTCTCCTGTCACTGTGAGGGATCTGCTACTCCATCTTCTCCCTGTAGGTGTTTGTGTTTGACTTTGATAACCTCCTAGACCACCTGGTAGCAGCTCACATTCTTTTTTTTTTTTTTTTTATGTTTTATTTATTTCTAGGAGAGAGAGAGAGAGAGAGAGCGTGAGCAGGAGAGGGTCAGCGAGAGAAGGAGTCACAGACTCTGAAACAGGCTCCAGGCTCTGAGCTGGCAGTCAGCACAGAGCCCGATGCGGGGCTCGAACCCACGAACCGCGAGATCATGACCTAAGCGAAAGTCGGACGCTTAACCGACTAAGCCACCCAGGCGCCCCTCACATTCTTATTAGTCTCTATTTAAGTGCCTCATCCTGAGCTTCACCGTGCAGCTGCCATGATTTCATTACATTATGCTTGGCACTTCTCCGGAGCTGGAGAAGGAAGAAGGTCCTCGAAAACGAGGTTTGCCATGTTGCTAGACAGGATCAAGCTAGTGTTTTCACATCTGCAGAATGGAGATGGTCCTGCCTACCTGGAGGGCTGTAAGGAGAGAAAATCTCTGCTGGATCTGGCCCTCAATCCATGGGGTATGCACTAGCTCCTCCTCCAGGCTGGCATGGACAAGATACGTGTAGGGTCACAATGCCAGGGCCTCTGCCTGCTGTCACTGTGGCTCTTGGGCCTGAGCATCCCACTCAGTAGGCCAGGAGCCTCGAGGCGACCCTAACCTGCCAGACTCAGGTAGGTGGCCGGGCTGGGTGTGTCCCTGATACGTGTTGGCCCCTGCAGGTGGTGGGAGTAATGGCATGGCTGGGGGCCCAGCCCCCACACAGCGTAATCGACTATGAAGAGCAACGGACAGTGGACCCAGAGCAGGCCAGAGGGGTGCTCAAGTGCGACATGTCAGATCTGTCCCTCATTGGCTGCCTGGGCTACAGCCTCCTGCTCATGGTCACATGCACAGTGTATGCCATCAAGGCCCGTGGCGTGCCCGAGACGTTCAACGAGGCCAAGCCCATCGGCTTTACCATGTACACCACCTGCATCATCTGGCTGGCTTTTGTGCCTATCTTCTTTGGTACTGCACAGTCAGCTGAGAAGGTAATCTGGGGTCTCTTGTTGGGTTTCACTGCCTCCTTTGTTTCCTGCCTGTCAAAGGAGGGGCTCAATTGTCCCAAGAGCTGGACCACCCATGTGAATGATTACTTGTTGGCTGATACATTCATATACTTACTTATGCACTCATTTGTTTGTCAGTGTCCCTGCTGGCTCAGTGAGTCCTGTCTCCCTTTGTTTGTTCATCCATGCTTCTACCATCCATTAACTTGTTTCTATTCAATTACTTCTTCATATACTTCGTACCTATCAATCCATTAATCTGTCAGTCCATTTGCTTGATCATTATTCAGTCATTTATTTGTGCATAGAGTAGAACATTTGTTTATTTGCCCCGTCAATCATCTGTTTATTCACTCACTTTCTTATTCAGTCTCTGTTTATTCATTTGTTCCTTTGAAAACATGATCATTCAGTCATTAACATGCTCTAGCCCTTTTTAGGCATATGGACCATTTCCCCAGGTGTCACTCGCTATGAATGAATCCTTCACTTCCTGTGGTCGTTTGTCCACTTGTCAATCGTCCTCCTTTCTGCCTTCATCAGAGCCACGCCATGACCACCACTTCTTCATGCCACAGGGCCTTTGCTTGTATGTTGTCTTTTCCATTCACCCAATGAACACAGACTCATGCAGGGGTGGGGGGTGGGAGAGAACGGGGCCAAGTCCCACCTGGTCCTTTCCTCCATGACTCAGATCTACATCCAAACCACCACACTGACGGTATCCTTGAGCCTGAGTGCATCGGTGTCCCTTGGCATGCTCTATGTGCCCAAGACCTACGTCATCCTGTTCCACCCTGAGCAGAACGTGCAGAAGCGGAAGCGAAGCCTCAAGGCAACCTCCACAGTGGCAGCCCCACCCAAGGGCGAGGACACAGAGGTCCCCAAGTAGCGAATGGGGGATGAGTGGGATGGCTGCTCCCTCTCTTCTGCTCTCTTCTTTCCCTTGCTTCACAGTGGAAGCTGTGAAAAGTCCAGGTCTGTAGCGAGCAGTCAGAGGCAGGGAGTCCACAAAGCCCATGCCCACCAGGACAGGGCTGGCCTCCAGGAAGACCTGGACCCACACACCACACATCCTTGCTTTTCTGTGCCTGTTGGCATCATATGTCCTTGCTTCAGACCAGACTTTCTACTCATGGAGGCAAACAGCCACCACGAGGAGCCTACTCTAGAGAGTGACTGAACTTACGCTCCCTGGTCTGAATTCAGAGAGCACGATGAAGCTGTGGGCTTGGACCAGAGTGAGAGATTTCCACCCAGTTAGACACCAAAACCTAGGGACTGAGCAGTGTGAAAGAATGTGTAGATCTCACTGTGGAAATACAGAGCTGGTTGCAGGGAAGAACAGTTTCCACAATAGACCTGGGGGTCTGGGCTCTGGACTGAGTAATTCAGGCTTGGCACTGAGAGATGGAAGCTTATGTCAGAGGCGAATGAGCCAGGATGGGCCTGGGACATGATGTGGGAGTGAGCACTCATGGGATGCACCCCCATGAGGTTACTTGTGTTGAGGTCTTCTTCTCAGGATCTTCGCCCCTGGCATCTGGGGCATGTCACACTTAGGAGGATAGCTTTTTGCCTTTCCCATGCATATGCCCTCAAATGACCCCCAACCCCTCGTGTGGTGTTCGTGGTATGTGAACGAAGCAATAGGTTGGCAGTTGCCCTCTTCTGGTGCCTGTGAGGGATTGTGGTCAGGAGTCTCAGGTTGGGGCCAGGGACAAAGAGTTGTGTCCATGGTGACGATTAATTAGAAGTAGACATCTTAGGATGAATATCGAAACTTTTCTCTCCCAATATTTACCGGGGGGTCCCCTTTGAAAGACAAGCACAGGGCATGGGGAGGGAAATGCTTGGACTTCAAACGTATGGACATTCATTTTTCAGTATATATATATATATATATATATATTTTTTTTTTTTTTACAAAAAGTTTGGTTTCAGTTGTGGAATTGTATTTCCCTATGGTACGATTTAAATTTGTTAAATTGACCCTTTTTATTTGTGAGTTTGAATTCTCTGGTAGCTGATGTCTGGAACCAATTCTGAAGATCAACCCCACTTCATACACCAAAAAAACTCTTTCCTACACTGAGTCTCTGTTGTGTGATAAATTGTGACATTGGGACCAGGTGTTTCTGAATTCCTTAAATTAATAGGGCCTCTCCTCAGAGTAACATTTTTGGTGTACGGATTCTCCATCTTCATGTTTTTGCATTCCTATGTTTCTCTACCATGTGAATTAGGAAGTTTTATTTATCTCTCAGTGCTTTCCAAAATTCACAATCTCATCAGGCTTCCTTCCTGTGTGGGTTTTCTTTTGTATAATATGATGAGGTGTGTTTTCTTGCTGAAGGCTTTTCCACATTAGTGCTTTTATGGGATTTTCCTCCTACATGAACTTAGAGAGAGTCAGTGAGCTCTGATGTCGAAAGGTAGGTGTTCCTGTGTGTTTTTCTCGGTGTTTCTCCCAGTGTGAATTCCCCGATGTACGATACCTGTTGACTTCTAGTTGAAAAGGTTTCCACATTTTTTACATATTTGTGGTTACCCCCACACTGTGCTCTGTGACTTACAGACAGTTTGGATGATTTCTGAGTAGAACTTTTCTAAATTTAGAGGATTTCCCTCCAGTGTGAAGTTTCTGCCTTAGAGTCCTGGCTTCCTACTGAAGACTTTCACACACTCCCAGCATTTATTTGTTCATACCCATCTCTTTGGTATGAATGGTGTGAATGCTTTGCTACTCAGCAGGTTCTGGTACCTTCTTACCAGCATCTCACATTCAGTCCACCTGTATATGACTTCCAAGCATGCACCACCTGGTGTGTGGTAGGGAACCCTCTATTACTAAAGGTGTTATTATATGTGAAGAGAAACACTTGTGAGGTTTCTATCCTTTATGAACTCTCTAATGTATACAAAATCTTGACTCCCAGAAGAAGGCTTTTCCTTAATCAGTGTGTACATAAGATCTCTCTCTTTGATCATTTGATGTTCAGTGGGGGACTGACAAGTTCCTGAAGGTTTTCTCATGCTACACACATGCATAGTTTTGCCTTCCTTCTCTGAGGTTCAATCAATTGGAATCCTTGAATAAAGGTTTGTTGTTGTTTTCAAATCTCTGGAATTTATAAGGCATTCTGCCTGTGTTGTTTCTTTTGTGCTGAATAAAAACTGGGCTATACTTGCAGGCTTTCTCATATTTGTTGCCCTTGAATGATTTCTCCCTCATATGAATTATGTGTTCCAGTGAAAATGGGGCTCTGGATTGGAGGCTTCCACGGTATAATCACAATATTTTTCTCCAGTATGAGTTCTCTAAGGCAGAGAAAGATTATATTTTGATAAAAACTTTTACTTACCTATTTTTTAGGTAATCACAGGTTATCACCTGTGTCCAATGTGTTGAGATTTGTATCAGCAGAGCCTCTCTTATATTATATTCTTTTTAAAAAATCAAATATTTATTTATTTTTGCGAGAAACAGAGCACATGTGGGGGAGGGGCAGATGGAGAGAGAGACACAGAATCAGAAGCAGGCTCCAGATTCCAAGCTGTCAGCATAGAGCCTGACACAGGGCTCAAACCCATGAACTGCAAGGTCCCTACCTGAGCCAGTTGGTACCTAACTGACTGAGCCACCCAGGCACCCCTTATGTCTTTTCATTAATGTGAGGTTTTGGACACATCTATTACATTTACTATAGCTTTGTCAGGTTTATTACATTTTGTGCTCTTTGGAAATTTCCCACCAATTCACTTACGTTCATCGTCTCTCACTCAGTGACTTCTTGTTGAATAACTATAACTTCTCCCAAAAGTTTGACTTGGGTTCTCTGCTGTTTTTTTTAATGTGGTTACCAATTTGCAAGAGTCCCCTAAACTGGAATAAAATGCACAATTCCAGTGAATCTTCCCACCATCATTTTATAGAATGAAACCTTTTCAGAAATACTCTGTTATAGTGACACCTTTTTTTCCCCCTAAACATGAAAAACTTCCAAGTGTAAATATTTTCCATCTCTTGGGATTTGAGGAGGGAAACATGCTGCAGTGTGGACAGAGTACTGACAGCTACAGGGAGCTGGGGGTTTCAGAGATGTGGAACATTCAGAGATGTTTAGCCTGTGGAGCAAAAGGTGGGAACCAAGGCGGGATACTGCTCTGAGAGCAGAGAGGCTGAGGGGAGACCTGGATGGGAAAGGCAGTTGAGGATGTACAGAGGCAGATTAGTGAAGGGGCCGGGTTTAGACACTCTAAGCCTCACTGCTTCATTCGTGGATTCCAGTGATGGGGTACTGACTAGTCTCTGCTTCTTGCATCTTTCCCCTCCATCCTACATACCAGTATCAAAATCATCATTCTGGGGTACCAGCTTCCCACATTTATAGGAACATTGCTATGGTCCCTGCCCCCTCCCAGCACCTGTATCTGGCTGCGATTCATTATCATATTCACCTGCAAACTGACACAGAAATAGTGGGAAGGGCATGGCAGTCTGGCCCCGCTTACTGTTCACTGATATAATCTGGAAGACTAAGTATTATGAGGTTATTCTACCAGGGCTCTTGAATGTTGAACTTACCCATAGTATCAACTTCTTAGTTTTTTTTTTTTGTTTCTTTTTTTGTTTTTTTTCCTATTCTGATTTGCCAGACAGGGACATTTCCCATGGTCCACAGACTCTGTCTTGCCCCTGACACTGTAGATTTCCTTCAGTCGGCTTTCACAGCTAGAAACTGTACAGTGTCAGGGTTAAGACTTCTTGAGATCAATCTCAGCTCTGCCACTCACTAGATGGGTGGCCTGGGGCAAGATGATTAGCCTCTCGCACAGTCGCTGACAGCCTGCAGAGACGCCCAAATCATTGACCCCGTTTACCTGTGCTGACCCTCCTTGCCCTACAGTCACTACCCATGAAGACCCCACTCATTAAACAAACCCCTCAGCAGGACCACTCCCAAGACCCCAGCTCGGAGCCCTCAAATAGCACTCCTTCTTCAAGACTTCTCTCTAGAGAAATCTGCACTGTATTTCCCTCATAAAAATATGAATTCTTCAACCAGGCTCCTAGTGACAGGTTTAGGTTTCTTCTAAGCCCAAGGGTATTTTTTCCGGGGACAGAGAGTCTTTTTTTTTTTTTTTTACATTAAACAATAACTTCCTTTGAACTGTCCATGTGAAAATAAATAACTATAGCTTCAAAGATATAATCATAAAATAACTTGGTTACTATGGTCGAGAAACCGAAGACAAGCTTTGAAAATATCTTCTGTGAAGGGGATCACACTATAAAATGTGCTGTAGCATCTTGAATAGAAAAAAAGATGTGCTTTGGTTTTGATATGCAGTATATGGTATCAGCATTCTGCTGGTGGCAGTGCTGCATTCTGTATGTATTTTTGTTCTACAATGCCAAGTTTGTTAACCATGCTGTACAATTCCTTTATATTATACTGATATTTCATTCAATAACTTAAGAAAAACAAAAGACCAGAAAAATGGCTAAAAGCCCATCAGGACAAAGACATATGCCACACCCTTAAACAGGCCATAGCAATGCCTCT
Source organism: Hyaena hyaena (assembly GCF_003009895.1). NCBI lineage: Eukaryota > Metazoa > Chordata > Mammalia > Carnivora > Hyaenidae > Hyaena > Hyaena hyaena. Next base: position 423,582 of record NW_024081062.1, on the reverse strand, counting down.
TAAGCTCCACTCAGAGATGCTAGTTAGACTAGGCTAGTTGTTAGTGAATTCAACTGTGAAGGAAAAGGATATGTACAAAGGACTGAAATAAATCCTTAAAATTTTGGTCTAAAGGTGCTGAGGCACCTGACTCGGTTGAGCCTCTGACTCAGGTCGTGATCCCAGGGTTGTGGGATTGAGCCCCACATCAGGCTCTGTGCTGAGCATGGAGACTGCTTAGGATTCTGTCTCTCCCTGCCCCTCTTCCTTGCTCTCTCTCTCTCTCAAAAAAAAAAAAAAAATAGCATTTAAAAATAAAATCTTTATTAAAATGGAAAATTTTGAAAATCTTCGTTGACATTCTTCCCAGCATTAAAATCAACTTCTAATTATTCTCTTGAGGGGCACCTGGGTGGCTCAATCAGTTAAGCATCTGACTTCAGCTCAGGTCATAATCTCATGGTTCCTGAGTTTGAGCCCCGTGTTAGGTTCTGTGCTGACAGCTCAGAGCCTGGAGCCTGCTTCGGATTCTGTGTCTCCCTCTCTCTGCCCCTCCCCCTTTCAGGTTCTCTCTCTCAAAAATAAACATTAAAAAGATTTAATTATCCTCTTGAGTGAAGTGAAAGAAAATAAAATTTTGAGATAAGAAATTATTTTAGAAAAACATAGTTTATTTACTGGGCCAATCTATATTTAAAAAATTTTTTAATGTTTATTCATTTTTGAGAGAGAGAGAATCTGAAGCATGTAGAACTACTCTGCTTGGCAGAAACTGTTAATGGCTATTGGTCTGTTTCTCTGGCTACCAGCCTTGGCTTTCTGCTTTTGGAAAACCATGAGAAGGGCAGTCTTAGTAATCACTCATTTAGCCTGTGTCCGGGACTTGCCATGGTTATCAGGCTGTGCCCATGATATGCCCCAGGGAGGATACTTGTTAGTGAAACCATGATTCTTGCACTCCTAGGCTAGAGGAGTGCCCTGAGCCCCTTTCCACCTTCCTGCCCAGGGCCGAAGAAAGGTCTTCTGGAAGACATGAGCATGGAAAACCATGCTTGGGACACTGTTGCAAGACTGGGGACTTGCCACATAGCCTTCCACCCATCAATAGCCACATCAGCCCAACCCAGCATCTGGAGCCTAGCAGTCCTCTAGGGTGGCCCAGAATGTGTCCATTAAGGAGGGGGCTGAGTGCAGCAGGTAGGCGTGTCCTGGAGCTACACTGCCTGGGCCAAGTCCTTGAATCATGCTACCAGCTGGGCAAACTTGACACGTTTTTAAACCTCTTTGTTCAACTTCAAGTCAGGATGGGGCAGTCCCATGTAATTGTGAGGACTGAGTTAATATACACTGTATATTGTTGTAAGAGTACTTACAACAGTACCTGGCATGAGGTACATTCTCAATGTCAACTGCTATCTTTGGTGACTGGGAATCTTTATATCCCACAGCCTGAACACTATGCTTTCTGGGGCCAGAAACCTTTGGTCACTGTGGGAGCTAGGACCAGACCGGCCATCTGAAGAAAAAAACACTCACAAGCACTACATTCTGGCCATGTCTTAGTAGATAACCACGCAACACAAATGCACTTTGTGCCTCTTAGAACACTGTGTGCTCTTCTCATTTATTTCCAGAAAGACACATTCTATGGCAACAGTTTTTAATGGTGAGGAGCAGTAGACAGGGCAGCACACAGAATGGGGAAGAACACACCCCAGTGACCAAATCTTGGCACTTGCCAAGAATGGTCATCATGAACACCACTGAGGTCATGGGTGATGGCAAACAATCAAATCTGTATTTTTTTCTCCCTTCACAAACCGGTACAAAAATACTAAAAGTAAAAATATTACCAAAAATATATTTAGCAGGAAGGGAGGTGGGCCAGGAAGCTGGGACCCCTCCCACTGCGGGCTAGAGTGGGGTGGAGTGTTTGACATTGCCACATTGCCTTGCTGGCTAATCCAGTAGGACAGAGCGCCAAGGGGATAAGGCAGGAAAGGAGAGGAATGAAGACAGCCGGAGGCTCTGCACTCTAAGACTAAATTCATGTTTAAGGGAATTGTTTTCTCAACTGAAGACGCATGTAGTTTAGGGCTGTTTTGTTCCAAGACTCCAAGGCTCCGGCACAGCAACCCGGGAGCCTGAGTCTGCTGAGGAGCAAGGTGCCATTCACTCTAAAAGCAGTTGCTGCATGTGGACGAAGGCAATGTCTTGGACACACACTGCTAACAGAGCTCAGCCAACTCGGGTGGAGAGGGAGAACCCGGGTGCAAACTCTATGAGCTGGAGATGGGAAGACCTGACAAGAGCATGAGGGGAATTTGAAAGGGGAGATTGGAGCAATTATTTCTCCTCCAAGATCTGATAGCTTCAGGGGTTGTTCACGGGAGCCCAAGACAGTGAAGAATTTAATGTCTAGGTGCTAATCCTCTTCTCAAAAATGCTCCCCTCTGGGCTGGGTGGAACTGGCCCTTCCACAGTAGGCCAGGAGAGCTCTGATGTGGGAGGCGGGATCTGGGGCTGCTTCTCTGGCTCTTCTTTCTGTAGTCCAGGTGAGGGCGTGGGGGGATTGGTGCATTCATTATCTTGAGATGACAGTCGTGGGTGTGCTGGGAAGTCTGTGCACTATAAGCAGGGCAGGCAGTAATCTCAGATTGAGGGCCTCTAGGCTGCACAGATTCCAGTGCAAGAGTAGCTGTTGGAGCAGCTGGAAGGAATGAGGCGCTTAAAGGGCAGCAGGACTTGGCCCTGGCTCAGCTGCAGGAATGTGACACGTGGCAAGAGCTCTCATAAAGAACACATAAAATGGACAAGATGCTCAGTGGGGCAATGTCCCACAGGGAGTAAGAGGTGATCATTAAGACCAGGCATGCCATGTGGATAGTACTGAAGGCAGGTGTCTGGCAGTGAATACGGTTTTCCAAGTTTATTATGGACTCTGGGATTGCTGGCCCCTGCAAGACTGTAGATGAACACATGTGGCCCAGGGTACAAATAATTCCAAGCAACTTCCTGAAATGCTGCTTCACCTGAAGCCTAATAGGGGAGAAAGTTGAGTTACTCATCACCTGCCCACACTAGTGGCCTTCACTTGACTGAAGCTGAATTTAGAGAAGTTAGGCTTTAAAGTCGCTGGAAGCTTCCAGGTCTATATTCAACTTGGGAGTCGAGGTGCAGCCTTTGCAGGGCCAGTGGGTTCCCCAACTTGATGGAGAGCACACCCACAGATCAAGAAGCTGCCACTCTGCCTCCTGGAACAATGGCTGAGTTGCTCTTCCACATTCATAATGTGGGATGTTCCAGTCTGGAAACGTGTGGGCTCTCCATTCCTTGTGGTAGGGAAGGGGACAGTGCTACCAGAGGCTGTGTGTGTGAAGGCACACACGTTACTTTATCTCTGATTTCTACTGATGGCACTGATGGTAAAGGAACTATCCCTGCAGGACTAAAGTATCATGAAGACTTTTGGGTATGGACCAGGAACCATCATAATGCTGTTGGCCACTTCTTGACCCATGGAGTTACTCCACATGTAGCTCACCACTGTCAGAATAGGACAATCCTTAAACACTGGGATACCCAGACAGAGGAGAGGAAATGCCCACTTTCAAAGGCAAAAGCAGAAATTCAAAGCCGCTTTCCCCATGAACATAGTCAATACCTTCAAAAAACTGGACAGAAGGGCAGGGGCCAGGATGCTCTAATGCAGTGGACACAGGGGACTGCCAGCCAAGGGGGAACAGAGGTGGTCAGAACCTTTGAGAACTGGCTTTGGGCCTCTAACTTCCTGTGTCAGTTGCATGTCAGGCGACGGCAAGTCACAGAAGTGGAGGTGACCCAGACCACCACGAGGTAGTTGGACCATCACACCTGAAGCGGATCATGTCCCTAACTGCTGTGTGGGGGGGAACTACAGTGTGGAACAGCTGGAGGGGCATGTCTACACACACTCAGCCCCTGCTTTCGATACCATCCCAGTGTCAGAGTCAAGCTGAGGCCCAGAGGGACTGGGTAACTCAAGAAGTCTGACTGACCTCTATCTCCCAGGGGTCCCAAGTCCTGAAAGCTGGGTCTGTGTGAAATATCCAGAACCGTGGACTGTGTATGAGGCCAGACCCCCATATTCCCCAAGGGCAAGTGGGGAGATAATAAGAGACATGATGTCACCACTTAGGAGATGCTAAATCAAGAGGGGACACACCATTCAAATGAGCTGTCCTGGAAGGAGAATACAGGTAAGTGCAGTGGACACGTAAGTCAGGAGCATCTGACAAAAGGTGGTTTGAAGTAGAAGGTGGGAAACACCATTTGAGTCACTCCTGGCCCAACGTGCGAGTGACTGCACTTTCCTTACACTCGGTTTCATCAGGGTCGGTGAGAATAAAAGGGTCCCATTAAAAGTGGAAACCCTCTTACATAAGAGAATCAAGTAGTGTGAAATGCTCAGAGGCCATCTTCTTACTTTTTTGTTCCTTTGCTTCTTGACCTGAATTTTTACCATTTTATAGTCTCTCTTAATAGTCGAAATGTAAATCTGATGAACTAATTTCTTTGTGGTTAATGAAGCTTCATTTTGGTTATGATATTTGACAATTCAGTAAAACATTACTGCTATTCAACGGAGGCAGTTCTGAACTAGGAGAAGTGCATGCTGTTCTTAAATTCTCAAACCCATAACACAGTGAATAAGACCATCTTCGGGCAAGCTTTCATGGCTATTTCCTGGAATGGATTCTACAGTCAGTACCTACTGAATGTAGGTAACATGTTTAGCCTCAAAGGTCTGCCATATAAACTACAGTCATATCACTTTTCTCCAATATGATGTTTCTGATGCTGAATGAGGTTTGCAGTCTGGTTGAAAGCTTTCCCACACTTAGTACATTTATAGGGCTTCTCTCCTGTGTGAATTCTCTGATGTTGAGTAAGGTGTGTGCTTCGAATAAATGCTTTCCCACAGATTTTACATTTGTAAGGTTTTTCTCTAGTGTGGATTCTCTTATGTTGAGTGAGGGCCGAATGGTCACTGAAGGCTTTTTCACATATATTACACGTGTACGGTTTTTCCCCAGTATGAATCCTCTGATGCTGGGCTAGGGCAGATTGGTCCCTGAAGGCTTTCTCACACAAACCACACCTGTAAGGTTTCTCCCCAGTATGAATTTTCCGATGTCGAGCAAAGGATGAATTATCCCTGAACGCTTTCCCACACTCACTACACTTATAAGGTTTCTCTCCGGTATGAATTCTCTGATGCTCAGTAAGGGAAGAGTTCACCCTGAAGGCCTTTCCACATTCATTACATTCAAAGGGCTTCTCTCCAGTGTGAATTCTTTGATGCTGAAGAAAACTTGTACTCTGATTGAAGGCTTTCCCACACTCATTACATTTATAGGGTTTCTCTCCACTGTGAATATTCTGGTGTTTGGTAAGATGTGCCCTGCATACAAAGGCTTTGTCACATATGTTACATTTAAAAGGTTTCTCTCCAGTGTGTATTCTGTGATGGTGGGCAAGGTGTATGTTTCGGATAAAAGCTTTTCCGCATAAGTTACATTCGAAAGGTTTCTCTCCGGTGTGAATTTTCTGGTGATAAGTAAGTGAGGAGCTCACCGAGAAGGCCTTGCCGCATTCCTTACATTCGTACGGTTTCTCGCCAGTGTGAATTCTTTGGTGATGGATAAGGTGTGTACTCTGGTGAAAGGCTTTGCCACATTCTCTACATTCATATCGCTTCTCTTTAATAACAGTTTTCTGATTTGCATTATGTTTTTCAGTATGAACTTTCTGATGTTTATTAAGGGTGGAACTCTTAGTGAAGCCTTTTCCACACTCACTACACTCAAAGGCTTTTTTGCTAGACTGCAACCCCAGACTTGGAACAAAAGAGGAGCTCATGGTGCAGAGCTCTGCAGGTTCATCACCTTCCTGGTCACCAAGCACAGACGGGGTTTTCTGGGGAGCAACAGCCACTTGACCTCCATGCTGCCATTCCAGTAGGCCATCGTATTTCCAGTGACTGCCTCTAGCAAATCTTTCCTTTATCACCCACTGATCCAAGTCTTCTCCAGGAATATCTGCCTTGGGAGTAGATGTCTTACTCACAGGCAGTGTCATCCAGTCTGAAAGACATCAAACATAAAAAAAAAAAAAACTGTTTTATCCCGGGAAAACACCCAGCCGGGGCTAGAAGATGAGACTGTTTATGATGCTAACAAAGAGGCTACATTTTTGAAGGCTTCTTGAAGTGAAGATAAGAAAGGAAAGGGAACGGGCACCTGAGTGGCTCAGTCAGTTAAGCATCTGACTCTTGGTTTCAGCTCTCAGGTCATGATCTCGTGGTTCGTGAGACTGAGCCTCATGTCAGGCTCTGTGCTGACAGCATGGAGCCTGGTTGGGATTCTCTCTCTCTCTGCCCCTCCACTATTCACGCAAGTTCACTCTCATTCCCTGCTCTCAAAATAGATAAATATTTAAAAAAAAAAAAAAAAAGGGAAAAGAGAGGTAAACAGGATGTGGCAGGAAGGGGTTGATTTAATGTATAATGTATGAAGCAGGACAGCTAGGGAGTGTAGGTTGAGAAGTCACAAGCCTGAGTTGGGATCCTGAATATAATACTCAGATTACAGAGAAGTTACTTAGCTTTCTAGGCCTCAAAAAACCCTCTACAGGTAAGAAAAAACATACCTTATCTATTTTACTGGTATGGTCTTTAAAACAACCCAGACATGACTTAAGAAACCAGGGAAACTGGAGGTCAACACTTCATAATTTGACTCTCATAAGTACTAAAAGCAACATTTTAATGTTTTGTATCAGCATCAGATAGCTAATAAAATGGACATTATAAAGGATCTATAAACATTCATCTACAAAAGGCCACCTCCTACTCGTGACGCACAATGTCTTAAAACCTGTATCTTCAAACCGATATGAATAACATAACACCTATATGAGGAAAATGTACCATGAAGGTGTGTATGTGAGGACACACAATTAGGAACAAAGCCACAAATCTGCCAGGAGATACTCAGTATGTGTTGGAGGGCGAGGCCCTGACTCTGGGAAATGAGTATACAGTCACTAGAAATGGACTTGGCTTCTGGGATATGGGCCATGGCCCCACGTGTGATCCGACAAAGTCCTTTCTATCCCTACAGACAAATTCTGCACTTACTCAACATGATACAGGCTTACCTGGGAGATAACTGCAGATTTACTTCTAGATTGCTGCAGTGAAGCAAATACTGCAATGAAGTGAGTCAAATGAATTCTTTGGCTTCCCAATGCATATAAAAGCTATGTTTACACTCTACTGTAGTCTATTAAGTAGTGTAGCAGTATGTCCAGAAAAATGCCATATATTCCATAGTTAGAAATTACTTTATTGCTAAAAGATGCTAACCAGCATCTGAGCTTTCAGCGAAATCATTTTGCTAGTGGAGGGTCTTGCCTTGATGATGGCTGCTGGGGCGCCTGGATGGTTCAGTCAGTTAGGTGGCCGACTCTTGATTTCAGCTCAGGTCACGATCTTAAGTTTTGTGAGATTGGGCCCTATGTTGGGGTCCGCACCGACAGCGCAGAGACTGCTTGGGATTCTCTCTCTCCCTCTCTCTGTCCCTCCCACGTGCCTGCACATGTGCTTGCTCTCTCTCAAAATAAATAAACTTAAAAAAAATAAGAAAGGACGATGGCTGCCAAATGACGGCTGTCGAAGGCTGGCGTGGTTGCAGCAACTTCTGAAAATAAGGCTAACAATGAACTCTGTCGCATCGAGGGATGCTTCCCTCTCAGAAACAATTTCTCCGTAGCAGCAGATGCTGTTTGACAGCATTTTGCCCACAGAACTTCTTTTAAGCTTGAGAGCCAATCCTCTCAAACTCTGCCACTGCTCTATCAACTAACTTTATGTCACGTTCTAAATCCTGTGTTGTCATGCCAAAAACCTTCACAGCATCCTCATCAGGATGTAGACTCCATCTCAGGAAACCCCTTTCTTTGCTCATCCATAAGAAACAACTCCTCATCCATTCAAGGTTCACCATGAGACTGTAGCAATTGGCTCACACCTTCTGCCTCCACTTCTAATGCTAATTCTCTTGCTGTTCCCACCACATCTGTGGTTACTTCCTCTGCTGAAGTCTTGAATCCCTCAAAGTCATCCATGAGGGTTGGAATCAACTTCTTCTACTAATGTCTGTATTTTGACCTCTGAACCACAAATGTTCTTAATGCTACCTAGTAGGACAGTGAATTCTTCCCAGAGGTTTTCAATTTTACTGCAAGAATTATCAAAACGTGACACAGTGATATGAAGTGAGTATGCGCTGTTGGAAAATGGCACCGATAGATTAGCTTGATGCAGGGTTGCCGCAAACCTTCAGTTTGTAAAAACTGTGTATCTACACAGCACAGCAGAATGAGGAATGCCTGGATTAACAAGCATACCAGTTTTCCTATGTATTTGTAAATATCTGCCTGTTTTGTTAAGTCTATTTAAGACTCTGTGCTAAGACAGCAAAGGAAACAACCCACAAAACTAATAGGCAACCAACGAAATGGGAAAAGATAGTTGCAAATGACATATCAGATAAAGGGTTAATATCCAAAATCTATAAGGAACTCACCAAACTCCACACCCGAAAAACAAACAACCCAGTGAAGAAATGGGCAGAAGATATGAACAGACACTTCTCCAAAGAGGACATCCAGATGGCCAACAGACACATGAAACGATGCTCAGCATCCCTCCTCATCAGGGAAATACAAATCAAAACCACACTGAGATACCACCTCACGCCAGTCAGAGTGGCTAAAATGAGCAAATCAGAGAACTCTAGATGCTGGCGAGGATGTGGAGAAACGGGCACCCTCCTACACTGTTGGTGGGAATGTAAACTGGTACAGCCCCTCTGGAAAACAGTGTGGAGGTTCCTCAGGAAACTAACAATAGAACTCCCCTATGACCCAGCAATAGCACTGCTAGGAATTTACCCAAGGGATACAGAAATGCTGAGGCATAGGAGCACATGTACCCCAATGTTCATAGCAGCACTCTCCACAATAGCTAAAACATGGAAAGAGCCTAAGTGTCCATCAACAGATGAATGGATCAAGAAGATGTGGTTTATCTATACCATGGAATACTACATGGCAATGAGAAACAATGAAATCTGGCCATGTGTAGCAACATGGATGGACCTTGAGGGTGTTATGCTGAGTGAAACAAGTCAGGCAGAGAAGGACAAATATCATACGTTTGCACGTATAGGAGGATTAGGAGGAACTTAATGGAGGAACATGGGGGAGAAGAAGGGGAAAATGGTGGGGGAAAGGGAGAGAGGCAAACCATGAGAGACTCTTGAATGCTGAGAAACAAACTGAGGACTGATGGATATGGGGGGGGAGGGGGAAGATGGGCATGGAGGAGGGCACTTGTGGGGATGAGCACTGGGTGTTATATGGAAACCAATCTGACAATAAACTATTTGTAAAAAAAAAAAAGGAAATAAAAACACTTAAATGTTTAGTTACAAGAAATAAAAAAATGTATAAATGTAAAAAAAAAAAGACTGTGCTAAGAAACGAGACAAGAAGAACTAGACACTATACACCAATGATGCAAATTCTTAGGAAATCCTATCATGCAAGAACAAGCCTCCCTCATCACTTTTTTTCTCCCTAAACACTCCAGAAACATCTACAAAGAGCTATAATCCATGAAACAAAACAAAACTAAACAACCTCCTTCACTTATCTGGTAAAGAAAGTTAAAGCAGGTGCATTTTAAAGCTACAGTCCTGGTGAGCTCAGAATAATACATCATTGCTGAAAACAAAGAATGGTCAGTTAAACACCAGGACTGCCAAATTTAAGGTTTTAAGGGCTGACTCGCTTTTGGACCTGATAGAGTGGCCTGCGGGAGACACTGCTGCAGAAAACAACTGGAAAATCTTAACTGAGAAACAAAAACTCTGTCTAAAGGCATCAGATGTCACTTGAGGCCAACTTGATAGTCTAATATTTCGAAGAGAAGGGCAACAGGTAATCCCCACACTTACTGGGTTTTTCCTTATAGAATCTGCTGAATTCTGAAACTTCTCAGGGGAAGAAACCAAACCTAAGGAGAACTTCAAAATTTTCTAGTCTTAAGATACTTTGGAGCCAACAGTTGGTTAAGTGCCTGACTTCGGCCCAGGTCACGATCTCACAGTTGGTTAAGTTCAAGCCTCACACTAGGCTCTGCAGTGGCAGTGTGGAGCCTCCTTTAGATTCTGTGTCTCCCTCTCTCTCTGCCCCTCCACTGATCACACTCAACCTTCTCTCAAAAATAAATAAATAAACATGAAAAAAAAAAGAAAAAAGATACTACAGAGCCAAAAACGGAGACCAGGACCTTCCAAGGAAGGGGGCGGCGGTCATACATGTGAAGTTCTCAGCTGGCACTCGTGGAGGGCGGCAAGGACAAACCAGAGACAAGTAAAGCTTTAGAAGCACTGCAATCTCCAGGTAACATGTTCCTGCTGGGATTAAGGTGGTTCCCTTGTACCATGGCTATCTACCAGAGGAAAAGGCAAATCTTCTCTGGAGGAGGAGAACAGTACCCAGAGCCTCTTCAGTACCTCAGATCCAGTATCAGGGATTCAATCCAAATGCACCAGGAATACAAAGCAATTAAGTCAAGAGAGAAAAACAGATAATAGACAAAGACCCACAGAACTCAAATACCAAGGTTATCAGACATGGGTTTTAAGATACGTGTGATTAACATGTTCAACAAAATAGATAAGAATAAGAGTTCCAATAGAAGACTGGAATCAATGAATCAAATGAAAATTCTAGAACTGAAGAATATAAATAATTGAAATTAAGAACTGAACAGACAGATTTAACAGTAATTAGACATAGCAGAAGGGAGCAATAGTGCCCTGGAAAAATACATAAGCAGAAAATATCTATGATAAAACTTGCAGAAAAAAAATTAAAAGAGACAGAGAAGGCATGATGAAGAGATTGAATATATGTGTGACAAGTTCTGGAATGGGGGAAGGAAGAGGGCAAAAATATTGTTGGAAAAAAATAATAAAGGCTGAAAAATGAATGTGAGAAGCACTAGAGATTCCAAGCAGGATAAATACAAAGAAAATCGACCTACGCACAGCACAGTAAAACTACTGAAAACCTAGGTTTATCTTGATAGTTGCTTGACAGAGAGAGAAAAAATAAGACAGGTGTCTCTTCAACAAAAACAATGAAAGCCAGGAGACAATGAAATAACATCAGAAGTGTTGAAAGAACATAACTGCCAAACAGAATTTAAGAGAAAGAAAATATCCCCAAGAAGTGAATATGAAATGGATACATGTCACCAGCAGACCCATAGTTTAAAAAAAAAACAGTAGTAAGAGTGTTCTAGGCATAAAAAAATCCCAGGTGGAAACATGGAAATGTAAGAAGGAATAAAAAGCAATAGAAAAAGTAAATATGTGGGGGCCCCTAGGCAGATCAGTCGGTTAAACGTCCAACTTCGGGTCAGGTAATGATCTCAAAGTTCGCGGGTTCAAGCCCCACGTTGGGCTCTGTGCTGACAGCTTAAAGCCTGGAGCCTACGTCTCCCTCTCTGCAGCTCCCCAACTTGCACTGTGTTTCTCTCTCAAAGAGAGAAATGTTTATTAAAAAAACATTAAAATGTTTCCTTAATAAACATTAAAAATGCTTATTTAATAAACATTAAAAAATTTTATCTCAAAGTTTTTAAGGAAAGAAAAAGTAAATACGTGAACATATAAGTATTATTGCACACAATAATTATGTCTTGAGAGGCTGAAAAGATATGTGTAATGAAATACATATAAAAAATAACACAAAAGGTGAAAGAAAATGGGAGTTAATATTTTAAGGTACTAGCATGGTCTGGGAATTATTAAAAGTAAAAAGTTATTTTGTATAACAGCAAGTTGGTTTTACTAATTAGATTTACCAACAAAGTCTAGTAGCTAAAAAAGATATTAACAAGCTTGTTAGATATTAACAAGCTAATACAGGATGAAAATCAAATAATAAAAAGCTTAGGAGAAAGCAAAATGGAAAACAAAAGATAATTTAAAGCAGGTGAGTAAAAGAGAAAATAAATAATAAGGTAACAGGTATCCAATCCCATACATATTAGTAACTGGTTTACATATCCTGTTAAAAAATTAAGATACTGGGGTTAGATTGAACAAAATCCAACTAAATGACTATTAGAAGAGAAACACCAAAAATATAGACAGAGAAATATAGAAAAGAATGAAAAGGATTTATCATGCATGCAATAACCACAAGAAAGTTGGTACATGTAATACCCAGACAAATTTTGCAATATTAGAAAGAAGGGACTTTCAGATATTTCATATGGACAAAAGGGATAGTTCTCCAGGAACGTGTAAACAAATCTACATTTGCACATAATTTCAAAATGTATAAAGTAGACATTGAGAAAATGAAAAGCAAAAATGGAGAAATCTTAATAATCCTAGTAAGATATGTTCATATACCACTTTCAAAAACTCAGAAATCAAACCTTTAAGAATAGGGATGAGCTCAACAATCCAATAAACAAATCTGACTTAATTAATATACTTGGTAACAGTATACCCAATAGTGACAGAATATATATTCTTAGTGAATACAGAACATTACCCAAGCTGACCTTATACTGGTCCATAAAGTAATATGAATACATTTCATAGGCTTGAGGTCGCTGAGAATATGTTCTCTGAACTCAGTGGAATTAAGCTGGAAATGAATACCAAAATACCAAAAAGATACTTAAACAATCCATAGATATTTCTAAATTAAACAATACATTTCTAAAGACTTCCATTAAGACTAATCAGAACAGGGGCATCTGGGTTGCTCAGACCCAAGTGTCCAATTCTTGATTTCACTTGGGTCACGATCTCATGGTTTCTGAGACTGAGCCCCACATCAGGCTGACAGTGCAGAGCCTACTTGGGATTCTCTCTCCTCTCTCTGCCCTTCCCCAGCTCACACGTGTGTATGCTATCTCTGCCTATCTCTCTCAAATAAACTTAAAAAAAAAAAAAAAAGACTAATCAAGAACAGAAAAAAGGCACCTATTAGTAATATCAGTAATGATAAAGGTGACATCAGGACAAATTTCATGGTAACTTAAATGATAATGACATAATGAGGAAACTTTATGCTAATAATTTGGCCACTTAGACAAAAGGGTCAAATTCCTAGAAAAGTACAAAGTACCAAAACTGAGGAAAGAAAAGAAAGAAAAGAAAAGAGAAGAGAAGAGAAGAGAAGAGAAGAGAAGAGAAGAGAAGAGAAGAGAAGAGAAGAGAAGAGAAGAAAGGGAAGGGAAGGGAAAGGGAAAGGGAAAGGGAAAGGGAAAGGGAAAGGGAAAGGGAAAGGGAGAGGGAGAGGGAGAGGGAGAGGGAGAGGGAGAGGGAGAGGGAAAGGGAAAGGGAAAGGGAAAGGGAAAGGGAAAGGGAAGGAAGGAAAGGAAGGAAGGAAGGAAGGAAGGAAGGAAGGAAGGAAGAGAAAGAAAGAAAATTTGAATGCTCCTATATTAAATAAATTGATTCTTCAATTTAAAACTTTCTCACAAAGAAATTGCCAGAGATGGCTTCACTAGTGAATTTGTCTAAACATTTAAGAAGGAAATAACACCAATCTTACACAAGCTCTTTCAGAGAAATGAAAAGAATGAACATATCTAATTGGTTTTACAAAGTTAGCACAACCTGTCAGAATCTGATGAGGACAATTTAAAACTCCAGTTAGTTAGTTATTTAATTTTGTGAGAGAGAGATTGCGTGCACAAGCGAGCAAGCAAGCAGGGGAGAGGCAGAGAAAGGGGGAGAATCCAAGCAGGCTCTGGTGCTGTCAGTGCAGAGTCTGGTGAGGGATGGAGCTCTATCTCAAATCATGACCTGAGCCAAGGTCAAAAGCAGGATGTTTAACCGACTGAGCCACCCAAGTGCCCCATGATGAGGACAATTTTTAAAAAATATAAAATCGCAGACCATTCTTTCTTGTCAACACAGATGTAAAATTCCTAAACCTAAATCAACAAAATGAATATAAAAACGTGATATAAAAAAGGTTAATCGATCACAAATATGTTGAAATTCAACGTTGTTTTCACATTTCATTCACTCAATGTTATTCACCATATTAACAAAATAAAGAAGAAAAAAATCACATCATTATTTCAACAGATGCTGAAATTGGCCCAATTCCATACCTAGTCATGATAAAATCTCAGTAAAGTAGGAGAACATAACTTTCTTAATCTGATAAAGAGTATCTATAAAAATTCTACACCATACATCACAATTACAAACTATTGAAAACATTCCTGAGACCACAATGAAAATAAAATATCTGTTATCACAATTTCTATTTAATGTTCCACTAAAAGTCTTAATCAGTACACAGGCAGAGAAAGAGAAAAGATGATTGGAAAAGAAAAAATTAAAATGTCATTATTCTCAGATAATATGATTATGTTCATATAAAAACACAAAATAATCTACAATCTATTAGAATTAATAAGGGAACTTAGTAAAGCTGGGCATAAGATCAATACATAAAACCAATAGCCCATCGATATATCAGCAACAAATAACTGGAAAAGTTTCAAAAGATATTTATAATTGTATCAAAAACAAAAATAATACTTATAAATATAGTGAAAGATGTGCAAGAACCATACACATAAATCAACAAAAAATTTCAGAGAACTTACAAAGAAGACCTAAACAAATATAACATATTCACAGAATGGAATACTACCAATTCTTCCCAGTTAGTCTACAGAGCCAGGCCAATTCTTATTAAAATGCCAGCAGGAATTTTGTGGAAATTGAAAAGTCAATTCAAGAATTCTGAAAGGAAAGAAAAGAACAAAGCTGGAGGACTCAGATCATCAAGTGTAAGATTCATCGTAATGTTAATTAAGACATTATGTATACGCACAAGAGATTAGACAGAAAGAATGAAACAGAACAGAGTCTACAAACAGACCTATGTACAAACAGACACATGCAAGAGATTATAGAGCCCAGAATCAGACTCGTGCACAATGTAGTCACCACATGTATGATAAGGAAATACTGTAATACAGTGGGGAGAAAGCTAGTCTTTTTAGTAAACCATCCTGGGTCAACTGGATACCATATGGGAAACAATGAACAATAAATTTTCCATGTTGATTTCAGAACGAAGTATGAAGGACAAAAGAATAGAGCTGCTACAGGTAAAGAAAGGTCTTCATGGGCTTAAGGGTGTGATGTAGAACACAAAAAGCATTAACCACAAGGGGCAAAAAGCAAAACAAAACAAAACCACAAAAACCCACATCCTGATTAACTACACTATCTTAAAAATTTATAACTTGTTTATCAAATGACACTATTATTCAAGGGGGGGAAGTATATATATTTGCATACATGACTGACGACTCAAATCCCAAATATGCAACCCTATCGATCGGTAAGAAAAGATCAGACAACTATATAGAAAGGGAAAGATTTACAGATACTTTATAGGAGGATATTAAAGACATTAAAAATAAGAATGATCGGGGCACCTGGGTGGCTCAGTTGGTTGAACTACTCTGACTTTGGCTCAGGTCATGATCTCACGGTTCGTGAGTTTGCATGAGCCCTGCGTTCAGCTCCGTGCTGACAGCTCAGAGCCTGGATTCTGTGTCTCCCTTTCTCTCTGCCCCTCTCCTGCTCACGATCTCTTTCCCTCTCTCTCTCAAAAATAAATAAACATTAACAAAAATTGTAAAGATGATCAATTTCAGTCTTAAGTTGAGATATAATCAGGTACTCCCTACATCCTCTAGAGTGGCAGATGAAATGTTTAAATGGCAATACTAGGCCTATAGGAGGATATGGAGTCCTCAAATCCTGCTGGTTCAGGAACAGATTAGGATCGCCACTTTGGAAAACCCCGTGGCAGGGTCTACTAAAGCCTGCATACTCATGAACATAGTACTCCTAGCTATATACCCGAGAGAAATGTATACATATATTCTCTAAAAGACCTACAGGAACGTTCAAAGCAGTACTATTCATAGTAGCTCCAGGCTAGAAAGAAACCAAACATCTAGCAACAGTAGAGAATAGAAATGGTGGGTTTACACAGTGAAATACTGTACATGAATGAGAATGAACCCACCAACCAATGGCAAACATACTGCTGAAGGAGAGAAGCCAGACCCAGAGGAGACATACTGTATGATTCCGCTTATACACACTTCAAAAATAGGCCAAACAAGCCATGGTTGGGGTAGTAGTTATCTTTAGAACGAAAGAAACAGAGGGGATGGGAGATGTCTAACATGCTGGTAACGTTCTTTTTCTTTTAGAAGTGCTGGTTATACAGTATTTACACTGCAAAAATGTGTGAATTCTACACATAAAATTTGTGTATTTTTCTGGGTATTCAAAAAATGTTTGCTCAAAAAGATCTGGCAGATGGTTTTCAAAAATGATACTGTGGGTCACCAAAAATAACCAATTGCTGACTTCCTTTGAATAGTTCTATCTATTAAAGCTTTTCCTCGACTGTGATAATAATAACACATCGTCTACATATAAGCGAGTATTGGTCTTAACGTCTAGTGACATAGGAGAACACACTCATCTAATCAAGAGGGGAGTCACACACCCCCAGGTTTTACCGCACTGAAGAGGAACTAAGGTGAGGAGAGACTGGGCTCGCTGAAGACATGAGCACGTAAATCTGCTCTCACCAGGGCCCACGTCACTTCAGGGTGGCCTGAATTAACGAGTAATACCCCCATCTGCATTGTCCCACATTAAAAAAAGACAAAGTATGGTTTAAAAAAATTTTTTTTTAACGTTTTACTTATTCTTGAGAGAGAGAGACAGAGACAGAACACGAGCAGGGGAGGGGCAGAGAGAAAGGGAGACACAGAATCTGAAAGCAGGCTCCATTCTCTGAGCTGTCAGCACAGAGCCTGATGCAGATTCAAACTCACGAACTGTGAGATCATGACCTGAGCCGAAATCAGATGCTTAACTGACTGAGCCACCCAGGCGCACCAACAAAGTATGGTTTTAAACAGTATAAAGCCAGGATTCCGCTTCTAGGCACGTCTCTTAGTGAAAACATATGTCCCCCAGGAGCATATGAACTACAAGACATCCACACAGGGGCGCCTGGGTGGCTCAGTCGGTTAAGCGTTCGACCTGGGCTCAGGTCATGATCTCGTGGTTTGTGGTTTGGGCCCTGCATCAGGCTCCTTGCTGACAGTGCGGAAACTGCTTGGGATTCTCTCGGTCTCCCTCTCCCTGCCCCTCCCCTATTCTCTCTCTCTCTCAAAATAAATAAACTAAAAAAAAAAAAAAGACATCCACACAAAACCCTATACCAGAACATTCACGGCAGCCTTAGCCAAAGCCTGAAAACACTCAAATGTTCACCAGTGATGAATGATCAGTGCTATCTCCGGACAGCAGTGATGGCAAAGAACCACTGACACCTGAAACAGCAAGGAGGAGTCTCAAAGCTACTTGGCTAAGTGACAGTCAGACACTGAGGAGAACGTACTGTAGAGCTCCATGTGCATGAAATCCTGGGAGGGTAAACTCAAAATGGCAGAGGCAGATGACAAGTTGCCAGGGCCTAGGGATGGGGGCGAGGATTATCTGCAAAGAGGGCAGAGGGAACTCTCAGGTTAGGGATAACAGAAATGTCATTATTTGGAAGCAATTACACCAAATAATCAGCTAAAAGAAGAGAGAAGTGGCTACCTCTCCAGAGGGGAAAATAGGGAAATGAGGTCACTGGTTTTTGTAATAAACACTGTAGTTTCATTACATGTGTGTGTTACCGTGATAAAACTTAGTGCTAAAAATAAAAAGAACAGAATAAACTCCAAAAAAGTCAGATAGAAAGGATCAGCAGAGTCATACATTTATTCATTAAAAAGTCTATTAAAGGGGTGCCTGAATGCCTTAGTCAGTTAGGTGCCCCACTCTTGGTTTCGGCTCAGGTCATGATCTCACAGTTCGTGGGGTTCAAGCCCTGCGCTGGGCTCTGTGCTGACGGTGTGGAACCTGCTCTCCCCCTCACTCTCTGCCCCTTCCTTGTTTACTCTCTTTCTCACTCTCAAAATAAACATTTGAAAAAGTCTATAAAAAAGCAAACTTCTCACAAGACTTCAACAGAAAAGAAACATAAAAGTTGAGTATTATTAGGAATTCATGCTTCCATTCAACCAAGTCCTTCCCTAATGGATCTAAGGATAGAAAGGCTTATTTAAAATTTTTCTTTTAAAGTTTATTTTTGACACAGAGTGAGAAACAGAGCACAAGCAGGGAAGGGGCAGAGAGAGGGAGACACAGAATCTGAAGCAGGCTCCAGGCTCTGAGCTGTCAGCACAGAGCCTGATATGGGCCTCGAACTCACAAACCATGAGATCATGACCTGAGCCGAAGTTGGGCACTTAACAAACTGAGCCACTTGGGCACCCCTAGAAAGGATCATTTAAACACAACACAAAAAGCACGAAGATAAAGACCTTTAAGGCAAAAGACTGATACATTTTACTTTGCTAATTAAGAACTTCTGTAAGCAAAGAAAAAGATAAGCTATAAAGTGACACACTTATTTGATTCCTGAATAAACAGGACTTCTTACAAATGACTAAGGAAAAGATGAACTATAATAGAAAAATGGGCAAAGAATATGAATATGTAAGTCCCAGAACACAAATCATCAACACACGAGAAGATGTCCAATTTCACTAGTAAACAAGGAAATGGAAATCAAAACCACAGGGAGATACTATTTTGCAGGAAGGGCCTAGGAGAATTTTTAAAAGTCTTAACAGTTCCAAATTTTGGCAAGGACATAAAGTCACAAGAACTTGCATGAACCATCAGTATAATTTGAAACAACTAATTTAACCAGTAATCTGGAATAGCCTCGAAGAGTTGAAGAAGCACATACCCTTAAGCCCACTATTTCTACACCTGTGCACATACCTTAAAAAGACTCCCAGTGAAGGCCCGTGTGTATAAGGAGACATGTATAAGAATATTCAGTCAGCATTATTCCAAACAGCAAAGTCTAGAAACAACCCACAGGTCTGCCAGCAACAGAAAGAACGAATGAAGGTGTCATCAGTGAAGGAATATCAAAGTGCAGAAGTACACACCTCAACAAGGGTTTAAAAAGATCAACTCGTGGAAACATATCTAACTGTACAATACATATACCAAACATAAAAACTTTTTGTAATTAAAAAAAAATTTTTTTGAGAGAGCGCAAGTGGAGGAAGGGCAGAGAGAGGGACAGAGGCTCTGAAGGAGGCTCCACACTGTCACACAGAGCCCAACAAGGAGCTCGAAACCGTGAAACTCAAGATCGTGACCTGAGCCGAAGTCGGAGGGGCCCCCATATATCAGACTTAAAAGCACGCAAAGCTAAATGACATTGCTAAGAGTTCCAGATAAATGTGGGAAAACCATGAAGAACAATGCAGGAGCTGCTGGTGGAAAATTCAAGCTAGTGGCTCTCTCATTGAAGGGAGGAAGGGGCAGTGATGCGAGGCATACTGGACTTCCCATGTGCCCTACGTTTTGTTTCTTAAGCTGGACAGTGGGGTATGGGTGTCATTTCTTTATTCTTCAAACTTGATCTTATGAACACTTTAAGAGAGAGTCACACAGGAGGGCAATACATACTTGGAAGGGACTACCATTTCTTCATAGCAGCAATTTCTGGTTAAAGACCAAATGAGAAGATGGTTCTATTCAAAAATAAAAATACATCTTCAAAAGAGGAGAGGAACAGCTATGAAACTTTATTGGGAAGCATAAAACAAGGCTTCTTTCCGTGTCTGACTGGCTAACCACTGATCATCCCCCATGAATCACTTCAAGGTTTGGGGTGTCCAGGCAATTCAGAAACATGAGGTGCTGGACCCAAAGGGTCGGGAGAGGCACATGGGAGGGCCTGAACCGTGACCATCTGGTTTTTCATACCATTACCAGCACCTGACTTCTAGGCATGAAACTCCTTCATCTTCCTAATTCTCCCCCACCCCCAACAAGTAAAATAAGAACTAATGGTAACGATGAGTAATGGAAGACTGGATGATGTTGTTAAGTCAGAGTGGCGGGACTGGGAGGGCCCACACGCCCACGGGGCAACAAGATGCTGGGGAGGACGGGAAGGGAAAAGATGCTTCTCAGTCCACGGGCCCGGAGTGTGTTCCAAGCTTCTCCCAATGCCCGCCGTGTGTGGGGTTCTTACCAAGACAGAAGCCTCCCGAGGCGCCCTCCAGCATCCACTCTTCTTTTCCCAGTTGGGAAAACACATCCGGTTGGGGGCCTAAGAGTCCTGTTTTTGAGGGGAAGATAGAGCACATCTGTTCACACCAGCGATACACTCATCGCAAGGAGGTCGGTCCTGCGGGCTTCCTGGAAAAAGTGACCCGAGAGGAAGGCTAGGCGACAGATGAATTCCCAGGAGGGAGACAAGCTGGCCGGGGCCCAACAACACAGACAGGCTGTCCCCGTGTCGTTCCCCCTGCCGAAAGGGGGAGAGGATTCAACCTGGTCACCCGTGAAGCCTCTGCACTTGGACTCCAACAAAAGAGCCATGTACCCAGGGCGCCAGGGGTAGGCATGCGGCGCCCTGAAGATGACATCCTCGATCAGCCCACTCCCAGCCCAGTCTTCTGGATGCAGCCCGTCTAAGAGTTTATAAGGGTTGGCGAGAGACCCCAAATGTGAAGATCGGCCTCGGAGGCCCCCACTTACCCAGTGAGAGCAGGTTGCTGTAGTTCTCCAGCATCACATCCCGGTACAGGGCCCTCTGAGTGGGGCTCAGCTGTGCCCACTCGTCCTGGGTGAAGAGCACGACCACATCCTTGAAGGTCACGGATTCCTGTAACAGCAAACCCAGCCCTGGTGACCTGCGGCTACCCCCTCCCGCGGCTCTCTGGGAAAGGCGATGCCTGGCAGGCCCAAGGAGCTAGCTGAGGTCTGCAGGACCCTTAGCACAGAGCAGCCTGGGGCTCTGTGACAACATGAGCCTTTCCTCAGGGGCTCCCAGGGGCCGGGCTTTTATCAGACTCTGTTTCCTTGCTTTGCGGAAATGTGTACCGGGGCCAAGATATGCTTCCTCAGCACTGAGACTTCGGACTTGCTGTTGCCATTTTTTTAAAATATATTTTTTAAGTTTATTTTTCAGAGAGACAGAGAGACAGAACACAAGCAGGGGCGGGAGAGAGGGAGAGACGGACAGACAGACAGACAGAGAACTGAAGCAGGCTGAGTGCTGTAGCTGCGGAGCCTGATGCAGGGCTCGAGCTCACAAATCGTGAGGTCATGACCTGAGCCAAAGTTGGGATGCCCAACCGACTGGGCCACTTAGGTGCCCCCTTGCTGTCCCTTTTGCCATGAACATTTTCTCCCATCTCCCTAGATTTACCCCGCCCCACCTCTACCCCCACCCCATGACCAAATCCTACTCAGGCTCAGCCTCTACATTACTTCCTAGACACGGCCTTCCTCAACTGCCTTATCACGGGCGCAGATGCAGCAAAGCACCTTCCCGCTTTATTGTGAGTTCTCACTCACTCTCGCCTTCCCCCACTGGACGGTTAACTCCAAACAGCTGTGAACGATTTCCACATCTCTCTTGTCTTCCTGGCATGTTTTCTAGAACATGGCCCATGTACCCAGCCCCTATTATACGTTGCTTAGCCAACTCCTTCTTGTCTTCAGCTGCTCACCTGCTCATCCCCAGGCATGTACACGGTTCCCACAGAAACAGTCCTTCTGGACAAGGTGACCTGTCCCCTCTATCACAAAGAGTGCTTTCCTTGGAAACTCTTGGCTGAGAAGCCAAGAGAGCTGGTGTGCACTGAGATAGAGCTACGCAGAAGCCCTGAGAAGAAAGCCAAGGGTCTAAGAGAAAGGACTTTTTGATTGTTGTAGACCCTACCTCCACAGCCCAGTAAGTCCAGTCGCTCCCTTGCATGTGGAGAAATACTTGGGAGAAATCCCAGTAACCTTCCAGTAAAGGCCCGCTTTTGCTTAAAGTAGTCTGATGTAGGGTTTTGTGACCTGTACTCTGTACTCAGAGATTTGCACACCCGTTGGATTGAACCCATGAACCAATTTGTCAGGGACCACTGTGCACTTTTTCATCACTACCATAATAACAATATGAAACAAAGTGCATGACACCAACAATGCATGTGAGGAAAGGGTCAAGGAAGGGAGCGGTCACAGTGGATTGGCACCACGGAGACAGGCTTCAGGAAAAAAGCAGTACCAGATATGGGTGCTAAGGGACAGGTCACACCGGAAGCAGAAAGGTGAGCAGCCAGTGAGACATGAGGGGGCTGCACATGGCACCTTCAACCAGCTGCTCACCTCTTCCAGGGTTTTCTGCCGCAGATTCCAGCTCTGGGCAGGCTTAAATATGTGAGGGAATTAGAATGATTTTACCAGCGTCGACAGATTTTATACATTCAAATGAAGGGTAGTTCCTTCAAGGTGGTGGAGTCCATATCCTTATTGCAAGAAGGCTGGCCCTGCTTTCGGTGTCTTAGTAACTTATTGAAATTTAAAACGATATCTTTTGAATGACTTTGTATAAAAAATATAAAAAAGAAAAGAGTAAGTCTTACTTCCCAGAGAAAGTGTTTCAATTTCCCTCTTCACTCAACTCCTATGTTAGGGACTCCCTTTAAAACCACTTTGGACCCCGGGGAGCTTGGGTGGCTCAGTGGGTTAAGTGTCTGACTCTTGGTTTCTGCTCAGGTGATGACCTCATGGTTTTTGTGGGTTCAAGCTCCACATCTGGCTCTGCGCTGACAGTTTGGAGCCTGCTTGGGATTTTTCTCTCCCTCTCTCTCTGCCCCTTGCTGGCTTGCTCTCTCTCAAAAAATAAACATTTTAAAAAAACCCCAACAACACTTTGGACCCCTACTCTTACTTGCTAGTGGAAAGGGTACATGTTACAACCTGGGCTCTGGGTATGTCATTTATGTGACCTTGAACAAGTTACTTAGCTCCCTCACCCATTTGGATGAGCCCAACATGGGGGCCAAGGAAAAAGGAAAACAGGGTCAGGCCTCCAACTGAGACTGGATTAAGAGAAAAGCTCTTGGTCAGGGTTAAAAAAACAAAAAAACGAGCCCACACTCTTCACACCTCTACATTCAAAACTATTAAGGCAGTTCAGGGGCACCTGGGTGGCTCAGTTGGTTGAGCGCCCGACTTTGGCTCAGGTCATGATCTCATGGTTCGTGGGTTTGAGCCCCCCATCAGGCTCTGCGCTGACAGCTCAGAGCCTGAAGCCTGCTTCCGATTCTGTGTCTCCCTCTCTCTCTCTGCCCCTCCCCCATTAGCGCTCTGTATCTCTCTCTCTCTCAAAGATGAATAAAAACATTAAAAGAAAAAGAAAAAACTTTTAAGGCAGTTCGGTGTGGGGGGGGCGGGGAGGACACCCGAGACACTCCGCACTCACCTGGACCATGGTTGGCAGGCGCCTGACAGCCATTCCTTCTCTGATAAGCCCTTTTACGGGCTGGCAGAACCGGACTTAGGCGAGAAATTTCTACACACCTGGTAAGAGGAAATCTGGGTTAAAGAGATCACACCGAAGTCTGGAGTGAGCCTGGGGGCATTCACATCCTGGGAATCCTCTGTTACCCTGAGGCAGTAGATTCTTAGTCCCTATTTGCTCCCAATTCTCTCTTCTCTCTCTGAGGAACTTCCGCTGGCCTCCACTGTAAAGGGAATCCCTTCCCATGCAGCCATTACTGTCCCCCACGCCTTCTGCCAGCATCTGGATCAAGTCCTCCACATTTTCCTTTCTGTTTCCTGCAGAAAGCACCCGTCATCCCCCAGGTCTCAAGCTTTCTACCCACTCTCTGGCCTTTGCCCTAAGAGGTCTCAACAGAAGTTTCTCTCCTGCCCAGAAGGCTGCCTAATCTTGGGAGGGGAGTGAAGGGCTGCCGCAAAAGGCAAGGTAAGAAGGCTGGATCTTCATTGTCAAGGCCTCTCAGATCAAGTTCTCTCTGACCTCAGGCCTCTCCCCTCCAGGGGCCCACTCCGGGTGACAAAGAGCCAAAGGTGAGCGAGAAGCAGTGTATTTGTGTGGCTCGGGAGGAGGTGGGGGGAGGCGGCTCATTCATACAACACCCTCCGGACCCAAGGAGCTGCTGCAGCAGCTGTCCCCGCCAGTGCGAGTTCCGCAGACTGGGCTCCGAAATACGCACGGGGCATCCACCCCTGCAGCGAGAACGGGCTTCCTGGAGTCGGCTCCGAGACCCACGCAGAGGCCCTAACCGCATCCTCCTGCACAAGCACTCGCAGACTCGGACCCTAGAACCAAGAGCCCACACCTGGTCACCCTCCATTTTCCTCTTAAGATCAAACCTCAGCCGTACGTCCCGGGAAGTTTGGGGCATCATATCGGCGTCCTCCAGAACGGACTACGACCCGTACCTACTCGGCCTTCCCTCCGCCCTCTCGCCCCGGGCCCGGACCCCCTAGCCCCGCCCTCAGCCGCTCCCGTTCTCCGACGCGGCTTTAGCCACCGTGCCTGGTCACCACCGGATTGCCCTTTGAGGAGGCTCTACCCGCGGCGAGAAACCGCAGCCGCCACATCGCAGGCGGAACACAATGAGCTGGAGTCCGCAGCCCGGGTCAGAACTGCGCTTGCGCGTTGCCCGGGGAGCCGCGGAACTGAACGCCCGCAAGTCAGAAGGCTTCCACACTCGGGCTTTCCAGACTCCACTTCCCAGAGAGCGAAGCAGCGGCAGCGCAGAAAGTGATATTACGCGCTTGCGCAGACACGGCCTCGCCCTTCAACACCACGCCTGGCAACTTTCCGTACCGAAACTACATTTCCCAGGGGCCACGGCGGAGCGTTACGGTCCTATGCCCCGTGCGCTAACCGGTACGTGCGACTTTGGTTCCGTTCAAGTCAGACTCAGAGTCCGCCTCAGCCCTGAAATAACACGCTGGGAGGTAAAGACCAGCGAAAAGTTGACGACAGGGTAAAGTAGGTCGTTCGCGGGGAGCGGATCGGGCAGGGTCCCCGAGGACGGAGTACGAGTTGAGAAGCCGCAAAGACGCCCTCCTGGAGGAGGACCGCGCGGAGACGACTTGAGGAAGCGGTGGGACTGAGCTCCGAGGACCGGGCCGGGGAGCGGTTGGGGCGGCCGCGGGGTGCGGAGCCGGCGGCCCCGGACGGTGGCTGGGACCCGGGCGGCGGCGCGGGAGAAACGCCGAGAAGGTAGAGCCGACCTCGGTGTCGGCGACTCGTCGGGGGAGGAAGCAGCCCAGAGGCCGAGGAGACGGTGTCGGACGCCGGGGTGGCGGTTATTTCTGTGGGGTCGGACAGAGATGATGCGATGGATAGAAAATGCCATGCAGATACGTCGTTGCCTTTGACTACACGTTTTCACCCAGCTCGGGAAGGAAAGAGGCGGTATTAACGTTGTCGGTGGTGAATTAAACCAAAAGCCAAAAATGTGACCTGAGGTTTGTCACTTGGGGAACTGCCGTCACCTCTTAGGAGACAGTGTCAGTGACTTGTGTGACACCACAGGATCCTGTTTGGGGCTCTGTGGTAGGTTTCATCCTCTTGACACTTTTGGAGCACTTGTGTGCCAGGCGCTGTTCTAGGCGCTGGGAAGGAGCAGCGAAACCCTGCACTTAACGCAGGTTGGAATCTAGAGGAGGTAGTCAGTAAAACACAGAAAATACTTAACCAGGTAGTGATGACGCAGTGAACCTGTGACAGCGGGGGAGGGGGCTGGGGATTACCTTAAGGACTGTCTTGGGAAATTCTCTTTGAGGAGGTAACATTTGAGCAGAAATATGAATCCCGCGAGAGAGGAAACCGCGTGAATATCTGGAGAAGAGCCGTCTAAGGGGAAGGGGACAGCGATGTCCTAGAGACAGAAGTGTGCCGGATGGGCCTGCGGCCTTGCAGTGTTAGTGGGACTGGAGAGGACATAGTGAACAAGGGAGTGTGGGGAGGAGGCTTGAAGGGTCCTAGAGACCTTGAAGGCCATCTTAAGACCTTTGGGTTTGTTCTGTGTGTGATGGGAAACCGCCCAAGGAGTCTGCGCAAGAGCCACGCGGCCGAGCACATTTTGACAGGATCCCTAGTCCACTGGGGTGGGGCTAGAAGGCAATGCAGGGAAACCAGTTAGGAGGCTGTTAACAGCAGTCCCCGGCAGGGGCAGCACCCCACAGTTAGTTACATCAACGGCCGACAGGGCATTTGTTTGGAGAGTCCAGTGATTCTAAGATAATTTCTGGATGCCATGCTCAGGAGTCTGAATGTTATTTTGATTTCAGGGATATGAGGGTGATAACAGATTTATTGAGAACTATGTTCTCAATATGTTTGGCACTTTTATAAGCACTTTACCTGAGTGTCTGCTGTAATCCAAAGCTATGGGACTTGCACCACTAGCAAATAAGTGAAGCACGAAGATGTTGTCTTGCCCAAGGTCTCATGCCTAGTAAGCGGAACCGGGAGTCCTGCCCCTGGTGATACAGGGGAGGTCCAAAGGCTGTCCTCCTTGCTCATAGCCCAGAATGACTGAGAACTGACATAGGAGGGCCTACAGCTTCCAAAACTCCTGAAAAAGTAGTGAGGCATCCATTTGGCTGACCCATTTCTCCAGCTGCTTCCTCTAAAGGTTAATATTTTACCAAGTTTTGGGTTAGTGCATCCATCGTAGGCTTCAGTACACTGCATTCTTCCTCCCCGCCTTGACCTATGCCTGCCTTCTGACCCTTTGTTTTGCTGCTGTCTTTATCATTGTCATCTATTTTCTACCCATCTCTTCTCTGCCTCCTTTAGAAAAAGAAATATGTGAAGGGAAAGGAGGAAACTAGATGTAAGGGACAAATATTAAAGATCTAGGTTTCGGAGGATACAAGTTCGTGTTTCAGTCTCCCTTTGTCTTTGTTCTAAGACTTAGACTGTAGAGGCCACAGAACCCAAAGGTACTGAACTGCCCAAGGGCTCGGCATCCATAGTGAACCTCCTCCACTGCCACCCACAGACATTGGTACCCATCATTTCTTGATTCCCACCTCTCCTGGTGAAGTTTCCTTCCTCTGAAAAAGGTTGAAAATGATTTCTATAGCTTCTACCTCTGCCTCAGTCTTGTTTTCCCACTCTGAGCTGCCCATCGCCTCCTTTCTGTACCTTCGACTCTCCTATACCTCTTCTTTTCAGTGATCATGTAAAACCACTCTTGGCAGACTATTCATTGGCAGCCTGTTGACTGACTGTTCAATCAAAACCTTTCTCCATCCTCCTTTTCTTTGCCTACTTCCACTTTAGAAGCTGGAAGAGGATTTTCTCAGCGTCCTTTGCGACTGGCCTCCATATAACAGCTGTGGTCAGTGAGACGTAAGCCGAAGTCTGCTGAGGGGCTTCTGGGAAAACCTGATAAAAGGCACAGACGTTGCTGTTGCTGCTGCTTCCCACCCCCTTTCTTCCTGCCTTGAATGCAGCTCTTTTACCTGAAGCAGAGCAGCCATCATATAGCCCTGATGGAAAAGCCATGAAACTCAAGGCATTGAATTAATTCTGTCTTTGAAACAATGCCAACCTACCTCCAGACTTGTTACGTGAAGAAAAAAATAAGATCCCGGTTTGCCTGTAAGCATTGTTAACTGGGCTTTCCAGTATTTGTAGCCAAAAAGCTCTTCTGAAAGATATACTCTCTCTCAACCCCAATCTCCCTCTAGTTATCTTTCTAAAGGTCTCCTTCCTCAGTCAAGATCCTAAGTCCTTTTCAACCTTTATTTCACTCTTCAGCCTACTAATATTTAACAGGTTATCAATAACCAAAACCAAAGGCCATTTTCTATTTTTATCTTACTTTAGCCCCCAAAGCATTTGAAAATGTTAACTGTTCTTACCCGACACAACATTCTTTTATTTCTGTGCCGCCATCTTCTAAATTTTCCTTCTGTTTTTCATTTTTCTTCCGGCTGTTGTTTCCTCTCAGCTCCTACTGGTTCTACTTCCTCCACTTAACCCTGTTCAGTGACCTGACTCAGAGCACCCTTCATCACTGCCCTGCTAGTTATTCTGGTGTCTGTCAGGATCTTCACTTGGATACCTACAGATTGTTTAAAATCCCCCAGACAGAACTTCTCATTGCCCCACAAAACCAGTCAACTTCATGTGTTCTTAATTATGGCACTCCATCTACCCAAATAAATTCAAGTTCCTACATTCAATCAGTTACCACGTTATCTAGATGCTGCCTCATTATTGGTTGAATTCTTCCTTTCCTCTCCCATCCCACTGCCAATTTTTTAGTTTAGCCTTTGCAAAGCAAAGAATATACCTTACCCAGTCTGATTTTCTAATCATGTCTATCACATACCTAGCGCTTATTTACTGTGTATGAAATAAATGAAATTGGCTTAACTGTTGTCATCACAGTAGATCTATAAAACCTCTGACTGTTCTGAATGTTTTGAGTTGCCAAGATTTTGTTACGATGTCAAATTTCCATGTCTCTTAATGTTCAGTGTCTTCTTTCCACTTTGATAGACTATGATACAAAGATATGTATTTGAATCCTATGTACTTAGAAACTATATTTAAGTTATACTGTTTTCTAATTAGCTTATTTAACAGTAGTTTAATGACTTAATTGAGAACTCAAAACAGCATGCTATGGCATTAAGATCTGTACAGTTATTTCATCACCCAGTAGCAATCAGCCTACGTTTTAGGTGAGAAAATAACAGTGCAGGGGGTCAGGGGAGGGACATAGAGGGATAATAATAGGCTTTGGTAGAGGTAGAGAATTTTGACTCAAAACATCCAGGGAAACCTGATTGTGGATTAGGAGCATCTAGATAACACACATAACATGGTAAAACGTCAAGGATTTTCCAGTATTGGTTATATCTATAGGTTTACAGCATTTTAGAGCTAATCGGGATTCTGGAGACCTTCTAAATTCAAAATCCCTCCTTTACTAAATAAGGACACTATGATCTGGTGAAAGTAGGTGACTTGTCCAAGTTAGTGGCAGATGAGGACTACATACCAGGTCTTTGGGCTGTCCAGTTAAGCACGCTCACATTTTCTCTCCAGTGTGAAGTCTTTGATGTCCAAAGGAGATCTGCAGTATGACACAACACAACTTCTCTTCAATGCGAATCCTCATTGTTTACAGCATGAGCTATTTCAACCTTCTGATGTCAAGGAGTAAGTTTTACTTTATGAATTAAAGTTTCTCTATTTTATATGGTTTTTCTGCAGTGGTCTGTATGATCTCATATAGTAATTTATACTTCAACTGAAAGATTCATACAGCTATTACATTTATGAGGTTTCTATGTTACAGGACTTATCTGATTATCACTGAACAGTTAATCCTGGCGAAGGGCTCAGTGAAAACTTAGCTCATGTATGAGTTCTCTGATGTCGTGTAAGGTTTGTACTCCGACTGAAGGCTTTTCCACATTCATTACACTGATAGGGCTTCTCTCCTGTATGAGTTCTCTGATGCACTATAAGGGATGAATTCTTAATGAAGGCTTTTCCACACTGATCACATTCATAGGGTTTCTCACCAGTATGGATTCTTTGATGTTCAATAAGATATGCGCTCTGGCTGAAGGCCTTTCCACATTCATTGCATTCATAAGGTTTCTCTCCAGTATGAATAACCTGATGTACAGTAAGGGAGGATCGCCCAGTGAAATGTTTTCCACATACCATACATTCATAAGGTTTCTCTCCAGTATGAATTCTCCGATGCTGAGTAAGAGATGAATTCTTACTGAAAGCTTTTCCACACTGATTACATTCGAAAGGTTTTACTCCAGAATGAAGTCTCTGGTGTTCTATAAGGTATGTGCTTTGGCTAAAGGATTTCCCACATTTGTTACATTTGTAGGGTTTTTCTCCAGTGTGATTTCGCTGATGCAGGGTAAGGGTTGAGCTTTTACTAAAGGCTTTCCCACATTCACTACACTCATAGGGTTTTTCTCCAGTATGACTTCTCTGATGTACAATAAGATGCATGCTCTGACTGAAGGCTTTTCCACATTCGTTGCATTCATAGGGTTTTTCTCCTGTATGAGTTCTTTGATGCACTGTAAGATTCATGCTTTGGGTAAAAGCTTTCCCACATTCATTACATTTGTAGGGTTTCTCTCCAGTATGAATCCTTTCATGTTGAATAAGGGATGAATTCTTACGGAAAGCTTTCCCACACTCTTTACACTGATAGGGTTTCTCTCCAGTATGAGTTCGTTGATGAACAGTAAGGTTCATGCTCTGACTGAAGGTTTTCCCACATTCGTTACATTTATAGGGTTTCTCTCCAGTATGAATTCTCTGATGCACCGTAAGGGAGGAGCGTTCGATGAAGTGCTTTCCACATACATTACACTTATAGGGTTTCTCCCCAGTATGAATCCTCTGGTGCTTAAGAAGAGATGAGCTCTGGCTGAAGGTTTTCCTACATTCATTACATTCATAGATTTTCTTCCCAACAAACATACTTTGAGTTTTAATTAATTCAGAATTCTGTTTAGTGTCTTCTTTATGTAAATTCTGATTATGGGGCCTTTTTCCTACAGGAATACTTTGTTGTATATCAAGGATTGACTCCTGACTAGAACATCTTGCAAATTCGTTACCTCCAAATGTCCTCTCAGTGAGGGTTTCTTCATGTGTAACTGCCACTTGGCCCAGATGTCTATCCTGGCTTTTCTGTTGCCCATCTAACCAATTATCAGGTTCCCAGGTTTCCCCTAAAGAAGAATGCCAGAGACCTTCCCTTTCCATTATTACCCCATAGGATATATCTTCAGTAACGTTGGGCTTTGCAGGTGATTCTTTGGTTTCATTTCTTGTCTTCCAACCTGAAAAAAATAAAAAATTCAAATGCACATTGGTTTCTGTGCTGGGAGACTAAAAACTGTTTAAGGTGGGAATAAGAGAATGAAACTGAGAATAACTATAGGGCACATGTAAGAGCTTTCAAAAATGTCCCTACAACTGGGAAGTAAAACAGAAGGGAAGGAGGGAACAGTGAACTAGTCTATAAGTAACAGAACGAGAGGAGGTGGTAAGCACAAAAAAGAGTGAGCCTATGTATGCAGGAGGGATGGACACCGAAATACCACTGGACAAGGTTGAATAATGAAGATGCAATGAAGGGAAAATACACAGACAAGCTGGGACTGGAGAAGCAGATCAGAAAGCCCTGCCACATTGTATCTGGTATTTCCACCAGCAGTTTCTTCTGCAATGTTTCTTTTTTCTTTTTTTTTTTTTTAATTTTTAAATGTTTTACTTGTTTCAGAGAGAGAGAGAGACAGCATAACCAGGGGAGGGTCAGAGAGAGAGGGAGATACAGAATCTGAAACAGGTTCCCGGCTCTGAGCTGGCTGTCAGCACAGAGCCCGGCACGGGGCTCGAATCCACGAACCACGAGATCATGACCCGAGCCGAAGTCAGAAGCTTAACTGACTGAGCCACCCAGGCACCCTCTCCTGCAATGTTTCTAATTTTGACACTAAATCTTTGTACAACATCACAGTGTAACACAGTATAAGATTATTGGCTCTGGAGTCAGACATACTTGGGTTTAAAGCCTAACTATTAACTTACCATCTTAACTAGTTACTTGATTCTCTGGGTTTGAGTTTTCACAGATATAGAATAAAAATAATTTGATGAAGATTAAGTAAGATAATGCACATACACTATCCTTAGGGAATATGCTTGTTTGGAACATAAAATACCACAACCTACTTGAAATTGAAGGGAGAATGACACAATCTAAGGGTTCTCCCCCACCCCCACCAACTGTCAACAGACTATAGGTTTCTCATTCTCTTTAGGTAAGAGGGTATGAAAGGGCTCTACCCTTTCCTTTAAGGAATATCCATTCCTTAAAGACGTGAACTGATGGTAGGGGAAGGCACAATAGGATCTGTTGAGCTGCTTGAGATGGGGCTAAAGGAAGGACCTTGTGGCCACTGAGACTTTATTTTCTCAGAACCCACTTCTTATTCTAGGCAGAATGACCTGGGGGCAATGAGAGCAGAGGACAGGAAACTACAAAATGAGAATCAGCTGTCAGCTCGACCAAAATTACCAGAGCCAAGACCAACACTGAACCACCAAACCAAAGGCCTGTGGGCAGGATAATTTACTATGTAGCCTGAGGTCTGCATTAAGTGGACCACCTCCTTGAAACCTCACCTGCTTACACACACGCAAAAGAGAAAAAGTGGAAAGCCACACAGACTCCACTGCTAAGACACACACATCACCAAGTAACCCCAGAAAGGACCTATCCAATTCAAGTGTGAAATACCAACAGGCAGCACCTGAACTGGAGGCTGCCTCCTGCCCCACCTCACTATATCCTCTCCAGCTGTTCAGCTAAAGCTGTTTGAGAACAAAGTGCGACCCGATAAACAACATAAAGGGCAAAGGAGGATCCATTCACACTTTTAGATGAATACAAACTCCAGACAGAACTGCCCTCATTCAAAGAAAAATGATATCTTGAATCATACCAAATTCGAAAACTATGTAGAGGTTCAAAGGCATCAAAAGAAAGAAAACAGGAAAGACAGTGACATACCGGGAAGAGATCTTTGCAACACCTGGCCCATACAGGACTAGAACCTTGACTGGTAAAACAGAACACCAAGCCTGCCAGAAAAAATGGACAAGAGACTTGAATAGGCACTTAAGAAAAGGAAACTATAATGGTGAGGAAACAAGCCAAGATACCCACAACAGTACCCAGGGGATGGCTGAGTAAGAGCCATTGAGAAATGATTACCACATCCACCTGAGTAACGAAATGAAAACGGGCAGACTGATAGCTTCACATTTTAGAAAGATGTGCTGTAACGGGAACTCTCACATGCCACTGGTGGGAATGCAATTTGGTTCAAGTGTCTGAAAAAGTTTAGCACTACCTAGTAACTTAGAACAGGCACAAAGACTATGATTTAGCAAACCCTTGTAGGTTTTGTACTTGTAGGTACATACACTTAATCCACCTTGCAAAGGTACACCACAATTCTAAGTTTAAGGTAACATTGTACACAATAGCACAAAAATGGAAACAACCCAAATGCCCACCAACAATAGAATAGATAACTAAATTGTCAAATATGTATAACAATAGAATAATTGATATCAGGGAATGTTAAGGATTTCATGTTTGTGTCTCCTCAGAATTCAGGCGTTGAAAGCCTGACCAGGTCCCCTGATCTCAGTCTTCCAGACTCTAGAAACTATGAGAAACAGCTGGTGTTTAAGACACCAAGTCTATGGTATTCTGTTACAGCAGCCCCAGCTATGACAGTGAACATTAACAAGACATGTACATATAACAATAAGAATGAATGAATAATTTAAGTCACACACAAAATATATAGGAAGAGTCCATTTAGATAAATTTGCAAAACAGACGAAACTAAATGTATCATTTAGAGATTCCTGTATTGATGGCAGTATTGTAAAGAAAAACCAGGAAAGGGAATTATCACCAAAGTGAGAACGGTGGCTGTGTCCTGGGGGGAGGTAGGAGGATGTGAATGGAGAGGTTCACACAAAGCATTCTTAAGATACTAGCAGAGTTACAAATTTGGGTTCTAGTGCCTGAGTGTTTGCTTTTCTCATTATTCACTCATCTTTATTGTTGTGAACTAAAAAGAGAAGCAACATGGCATAGTGGTTAAGACAACAACTTTGGAGTCAGACTACCTGGCTCCACTTAGCTGTGTGCCCTTGTGTGGGTTATTTCACCTATCTGTGCTCCTGTTTCTCATCCGTTAAATAGCGCCTATTGCATAGTGTGGATATAAGAACAAAAATTAGTTAACATTTATAAAAGGATTAGAAGAATATGTAGGTTTTTGCTAAATAGTACATGCATTTTACGTATTCTGTATCTATAACATTCTAAAAACAAATAAGAACAAAATATTTGCTGTTTTGGAAAATAAGTTGAAACACCATTATGTACTGCAGGAAACTTAACAGTAAGATTCAGTTTTTCTTGATGGGGTTTGGAGATGTGATTTAAAAGTTAATTCTGGAGATTTGTTGCAGAAAAAGAACAAAATGGACTACAATTTTTTTAAAAACTGGCCTAAGAGGGGTGCCTGGGTGGCTCAGTCAATTATCGAGCTTCAGCTCAGGTCATAATCTCACGGTCATGAGTTTGAGCACCAAGTCAGGCTCTGCACTGATGGCTCAGAGCCTGGATCCTGCTTTGGATTCAGTGTCTCTCTCTCTCTCTCTCTCTCTCTCTGCCCCTCCCCCATTTGTGCTCTCTCTCAAAAATAAATATTTTAAAATAATAAACAAACTGGCCTAAGAGTTCTCTCCAAAAATATGGAATGCCAAAAGACAGTGAAGCTATATCTATAAGGGACTGAGGAAAGACTGATGTGACTCAAGAACTCCACATGGCTAGTACTCTATACATGTGCAAAGAAAACCGAAATATATTCTTAAATATGAAAGATGTAGTAATTACAGTACTCCTAAACCATTCCTGAAATACTACTTAAATATTCAATTTGAACAAAAGATTTATCCAAGGAGTTCCAGAATGTTCATCACTAGGAATCTATTAACATATTAATAGGTCATGGGAAAACAGGCATGTGACCACCCTGAAGGATGCTTCAAAAGTAATTGATAATATCCGACATCCAATCTTGATTCAAAAACAAAATTATAAGTAATGGACTCAAGCATACACATAAAACACTACAATTGCTATTAACAACATAATCAAGGAAAGGATCCTTACTATTTAATATTGTTCCCTAAGTGTGACCAATACATTAGGCAACTTGGAGGGGAGGAAATTTTATTTTTCCCAGATCACACAGCTGTCTCCCTGGAAACAAAATTGTTAGGGTAACTTTACTCGGAATTAGTGAAATGTTGAGGGGTTGGGACAGGAGCACTAAGGATCAAAAACTACCTCTTCCAGGGCACCTGGGGGCAGGGGGCTCAGTCAGTTGAGCGACCAACTCTTAATTTCGGCTCAGGTCATGATCTCTGGGTGAGTTCGAGCTGCACATTGGACTCTGTGCTAACACCATGGAGTCTGCTTGGATTTCTCTTTCTCTCTCAAAATAAATGAATAAACTTAAAAAAAAAAAAAAAAAAAAAACCCACTCTAGGTCTTCCAAGATTGGATGAGGTTTCAGATGCTTGCTGTTTTGCTATCTTATTAAATAAGAGCCCTGTAATGTGCACAGCAATAAGCCTGGCCAGGATAAGAGTTCACTGATTATTAGCTGTTACCATTACCATTATTATTTTATGCAAAACAATATACAGCTCTCTCTTCTTTCCTTTTTTTCCTAAACAGGGCTTTCGAGTGATAGCTCATATTCCCTTATTATCTTAGAATGTTACAGGATTTATGTAATTTTGGTACTCATCAGGACATGAACAAGAGTCCCCAGGACGGAGAGGTCTAGGAGAACATAGATCCTTCAGTCTTTATGGCTGACAGTGGCCACAGCAGAGGCCAAGAGCCTGGAATTGGGGTGGGAACAGCACTTGGGCAGCAGGCCCCACTCTTCCTGGGGCAAGTTGATTTTCTTTCGTCTTCTATCCCCTACATAGTAGTTAAGCTACTCCTTCCGCTCAGCCAGACTATTTCACTATTCACCTGACTGGACTTCCTACTCTACAGTGCATTCTCCTATAGCAGCCAGATTGATCCTCTGAACATGATTAATCAGTCCTTCAAGAAATATTTATTGAGTCAGGTGCTGATTAGGGTGCTAAGGATAAAACAATGAACAAAACATATTTCTGCCTGTAAGGAACTTATGTTTTTGTGAGAGGAAGAAGGGCAATTAATATAATAAATAAGCAAAATACTCAGAATTTAAGTGGCATACCTTATGGAAAAAATAAAAGCAATACAATGGAAATAGGGAACTTGAGTGAGGGGAAAGGTTTGTAATTTTACATAGAGTTTTCAGGAAAGGCCACAATGATAAGGGGACACTGAGGCCAAGACTTTAGGGGAAAAAGAGGGAGCCACAGGACTATCGAAGGGAGAGGATCCCACACAGAAGGAGCCACCGGTGCAGAGGTCCTGAGGCAGGGGTGGGCCTGCCCCGCATGAGGATCAATGAATTATAGATACTACTACATTTATTACGGTCTTTTAGGTAAGTTTTCCTACTAGTGGAGGCAAAGATAATGTGTCTGTACTAAACATTAGGGAGATCAGATTAGCATGAAGGTAAATATGGACTCTGTAACAGTATATAAATTCTGTGTATATGTGTACATATGTTTACACATGTGCCCATGCACACAACCCCACACCTACACCCACAGGTAGTCACCCAGTACATTTTAATACAAAGTCATTTATAAAACACAAATAATAGGTTTCTCTGTTTAGGGGTAGTAAAGGGTAGCTTCCTGGAGATTTCAAATATTGTAGAATCCCTAACAGTACCTTATTTTATAGATATAATCTTTGATGATAGATTTCTAATACTTCATACATGTTCTTGTTTGTTTCCTTCATAACTAAACATCACCAATGGCGTTAAGTCTAATGACTGCTGATTAGAGGCTAAAAATTCCCTGCTTCCCACAGTACTAATAATTCCCATCTCTGTTTCAACATTAACACGTTTGCCAGTGATGATGCTGTCTCTAGGAACAGCATTTCTGTCTTTAAATGTTCTAGTCAGCTTTTCTAATGATGTAGTACCACCTGTATACATGAAAACCTTCGTACAGAAAAGGAAAACGATCATCTGAAAGGAAAGTTGAGCCAGGATGTAGAAGTTCAATTTTGGCCAGATGTACTTGGAAACAAGAAATGACAGCAAGGCAAGGAAGGAAAGTTAATTTTTTCTTTTTGTTTTTAAGAATTAGCATTAAACCCAAGGGCAAGAACAAACAAAACAAAACAAGAATCCCGTGTTCAACTTCTGGCACGTCATTCCCCCTCTGAGCCTGTCTATTGTACTTGGAGAGGGGCTGACAGTACTTACCCCATAGGATGGTTATGAGTAGCGAGTCCCGGTGGCTGGGGAAGAGCCGAACACAGCACTCCGTCCTCGACGCTTCCTTGTCTTGGTTTTGGACAGGATAAGAAGACCAAACAGTCACTTAATCTGGTAGTAACATCAAAGAAAATCTGTAAAAAACAAGACCTGGCATTTGCACACCAGTCTTCTGGGCTGCATTCTCTTGCTCCACTTTTCTGGCTCTCAGTTTCTCCCCTCTGCTCCTGTAAATACACGGGAGTCTCTTCACTGGTGAACAAGCCGGAGGCACTTGACCTCCGACTTCTCTCAGCTCTTGCCCTTTCTTCTTTTTCTCTACAGGTAACCCTGTTGAAATGACAATCTGAAACCTCTCTATTCATCTACCCACAGCACAGTTCCCTCTGCACCACAAGTGCTCTTCCCCAGGCCACGTCCTCAGCGTCCTTACGGCAAAGGCCCACAGCACTGTCCAGCTCTTAGAGGGCACCTGCACCCCCCCCCCCCCGCTGCTTCTCTCTTCCCTGGCTCTCCCTAAGTTCTCTCCTCCTCCTCTGACTACTCTTTCTGTCCCCTTCGCTGCAGCATCTCTGGTGCAAGTCAGTCTCTTTGTCCTTTAAGGTCCTGTCCTTGCTGCTTTGCTGCTTTGCCTTTCTCACTTCCTCTTCCTCTTAATTAGTATTTGATACAAATGTCACAAAGAGGATTATAACTTTCAAATCTATATTTTCACTTACTTTCCAAAAAGTCTGCATGATGTCATTCCATATTCACTTAAACATATATTAAGTGCCTGCTCTGGTGGCAGTGTGCCAGGCAGAGGACATAAAAGTATACTCAATCATGACAGTTCGGTAAGCCCCGTACTAGTGGCTAGACAGATATTCTGAGAGACAAGGCAAGTACAGTGT
Source organism: Hyaena hyaena (assembly GCF_003009895.1). Lineage (NCBI taxonomy): Eukaryota > Metazoa > Chordata > Mammalia > Carnivora > Hyaenidae > Hyaena > Hyaena hyaena. The sequence goes on along the minus strand of NW_024081062.1, from coordinate 385,580 downwards.
GAAATGCAACATAAACAAATGAAGACTCTCTAGGATTTAGCCCAGTGGAGAAATCCGAAGACTGGTAAAGGAGAGGAAAATCATGGATCAAAAATGCATGGGTTTACCTCTGCTGCCTCCAGAAAACCCACCAAAAAGACAGTGGGGTGATGAAAAAGGCACATATAAGCCCACTAAAGTAATCTAGAGAACAAGGGGGACTGCTGCACACATGTGCCAAACCCAAAAACAAACCAAAAACATAAACATTCTCCTTTAGATGAGACATTAATGCATGCATCAAAAAAGATTGCTATAAAAAAGGAAAACTCAGAATGAAAAGGCTCACAGAAATTTAAAAATATAAGTAAATTTTTTCAGAGAAGGACTTCGACAGAATAAGTTTAAGGAAATCTTCATGTCTCCTGGCACTCCTCCCTTCAGACAAGGCCATGCAGTCGACCACAGAGACTTTACACCTGCTGTTCCTTATGCCCAGAATGTTCTCCCACACAGCCCATCACTTTGTGAGTTATGTGTTCAATAGGCACCTTCAAGGAGACGCCCTCTCTGATCACTCCTAAAACAGAGCTTCTGTGGGGTGCCTGGGTGGCTCAGTCAGTTAAGCGCCTGACTTCGGCTCAGGTCATGATCTCGAGGTTCATGAGTTTGAGCCCCGTGTTGGGGGCTGACAGCTCAGAGCCTGGAGCCTGCTTCGGATTCTGTGTCTCCCTCTCTCTCTGCCCTTTCCTTGCTCACATTCTTTCTTTCTTTCTCTTTCGCTCTCAAAAATAAACAAACAAGAAAGAAAGAAAGAAAGAAAGAAAGAGAGAGAGAGAGAGAGAAAGAAGGAAAGAAAGGGTGAAGAAGGAAGGAAGAAAACAGAGCTTCTGTTCCCTGGTCTAGATCCCCTATGCTGCTTGCTTTTTCCACATGGCACTGGGACTCATTCATTCCCTCCCTTCCTTCCTTGCTTCCTTTCCTGCCCCTTCTCCCTCCTTGCTTTCTTTCCTTATTAATTTACTGTCTTCCCACTAGACTATAAGCTCTGTGGAGGAACCACCTGTCTTGTTCATTGCTATATCCACAGTGCTAGGGACAGAGCCTAGTGCTCACAAAATTTTTGTTGAATAAATAGGTTATTTACATAAGAATAAATAAAAATAGTGATACTAATCAAATCCACAGAAATCTACAGTAAAGGCACTTAAAGCTACCTTAAGGAACCATTTTATACCTAATAAATTAGCATTAAAAGACATAAAATATCCAATTATGCAGTACATAGCAGGAGCCCTAAAAAATACATCTTTTGACCCAGTGATTCTTTAAAATCCAGTTCTTTAAAAAGCTTACTGGAAACCAGCAGCAATTTTCAGAATATTCTATTTTTCTTATCACTATGTTGTTTTACTGATTTTCTTTATTGCTTTATACTTGATAGCCATACACTATCCAGATATCAAAAAATATGTGCCTATCTCTTTAATTTAGAAAATGTATTAAGAAGTGATTAATGCTTCCATATTGAGTAGAAAATAAAAGGGTGTAAAACGTGTTTTTTTCAGAGAAAAGTCAATGATGACATTTAACAGAAATTTCAGTTGTGATGGGCATTAGAAGCCAGATAAAAAAGACTAAATGTATTAAATGCTTAGAGGAGATTGGGATGCAGATTAAAAATTTAGGAAAGAGAAAGGGAAATGTAAGATGTGAGGTTATTAGTGAAAATAACAAGGCTAAAGTCATCTTCACTTGTTTTTAAGTGAAGACTATAAAACACGTGTACAAGTATGCGACTCAACATTAGTTTCCTTTAGAAAGGCTGCCAAAGTTTTAAATGAATGAGGGGAAGAAACCTATGGATACAGGATATGGCTGAGAGGAAACACTCGGAAAACAGAGGAAAGAGAATATATATATATAGAGAGAGAGAGAAAGAGGGATTCGGAGTACAGATGAAAACAGAAGAGGAAATAATAATTGCTAACATTCACTGATGTTCAAGGCAATTAATGCACAATTAGTCCTACGAATATAGTAACTCATTTAAATCCGCACCCAGTATTCCTTGCCTCCACGGTAAGGACTTTTGCCTCATGTGTGAGGCAGAGGCATTTGAGAGAATACAAGTCGGTGGCGCAGCCTCTCCTAGGGACCCAAGGAGCTCTGCCATGCTTTCTCCCAAGGGGACACGCTCATGTAGCCAGTCCTACTGATACTCACCTGGAGAGACGTCCACTGGAAGTTCTTTTGTCACCAGGCTCAGTTCTTCCAGTTCCAGCTGAGAACTCACACTTGGTTTGGAAAGCCAATGGCCTGCTCAGGAGGAGACATGAAATGTGGGTTCTGAACGGAGTATAAAAACCACTCCCGGGACCTGTCCTTGTCACTTCCCCCTCAGGCCTTCTGACAGTTCCATTTTCCAGCCCATGGCCAAAGAGGACACCAAGCAACCACCATAAAACAATGACCTATAATGTCAGGATTGCAAGTGCAGATTCCTGAAATTTCCTCGGTCATACAAGGTGTCAGGAGGTGGGAAAGGCTGTCAGCAGGGAGGTTTTGAGTTGCGAGGGGAGGTCCTTACCCAGTGACACCAAGTCCCTGTAGTTCTCCAGCATTACTTTCCCATACAGGTTCCTCTGAGCAGAATCTAGATGAAGCCACTCCTCCCAAGTAAAATCTGCAGCACATCCTTGAATGTCAGTGACTCCTGAAACTATAAATTCATGCTCCAAGGATTATGCCAATAAAAGCACGTCAGGGAAGTGCAAAAACAAGCAGCATTAGAAGGGACAGGATAAAGAGATCTGTGTGAGAAAAATGTTTTATCTGCCAAAAGAAACTAAATAAAAATGTACATTATCAGAGATAAATATAATGTAGAAAATGCTGTGGCATTTGAGGACAGGAAGAGGAGGTAGTAGGAAATAACAAGGAAACGTACGGAAGGCTGCTCTAGATTACCACCGGAGAAGAGTAGGTGGTGGTCTGATCGCCTCCCATTTACCCCGCTGGTGAAGGAGGGTTCCCGCTCCTTAAGAAGCACAAGATGACTGACCCCATGACACCTAGCACTGGACGGAAGAGACCAACAGCAATTTGTCAGTAACATCTACTCATAGCCTGGGGAAGGAGGAAATACCCACCATGCAGGGCCACTCAGGGGCTGCCCTTGTGAACCGACAGGGGCTGTGGGAGGCAGGCTGGGTAGTGACAAGAGGGTGAGGTGACCCGTGGCTACCTTGGGAAGATGCAGTTGGCTTGTTTGAACAGTTCCGGGGGCTGGTAGGGAAGCGAAACCCATTAGGTTTGTGTTCCTGGGAGGGAAGGGTACACCTAGTCTGGCCGAGGGAGAGCTAGCTGGGTAGGGTGCCCTTCCCTCTTGGTTGGCACAAGGGGACCAGGGGAGCTCCTAGCTAAGTCTCTGAGGCCCCGTGAGGCTCAAAGTTGTCAAGGCAGCACATGGAATTTCAGGCTTTACAATATAGGCAGGAATCTCGGTTAATGGAGGGAAAACATGTACAAATAGGATACATCTAGAACATGTTGAGAGGACCAAGAAAACACCCAGCTTGACCTGAAAATGGCATTTCAAATTTATAAGCCCATTTCAGCCTAGTTCCCTAGCCCTTAGACCAGGAAGCAAAACACCATAAGCATTATCTGTTGAATGAGTGTGACAGTTACTTTTATGTGTCAACTTGACTGGGCTAAAGTATGCCCAGATAGCTGGTAAAGCATTATTTCCAGGTGCTTCGGTGAGGGTGTTCCCCGTGAATCAGTAAACTGAGTAAAGATCAGCCCTCAGCAATGTGGGAGGGCATCACCGTATTCACTGAGGGCCCAAAAAGAACAAAAGGCTAAGAGAGAACAAATTTGCTGGCTCTGCTTGAGCTGAGATAGCCTCCTTCTCTGGCCTTCAGACAGTGCTTGTAGCTCCTGAGCCTCAGACTCGGACCAGGACTTAGACATCAGTCCCCTGGACCTCAGGCCTCTGGATTTGTAGTGAACTACATACACCCCAACTTTCCTAGGGTCCAGATTGCAGAGGGCGGATCGTGGGGACTCTTTAGCCACCCTAATTGCCTGGGCCAATTCCTTATAACTTCTTTCTGTATCTGTGTATGTCCCCTGGGTTCTGTTTCTTTGAAGAACCCTGACAAGGAGGGAGCACAAACGTCCTGAGGTTTACACTAACAGGTGAGCCTGACACCTCACCTCATTTAATCCATACGACACCCTGTTAGACTGAGAGCACCTTTTATGATGAGGAATCTGAGGATCTAATGGTTAAATCACATCTCCGAGGTCACACAGCTGGGACTCAAACCTAAGGCCATCTACATCTAACTCCTCGTGTTGTGAGAAGAGAAGGCACCTAAGAAAAGAACCCTTGCAACCGACCCCCATCAGAGAGAGTGGGGGAGGGAGCCGTGGGGGGAGGGAGTGAGAGGGAAGGAGACTCAGGTCGGGGAGAGAGAGTTTCAGGGAGGAGAGAGTGGGTCAAACAGAATGATGACTGAAAAGAGAGCTGCTGGTTGGAAAATCAGCTAATTTCCAGAGTGGTGAAGGCAGAAGTCCGCTTACAGTGGATGGAGGGCTAAATGGAAGACGGGAATGAGAAGCAGCTAGATGAAATTACTTCAAACTTCTGTGAAAAAGATGAAAGAAGACGTATGGAAAGAAGTAGGGACCAGATCATGGGAGTAAAGCAGTGGATGAGTCGCTGTGCTGTGTAAGTGGGCACAGGGCAGAAAAGGCCCTGAGACCACAGAGGGGACAGAAATGATGTCCAAGAAATATGTGTGTTTTACATCCTGCTGGCTGTGAACCACCAAAAAAAGTGTCAACACCGAGACAGAGTTCATTCTCTTTCTACCTCATCATTTTCTCCTATTTAATGAATATATCAACATAAAAAATGTTAAAAATCACTCATAAATATTGTCAAGAAATGTAAAGACAGCTATTAGTAGGATCTAATTACACAGCAGAATTTCCATTTTATGAAAGGAAAAAAATGAACCAAGAAAAATCTTCAGTTTAACAAATGTAAAGAAAGGACACAAGAGAGGCACCTGGGTGGCTCAGTGGGTTAAGCGTTCAACTTCGGCTCAGGTCATGATCTCATGGTTCCTAGTTTCAAGCCCCGCGTCAGGCTCTGTGCTGACAGCTCAGAGCCTGGAGCCTGCTTTGGATTCTGTGTGTGTCTCTCTCTCTGCCCCTCCCTGACTCATGCCTGCCTCTCTCTTTCTCTCCCTACCCCCCACCAAAAATAAATGTTTAAAAAAAAAAAAGACACAAGAAAGCATAATACACATAGATCATTAAATAATCAGAAAAAGACCTGGTACTTATATAACAATATACATAAACGACTGACTTTCTCTATTAAAAGACAAAAAACTCTAGGGGCGCCTGGGTGGCTTAGTCGGTTAAGCATCTGATTCTTGGTTTCAGCTCAAGTCATGATCTCATGGTTCATGACTTCAAGCCCTACATCAAGCTCTGTAATGTGTCAGCACAGAGCCTGCTGGAATTTCTCTCTCTCTCTCTCTCTCTCTCTTTCTCTCTCTCTCCTTCTCTAGCTTATGCTTTCTCCCCACCTCAAAATAAATAAACTTAAGAAAAAATTTTTTAGAAGACAAAAACTCTCAAGTTGGTTTCAAATCTATCACATACAAGAGATACACCTAAAACACAAGCCAGAAAGTTAAATAATAACTACTTGGGGGATAGAGACAAGATATAGCAAATGCAAATAATAAGAAAGCAAGGAGAAAAAAAAGAAGAAACAGGAGAACATATAAACAGCAGATAAGGTAGAATGTATGTGGAAACAAAACATAAGCCCTTCTTTGTGAAAGAAGGTAATGTCAGAAATAGGATATTCTTGGGGTGCCTGGGTGGCTTAGTCGGTTAAGCGTCCGACTTTCGCTTAGGTCATGATCTCGCGGTTCGTGGGTTCGAGCCCCACGTCGGGCTCTGTGCTGACTGCCAGCTCAGAGCCTGGAGCCTATTTCAGGGTCTGTGTCTCCCTCTCTCTCTGACCCTCCCCTGCTCACACTGTCTCTCTCTCTCTCTCCTAGAAATAAATTAAAAAAAAAAAAAAGAAAGAAATAGGATATTCTCTTTCCAAAAATCAATCCACTTTTTTTTTTCAATAAATTGCCTTGTTAGCTGAATATATTGGGCAAAATTAAAAGCTCAGATTCAGATGCTTACGGGCTATACCCTGGTCTTCCCACTTCCCTGGATTCTCATCACCTGAAGCCCAGAGCTCCCAAGTGTGCTGCAGAGCTGGTCTCTATTATGAAACATTCTGGATCCCTGAGCTATAAAAGGGCTCATGAAGACAGACTTAGATAAGTACTAAGTACAAAAGAGCATTTTAAATGCCAAAGTGAAACTTAATGATATTGTTCATAAAATGTATTTGTTGTTAATCCCTATTGTCTATAAAATGTATTTGTTGCTAATCCCTTCAGATGTTTTTCCCTTTCTCCTTCCTGCGCCATATGGGTCTTTTTCTCCCCACCACTATGTTAAAAGCACACAGTAACTCATGGTGTTTGAAATAAGCAGCTTCATGGGTTTATCTTGTTCATGAAAAGGTTTTCTTAAACTAAAAATACATGCTTTTTGATATTGTTATTCTTTGAAAAGGTTGAGAACCAAATGGAATGAATAGGGATATTTTACATGATGAAAGTATAATTATAAAGGAAGTATGATAGTGATGACGTTTGAGTCACCACAGCAACAGAATGTTTTCAGATACAGATAGCAATCCAGTTAAAAAAAATCACAATCGTGGTTAAATCTCAATCACAATAGCAACAAAAAACGAAACACCTTAGAATATACTTAATAGGATTATGTGAGATCCATGTGATCAAACTTAACAAAAGCCATAATGAAGGGTCTGAATAAAATGAAGGGTTGTTTTTTTATTCAATAGGAAGAATAAACATTGTAAAAGATGGCAGTCTTCCTCAAATTGATATAGATTTAATGGAATTCAAATCAGAATTGCATATTTTTAGGCTGTTACTGTTGGAACTTGATGATAGTTAATAAATTTCGACCATAAGGGTAAATGTAAACGAACAGTACAGTAAGCAGAATTTTCAAAAGAAAATCACGGGGAGGGGGGATTTGCTTCAACAAAATAAATTCTAAAAGAACAAATAAAATAGTGTGGTACTATAAGAGAGAGCAATAGAACAGAATCCGGAAAACCCTGTGCGTGTATACAGACACGTACATATGTTTTTATTTAACATGTATAAATAGAGTATACATTAAAGATAGGATTTCAGATCTATGGAGAATAAGTACATTAGTGAGTAGATTACATCAGCTTGAATGCCATCTCCTCAGAGGTGCCACTCCGGCTCTGCCTAGCTAAAACTGACGTCACACTCCACCATGCCACCCTACTGGATGGCCACCACATCACCTAACAGTGTCCTCGGAGGTTATTTTTTCTTCATTGCTGCACCAAGACAGGATGTAGGAGAAAGGGACCCACCCTGACTCATTCACTGCTCTCTTCCTAGCGTCCAGAACGCTGTAGCGTCCAGAACGCTGCGGAACACGTGGTAGGCGGGTGCTCAGTCCGTTTAGCAAATGGAAGGATGATGAAATGCTTCACCACATCTTTAAATGAAGTTGGATTACAACCTCCCATTATATACAAGAAATTCCAGATATCCCAAGGATGTAAATTTAACATGATAAAACTAAGAGAAAAAGTAGAAGAATGTTTATATAATCTTAGGGTACAGAAAGCCTTCCAGAGCCTGATTCCAAAGCCAAACAAAGGAAAAGGAAAGTTAATTGCATAAAACATCCAAAACCTATTATAGCAGAAGATGTTATAAACAGATTTAAAAGATGGGGTGCCTGGGTGACTCAGTTGGTTCAGTGTCTGACTTTGGTTCAGGTCATGATCTCAGTTTGTGAGTTCGAGCCCCGTGTCAGGCTCTGTGCTGACAGCTCAGACCCTGGAGCCTGCTTCAGATTCTGTGTCTCCACCCGCCCACTCACTCTCTGTCTCTGTCTCTCAAAAATGAATAAACGTTAAAAAAAATTACTAAAGAAAAATGACTAAAAAAAATTACTAAAGAAAAATGACTAAAAAAATTACTAAAGAATAAATAATATTGGCAATTTATGGCAAAGGATTAATATCCAGATTACATAAGAGGCTTCTTTTATACATAAACCACCCAGTATAAAACTGGGCAAAGGGTGTAAATAGGTATTTAAAAGGCAAGAAGAATGCTTATTTTTGAGGTCTTGAGATCTGTAATTATATATTATAGACTCAAGAATTTTTTTACAACTATATGCCTAGTATTTATATTCAGAAAAAGATTAAATTTTTTAAAGTTTATTTTATTTTGAAAGAGAGAAAACATGCACACACAAGCAGGGGAGGGGCAGAGAGAGAGGGAGAGGGAGAACTGCAAGCAGGCTCTGCTCTGTCAGCACAGAGTCCAATGTGGGGCCTGAACTCACACACCGTGAGGTCATGGCCTGTGCCGAAACCAAGAGTCAGACGCTTAACTGACTGGGTCACCCAGGCGCCCCAAGAAGATAAAATTTAAGGACAAATACAAGTCATACTTGGGCGATTCATAGTCGCATCACTGGCCAATAGGGGAAAGACGAAAAATGAACAGCTCCAATGCTGCACTGATATGTCCCAAGTCAAAGTGTCAGGGTCATCGAAGACAGACTGAGGAGCTGTTCCAGGATAAGGAAGGCTAAGGAGAGGTGGCAGCTGAATGCCAGTTGTGATCTAGACTGGGTTCTGGACCAGACAAAGGACATTTGTGGCATAATATGTGTAAGGTCAACAGATTAGCTAATAGTACTGTATCCATGTAACCTCCCTGTTCAGTACTTGTATTTTGGTTACATAAAACAAGAGCTTGTTTTTAGGAAACACATCCTGAAGTATTCAGAAATCAAATTAGTGACTGTCTGGGACGGGGGATGTACACCGGATGGGGGTGACAACACCCTCTTGGGTGACGAAAATGTTCTCTAGCTTGATTGGGGCAGTGATCATGTTGGTGCATAAATGTGTCAAACCTCAATGAATTATATGCTTAAAAAGGGTTATTTTATATAAATTATACCTGAGAAAAAAGCTGACTTAAAACCTTAACACTGTTTTAACTAAATAGAATCAAGGCTGCTGAGAGCCAAACCACAACCTTCATCAACCAAAATCTTCTGAACACCTTCTTTAAACCTTCTTTTCCAGAAACTCCCTCTTTCTTCTGCCTATGTTTCAGTGAGTTATGAAGCCTTTTATAAAGGAGCTTGACAATACAAAGGGGAGAAAGTAGTACAAAACAGAAATCACAACAGTTAATACTTGTCTTCATGAAGCCTTCTTTAAATTGGTTCCTTTGATCAATAAACAAGTGACATATCTGATCTTATGAACAGAGAAAACACAACTCCTGCAGGATTGCAGAGAAGGTTACAGAAGCCTAACCTTAAAAAGAAAAACAAAAATTTAGGGGCCAAGTCCCCCTGATTTCTTAATCTTTTTCCAGAGAGGCAACAACTTCAGGTTCTAGTAAAAACCAATAGGTTCCATTTTTAAGCAATCTCCCAGGGCAAAAAAACAAAACAAAATAAAACACAAACAAACAAAAAAACACCCTGGGCTTCTCACTACTCTTTCACTGCATGCTTTCTTTCTCTTTTTAAAAATTTTTCTTAATGTTTATTTGTTAGAGAGAGGGAGACAGAGCACAAGCAGGGGAGGGGCAGAGAGAGGGAGACACAGAATCCAAAGCAGGCTCCAGGCTCTGGAGCCCGACGTGGGGCTCAAACTCATGAACTGTGAGATAATGACCTGAGCTGAAGTCAGGGGCTTCACTGACTGAGCCACCTAGGAGCCCCTGCACGATTTCTGTTAGCTAATGGGACACTGCTTCTTCCTAGGAAAGCTAGGAACATGCCAACTCCCTTATCAAAATTCCTCCTTTTCCCCCTCCATGCCTACCAAACACACAAACTCCTTCCTCCTTTCTGGCACTTGACCCCAAACTTTGTATCTGATTCCCTCCGACCACAAGTCGCCGCCATATTTGTTCCATCAAGCCGGAATAAGGCTAAGAATGCCTTACGGAGAGTACCTTTAACATCCAGCAACTATGCTGGGCACTTTTTACTTACATTCTTTCATGCTTCAACAGACATCGGAAGTACATATTTTTAAACGAAATGAACCATGTGTAATGATTACCAACGTCAACTATGGGGCACATGCTCAGTTAATGTGGTTATTTCCATCATCCCCGTGAGGAACTTCGGGGAAGTCAGGTTACTTACCCAAGACAATGCAGGTATTAATGGCAGCATCAGGGTTTAATCTGGGGACACTTTAACTCCATCCCGGCAACTCTTCCCCGGTTATCACTATCTAACCTTACTTCTCCTGGCTGCCACACTCATGTCCTCCTCCAGGTCTCATGACACTGACAGTTCGGATACCTGGCCATGCTTGTTCTTATTATCCTTTACACATGCGATCATCACGACTGTATCTTGTAGAGAAGTGACTTCTTTTACATTCCCTGGGAGTCTGTAAACGCTGTAGGCACCCAGACCATCTTTCACAGGATTTTCGCTCCTTTTGTGACCCCCTGAGCGGCATCAAAAGCTCAGCAGTCCAGGGCTTCCAGCTGAATGAGGAAGTGGCAGCTGAGGACAGAACTGAGGGACACTAACGGGGGCCGTGTGGGAAATTTTCAAATTTGGAGATCTCCGTAGCCCCATCCTCTACAGTGAAGCCCACGTACGGTATGGGAGTAAGTAGTAGGGAGTAAGGGAGAGGTTTCAGAGAGAAGGAGCTCACCTGAGTTCCCAGTGGCAGAGGCCCAGCAGCCATTGCCTTCTCTTGCCTTCCTGTGGGGTCCTTCCTAGGGGACGGGCAGGATCCTGAGGAGGCGGAGCTGAGGGAAGGAAAAGAAGCCACGAGAAATGAGGCTCCTGCAACAGCAAAAATCAAAATACCTACACATAAACCAAATAAGATATGTGTGGTATTGACTGAAGGAAAACTGGAATTTTTACTTATGAACTTTATTTTACTAAGCTTATTTAGATTCATAAAGAAGGATGAACAGAGACACATAGCACATTCCTGGATAGGATGTCATAGTATCCTTAAGTTGTCACTTCCCTGAAATTAATTTATAAACATCACACCAAGTATTCCAAGTAATAGTATTTTAAAGATCATTACGGAAAAGATTTTTTTAAAATTGTGTTGTTTAACAACAGCCAGAAAACACTTGGAAGAATGACGAGGGAGGACCTGCCCACCAGTTATCTATAAAGTTATAATAATTAGCATACAGTGTTATGGAATAGGCTGGGTCATTCCCCGGATATATTGTTGACCACCTACTGTGTACCACTCCTAGGGGAGAGGGCAAATACAGCTATAAACAAAACAGATATATCTTCTGCTCTCACAGATTATAATCTAGCAGAGCAGTGGGTCAGCAGACCAAATTAAAATCCTTCCAACACCAACGGTTAAGAAAAAACTTTATAAATACAAATTCAAGATATGAAAAAGTGACATTTCAGATCAGTGAAAAAAGGATGAACTAGGACTTAGAACAAGGGCTTACATTTGGAAAATACAAGTTTGCACATAAAATGAAGCTAAAGTACTAGAAGACAGTGCAAATGAACGCTTTTGTGATCATAATGGGATAGAAGGCCCCCTCACAGTAATGTCCAAAGACACAGACTTGAAGGGATGGTTTTCAGGTCTAACCATATGAAAATGTAACACTTCTGCCTAGTTAGAAAACACTGTGTATCATACAAAAATTTTTCTCATTTTTTTAACGTTTTATTTATTTCTGAGAGAGACAAGACAGTGTGAGCCGGGGAGGGTCAGAGAGAGAGAGACAGACACAATCTGAAACAGGCTCCAGGCTCTGAGCTGTCAGCACACAGCCCGACGCGGGGCTTGAACCCACGAACCCTGAGATCATGACCTGAGCCAATGTCCGACGTGTAACCGACCAAGCCACCCAGGTGCCCCTCATACAAAATTTAAAAACAAAAAACTGCATAAAAATATTCATAAGTGTTCACAATGCAAATTTAAACAACCTTCTCAGAGAACAGGAACACCCAGACTTGATGTGGGTCCATCAGGCACATTTCCATTGCAAATGTTTACAAACTACTACTTTTCTGGAAAGAATAAGATGGGAGGTAACAAAAGCCTTACAGTATGACCCAAAAATTTCATGTGAAGAGATTTAAAGAACGACACAAGAATGCAAAGATATGTGTAGCCAGATGGCCTATATTGTTTACAAGAGATTGGGGGGGGGGAGCGGCGGGGGAGAAAAGCTGAGAAAGAGTAGAGGCTTAAAGGAGTGAATATGGCACAAGGGTACTTTTTCTCACACTCTAATGTTATATTTATTTCTAGGAGAGAGAGAGACAGCGTGAGCAGGGGAGGGTCAGAGAGAGAGGGAGTCACAGACTGAAACAGGCTCCAGGCTCTGAGCTGGCAGTCAGCACAGAGCCCGACGCGGGGCTGGAACCCACGAACCGCGAGATCATGACCTAAGCGAAAGTCGGACGCTTAACCGACTAAGCCACCCAGGCGCCCCTCTCACACTCTAATTTAAAATGAGAATTGTTTTCAAACATTGGTATAACTAGATGTTTTCAAAAAATCGTTTGTAAAAAGTTTTTTATCCACCTGGCTCAAGTGGTACTTACACAGATACAAACATTTGTAAAAAATTGCAGAGCTTAACATTTGTGCACTTTAAACCCTTTACAAATGTATTTCAAAACTCATTTTAATGTTTATTTTTGAGAGAGAGAGAGAGAGAATGTGAACAGAGGAGGGGCAGGGAGAGAGAAGACACAGAATCTGAAGCAGGTTCCAGGCTCTGAGCTGTCAGCACAGAGCCCGATGCGGGGCTCGAACTAAGAACCGGGATATCACGACCTGAGGCACCCAGGGGCCCCACAAAACTCATTAATAGTAAATGAAGAAAAGGACATTAATGTCCACATCTTTGTGTAAAAACAAAGCGTTTCAACCTTCATTCACATATATATGCCAACACGCAGACTTTGGCAGTTTTCAGATAATTTTTTCCTTTAGCTCCTCTGCATTTTCTAGTTTTCCTCTAGTGAACTTTTTCTTTTTGCGGGGTGGGGGAGGAGGAGAAAAAATTGCTTTAAGAAAGGGAAGAAAAGGATTCTCTGAAATAGAAATCTGCACGGGGTTGGCCCCCCTATTCCTTGAGGAGATGGGTCAGGGGGAGTCCACGCCAGGACCGCTCGGAATCGGGAAATCACAGAGGGCGCGTCCGCAAGACGAGGTCTACACAAAGGGCAGGTGCAGGAGCCCCGAGACAGCGCACCGGGTGCAGCATCCCCCCGAGACTTCTAAAGCGGGGCCCGGAGAAAGCCGGCGGGGAGGAACCCAGCCTGCGTTGGACTTCCAGAGCCTTCGGCCCTTCACTGGCCCTTTGGAGGGCCGCACCAGGTCCCCCGCCCTCGCCGCTCCCGACAGGTGGCGGCCCTCAGCTCTCGGTATTCCCACCCGGCAGGGCTCCCGGGACGAGAGAGGGCGCACCTGGAGCAAGCGGCCCGGCGTCGCGCAGGGACGGAGAAAGCGCTGCCTCGGGCCCATCCACCGCCGGCCCCGCCCCTCAGGGGCCTCTCCGGGCCGTCCCGGCCGCCTGCTGCCTGGGTCTCTGCCTGGCGCCAGCCCGATCCGAAGGGTCCCGCCGCGGCGCCGCACTCACCCTCTACGTCTCCGAGCCGGGCAGGAGCAGCCAGTGCGGACGCAGTCCTGCCGGCGCCTACGCCCGGGGCGCCGGACTACATTTCCCACAAGGCCGCAGGGATGCGGCGCCGGAGTGAGTGCGCAGGCGCGAGCCCGCGGGAGGGTGGGGCGATTTCGCCAGAAGGACCGTGGTGGCTTCCAGCATGGCCGTCTCCTGTTAGCGAGATTTTGTCCTGGGCAGCTGGGAGGGGACTGCGTGGCGACCTTAACCCGGCTACCCTAAGTAAGCCCCTCCTCGTTAGAGCCTGTGGGTGCCTAACCCATGCGGAGGGGAGAAGGGGCGGAGAGCCTTAGGTCAGCCTCACTTTCCTCTTGTGAAATAACCAGCCACCTGCAAAGTTTGTCAGAAGGTAGTAACTTGCCGCATCATTAGTGGGCACTCCGTGAATGGTGATTACGGTGCCCCGCACTCTAGCTCAGTGTCAGGCGCTACGCTGAGTGCTTCAAGATTGCCATCGTGGAACGCAGCAAAAATCTCCAGTTAAATATATGGCCAGAGTTGTTTCAGTGGGGATTACTGTGCTGGAACACTGGAGAAATAGATGACTTTGGGTAGCGCAGGAGATCAACAAGGTACGATAGATTGTAATATTTCTTTTTATAAAGATAACTGCTAGTTTCCTCTGCCTCTTTCTACCGCTGTGACAGAGACTTGACCAAACTTAAGACATTTCCCTCTGAGTCCTATAGGCCACATCTTTGGTCCCAGTCCTTGTCCAGCGGAGCCCTAGTTTTAGAAAGAATCCCATTAAGTCAGTTTAGGTATAAGCCCCATTCTTGATACTGATCAAGTTTCTTACCCTCTACTCTTGTCTACGTCCTTGTCCTGCCTTTAGCAAGAATCCTATTGAGACAGCTTTGCAAGAATCCCCCAATTTTGCTGTCTCCTTTTCGTAATTTTCCATCCAGTGATCCCCTTACTCTATTTGTTGCTGTAAATCCTCAGCTGTCTTTGCTATATTGGGAGTGGAGTTCAATTTCACTAAAGACTCTTCCTATTGCAGTAGTATTGAATAAAATATTTCTTTACGTATAACTACTATCTTTATTGAACTATTTCCTTTTGAGAGCTGTCTCACCTGTTGCAAAATATTTAAAAATATGAAAGTCTTCACGATTCATTTATCCAGGATTAGTAAGGTAATGCAGATAGTACTAAACTAATTAAAAAAATATGTCACCGCAGTGAGACAAATACGTTGAACCAACAGTTTCTCCACCACTACAGGGCATTCTTCCATTAGCAACTACATGAACATATTCATCAGAGTTGTTCTGGTATAGAAATGGTCGTTGATAAAACTTACAACATAGAGCATGCAATTTCCAAACAAGTAGGCAGAGGATATGGGATAGGGGAGAGGGAAGACAAAATAAATAAATAACATAACATAGCATAATATAACAACATACCATAACATGACATAAACCACATCCACAAAAAAACCTAACAACCCAGAAACAAAAATGTAGACTAAAGGTACATAAGGAGATGGTAACAATAAACCTAGGTCTATCAGTAACCACTAGATATGCACATGGAATGAACTTTACAATTAAAAAATACTGTAAGACTGGAGTTTTAAAAACATAGCTATATGCTAAAACAAGGATACACACATCTTAAGAGGAGAAAGATGGAAAAAGATACACCTGGCAAATATTAAACAAAGAAAATTCATGTGGCTACACTTAAAGCAAAATAACATGTTAAAAACATAACGAAGTAGGAAAAGTAATTACATATCAACAAAAAGTTAATTCACCAAGAAAAGATTAATAAACTCTTACGTATTTAACAATGTAGCTTCAAAATATATAAAGCAAAAATTGACCAAAGAGATTAACAAATCCATTACAAAGGTGTTTTTACCTGCCGTTATCAGTAACTGATAGAAAAGCTGATCCCCAGTCCCCCCCTCCCAAGAAAAAGTCACCGAAGATACGGAATTTCTGAACAGCAGAATTCACAAGTTTGATTTAACGAAGAGACGTGGAATATTGCATTCCAAAATTAATGAAAACACATTTTTTAACACACTTTAAAAAATGACCTCATGCTAGGCTGTAGTCTTAAACATTTCAAAGAATTGATATCAGGAAAACCACACAATTTCACAACAATTCCAATTACACATTTTTAAAAAATATTAGAAACTTCTCTAAAAATTTAGCTAAAGGGACTATTTAGATGGGGCCAGTCACGCTAACAGATTATTTCCTTTATCACACTGTCGTCAGACTCTTCTAAGCTTTTTAAATTAAACTTCGCCCTCCTTGCAGCAAGTACATACATACGTCCTTGGTACTTGGACCTAAGGCTGCATTTCCCTCCTCAAATTGTCATCCCTATTTCTTTTCCTCAGGGGAACTCCCACTCTCTGCTGGATCCCTTCCTCTCTGCACCCTGGAAGGTCCAGAAGCACTGAGCTGGGGCAGCCAGGGGCCTTGTGTCACACGGGGGTTTCTGCCTCCAGACACTGTCCTGCACTCCTGTTGTTATGCTCCATGTAGTTCATCAGGCTTTTTACTCATTTGATGCTGCAGGGAAGTGGAGATCTGGTGATTTCATTACAGACAGAATGGGAAGCTCGGGATTCTTTATTGCCTTAAAATGCCATATTGCTTGCTAGCTTAGTTCTTAAAACATTAGATTATTATTTTCAATACTGTGATTTCCCATATTTTAACAGATTCACAGGTAAGGCATTAATGGATTACCTCATGTTAAAATATCTTTTAGATTTTTAAATTAGGTGCCTCAACTGAATTATTAAAAATCTTTCTGTTTAACTTGAGTAGAGTTGACAAATGTTACGTTACTCTCAGGTGTATAACATAGTGATTAGTTAGGTTTATACACTATGCTATGTTCACAAGTGTAGCTACCGTTTGTCACCATACCATGCTATTACCTTATCATTGAGTATATTCCATATGCTGTACCTATTTTTTTAATTTTTAGTGTTTATATTGGAGAGAGAGAGAGAGCGTGAGCAGGGAAGGGGCAGGGAGACAGAGACAGAATCTGAAGCAGGCTCCAGGCTCTGAGCTGTAAGCACAGGGCTGGACACGGGGCTCGAACCCACAAACTGTGAGATCATGACCAGAGACAAAGTTGGATGCTCAACCAACTGAGCCACCCCGGTGCCTCCATATGCTGTACCTTTTATTCTTGTGACTTATTCATTCCATAAATGGAAGCCTGTACCTCCCACTCTCCCTCACCCATTTTACCCATCCCCCCTTCATAGTTTGTCCTGTATATTTATAGATATGATTCTGCTTTTTGTTTGCATTTTTGTTTTTGGTCTTGTTTTTTTAGATTTCACATATAAAAGAAATCATATGGTATTTGTCTTTCTCAGTCTGACTTAAGGAACCCTTGTACACTGTTTGGTAGGAATATAAGTTGGCGAAGCCACTGTGGAAAACAGTATGGAGGTTCCTCAAAAGTTAAAAATAGAAATACCACATGATCCAATACTTTCACTACTGCGTATTTACCCTAAGAACACAAAAACACAAATGTGAAAAGATATATGCCCTATGTTGTTTTTAAAGTTTATTCTGAGAGAGAGAGAGAAGGCATGAGTGGAGGAGGGACAGAGAGAGAGAAAGAGAGAGAGAGAGCATCCCAAGCAGGCTCTGAGCTGCCTGATGCGGGGCTCAGGATTACAAACCATGAGATAATGACCTGAGCTGAAATGAGTTTAACTGGCTGACCCACCCAGGTGCCCCTGCACTCCTGTGTTTACTACAGCATTATTTACAATGGCCAAGATATGGAAACCACCTAAGTGTCCACCATTGATAGATGAATGCATATGAAAGAAGTGGTATATATACACACAATGGTTTATCACTCATTCATACAGAGGATGATATCTGCTGTCATATGTGACAACGTGGATGGACCTAGAGGGTATTATGCTAAGTGAAATATTAAACATTCTAAGGCAGCAAAGGAAGAAGAAACTCAGGGACAAGAGCAGCCTTCTGATCACGACAATCTAAAATCCATTTTCTTTCTCTCTGTATTTCTCACCCCAGCCTTAGGACCTTTGCAAGCCCTGAGTTCCTGTCCCGGCCCACAGGGCAGCTCCATGGATGACAGACTCCATGTACCTGGAGCTCTGACTTTGCCCACAGAATCCTGGTCAGTAGCCCAGTAAACGATGCCCCTTACAAACAGATGTCACATTTCCTGAAGCAAAGGAGGAGCCCTTCCAGACCAGGAATTCCTTCGTTAAAATGCTTTCGTTCTGCCAGTTTTCAGATTTTTTCGTTCATTACTGAACCCGAATAATATCCAGACACACAGATGCTTCCTGACAGATCTGTGAGTACAGTGATCAGATGTTTCTTCTGCCAGTGATGCTGATTCCTGACCTTCCCATTTAAGGGTTTATCATCTCCCACCAGCTGACATAAATGCTCCCTGAGTGAGATCAGTACTTCAAAGAGAGGAAGCCACGTATGCAAAGGTACTGGTGGGTGATAGCACAGCACATTTATAGAACATCTATTAAGTAATGAAGAGAATGACAGATGTTGAAGCTTGAGAAGAAGGCAGAGGCCAGATAATCAAAGGTCTTAATTGCTATTCTAAGGAATTTGAATTTGATTCTGAAATTATGGAACCAAGTAAAGATTATATGTAAGGGAAACTGCTCTGATGATAATGTGTGGAGAATGAGTTTAGGAGGTCGAAGACAACTGAACAGACTGAAGCTTAGAAGTATGGGCTGTTAACAGTAACTTGAGTGATAGGTAAATGAGGCTCTAAACTCAAGCAGAGGCAGTGGGGTGAAGAACATGTGACAAATATTAATATGCTAGAATATGGCATGGTTTGTGCATTCAAATAATCGGGAGAGGTGAGTTAGGTAGGAAGTGAGGTTGACTCCCAGGCTTCTGCCCAATTAATTGGATGGATGATGGTGCCACTCACTAAGTAGGCAATACAGGCACAAGTGTGATTTTGTACATGTTCAGTTGATCATACTGAGATTTAAAAGAGAATTATGAGCCAGAAGGCTAGAATTAGGTCACCTGGGTGGCTCAGACAACTCTTGGTTTTGGCTCAGGTCATGATCTCACAGTTTGTGGGATCGAGCCCCATGGCACGCTCTGCACTGACAGCCTGGAGCCTGCTTGGGATTCTCTCTCTCTCTCTCTCTCTCTCTCTCTCTCTCTCTCTGCCACTGCCCTGCTTTCAAGCATGCACACGCTCTTTCAAAATACTTTTTTTTTTTCAAAGGAAGTACTTATCTTACTATCTGGAAAATTTCTATTCTTCCAAAACTGGGCTCAGGCATCACTGTCTCTGGGTCACTATATATATGGTCAAGGCCCCTTGGTTAGGCTCCATTCCTCCTTTCTTAATCCTGTTTAAATCTTTATAAGATGTTCTATAACACAGTATCATTGTAACATCTCTTCTCTGTGAAAAATACTTCAACACATTACGATAATTTGCTTGTTTATTCACTATTCCCTCCAACCCCATTCTCTCAATTCATGACTTCTTGAAGATAGGGCCTGTTGCTTTCTTCCGTACAATTGCCAGTGCCCGGGATAGTGCTTGGCTCAAACCTGGGATTAAGCAAACCATTTCTAAGGCTTAGAATTATTTCCTTTATTTGCCTTTGCAGTCTGATTTTTTTTTTTAATTTGAAAAGATCAAGTAGGGAAAAGATGCTTTTATTTCATGAAATTGATTCATTTTCAAGACTGCCACAGTGACATGTTCTTTAATTACTTCTTAGGATTTCTTCTGCAGCCAACTAAAAACATATTAATAGCCTTAACCTTGAAATTAAAAAAAACTTTATTTTTCTACTTAAATTAACAAAGTGTTCAGAACATAGCAAGTACAGTTAAATAGTAAATGACTTCGAGGCAACTAAGAAGTAATTCTGAGAAAAAAATTAGAAATTGTTTTAGGGACACCTGGTTGGCTCAATCTCACAGTTCATGGGTTTGAGCCCCACGTGGGCCTCTGTCCTGACAGCTCAGAGCCTGGAGCCTGCTTCAGATTCTGTCTCCCTCTCTCTCTGCCCATCTCCCACTCATGATCTATCTCTCAAAAGTAAATAAACATTAAAAAAAATTTTTTTTTAATTGTTTTAAAAATTTGGGAGATTGTTAGATGTAGTTTAGAAAAAACTAGAAGAATAATAGAGTAAGAGAACAGATTTTTTTCTTTCTCTTTTTTAATGATAACAATGCACAACGTTTGACAACAGATTTGGAAAAGGCAAATTCCAGAGACTGAGGTAGTTTGCAGTTTGTTTTTTATCTATTATTTGGTCTACATAAGCATATGTTTTGCTACCGGCTCATACAGTCGGTGTCTTTGAGAAATCCAGCACTCCTACCCCCAGATTTTTCTCATCTTTACCTATCACACCTAGTGTATAGTGCTCTATAAAGAGATAGAAAAACCCCATCTTTTATCTTACAAGTGGTTAAAATCAGTATTTGCAACTGTGGTTTACTTGTCTTGGGATATTTTCAAAAGTGACTGACAGGTACAAAAGTTTTCCACATATTTATTACGTACTCAAGGCTGTTTTATCCTTAGAATAATCTGATGGAGACAAAATTAAAATAAAAAAGTTTTCTCATGTTTGTTACATCTATTAAATCAATTTCAAGTATGTATCCTGTGATGAGCTTTGGTTTAAGGCTTGCACACATGCAAATCTACTTTCAAGGAATCCTCCTCAATGTGGATCTTATAATGATTAGTAAGGGATGACCTCTGGCTGAAAGGTTTCCCACATGTATTACATTCATAGGGTTTCTCTCCAGTATGAATTCTCTGATGGGCAATCCGTGATGAGCTCTGTCTGAAACTTTTCCCACACGTGTTACATTCAAAGGGCTTCTCTCCTGTATGAATCCTGCGATGCTGAATAAGAGCTGAACTCTGGCCAAAGGATATCCCACATTCCAGACAGCGATACGGTTTCTCTCCTGTGTGAATTCTCTGATGGTTACTAAGGGAGGAGTTGCACCTGAATGTCTTCCCACACTCGTTGCATTTGTAGGGTCTTTCTCCGGTGTGCATCCTCTGGTGCTGAATGAGAGCTGAACTCTGCCGGAAGGCTTTTCCGCACACTTTGCATTTACATGGTTTCTCTCCAGTTTGAATTCTTTCTTGAATGATAAGCGTCGAGTGGGAACTTAAGGCTTTACCACATTCATTACATTTTTATATTTTCTCACCGGTATGTATTATTCGGTGTCTGTTAAGTCGGGAGATGGAAGTGAAACCTTTTCCACATTCTTTACATCGATAGGGCTTTTCTCCAGTGTGAATTCTTTCATGCTGAATAAGAGACGCACTCTGACTGAAGGCTCTCCCACATTCACTGCACTTGAAAGGTTTCTCTCCTGTGTGAATCCTCTGGTGGTAACGCAGGGATGAGCTGGACTTGAAGGCATTTCCACATTCGTTGCATAAATAGGACTTCTTTCTGAGGTGAATTCTCTGACACCGAGAAAGGCCGGATGCCTTCCTCCCCGGATTATATCTATGGGGATTGTCTCGAGCGTGGATTTTTTGATGTATAAAAAGGTCGGACCTTCTGCTGAAGGATTTACCACATTCTTTACATCTATAGGATTTCTCCACAGTATGGGTCCTTAGGTGTTTACAGAGGGACGCACTATGGCTGAAAGCTTTCCCACATTCTTTACAGATAAAGGGTTTCTCTCCAGTATGAGTTCTTTGATGTTGAATAAGAGCTGAACTTTGGCTGAAAGCTTTCGAACATTCTTTACATTTAAATAATTTTTCTCCAGTGTGGTTTTTCTGATGCTTACGAAGGGATGAATTGTGAATGAAGGCTTTTTCACATATATTACATTTATAGCATTTCTCTGCTGTGTTGATGTTTGGTTGGTTAAGTAAATTTGAATTCTGCTTGAAGCTATTTCTTTGTATTTCACATTTTGAGGGTGTTTTTTCTCGAGCAACCCTCGGTTGCTTAACAAAGACTGATTTCAGGGTGAAATTTTGGCCACAGTCAGTATTTTTATGGCTTCTTTCTACCGTGAGGATTTTTGTACGGGTGACTGAAATTATTTGTAAACTTTCAGTTTTGTCCTTTTGTTTCTTTAATCTGTCTTCATATATGCAGGGTTTTTCTGATATGAAATCCCAGGGTTCATCCCTTTTGAGTCTTTTCCTTATTAGCTCCTGAAATAATGAATCTTGAGTTTGAGTCGACTTTGTAGTTTTAGGACTGCTCTTATATCCTGGAAAAAAAAATGCTTATGATTCACATGACTCATTCACATGAGTCTTAATGTGTACAAAGAATGATATCTAAATAAGGGTTTGCTTTCTGGCTAAAAGATAGTAGCAAGAGGAAAAAATAAACAGTAATGGATGAGGGCAGAAGGACAGGGTGACTAAAAACATCAAGGAAGCTCATTTAAGGAAGGTGAGAGTTGGGGCGCCTGGGTGGCTCAGTCAGTTAAACATCCGTATTAGGCTCAGGTCATGATCTCATGGTTCGTGGGTTCAAGCCCTGTGTCGGGCTCTGTGCTGACAGCTCAGAGCCTGGAGCCTGCTTCAGATTCTGTCTCCCTCTCTCTCTGCCTCTTCCCCACTCGTGCTCTCTCTCGGTCTCTCAAAAATAAACATTAAAAAAAAAAAAAGAAAGATGAGATTCTATAAGTGACCAGAAGAATGAATGGAGAGGCAGGATTAGAGGATTAGGACATGCATTCTGGTATCCAAAGCCTATGACAGACTTACACATTATTTCTAAATCATCGTTCTCATTAATGAAATCATTTCTACTGCTGAATGAATGCCATTCCTTTTTCTACCTGCCAAACTTTTCTGTAGCCTTCAGACTAAGTTCCAGTGTTAACTCCTCTGTGTCCCCTTTCACAATCCATTTTCTTTATTATACCACTTACTGCAGTATTTATTTTAATGTATATGCCTAAGGGAGAAAAGTATGAGCATATTCAGAGACAAGAAAGCCTTCAAAAAAATCAGCAGTAAAACACTGAAGAAAATAGGAATTGAGGGATACTTCCTCAACATGCTAAAATACATATATTTTACTCCTAAAACCAGTATCTTTTAAAAAAAAGTTTTAATGTTTACTTTTGAGACACACACACACACAGAGTGTGAGTTGGGGAGGGGCAGAGAGAGAGGGAGACACAGAAGCCGAAGCAGGCTCCAGGCTCCGAGCTGTCAGCTCAGAGCCTGATGTGGTGCTCAAACTCATGAATGGTGAGATCATGACCTGAGCTGAAGTCAGACACTTAACTGACTGAGCCACCCAGGCGCTCCTGCTTAATGAAGAAACACTAGAGGTATTTCCACTATGATCAAGAACAAGACAAGGATGCCCATTAGTTTCCCTTTATTGTACTAGATGTATTAATCAGTACAGTTACATAAGAAATATCAGATGCACAAGGATGAGTAAAAAGGAAGTAAAACTACCCCTACTGCTGGTGATATTATACTCCATCTTCATAACTCCAGAAACCCAACAATAAAAACTTGGTCAGTGATGTAGTAGAATAGAAAATTGACATGCTACAGTAAATAACCTTCATTGACCCTAACAAAAGATTAGAGGAATGAATTTACAGGAAATGTAAAAAAAACTTCTATGAAGAAAATTTGAAAATAGTCTTGAATGACATTAAATTACATCTGAACAAATGAAATGACCTCTCCTATTCTTGGATGGACCGACTCATTGTTATAAAGATATTTTAAAGCAAATACATAAAAATATTTTAAATCCTATGTCGAGATCAGGATTCCTCTACTTCAGGTGACATTTGGATGGATAATACTTTGTCACGAGGCTGCCCTGTGCAATAGCACCTTCCCTTTCTACCACTCCTACCCTCCCATGTTTACACTTTTCATAATAAAACTAAAAATGGAATCTTCTTCCACTTTTTGTTATTTCTTGCAATAGAAGTGAATAGATTAATCTTTTTCCTCTTAAAGATCATATCTAATAAAAAAAACTCGCTATTTTATTTACTGTCAGCATGGAACCCAATGCAGGGCTCAAACTCAGGAACCATGAGATCAAGACCCAGGCCGAAACCAAGAGTCAGATGCTTACCTGACTGAGTCACCCAGGGGCCCCGAGACCTCCAATTTTAAAAGTCAGTTTGCTGCACATGAATTTAGAAATATCAATATACAAAAGACAAGCCCTTAAAAAAATACTTTCACTTAAAAAAATACTTTCTAAGCAGAAAATTAGAATACTTATAGAATGATAAAAACTCCTGTTGAAGTAGTAAATACTAGGGTGCCCGAGTAGCTCAGTCAGTTAAGCATCCAACTCTTGGTTCATGAGATTGAGCCTCGTGTCAGGCTCTGCACTGACAGCATGGAGCTTGCATGGGATTCTCTCTCTTCCTCTCTCTGCCCCTCCCCCGCTCACTTTTCTTTCTCTCTCTCTCTCCCTTTCTCTCAAAATAAATAAACTTAAAAATAGTAAATACCAAAGCCTTCTGGCTAACTGAAGACAATGGTAGGTCAGTGT
Source organism: Hyaena hyaena (assembly GCF_003009895.1). Taxonomy (NCBI): domain Eukaryota; kingdom Metazoa; phylum Chordata; class Mammalia; order Carnivora; family Hyaenidae; genus Hyaena; species Hyaena hyaena. The sequence goes on along the minus strand of NW_024081062.1, from coordinate 361,166 downwards.
AAGCAAATTTTCAACATTACTTCCCCAAATGATAAGAAATAACTTCATAACTGAGATTTCTATCCAAGTCCTCATCTTCAACATTACTTGAGGAAGAAGAAAGAAGATACCAAAACTTGTAAAATAAATGTGAGTTAAGAGGAAAAAGTGGGGGTGCTTGGCTGGCTTACTTGGTGGGGCATGCAACTCTTGATCTTGGGGTTGTGGGTTTGAGCCCCACATTGGGTGTAGAGGTTACTTAAAAATAAAACCTTAAAAAAAAAAAAAAGAAGGAAAATGTGGGCATAAAGAAGATTACAGAGCTCCAGAACTATGTCTCCCTACCTAGACAACAAATGAACTGGCAGAATCTAGCTGATGCAACAATGTTGAAACCGTGGAATCTATCTGAAGGCTGGCAGCTTCTAACAGAAGGCTTGCTCAGTAAATTACAGTTTAATTTCAGTCAGTAGCAACTACTCATGCCCCAGCCTCCAGCCCATGGCAGGCTACTGTACTGGCATTCTTTAGATAGCTTGCGGGAAGGAGCCAGGATGATAAGAACCTTGTTCTCCAACTATTGTGGATCTGGGTTCTGTCAGAGGGTTATTGCTTGGGATCGTACAGGAGGTACAGACACAAGGCAGGCGGCCATTGTTGCCCCACTGGCTGAAGCAGCTGCCCTCTCCCACTCGCATTTTACCTCTTTCCCACATTTGGGGATCACATATTTAAATATAAGGACATTCCAAAGTAACCGCATACATGGGGAATTTAGAAAGTCATCATATATGCCAAAAACAAAGACACAGGCTCAGAATAGCCTTCATCTCAGAAAAGCTTCGTCTCACTTGTTGATGGCATGATCTTATACGTAGAAAATCCTGAAGATTCCACACAAAAACTGTTAGAACTAACAAACTCAGCAAAGCAGCAACAGTAACACAAAATTCATTTTTTTTATACACTAACAATGAACAATGCCAAAGAAATAGACAAGATTATTTCATTTACAATAGCATCAAAAAGAATAAAATACTGTGGAATTAAAGAAGGAGGTGACACAGCTGAAAACTACAAACATTGCAGAAAGAAAGTAGACATGAAAAGACACCAGGTGTTCATGGATTATAAGACTTCATATTAAGATGGCAATTCTACTTGAAGTGATCTACGGATTCAGTGTTATCCCTATCAAAATTCCAATGCTGCATTTTTCTTTTCAGAAATAGAAAAGCCCATCCTAAACTTCATATGGAATCTCAAGGGACTCTGAAAAGCCAAAATCATCTTGAAAGGGAAGAACAAAGTTGGAGTATCACAACTTATTACAAAAGTGTACTGATTTCAGAACTTACTACAAAGTTATAAGTAATTTAAATATTGTGGTACTGGCATAGACAGACATATACACTAACAGAACAGAATACAAAATCCAGAAAGAAACCCTCACATATATGATCAATGATTTTTGACAAGGATGCCAAGACCATTCAATGAGGAAGAGACAGTCTTTTCAACAAAGGGTACTGGGAAAACTGGATATCCTCATACAAAAAAATCAAGTCAGGCCCTTACCAACTCCATATATAAAAATTAACTCAAAAATGGGTCTATCACTTGAAGACCTAAAACTATACAATTCTTAAAAGAAAACAGGGCAAAAACTTCATGACACTGGATTTGGCAACGATTTCTGAGATAGGACACTAAAATTACAGGCAACAAAAGAAAAAAATAGATAAATAATTGGACTTCATCAAAATTAAAGGTTTTGTGCATCAGAGAACACTATCAGCAGAATAAAAAGGTAACATGCAGAAAGGGGGACATGACCAGTAAGCACATGAAAAGACACTCAACGTCACTAATCAGTAAGGAAATGCAAATCAAAACCACCAGATACCACTTTAAATCCATTAGTATGGCTATTATTAAAAAACAAAAGCAACAATCCAGAAAATAACAAATGTTGTCAAGGATGTGGAGAAACTGGAACCCTTATACATTGCTGGTGGGAACATAAATGAATGGGGCCACGGTGGAAAACAGTAGAGCAGTGCTTCAAAAAGTTAAGTAGAGAATTATTGTGTGATCCAGCAATTCCATTCCTTATGTACCCCAAATAACTGAAAGAGATTATCTGTACACCCATGTTCACAGTAGCATTACTCACAGTAACCAAAGGTGGAAACCACCCAAACTTCCAGTGACAGATGAATGGATAAACAAAACGTGGTATATCCATATTAACAGAATATTATTCAGCCTTAAGAAGAAAGGAAGTTCTGACAGATGCTACAACATGGACGAACCTCGAAGATATTATGCGGAGTGACATAAACCAGACACAAAATGACAAGTGTTAGAGGATACTAATTCTGTGAGGTTCCTAGAATAGTCAAACACAAAGAGACAGAGAATAGAACAGTGGTTACCAGGGGATGAGGGAAGAGGTGGATAGGGAATGAGCGTTTAGTGAGGACAGACTTTCAGGAAGGGATTATGAAGAACTTCTGCAGCTAGATGCTGGGGGTGGTGGCACAGCACCGTGAATGAACTTAATGCCACCAAATCGTATGCTTAAAAATGGTTAACGTAAATTTTACATTATTTGTATTTTACCATAATAAAAATATCATTAGGGGATGCCAGGAAGTTTTGTCCACAATGTGGGTAAATTGGAATCTAAATACAGAGACAGCTGGTGGCAATGTCAGAGGTCAGCAGCTCTGGAAAATAGTGGGGCAGCACCTCAAAAGGGAAAGATGTCTCCTTACCTTCGTCTTAAAGCGTTTCATTGAGAAAATTTGTATTTGGAAATCCTTCCTCTAAGCTTTTGATATGATGTGTATATAAATCTTGTTAAAGCGTCTGTGAACATTATAACCCAAAGATGTTCTTAAGAGCTGGGAGCTCTCCCTTTGAAAGGTACGCATCAAGAAGGAAGCCTGCAGAGGTCTTGCGCAGGGGAGTAAGATGACCCTATTGACTTTTCAATTCTGGCAGCTACAAGAACAGATGCTGGTGGCAAGACGGAGGTACAAGATCATGCAGGGGACAAGGACGAGATTGACTCAAACATACTGGACATGGCTACAGAGTACCTGGGCTCCGCTTTCACCTCCTAAGAGATTCACTCTTTAAACCACCACCTGCTGTGTCTCTAGGCTGTTAAGGGCACACCTTCATGCAAGCTAGAAGACACCCTGTCCTCTGTGGGGCCCACAGTGTGGGGGGCCATCACTGACTCTGTGTGGACCTTACGACAGCCGGGACCAGCCCCCACTTCCATGTCAACAGGCTCCCTGTCGCCTGCAGGCTGATCTCTGCAGAGGGTAAGCCTGGGTCTGTGGCCAGGTACTCCTGACCCCTCACGCACTGCGCGTGGCTCTGGGGGAGAGAAACAAATCTGGTATCGAGGCTTCCCGGGCTCCGTGGGATGTGGTCCCTGCTGCTGTCTCCTGGCACCTGTCACCACCCGCTGGCTTCTGTTCTCTGCAGCACCCATGCCCCTTCCTGAGCCTGTACTCTCTCGGCATCCTCAGATCCCATCCTCCTCCGGCAGCGTTTGTCCATGCGGCCCCCTCCTGCTCCTCCTCCCCACCCCCAAGCCCCCATTCCTTCCCCCTCCTAATGCATTGGTACCCCCCGCCCCCCGCCACATACTCACAGCATTTTGCATCTTCCCTGTGGGTCCTGACCAGCTGTCATTCCACACCCTCTCTGTGCTCATTTCCTGAACACTTGTGTCCCAGCCTTAAACATAACCCCCAGCCAGCAGGACCTGGGTCTTTCTGTCAATGTCACATCACCAGTGTGCAGCGCAGAGCTCACTCATCCTTTATGATGGGACAGGGAAGCCGTGGGTGAGGGTTTGAACCCAGATCCTCCAGAGCCCTGACCCCACCCCCTCCCCCATCAGCTCTCTGTCCCCAACTGCCATGACAGCCGCCTCCCCTGTTCCTCTCCTCTGATGACTTCTCAGGCTCAGCCAGATTCTTCTTTCCTAACCCACCTCGTAAATGTTGAGGTTTCCTGGGGTTCTGTCCTGTGCTCTGTGCCCCCACCTGGTCAGTTCGAGGCTTCAGCTGCCACCTTTGTACCCAGGGCTCCCTGACGTCCCATTCGAGTCCTCACAGACCTCATACAACTGTCCACCAGCATCTCTACCGGAGCTTTCCACCCGCGCCTCAAGTGAGACCTGTCCCACAGTGAACTCAGCTACACCCTTAACAGGGGGCCCCATGTCTTCCCTCCTGGACCCCACTAGAAACATCTTGCCTACATGACTGCAGGGGTCTCCGGAAGGTTCCACGTCAGGTTTTCCTTCACTTTAAGTCTATCCCCCACAATGCTTCCAAGGTGACCGTTCTTATTAAATTCCAATTGTTGCCACCTTAACTCCCTGAACTTAGGAACTAAACTCCTACAAGCTTCTGCCTGGTGGTCAGGCTTACAAACTGCTGGAACAGATAAAGAAACATTTGAGGAGGCCACCTGAGTCGATCACCTGAGCAGATCAATCAGCTGTGCCAGAGTGACCTTCACCTCTCTATGGTGCTAGAATCCCTTTCTCTAAATCCATCCCAAGCCCTAATAAAAGCAGCCTTCTTTCCCTTGTCCCTGGAGACATGGCTTTGTGAATTATTTTCCACGATCTCCTTGTTTGTACAAATAAAGTTGACCCTGTGAGGCAGTTCCACCTGGTGTAGTCTGTCTACACCTCGCCAAGTAGCCGGCCCACTTTGGTCCAGTAAAAATTATATAAGGACCCCATGAATGTATTCTCTGTGACGCAATAAGATTATATACAAATAGAGCTCTCTTGCATCCTGCCCAGTCTCGATTCTGTTCCAAGTGGAACTACCAGCTAACGTGTGTCGCCTTTTCTCTGCATTTCCATGCATATTATACGTACGAACAGCCATGGAATTTTCCTTAAACACCAATTGGTGCTTTCCAATTGAACATCACCATCGTGCTCCGTGACCTGCCCTGGAGCTCTGGCCACACCAGCGTGCTCTTCTGTCTGGCGTGGTGCTCTATGCCAGGGCAGGGACTCGCCACAGCGTCCTAAGCCATGCCTTTATCTAAGGACATCTACATTGCTTCAGAATTGGGCCAATTTTTCTAAACTACCAAGACCATATCATTCGTCTGTTTAAAATCCTTATCTCCATGGGACAGTCCATCTGCAAGAATCGTGTCAAAGCACGTGGTAGTGTGGCCCCTGCCAGCTTTCTGACACCCTCTCCTTTCTCGGCTCCTTCTCTCACATACAGCCCCTGAGCCTCAGGCAGAACGGATTCTTTGCCATTCCTCAAACACACTGTTTGCTGACGGAACACCTGAGGTGCCGCCCTCCTCCAAGAACAGGAAAGAAGAGAGGAGATCCTGAGAGATTCACTTGGGAGGTGATTACCACAGAGGAGGCTCCCGCCTGGGGCCTCAGTGTCCCCTCCCCACCACATCTGGAAGACAGAGGCCCCGGAGAAACTTCCCCCACCAGCATCTCCAAGCCCCACCGTCCACTTAGTAAACGGTCTGCTGCCCAAAGCAGTTCCCGGGCTTCTCAGTCCCTGCCACTCACCTAGAGAGGGGCCTCCAGGACTTTCTTTGTCTACCCTCCAGGGGTCTTCTCCTTGCTGCAACAGGGAGATCACTTTTGGTTTGGAAAACAGGAGTCCTGCTCACAGACAAAAAAAAGAAAGAGACAAAAAAGACAAGACTTTGTTTCAACTCAAAGAAGCATTACCAATCTAAGTAGAAAACTCAGGGGATGGAACAAAGAGCTTTTGGGGACTGCTCCAGCTGTGCCCCCATGATGTGAGGGCATGTGTGAGGGAAAAGGCGAGGGACGTGGAGGACATGCCTTTGTAATAATTAGTTGTATGTTAGAGAAATATGGTAAGTATGCAGCTTTGATTAATGGAGTACCAATGGCTTTCTACAGAAGAGGGGACTATGTTCGATGCACAGACTATGTATTTGTGAACAGGTACTAGGTCCCCAGTTTAAAATGAGAAAACACTGGCACGCCTGAGTAGCTCAGTTGGTGAAGCATCTGACTCTTGATTTCAGCTCAGGTCATGATCTCACGGTTTGTGACTTTGAGCCCCCATCAGGCTCCTCACTGAAAGCATGGGGCCTGCTTAGGATTCTCTCTCTCCCTCTCTCTCTGCCCTTCTTTCATTCACTTTTTCTATCTTGAAATAAATAAATAAACTTAAAAAAAAACTTTTTAGGGGCGCCTACGTGGCTCAGTCAGTTAAGCGTCTGACTTCGGCTCAGGTCATGATCTCATGGTTCCAGAGTTTGAGCCCTGCATCAGTATCTGTGCTGATAGCTCAGAGCCTGGAGCTGCTTCAGATTCTGTGTCTCCCTCTTCTCTGCCCCTCCCCTGCTCACTCTCTGTCTCTCTCTCTCAGGAACAAATAAACATTAAAAAAAAATTTAGTTTTTTTTAAATGAGAAAATGCTATCTGACTCCCTTTCTAATACAACCCTCATTGGAGTGGAAAAGAGAATTGGGAAAGGCCAGGAGTAGGTTAATGAAGACAGTCGAGGGATGGTCTCTGCTGTGGGTGGAGCAAACAAATCGCAGAAAATCCTAGCAGGAAAATGTTGCCTGACCAATAGGGAATTTCTCACGTGAAAGTATGGCAGCTGTCCCACCATGGGACAAATCCATGCCTATAAAGGGAAAAAAGTTTTAAATATTTAGTTATTTACAGTTTGTACAGTCTTAAGGCAAAGTTCAGCTAAAATTCCTGACGACCCGTGGCTTTTATCCTGGGCAGCAGGTGCCGACTTACCCTCATTTCTGAGTTTTTCATCCACAGGGCAGATTTCCTTACCCAATGAAACCAGGTTACTATAGTTCTCCAGCATCACTTCCTGGTACAAGCTTCTCTGAGAAGGACCCAGCTTTCTCCACTCCTCCCGTGTAAAGAGCACAGCCACATCCTCGAATGTCACGGACACCTGCAATGACAAGCCATCCCAGCTCACCCTGGGCCTCCCATCACACAGAGTGGAGAAGGGTGACAATAGGGTTGGGGGAGAGGGGGTAGATGAGCTCCCATGAAACGCCTCTGATGTTATTCTGGTTTCTTAAGGTTTCAGGTCATTTGTTTAATGAATAATCAGCCAGTGACAAATACATGTTAACCACTTAAGAGATGTGAGGAGGTATTAAGACCATTGGAGCCTTAATTTTTCTGATGGTGCATTGATAGTACATATTCAAAGCTTTAAAATGTGTTTGTTCCTTAACTCACCATTATTATATTTGTATTATAATGAAGAGGACACAAAAATGACATAGAGCACGTATCACGGCTTTAGTAATAGGAAAAAAAATGGAAACAACCTAAATAATCATTAATGGTGATGGAGAGGTTAACTAGAGGAAGGCACTATCTGTGTGCTTCCTGAAGCTTGAAGACAGTAATAATGAAAACTGAAATATCTCTCTTATATTGAATGCTATATGTGAGCCAGGTATAATTCTTAGAGCTTTATGTTAATCTTTAATATAATCTTTATTTGAAATTTGCAACAACCCTAAGGAGAAGATACTATTATTGCCCCCATTTTACATCAGAGCAAACAGCCAGAGAGGATAAATTTCCCTAAAGTCCCAAAGCTAGTCAGTAGTAGAGCTGGGAGTCCACGCCAGGTGGCTGTCCAGGGTTCCATTCTTAACCATTCCATAAAAGTGCCTCTCAGAACCTACCAAATAGAGTTAATAAATAAATGAGATGCTCCATACAACATAATGAATACCATGTCTGGTTCATATCAAAGGTTCAGATGTTAGCTATTATCACATCAATATAAAATACTGTGTAATCATTAAAACAGGTGGGAAGTCCATATGTGTTAAAAAGACACCCATGATAATGTTAAATACGAAAAGCAGGTTATATGTCAGTGTGCAGTTTGTTCTCATTTCTGATGAAAATTTATATATGTATATATAAATTTTGTATGATGCTACATCATATATATATATATGTATATATATATATACATATATATATATATATATATGATGCTAAGACGTAAACAACAAATGATTGACAGTGATTATCTACAGATGGTGGGTTGACTCTTGCAAAACGAGGGGGTTAGGGGCATTGACCTTACACACAGTCAAAAATCCATGTATAAATCTTGACTCCCCAAAAACGTAACTACTAGTAGCCCACTGTGGACTGCTGACAGTCGATTAACACACATTTTACATGCTATATACATTATATATTGTATTCTTACATTTAAGTAAGCTAGAGAAAAGAGAATGTTACTAAGGAAATCAGAAGGAAGAGAAAATGCATTTACAGCGCTGTACTGTACTGTGTTCATTGAAAAAAATCTACCTGGAAGTGGACTCCACAGTACAAACCCATGTTCAAGGATCAACTGTACACATAAATACACACACACACACGTATATACATCTATGCAAATATATGTGCATATTTTATTCTCTAAAACTTTTGCCATGATTATGCAATATTTTTTAAAAATTATTTTTAAATATTTATTTTTGAGAGAGTGACAGAGCATGAGTGGAGGGAGAGAAAGAGAAGAAGACACAGAATCCGAAGCAGGCTCCAGGCTCCAAGCTGTCAGGACAGAGCCCGATGAGGGGCTTGAAGTCACAAACTGCAATTTCATGACCTAAGCTAAAATCGGACACTTAACTGACTAAACCACCCAGGTGCCCCTTTTTATGCAATATTTTTATGGTAAGAAAAAACATTAGATTATTTATGTATTGGGAGAAAATACAAGAAATGATCTTTGCTCTCAAAACATTACAATCCTGGGGCGCCTGGGTGGCTTAGTCGGTTAAGCGTCCGACTTTCGCTTGGGTCATGATCTCGCGGTTCGTGGGTTCGAGCCCCGCGTCGGGCTCCGTGCTGACTGCCAGCTCGGAGCCTGGAGCCTGTTTCAGAGTCTGTGTCTCCCTCTCTCTCTGACCCTCCCCTGCTCATGCTGTCTCTCTCTCTCTCTCCTAGAAATAAATTTAAAAAATATATATTTAAAAAAAATAAAAAAAAATTAAAAAAAAAACATTACAATCCAGCTGACACACAAGAAAACCGCCTGCAATGATTTAACCAATGAAAGGAAACTGTGTAGCTGGACAGGATCATATGCCATTTCCAGTTCAATCCTCATTTTAGAGATGAGGACCAGAAGATTCAGGGCAGTCAAGACCCAGGGCACATAATTTCTTAGTGGCAGAGGCAGGACAATAATTCAAGTTTTCTTTTAACCCAGCACTCGGTATAACCTTCTCTCTGGTCTCTCTTTCTTTTTTTTTTTTTAAATGTTTGTTTATTTTTTGAGAGAAAGACAGAGCGTGAGCAGGGAAAGGGCAGAGAGAGAGGGAGACACAGAATCCAAGCAGGCTCCAGGCTCTGAGTGACAGCATAGAGCCCGATGCAGGGCTCAAACTCACAAACTGTGAGATCATGACCTGAGCTGAAGTCAGAGGCTTAACTGACTGAGCCAACCAGGTGCCCAAATTCTCTCTGGTCTTAAACACCCTGTCACTGACTTCTACACACAAAGCCATACAGTTGACAGACAGAGGCAGGTGAGGTTATAGAGAACACCACGTGGATTCACTCACACACATGGATGGAGAAGATTCTGGCCAAGACAGCAACGTGGCTCCGGTGGAATGGAAGAGGGAGCCTTAGAGAAAAGCAGCTCGAACATACAATGGCAGGCCCTGGGCGGAAGATCAGACACTAACTGTTTCATGGGTCCGAAACACAGCATCACAGCAGGGAAGGGCTCTGGTCACAGTGAGAAGGGCTCTGGTCACAGCAGGGAAGGGCTCTAGTCACAGCAGGGAAGGGCTCTGGTCACAGTGAGAAGGGCTCTGGTCACAGCAGGGAAGGGCTCTGGTCACAGCGGGAAAGGGCTCTGGTCACAGCAGGGAAGGGCTCTGGTCACAGTAGGAAGGACTCTGGTCACAGTGAGAAGAGCTCTGGTCACAGCAGGGAAGGGCTCTGGTCACAGCAGGAAAGGGCTCTGGTCACAGCAGGGAAGGGCTCTGGTCACAGTAGGAAGGACTCTGGTCACAGCAGGAAGGGCTCTGGTAAGGCGAGGGCTGGGTCGGCCCGGAGTTCTGAGGGAGGCACAGCAGGATGGATGGACAGTAACGAGCATGAACCCAGAGGCCAGACACACTTAGGTTTGAATTCAGGTCACTGGGCTTCCTTGAGCCTCCGTTTCCTCATGTATAAAATGGGGATAATAACGGCTGCACAGGCACGGGAGTGAGAACAAAGGCAAAGCCCTCAGGAAGTGCCCCGGCGACATTAGTTGCTACTGCCAGATGGAGGCGAGTCATGAAAGGACCCGTATTTCCCGGGTCCTGAACACACGGTACAGCAGCGCCCATCTGTCAGCACTGATAGCACTACTGCAGGGACATCAGTCACCTCCCACAGCCACCACACGGTGACCATCCGCGAGGGGCCGGCCCCGAAGTAAACACCTGCCGCGCACGGACTCACGTGATCCGCTCACCTGCCCTGTGAGTCAGGCGTGGCTGTGAGCCCCACTTTCCAGATGAGGAAACAGGCACAGAGAGAAGGAGCCTTGTGTCCGAGGCCCGCACACAACCAAGGAGACTGGTTCAAACCCGGCAGGCTGGCTGGAAAGCCGTGATTCTTGGCCACCGCACACCCTGCCTCTCCACTACTGACGCCCCATAGGATCCTCCTGGCTGCTTCCCGAGGAGGCTTCTCTCTGCCCTTGCAATCAACAGACCTCTCCGACTGTGTCCCCTCCACCATGGCCATTCTTTGTTCATGCGCTGGCCTCCGGGATGGGCCCCTCCCCCATTCCACACCATAAAGATGACAATGGAAGTTTTCTGAGAATGCAGAACAATGTTCAAGAGAATGCAGAAGCAAGGCACATGGTCCACAAGCTTAAGAGAGAAAAAAATGCTATAGACGATGAGTTGGAGAAACCTAGGGAATGTATAATGGGAAACTCGGGAGAGGAAAGAAAAAAGCCAAGGGTAGGGAGGGAGACCAGGGCGAGCCAAGGAAGCAGGGCCAGAAAAGAACTGCCAAGTGTGCACCGTTTGTTTGTTCTGCCCCCACGTGGCCTCTTACCTGTTAAGTTAGTAATCAGACACTGAATTGAGATTGATGAATAAAAAGTAGTGTTTGTTAGGAAAAGAAAAGAGAAACACAGGACATGGATTGGCGGGGAGGTTAGCTTTCCCTACACAGTTCGCCATCCACCAGGGTGGACCAGCTCTGCAAAGACTAAAGGGCTTGGGCTCCAAATCCTGGAGAAGGTTGTTCTGAGTAGGGAGCTTCAGTTCAAGGGTGGGTAAGTAAGCAAGTGAATCAATCAGAAAATCAATCAATCAGTCTGTCTCTAGGGTCTGAGATGGCAATGAACTCACCCGAGGCCTTGCTTCTCTCTGTCCAATAGCCATGTCTTCTTTCTGGGCTCTTCCCCCAGGATGGGTGGAGCCTCCGGAAGGCAGATCTGAAAGAAGAAAAAGGGAGCCAGGAGGGAGAAGCCCTTCTGCTTGCCACCCATCAGAAGCACCAACTCTGAAATCCTTACGCCCCATAAGAATGAAGACAGAAGGAGCTGGGAGTAGACAGAAGCACAGAGAAGGGCCAGCCCATCGTGGTCCAGGCCCCAGCTCTTCCTGGTGTGGCTCAGAGAAAAAGAACCTAGGACGCCAGCTGCAGCTGCAGTAACTCCCTGGACCTCCCTCAATGCCAGGGACCACCAACACCGTCCAGTCCCGCAACGCAGCTGCCACTGTCAGCACCCCCATTCTACAGGTCAGGAGAGGGAGGGCAGAGAGGGAGCACCTTGCCCCAGTTCACAGGGCCGCGGAGGGCGCACCGGGATCCGTACCGCGCGCCTCCGGAACACCTGCTCCAACCTCACGGCCTGCCGGGGACAACTTTTCTCCACCCAACTCTCCTCCTGTCAAGGAATCTCTTCCAGACTTTTGGAGAAAACTGCTTCGGAAAGGGAGGACATCAGTTTTCCTGCGGCGGCCAGAGCGCTGCTGTCTGAAGGAACGGCCACCGAAACCGAAAAACTGGGTTCCCGTCCAGGCTCTGCCGCGGGGGGAAGCGGACAACTCACTTCTGGCGGAAAACACATCTCTGCGCCCGCCGCCCGGAGGGCAGTGGCGCCGTGAGGGGCGGAAACACAGCTCCTCGCGTCCACTGACAGCCGGTAGCTGGGCAGGTAGCGCGCTGGGAACCGGTCGGGAGGGCGCGGGAGGGTGGCCGGGGCCTGGGCCGATGGGGACGAGTGCCCGACCTGCCGCGGTCCGGGGCCCGTCCGCGCGGGACGGCCGGTGCCGGGCCGGCGGACACATCCCGGGGTGCCCGGCCCCTGGCCCTCCTGCCACCACAAAGGCCCCGCTCCCGCCTCTTGGGCCTGTGCCCCGCGCCCCGGCGCCGCATCCTCAGAGGTCCCGGTCCTCCTTCCCGCATTCCACCGAACCTCGGCCGCTCACCTCGCCAGGACCTCGGCGGCTCTGGGGACCGCGCCTCCCCGGGCGTGCTCCGCAGGCGGAGGCTCCGGCGCTGCCCCGGCGGACAGCAGCCGGGGGTCAGAACCCCTCCCCGCGCGATGCTTGGGCGGTGCTCGGGCGGACCTCAAGCCTGGAGCGGCTCGCTGCTGAAGCCGGGTGTCCGGAGAGGCGGGGCAGGGGGTGAGTTAGGGACGGCCGCTAATGCCTCTGGGGAATGTAGTCCACATGAGGACCCACGCATTCTGGGAAGTGTAGTTCTGCGCGATAGCCTGTCACGTGCCCACATCCCACTTCCGGGCTCCGGGGTCACTCTCCTTGGGCTGCGAAGCTGTGTCTCCCCAGGCTTCCAAATGCAATCGTAGGTTCGCAGAAGGCGGTGACTAGAAGCTGTGCATCTGGGTAAATGATAGAGAGCAAGACAACTGAGAAGAACAAACCTATTTTCCCCTCATTGTATCTGGCATTTGCTATTGTACCAAACGCCATTGGTTGGAAACCAGTTGGTGAACAAAACAAAGATCATTGCTTTCGAGAACTCTGGAGAAATTGGTACAGAGCAGACATAAGCCATGAACATAATTATATAACATTTTAGAAAATAAGCGGTATGGAAAACAGCGAAAGGAGAACAAGGTCGGGGGATCTGGGCTGTTTTGGAAGAGTGGGGTGCCAGAGAAACAATGGAGGGAAGATTGGGGGGGGGGTCATTTCAGGTGCAGAGAAGCCAAGAGCTATCTTTTTGTTCTTCCTTCCTTCCCTCCCTTTCCTCCCTTTTTTCGTAATAGGAACATGTCCCATTTAGAAGGTTTACACACCTGATGCCACTACACGAAAGTGGTTAACGTGTTGGTGAACATGTTTTAACAGACCTTTAAACTCCATATTAATCTCTCAATCACTGCCTACCTCCTTTTAACAAAATGGAATCCTGCAGATAGCAATTGTAACCTATTTTGGGTCCCCCCCCACCTTAAGAATGTGCTTTGAGCGTTTGAGTAAGCTTAAGAATGTGCTTTGAGCATTTGAATTTGCCAATAAATAGTCTCCTTCAGTAGTTTTGAACGGTTTCAGCGCATCCCACTACGACTAATTAAATTTTTTAGTTACATGTATTGAACTAAGCTCAACTTATTTAACCCCTATTGTTACAGTATTTCCAGTTTTTGCTCCATTAATATTCTTGTGCCTGTATCCTTGAAGATTATTTTCTCAGTTTAAAATTCTTGAATTACTGGATCAAGGACTGGTGGAATTCTAAGACCATTGTCTAGTTACCTTCCTGGAAGTTTTTACACTTTTTATTTCCATAAGTCAATATGTGCTGTGCCTAGCACCCATACCTACTCTGAGTTGTTTTGTTTTTTGAAACTTTTTGAAAAAGTTTTTGTTGATTCAATAGGCCAAATTTTTTATTTCTGATTTTGAGTACTTATGAAATTAAATATGATCTCGTACTTATTGAACCATTTAAATATTTTCTGGTGTAATTGCTTGTATATGTACTTTATTGAAATGTTCAAGGGGGCCAGTCTGGCTCAGGTCAGGATCTCACGGTTTGTGGGTTTGAGCCCTGCATGAATGCAGAGCCTGGTTGAGATTTTCTCTCTCTTTCTCTCTGTCTCTGTCTCTGCTACTCCTCCACTCATGCTTATTCTCTCTCAAAAATAAATAACTAAGCCTTTAAAAGAAAGAGAAATGTTCAAAATTTTGGTATATTGCATATGCACAATTTTAATAAAGAGAGACACTCTTGGTTGTTTACCTGATTTTGAAAATCAAGTTATAAAAAGTTTACACATAGTATGTGGAATGAAGAAATATTAATAAACACTGATTATATCTATTCATATATCCTATTTTGTGTGCTTACACACATTTGTGTATATGAAATAAAAATAGAATTATACTTTTCATACTTTTAAAAATGTGAAATATCCAGAAAGGCAGTTAGAACATACAATCCAATAATAACATAATTTTTAAAAAATTTTATATGTTTACTTTTGAGAGAGAGAGTGTGCATGTTGAAGGATGAGGGTGGGGGGAGAGGAAGACAGAAGATCTGAAGCAGGCTTTGCCTGCCAGCAGAGAGCCCAATGCAGGGCTCCAGCTCACTTACCATGAGATCATGACCTGAGTCAAAGTTGGCTGTTTAATCACCTGAGCCACCCAGGTGCCCCAACACCCAATTCTAAAGACATCCACCCAAGTTGAGAATAGACCCCTTCTCATATTAATAGTAGAATCTAGGTGATGGTATATGGGAGTTGACTGTAAAATTCTTTCAACTTACTTTGTGTTTGAAATTTTTCATAGTAAAATGTTGGAAAAGACTCTGTAACTCTGTATCAGGGGTTTGAGACAAAACGGATGGCCACCATTCCTCCTAGGTCATTCCTGTCACAACTAAAAATTCCTGGGCAAACAATAAGCAAGCATTGGATGACTCTGAAATGTGAAAAGAAGAAGGCAAACTGCGAGAACTTCAGGGCTGAGGAGCAGCATGGTGGTAAATTCTCTTTTGTTTCTTTCCCATATCTTTCCGCTGATGTGTTCCAGAAGCTTCCATAACAGAACCTCCAACAGACTCAGATCGAAAAAGCTCTATGCCTGTTCCCCTTAGTCAAAACCTGGAAAAGGGTGGCTTAACAGAACTTTGCTGATAATGCCCACCTTACTTTGAGCAAACTCCAGTGGAAAAACCACCCTCTTGCCCCAATCTGAATCATGGAAGCCAGAGGAAGTAGCATGTGTTTCTCAAATGGAACAAAAGCGTCAACGATGAATTCTGTATCCAGTGAACATATCGTTCAGGAATAAAAAGCCAATAATGACATTTTCAAAACATAACTAAGAGTATTAATTGCCAGCACACCTACCCTGATAGAATAACTGAATGAAATACTCAAGACAAAATAAATGGCAACAACAACAAAGGCTTTAAACTGCTGAAAGAAAATAACATCAGAATGGATTTTAAAAGGAGTGGAAGATTGGGGCAACTGCGTGGCTCAGTGGGTTAAGCGTCCCACTTCAGCTTAGATCATGAGCTCCTTGTCTGTGATTTCCAGCCTAGCATTGGGCTCTGTGCTGATAGCTCAGAGCCTGGAGCCTGCTTCCAATTCTATGTCTCCCTCTCTCTGGCCCCCTCCCACCTCACACTCTGTCTCTCTCTCTGTCTTTGTCTCTCTCTGTCTTTGCCTCTCTCTGTCTTTGTCTCTCTCTCTCTCTCTCTCTCCCCCCCCAAAAAAATAAACCTTTTTTAAAAAATTTAAAAAGAGGAGGGTAAAAAACAGATACTATAAAACAGACTGTCCTACTCATGAGTTTCTTAAGTCAGACATGGTGGTTGAAGCAAAAATAACACCATTTGACATTCTCATGTATATAGTGTGAGTACTTAAAACAATTATATTTTAAAAGTAAAGAGGCATGGGACCTCATAAAGATTAAAAGCTTCTGCACAGCCAAGGAAACAACCCAGAAAATTAATAGGCAACCAACGGAATGGGAAAAGATAGTTGCAAATGACATATCAGATAAAGGGTTAATATCCAGAATCTATAAGGAACTCACCAAACTACACGCCCGAAAAACAAACAACCCAGTGAAGAAATGGGCAGAAGACATGAACAGACACTTCTCCAAAGAGGACATCCAGATGGCCAACAGACACATGAAACGATGCTCAGCATCCCTCCTCATCAGGGAAATACAAATCAAAACCACACTGAGATACCACCTCACGCCAGTCAGAGTGGCTAAAATGAGCAAATCAGAGAACTCTAGATGCTGGCGAGGATGTGGAGAAACGGGCACCCTCCTACACTGTTGGTGGGAATGTAAACTGGTACAGCCCCTCTGGAAAACAGTGTGGAGGTTCCTCAGGAAACTAACAATAGAACTCCCTTATGACCCAGCAATAGCACTGCTAGGAATTTACCCAAGGGATACAGAAATGCTGAGGCATAGGAGCACATGTACCCCAATGTTCATAGCAGCACTCTCCACAATAGCTAAAACATGGAAAGAGCCTAAGTGTCCATCAACAGATGAATGGATCAAGAAGATGTGGTTTATCTATACCATGGAATACTACATGGCAATGAGAAACAATGAAATCTGGCCATGTGTAGCAACATGGATGGACCTTGAGGGTGTTATGCTGAGCGAAATAAGTCAGGCAGAGAAGGACAAATATCATATGTTTGCACGTATAGGAGGATTAGGAGGAACTTGACGGAGGAACAAGCGGGAGAAGAAGGGCGGAAATGGTGGGGGAAAGGGAGAGAGGCAAACCATGAGAGACTCTTGAATGCTGACAAAAACTGAGGACTGATGGATGTGGGGGGGAGGGGGGGATGGGCATGGAGGAGGGCACTTTGGGGATGAGCACTGAGTGTTATGTGGAAACTAATTTGACAATAAACTATTTGTAAAAAAAAAAATAATAAGCTAACGAAAAAAAAAAAAAGTAAAGAGGCATGGAAGTAAGGTTTCTGCACTCAGCTGACTGATATGTATGTATATTGTTCTATCTAGAGCAACCACCAAAAAATGATACAAAGTAATACACTCTAAAACACTATATAAATCAGGATGGAAATCTGAAAATGTTAAGAGTAACCCACAAGATGTCCAAAAAAGAGAAACAGGAAAAAGGTGTAGGAAACAAACTGAAAACTAAAAATCCTTTGACTCACATTAACCAAATGACTCTCAATAGGCTAGATACTGACTGTCTCAAGGATTTTTGTTTTTCATTGTCAGATAAGAGTAATAATAATTGTGAAGAAAGCATGCTACTGTAATAAACCAGTCACAGAAAGACAGACAGCATATGAGTAGCTCCATGAGTTACATAAGTACCTCCATGAGGTACTTAAAAAGATCATCATCATAGAAACAGAAAGTAGAAAGTAGAATGGTGGTTACCAGGGGCCAGGAATGGGGAGTTGATGTCTAACCAGCATAGAGTTTTAGTTTTGCAAGATGAAGACTTGCAGTGATGTGTGGTGGTGAAGTTTGCACAACACTATGAATGAATTTGAGACCACGGAACTGTACACGGACAAGTAATTAAGGTGGCAAAGTGTATTGTGTATTTTTATATTTGTAATTTACCAGAATAAAAAAACATTTTAATCCTGCTGCTATAAACATTCTGTACACACTGGTGTAGCCTTCATGAGTTTTTCAAGGATTTTCAGATGGCTATAAAGATTTTCCCAGGAGTACATAGTTACTAGTAGTGTTTTTTTTTTTTAATTGAAGTATAATTGACATACAATATTAGTTTCAGGCATATAGCATAGTTACTCAACATTTATATACAAAAGTGATTATACCATTGTAAATCTAGTCTGACTTATCTTACTTAGCATAATACCATCTAGGTCCATCCACATCACAATTTTTTTTTATGGTTGAGTAATATTCCATTGTATACATATACCACATCTTCTTTATCCATTCATCTATTGTTTCCATTTCTTGACTATTGTAAATAATATTGAAATGAACATAGGGGTGCCTATATCTTTTTTATTTAGTGGGGTTTTCCCCCTTTGGATAAATAACCAAAAGTGGAATTCTTGGATAACATGGTAGTTCTATTTTTAATTTCTTTGAGGAAAACTCTGTACCGTTTTCCACAGTGGCTGCACCAATTTACGTTCCTACCAACAGTGCACAAGGGTTCCCTTTTCTCCACATCTGCACCAACACTTTCATCTTTTTGATAATAGCCATTCTGACAGGTGTGCAGTGATATCTCATTGTGGTTTTGATTAGTATTTCCTTAATAATTAGTGATATTGAGCATCATTTCATGTGTCTCTTGGCCATCTATCTTCTTCAAAGACATGTCTATTCAGATCCTCTGCCCATTTTTAAATTAGATTGTTTGTTTCTCTGATATTGAGTTGTATGAGTTCTTTATATATTTTGGATTTTAATCCCTTATTGGTTATATTATGTGCAAGTATTGTCTCCCATTGAGTAGTAGGTTCCTTTTCATTTTGTTTGTGGTTCTCTTCATTGTGCAAAACCTTTTTAGCTTGATGTAGTCCTATTTGTTTATGTTTGCTTGCCTGAGGAGACAAGTCCAAAAAAATATTGCTAAGACCGGTGGTCAGATAGCTTACTGCCTATGTTTTCTTCCAGGAGTCTTCTAGTTTTCCAGTCTTATATTTAAATCTTTAACCCATTTTGAATTTATTTTTGTATCTGGTATAAGAAACTGGTGCAGTTTCATTCTTTTGCATGTAGTTGTTGACTTTTCCAAACACCGCTTATTGAAGAGACTGGCTTTTCCCCCATTGCCTCCTTTGTCAAAGATTAGTTGAACATATAAGTGTGGGATTATTTCTGGGGTCTCTATTCTGTTCCATTTATCTGTGTGTGTATGTTTCATCTGTGTTTTTGTGCCAGTACCATACTGTTTTGATTCCTGTAGCTTTGTAGTATAATTAGAAATCAGGGCATGAGATGCCTCCACCTTGGTTCTTTCTCAAGATTGCTTTGGCTATTTGAGGCTCCATACAACTTTGAGGATCATTTGTTTTACTCCCGTGTAAAATGATAGGGATTGCATTGAATCTCTTCATTGCTTTGTGTAGTATGGACATTTTAACAATATTATTCTAATCCATGAATCTAATCCAGAGTATATCCTTTCATTTATTGGTATCATCTTCAATTTAATTATCATTGTCTTATAGTCTTCTAGTACGGGTCTTTCACCTTCTTGGCTAACTTTGTTTTCTAGGTATTTTATTCTTTTTGATGCAGTTGTAAATGGGATTGTTTTCTTAATCTCTCTTTCTGAGAGTTCATTATTAGTGTTATAGAAGTGCAACAGATTTCTGTATATTAGTTTTGTATCCTTAAACTTTACTGAATTCATTTATTATTTCTAAAGTTTTCTGGTGGAGTCTTCAGGATTTTCTATATATAGTATCATGGCATTTGCAAATAGTGACAGTTTTACGTCTTTAATTTGGATGCCTTTTATTGCTTTTTGTTTGATTGCTTTGGCTAAGACTGCTAATACTATGTTAAGTTTAAGTGGCAAGAGTGGACATCCTTGTCTTGTTCCTGATTTTAGAGGAAAAGCTTTTAGTTTTTCCCCATTGAGTATGATGTATGGGTTTGTCATACATGGCCTTTATTATCTTTAGGTATGTTTCCTCTATACCTACTTTGTTGAGCACTTTTTCTGTATTTATTGAGATGATCATATGATTTTTATTCTTTTTGTTAATATGATATATTGAATGATTGGTAGATATTGAACCATTCTTCCATCCCTGGAATAAATCTCACTTGATCTTGTGTAGTCTCCCTTTAATGTATTGTTGAAATAAGTTTGCTAATATTTTGTTGAGGATTTCTGCATCCGTGTTCATCAGGAATATGGGCCTGTAATTTGTGTGTAATCTTTGTTTGGTTTTAATATCAAGGTGACCCTGGCCTTGTAGAATGTGTTTAGAAGCATTCCTTCCTCTTCACATTTTTGGAATACTTTGAGACTGATAGTTACTAACTCTTCTTTAAATGTTAGATAGCATAAATGTCTAATACTTTTGTTTGTTGAAAGTTTTTTAATTCAATTTTGTTAGTAATTGGCCTGTTCAGATTGATCTTCTATTTCTTTTTTATTTAGTCTTGGAAGGTTTTATGCATCTAGAAATTTGCCCATTTCTTCTAGGTTGGCACACTTGTTGGTATAGAATTTTTTATAGTAGTCTCTTATAATCCTTTGTATTTGTTTCGTTGCTTGTAACTTTTCTTCCATTTCTGATTTTATTTATTTGAATGCTTTTTTCCTTCATGAGTCTGGCCAAAAATGTATCAATTTTGTATGTCTTCTCAAAGAATCACCTCTTGTCTCATTGGTCATTCCTGTTGTTTTTTCTTTAGTCTCTGTTTCACTTATGTGTGCTCTCATCTGTACCACTTCCTCAATCTTTCCTTGTTTTTCATGACCTTTTCACTTCTTTTTAAATAAATTTTTTTTTAATGTTGTTTCTTATTTATTTCTGAGAAAGACAATGTGAGCAGGGGAGGTTCAGGGAGAGAGGGAGACACAGAATCCGAGCAGGCTCCATGCTCTGAGCCGTCAGCACAGAGCCCGATGTGGGGCTTGAAACCATGAGCTGTGAGATCATGACCTGAGCCGAAGTCGGACGCTTAACCAACTGAGCCACCCAGGTGCCCCTTGACCTTTACACTTCTGAAGAGTTCTGTTCAGGTATTTTGTACAATGCCTTTTAGTTTTGGGTTTTATAATCTGTCTCATGGCTACGCCATCTTTATGGCTTTGGAGGAAGAATCAGTCTCATAGAGATTGAGGTCCCATGTCACATAGGGAGCATGTGATATCATCGTGACTTTCAGTGACGATTTAAACCTTGATTACTTGGTAAAGGTAGTATCATCGTCACGTTTCTGTGTTTTAAAGTTACCGTTTTCCCTTTTCTATACTCTGGTGTTTGGAAGGAGGTCACCAAGTCCAGCCATCATGAAGGAGGGGGAAGAAGATTAACTTCTACCTTTTGGCAAGTAGGGGTGGGAGAAGTATCTACATATAATACGTGAAGTTTTTCTGTAAGGAAAATGTATCTCATCTCCCCCATGTATTTGTATATTTAATCATTTGTTTTTATTAGTATAGACTCATGTATGTTTACTTTATACTTTGGGTTATAATCCTGTACTACTTTATTTATTTGTTGTTTGACTTGTTCAGGGGTTGGTCACTGGGAGCTCTTTCTTGTTGCCTGCTATGTCTCTTTGTCATGCCCCCATCTTTTTTTTAGCTTTTCCTTTCTTTTCTTTTTTTTTTTTAATGTGTATTAAAATCAGGCTTCAGGCTCTGAGCTGTCAGCACAGAGCCTGATGTGAGGTTGAACTCATGAACTTATGAGATCATGACCTAAGCCAAAGTTGGTCGCTTAACTGACTGACCCACCCAGGCAGCCCTTCCTTACTTTCTTATACTATATGGTATGTCCATTTCTGACAATTTCAGAAAACTTCTCTTTTTACTAAGTTATAAAAGGTATTAAATGGAAGATTGCATATCAACATCAGTTAGGGGAAGTCTGTATTGTGCTTACTTAAAATAACTTGGCTCAAAAACGATTTATTTGTTTATACTCAAAGACCTGAGAAAGAATAAAAGCAATGTCACATCCTTCTTGGAAGATATTTTCACAAAACAGTGGCAGGGATTTGCCTACATATCCCTTGTATCTAACATTTAAAAATCAAGACAAGGGGTGCCTGGGTGGCTCAGTCGGTTAAGCAGCCGACTTTGGCTCAGGGCATGATCTCACGGTTCCTGAGTTCAAGCCCTGCATCGGGCTTTGTGCTGACAGCTCAGGGCCTTGAGCCTGCTTCAGATTCTGTGTCTCCTTCTCTGCCCTTCCCTTGCTCACACTCTGTCTCTCAAAAATGAATAAGTATTAAAAAAATTTTTTTTAATAAAAAATAAAAATCAAGACAAGCCCGAACCAGTAGTTTTTGGCCATCAACATGACACGCCTAAAGTTTAGAGCAAATAAAAGATGGCCTGTCTTGAAAATGGGTTTGGCAAGACACTGATTCTGTGTGGCTCATGAAAAGTTAGATAACTGGATTTATTAGGAGTCAGAATTCATCGTTTAAGCAAAACTGGTTTTTAATATTCATGGGACAAAAGACAAGGTCATCTGCTAAAGGCCGATTTGACATTGTGAGAGACAAAGTGCATGTGAAGCCCAGCTTCTGGCCTCAAGCGCAGGGAGACAAGATACTACAGGCAGGACAGTAACAGTCCTTATGAGGTTGCAATGCCCAGGGAAAGACTTCAGCCCATAAGGGACAGTACCAGGCTATCCTGGAAGGCTCCCTGGGCTGGCATAGCCTGGGAGCAGATACTTGAAGCACAAGTTGGAGGGAGATGATTCCACGACACTGGAAAGCATCTCATTGCAATGGCTGTGAAATCAAGGCCCTGGGGAGAGCAGTGTCTGGGGAAATGTGCCGGGAAGAGGGATGAGCCTCTCTTTCAACATTCACAGAGCTGAAGTCCAACTTTTCTCTGCAGGTTGTTTCAGTTGCTTGCAAAGAGCTGACCCCCAGTGGCTAATTAGTGCTGGATGGAAGTTGTCTGTGAGGAAAGGGTAGTGTCCGTTGGAAGTCCCAGCTGCAGTGAGGAGGTCCTGGAGGGGGAATTCCCAGACACAGTCCTGATTTCCTGACTGCACCCAGTGAGGACTCTGCCAGCCTGGCCCTGGATTTAGTTCTATGGAAGAGAGGGCACTAGAGACCCCAAATAATGCTGTGCTTTAATTTATGAGTTCAGAATTTCATGAGTTCATGTCCTATGGGTGCCTCACATGGAGGAAACCACAACAAAAGCTGATACTGGCCCCTGGAGTAAACTTTCACTGTGTCCCCTACAGTCCCCTTTTTCATGTTTGGCCCATGAAAAGTAATGCAGGGAGCCAGTGAAGATTCAGTAGAAAGTGGTCTGCAGAAGTAGGGAGATTAAAGACTTGAGGCTCTGGTAGAATTGACCAGCATAGAACCTCTCATACTATAGCCAGTCTGAGCAAGACTGAGGCCTTTCCTCTTTCTATTCACACCATGATGCTGACATTTTTGAGAATTCTTTTCCCTTTTAAGGCAAATTTGCTCTATGATGAATGATGGCTTCTTCCCTGAGATGAATTGATGGAGACCATGTGGATACAGAGTGATCTGAGTCTGTACCATCTATTACATTCACTGACTTACCTCTGTCTTCATCCTTCTTCTCATACCCAACCTTTGACTGAAAGTTGAGGGAGAGTGTGACTGAGGAATAAAACTATACCCCAAACCAAAGCTCTTTCCATTCAACCCTGTTGCCTCTTCAAGTCCTAGAATTCAGTGAAATCTTTCCATGTTCTGGAGTAAATTTATCAGTACTCTAGTTCCCTAGATGTAAATTCTACTACGTTGATCTTTTTGTGCCTAGAAACGTTCACTTTCCAGTTTCCCATTAGACTTGCCTACCACATCATCAATGATTTTTCAATAGATTATTATTTGTGGTGAACAAAAAGTGTAATAAAAATTGTAGGGGATATGCTCATACATAATCTATGGTACTTTCTTGAAATAAGTGTGTTGTGTAATAACCAGATGAGACATGTATGCAGATAGATGGGGCAATGCAAAGAATATGATAAGCCTAAAATGGTCCTATAACTTTAAGCACCAATGTTGGTCCATGTTATTATACCTTGATTTGCACTAAACTACTTCTAAAGTCAAACTCATAGTTCGGGAAGATACATCAAGGTTCACCACATGTACTCAGGTTTCCATCAGTACCAACATACTTTAGGGAGTTCATGTACCACATCTGAGAAGCACTATGTTGTGTGTTCCACACGTCTGTGGGATGTGATCAGTAAAGGAGTTTAGGGAAATGCACAGGTATTCGAGTCTTAAAAAAAATCTGGGGAGTCTTTCAGCAGAGAATGAAGGAAGGAAAGAGAAGGAAAATAGGAGAGACAAGTCATGGAACAGATGAATATGTGAGTTAATGACAGAATTGTAGATATAGCTTGAGGCCAAATCATGTTAGGCATTATATTCGAAGGTAGTATTTGGATTTATCCTGGTCTCTTCAATATTTTATATAAGGACTGACAAGATACAGTGACTTAGGATGATTAAACAGATCCTGTATGCAGGATAGATGTGTAGGGAGAAGCAGGAGGCAGTCAGATTCACCATAAGGCTGTTGCTGTGGCCAAGGTAAGAGTTGGTCAGTGTTAGGGCCAAATCAGAAAGGAGCTGATGGTGAGAACAATGAGTTCTGGTTAGCCATGTGATTTGAGGAGATTGAGAAAGGAGAGAAATGAGGGCAAGAAGGCCAGTGAGGGAAAGGGTATTAAATATTGGCCACTGGAGATTAGATGAGTGCCCTCTGGACACCAGGAAAGAGGAGGTGGGAACTGCCTTGTGGGTTCTGAGCCCTCAGTTGTAGAGTAGTAGAAGAGGCTAGGACTCCTGGACACTTGGCTCCATGGAGTATAACAAACTCTGGGCTTTAAATCAGAAGTCCTGGGTCTCAATCCAAATTCTATAATGAATTCATATTTTCATGTCCCTAAGGTGCTACGGTAACTCTGGACACTTCAGCATCAAGGGAACCTACTTCTCTTAGCCCATTTTAAAAAAAGGTTTATATATTTCTTTTGAGAGAGAGTGCGAGCAGGGGACGGGCAGAGACAGAGGGAGAGAGAGAATCTCAAGCAGACTCCTCACTGTCAGCATAATGGAGCCCGATGCAGGGCTCCATCCCACCAACTGTGAGATCGTGACCTGAGCCAAAATCAAGAGTCAGATGCTCAACTGACTGAGTCACCAGGTGCCCCTTCCCTTAGCCCATTTTAACTTGAAGGAATGCCAAGAGCTCCATGAAGAAGGCTAGCTACTATCTGAAACTTCCTGACTCCTATGCTGAGCAACAAAGCACCAAAAATTTAGAATGGTAGTGGGGGACAGGAGTAGTGTACAGGTAGGGTTCTGAACTGTAAGAGGTTGGTGGATTGACTTGAGCCTAGGATAGAGGGAAAATTACCTATCTCAGTAACGGCCAATAACCCTAAGAGTAGACAGGACCATTCTGTAACCAATAAGTACTACTTGTACAACCTTGGTGATGATAACCTGTTTGTGACTCAGTTAATTGGGGATAATTTTAACATCTCCTAATGTGAAGCCAAGAGGCCATTGGTGCTGAATAAAGCCAGCTCTAAAGTCCTGAAATTTCCAGAGCATTGTGGGGACCACTGTCTCATGGGGTTGCTGGAATCATTCCAAAACTCTCCAAATATGTCTTGTCCTGAGTTTTTGTTGTTGGTAAAATGAGTGTTTAGAATGAGCCCTTTTTATAGTTAAGAAACTAATAGTTTTATGACTTATGAGCAACTATCAGCCTTATATTAAAAGCATGAGCATGATCATATATCATTAATTAGAGGAATGGTCATGAGTAAGTTTATATCTATCTGGGACTCAGTTTCTCTGTTTATAAAATGAAACCATATATGATAGCCAAGAATTTTCTAAGCTCTAAAGTTTTCTAGAATCTGAGATCAGTTTCTTTAAGGCTCCTTTCATGTCACGATTTCTCAGACTGTAGATGAAGGGATTGACCAGGGGAGTCACCACTGTGAAGATGACAGTGGCCACCGTGTCTTGGACTGAGTAGGAGGATGAAGGGCGCATATAGACCCCCAGGATTGTACCATAGAAGAGGGACACCACAGTGAGGTGGGATCCACATGTGGACAGGGCTTTCCTTATTCCATGGGCAGATGGAAATTTCAGTACATTAGAGAGGATATAAGCATATGAAATGATGATACATGTAAATGGTGTCAGAAATATCAGTCCACCCACAGTGAATACCATCAGGTCATTGATAAAGGTATCAGAACAAGACAGCTTTAGAACTGCATAGGGGTCACAGAAAA
This sequence comes from Hyaena hyaena, assembly GCF_003009895.1. Taxonomy (NCBI): domain Eukaryota; kingdom Metazoa; phylum Chordata; class Mammalia; order Carnivora; family Hyaenidae; genus Hyaena; species Hyaena hyaena. Next base: position 335,105 of record NW_024081062.1, on the reverse strand, counting down.
AGTGATGCACAGTATTGTTGAAACAAAATGTGAGTTGGACCATGAGAAGAGTGTGTAGGAGAGCATGCAGGTTTGTAATGACCCAAGAGGCCGCCACCAGAAGGACACAGAGTTTGGGCTTCATGATGATGCTGTAGTGGAGTGGGCAACAGATGGCTACATAACGGTCATAGGCCATCACACTCAGGAGGAACCCATCCATGTTGATGAAAGTGATGAAGAAGTAGATCTGGGTCATGCATTCCACATAAGAGATAGATTTGCTTCCCACCATGTGATTCAGCAGCATCTTGGGGTTTGTGACTGATGAAAAGCAGATGTCGACGCAGGAGAGGTTAGCCAAGAAGAAGTACATGGGGGTATGGAGATGGCGGTCACAGCTGATGGCCAGGACGATGAGGACGTTCCCGATGATGGTGACCAGGTACATCCACAAGAACAGCCCAAAGAGAACCTCTTCCTGCTCTGACTGCCCAGAGAATCCCAGGAGAAGGAATTCTGTGACCATAGTCTGGTTGTCTCCATCCATATCTGCAGGGGAGAAAATATCATCACAGAGTTAGATCATATGTCAACATTTGAGCAAATATATTTTAGAACCATTTTTCTATTTGGTTGAGAATTAACTAAAGCTGGATTATCTTTTTGAGTCATTTTACAGGTTAATTTCAAGAGTGTTTAATTACCAGTGGCTAAAGTTTTATTTATCCTACTCTTATATACTGAGTACCATATACAGATACTTTCATGTATGGTATTACCCTCATCTAATAATTGAGATATTTTATTTCACTAAACCGATAAAGCAACTGAGGCTCAGGGAAGTTAAATGATATTTCCAAATTGATTAGACAATAGGAGTTATATATCCAAATTGGGCGAAGTGCTTTTTTCTGTACGGTATATTTTGATTAGCTAACCATTTATTATAAGAACTTAACCATATGTCAGGTTCTGTACCAAATGTTGTATTACAAACCTGCAAATGTTATCTGTGCCATTTATATTTTCCCAAATTATGGAAAAATTCTGGGTTTTGAAAGACCTAGTTGGTTGTTTGTCCCTAACATTTTAGCTGCTGTTAAGTTGACATAAATTCACACAGCTAAGATCACAGCTGTTGGGAAGGCTGACCTAAGAATGCTGTTCAGGTTGCTGTGTGAAACATTCTTCTGATTTTTTTAATGTTTATTTATTTCTGAGAAAGAGAGAGATAGCGTGATCAGGGGAGGGTCAGAGAAGGAGGGAAACACAGAATCTGAAACAGGCTCCAGGCTCTGAGCTGCTGTCAGCACAGAGCCTGACGCAGGGCTCGAACCCACGAACCGTGAGGTTATGACCTGAGCCAAAGTTGGACGCTTAACTGACTGAGCCACCCAGGCACTCCTCATCTGATTTCTGATAAAAGAATAAGACAGGTATATTTTTGAAAGTGATATAGTCATGTATAGGATGGATACACACACACACACACACACACACACACACACAGGTATACCTCTTGCAACATTTCTAATAAAGAGCAAACTTTTCTAATAAATTTTAACTTGATAAAGGAGCAGTGTCTTGCAATACAAGTAGTGCGTGAAGCCAAATGTCACATGATCACAATTGAACCAATGGTTCTTGAAATTTGCTTTGACATATGAGTGCTTTGGATTACAGGCATGCTTTTGAAGTGAATTATGCTTGCAAACCAAGGTTTTACTGTATGTATATATATGTATACACACACACAATAATATAGTCAAATTATTTTTGGTATTGAACAAAAGGAATTTACTGATTGGTAAAGAAATTCATGTGGTACCTGCAGCAGACAATCCTAGCACTAAGAAATCATTATAGGGAGCGAAAGTCAAGCAAAGCACTGTGAATGAAATGTCCCTGGAAGAATTTATGGTATTGGAATAGTGAAGGAGAGAGAGTGGATTCATTAGTCATGAGAACAAAGGCCTGAGGCAAAGGGAAGAGAATCACAGAACCGCTTTGTGATATGCCTTGATAGCTGGGCCAGAGGATGTTTTAGGGAATATTCCTAGGAATTGATTGTAGGATATACATAAAATGGAAAATCTCCATAGTGAGATGCCTATCACTGAGATTTCAATTCATAAAATCAAGGGAAAAATGCTGAGATTGTAGGTTGGTTTTTTACCTGGACTATTTCCCAGGACACAGGTAGGTAAAACAGTATGAGACAAAAGCTCGAAGATGCTCCAGAAGGAGCCTGCTTAATGGAGACTGGAGACATTGAGGGGTGAAGAAGACCCATCAGCAAGAAAACAAGAGACAGGCTGGCCAGCAGGTGTGAATATTCTGGTCTCAAAGATAGCTAGTTTCCCATAATGGAGACAGAGGAAAAGATAAAAGAGGACTCACAGGATATCAAATGAGATTCTTCCTGTCATCTTTGAGTTGCTACGAAGGCCAAATAGTGAGTAAAATAAGTTCAAAGTATCCCACCCTTCCTCGTTGTAGAGTTTCTCACTCCCAGCATTGGGAATGTAGGTTATAGCCACAAAAAAAAAAAAAAAAGAATTTCATGGTTTAAACCTTCAAAATTGAGACTCCCCAGGAAACCAGCCATATCTTGGTAGTCATCCATTGAATTCCTCTTACTCAGAGTGGATATACGGGGAGGAGGGAAAGTGCAGAGTAGAGGCAGCATGGGAGGGTCTTGAATGTCTTCCAGAAGAGTCTCAGTTGTGGAGAGGGAGGGGGGCTCTTGGCCTGAGCTTCTGGACAGGACTTTTAGGAGCCTGCAGTCACTGACCCTAGCGCCACTAACCTGAGCTGTCTCCTTCCTCTCCCGCTGCTGCTTTTCTACGTCCACCTTGGAAACCTGCGTGCTCTGTCCTGCAGTGGGCAGCACATCCTGCAAAGGGAAAGGCTTATACATGTCAAACCAGGACACGTGCCCCCTTTGAACTTGGTCAGGTGCAGAGGGATTTCATGTATCTGCTTATCTGTGTTTGTGCCCACGTGAGTCTGTCTGTTGTTGGAGGTCCCGTGCCCTCACCTGCTTTCCCAGTCCTTCTTACTTGGTTGTTCTCTGCCGCTGTCACATGTGGTCATGGAACCCCCATGTCCATTGGCTCCTTGCTTGATGCTGGATGATTCGAAAGTGTCAGCCAGGGCTGAGGACTGAGGAACCTTTGTTGCTCTCCTAGGTCTGGCGTAGATGATTGGGAACAAATAAGCAGATCTTCCTTCCCTGGAGATTGGGACTTTCTTAGGGATCAGAACAGAAATAGTTGCCAAGATCGGGTGTCCCCAGGGTGGGTTCCCCATAGAGACACACATTTTAAGTGTTTGTTTTTCATATTCTGTCCAGATACAAAAAATAGGTATGAAAAAGCCTTGAATCTTTTTCAAATACATGTAACACAATTTTGGAAACTTACCTCCTCCTTTCTTAGTCTGTTGTCTGTCTAGGAAATCAGTGACAGGAAGAAAGAGGGAGGTATGCTTTGTGATGATAAAACACATAATATACATAAATGTTTAACCAATTAAGAAATTGTATACAAAATGTAACAACACAAAAAATCAAAAAGAAAAAATTTACTAAACTACACTTTTACTGAAAGACTTTATTATGCCTTTCTCAAAACTTAATCATTCTAGTAGGCAAAAATGATAATCAGAGATTTGAATTACCAAGTTTAAAGTATAATCTAGTAATTAAATATATATATATATATATATATATATATATATTAAACCCAGGGAATATTAACTAATATTGAATATCTGTACTGGTTATAATAACACTCTTAAAATTTTTCTGAAAAATAAATTTTGGACCACATTCTTTGGTCATAAAATAATAAAATCAGAACTCAACAAATATAATATAGAAAGAAAATGAGTTTTTGTCTGATTGTTTAAAATTTAAGTATACTTTATATAGAGTAAATATCATTTGTTTTAGAGTACATTTCTGCAAGTTTTTGACAAGTGCCATCTAGTGTTGTGACCATGATAATCAAAATATCAAAGTTTAATCATCCTTACAAAATTGCCTTGTGCCCCTTTATAGGTGACCCCTATCCAACTCTAGCCCCTGGCAATCATGATACTTTTATATCAATGTTGCTGTTCATTTTTACTGTTGAGTAATATTTGTCTTGACGTACCAGCATTTGTTCGTTAACATTCCATTAATTAGCTCAAAGACATGTGCAGTGTTTTCTGTTTTATAGATTATGAATAAAGCCATTATAACCATTTGTATACAGGTTTTTTTTAAACATAACTTTTTATTTTACTTAAATAGATATCTAGGAGTGAGATTGCTATAGTAAGTGCTATAGACTGAATGCTTATGTCCTCCAAATTCATATGTTGAAGCCCTAACCCCACTTGTCTGTATTTAGAGGTGGGGTCTCTAAGGGAAGTACTTAAGGTTAAATGAAGTCATAAGAGTACAGCCCTGTTCTTTTTTTCATTTTTAATGTTTATTTATTTTTGAAAGGTGGGGGTGAGGGACAGAGAAAGGGGGACAGAGGATCCAAAGCAGGCTCCAGGCTCTGAGCTGTCAGCACAGAGCCAGACATGGGGCTTGAACCCACAAACCATGAGATCATGACCTGAGCCAAAGTCAAGAGTTGGATGCTTAACCGATTGAGCCACCCAGGCGCCCCAGAGTACAGCCCTGGTCTGATAGGATTACTGTCTTAGAAAAAGAGACACCAAAGAACTCTCTGCCTCTTTCTGTGCAGAGGCACTGAGGAAAGGCCATGGGAGGACAGTGGAAAGGTGGCCATGGGCAAGACAGGATGACAGCTCTCCCCTGAAACCCAATCTGCTGGAACCTTGATCTTGGATGCATAACTTCCAGAACCGTAAGGCAATAAATTTCTGTTCTTTAAGCCACCCAGTCTGTGGTGTTGTGTCATGGCGGGACACCTAATAGAGTAAGTATGTGTATAACTTTATAAGAAGCTCCATTTTCCAAAGTAGCTGCAACCATTTGCATTCTCACCAGCAATTAAAGTGAGTTGCTATTGCTCTGCACAACCATGATCTCTTCAGGGTTTTGGGTTTTGTTTTGTTTTTTTAACAATTCTAATGGGCACATAGAGAGATTTCATTGCTGTTTTAGTTTGCAAGTCTGCATACTAATGAGGCGGGGCATCCTGGCGCCCATACATCATCTCTGGTCAAGTGGTCTATTCAAAACTCTTACCCATTTGGAAAATTGAGCTGTTTCTTTTCTTATTTTCAATATGTGACTTCTTCACATTTTCTGTCTACTAAGCTTTTATCATATGTAGCTTTTGCAAATATTTTCTCCGAGTTTGTGGCTCGTCTTTTCATTTTCTGAACAGTATCTTCAAAGAGCAAACATTTTACATTTTGCTGAAGTCCGATTTATAATTTTGAATTACACTGTGAATCATGCTTATGTTGCCAGAGCTATAAAATCTTTGTCCAGCCTACGATCACAAAGATTTGTTTCTATGCTTTCACCTAGAAATGCGTAGTTTTTAGTTTTACATTAATGTCTATTATCCATTTTGAGTTAATCTTGTGTATGTGATACACAAAATTTTCTTTCAGAAAATAGACGAAGATGGGAATTATATCCACTCATTGTACTAGGCCACTGATAACTTTTATACTCAAATCTGACAAATACATTACAAAAAAAAAACCCCTGCAGACCAATTAATGTAACTATCATATAAATGGACGAAGGAATAAAAATGATATGATCTTATTAGTTGATGCAAAAAAGCATTTGACAAAATTCAACTCAGTGAATTCCAAATAGAAGGGAAGTCCCTCGGTCTGCTAAAGGGTTTCTACACAAAGCCTAAAGCCCTGACCACATTTCATGGTTAAAGACTAAATCTTCTCCCCTCTAAGACTGGTAACAAGGCAAAGATATACACTCTTACCACCACTATTCAACATTGTACTGGAAGTCCTAGCCAATGCAGTGAAGCAGGAAAAAAAACAAAATATATACAGATTGAAAAGGAAGAAAATAAAGCTAATCCATTGGTAGATAACATTACTGTCCATGTATAAAATCATAAGAAATATTTAAGAAACCCTCACGACAAAACAAAATACTCCTAGAACTCAGTTTAGCAAGGTCACAGGATATAACACACAAAAATCAATCATGTTTCTATATCCTGGAAATGAATAATTGGAAATCAACAATTTTAAAGTATTATTTATAATATCAAAACACAAACTATTTAATTATAATTTTTAAAACATATGCTAAGTCTACACTGTTTATTTTGAAAGAGAGAGAGAGAGCATGTGCACACATGAGCAGGGGAGGGGGCAGAGAGAAAGGGAGAGAGAGAATTCTATGCAGGCTCCGGGCTGTCAGTGCAGAGCCTGATGAGGGACTCAAACCCACGAACCATGAGATCATGATCTGAGCTGAAATCACGAGTCAGACACTTAACTGTCTGAGCCATCCATGCATGTGAAATCTTTACACTAAAAACCACAAAATGTTTTGGAAAAAAATCAAAGACATAGAAATGAAAACTATCCCAATGTTTACAGATTGGAAGACTAAATACTAGAAAGAAGCCAACTGTTCTCCAAATACCTATAGATTTATAACAAGTCAAATAAAAATATTTGATGGACTATTTAAAAATATTTTTTAGAAATTAACAACTGATTCTAAAATTTATATGGAAAGGCAAATGAACAATTTTGAGAAAAACAAAGTTGAAGGATTCATACTACCTGATTTCAAGACTTAACATCAAGTTACAATAGTTTTGACCAGAGCATAGACATATACATTAATGGAACACAATAGATTCAGAAATAGACCCACTCATATATGTTAAATTGATTTGAGAAAAAGGTGCCAAAGCAATTCAATATGGAAAAGATAATCTCTTTAATAAATAGTACTGCAATCTTTTGATAGCCAGAGTAAAAAAAAAATTAAACAGATCCTTATCTCACAGTCTAAATGTGGCTTGTTCATTTTTCACATGGAGACCACGTAGAGCAGTTGACTCTAAAAAGCCTGTGTCTAAAGCCATTCACAATTCCCAGTCCATCGTGGTGGCCAGCATCTTGTAACATTGCTAGGCTTACCCTTAAGAAAATGCATCCAGGTATCACTTGGGATCAGTCATCTAATTCACCCAGGCCTCAGTCTAGTTTTTATCTGTGTAAGGAGGGTCATAGGATCAACCGTTACCTTCTTATAGGTAACTAATGAATGATTTTACGACTTATGAGCACCTGTCAGCCTCATTTTAAAACATGATAATGGTCACTAATTAGAGAAATAATTATGAGTGAATTTTGCACCTACCTGGGCATCAGTTTCCTTTGAAAATTTAAGAAGTATGAAATTTCCAGTAGGCTTTTCAGCTCTAAACTTTTCTAATTCTAGAGGCTTGACAAAACTAGTCTCCTAATAATGAACTTCCTTAAGGCTCCCTTCATGTCACGATTTCTCAGACTGTAGATGAAGGGATTGACCAGGGGAGTCACCACTGTGAAGATGACAGTGGCCACCGTGTCTTGGACTGAGTAGGAGGATGAAGGGCGCATATAGACCCCCAGGATTGCACCATAGAAGAGGGACACCACAGTGAGGTGGGATCCACATGTGGACAGGGCTTTCCTTATTCCATGGGCAGATGGAAATTTCAGTACATTAGAGAGGATATAAGCATATGAAATGATGATACATGTAAATGGTGTCAGAAATATCAGTCCACCCACAGTGAATACCATCAGGTCATTGATAAAGGTATCAGAACAAGACAGCTTTAGAACTGCATAGGGGTCACAGAAAAAGTGATGCACAGTATTGTTGAAACAAAATGTGAGTTGGACCATGAGAAGAGTGTGTAGGAGAGCATGCAGGTCTGTAATGACCCAAGAGGCCGCCACCAGAAGGACACAGAGTTTGGGCTTCATGATGATGCTGTAGTGGAGTGGGCAACAGATGGCTACATAACGGTCATAGGCCATCACACTCAGGAGGAACCCATCCATGTTGATGAAAGTGATGAAGAAGTAGATCTGGGTCATGCATTCCACATAAGAGATAGATTTGCTTCCCACCATGTGATTCAGCAGCATCTTGGGGGTTGTGACTGATGAAAAGCAGATGTCGACGCAGGAGAGGTTAGCCAAGAAGAAGTACATGGGGGTATGGAGATGGCGGTCACAGCTGATGGCCAGGACGATGAGGACGTTCCCGATGATGGTGACCAGGTACATCCACAAGAACAGCCCAAAGAGAACCTCTTCCTGCTCTGACTGCCCAGAGAGTCCCAGGAGAAGGAATTCTGTGACCATAGTCTGGTTGTCTCCATCCATGTCTGCAGGGGAGAAAATGTGGTCAAAAGTAAAAGGAAATGTAGGGTCCTGGGTGGCTCAGTCAGTTTAGTGTCCAACTTCGGCTCAGGTCATGATCTCATGGTTCATGGGTTCAAGCCCCACATCGGGCTTCCTGCTGTCAGCCCAGGGCCTTTTCAGACCCTCTGTCCTCCTCTCTCTCTACCCTTCCCTCTCTGATTCTCTCTCTCCCCCAAATATAAATATTTTTAAAAATTTTTTTAAAGTAAAAGGAAATGTTTCATTGAGTTCCATTTACGGCTTAGAGATTGTAATGCTTTATTGGTACCAGATCCAAAGCTTATTTCTTAATTAGTCTCACTTTAAATATAAAATATAAAAGTAGATAGATAATAACACATCATTATTTCAGTAAATTCTTTGTGATACTGGTTTTGTCATTGATAATTAACACATATTAGATAATTCTATGGAGTTAGCTTTCCTGAAGTAAATAGCTGGTTAATTTCCATAATTTTATGTTTATTATCTCTGATTACATACAGCTTACTTCATAGTTCACTAACATTCAGTGAATATCCGGTATGTGGAGGTTTTTTCATACACATAGTTTGTTTTTAGCTTATGAACGATGAATTCAATCGTTCATAGATGGAAAGACTGAGAAGAGGAATCAGAGATTAAAAGCCCTGAGACTCAGATTCAGTGATGACACAGTAGAATGACAGACCTCATAACATTTACAGTCACAAAACAGTTAAGTGCCCTTTTTTTTTTTTTTCAAATTCCTCTCCTGTTTTACGTCTACACTTTGACTAGCCACCATTTACACCATTACACAAGTGAGAATACAACCAACATGGCCAGGTGTCCAGACCCCTCCTCTACATGCATTTCCTCACTTCGTCCTTATTAACACCTGTACGTTTTAGGAATAACTAGCTTCATCAAGCAGGAGATTTAACCATTTGTTCAAGGTCACAACTTCTTTTACCTGAATAAAGTGCTACTGTATACAACTCCTTCAAATTCTTCTGGGTGTCTCCTACATCTTCCCAGGATTATTCTACTTTTAGGCTCTGAAGGATCTCTGTGGCGGTTTGTCCTCAACGTTGTGACTGCATGGCATCAAAACATCCTTGCTGTCACTCACAACCGTTGTCTTGGATAAGCTAAGCGTGCTGTGCACAGGAGTTTGCAAAGAGGCCTCTTTTCCTTCTTGTGATAGCCCAAATGAAATCAGCTTCCCTGTGGCCCTTGGTATAATTTTTGAAGAGGAAGAGCAAGTTCAAAGAGTGAAATTATGAGGTATATCCGAGTGACAATCCCAGCATGAAGAAATCAGTACAGACAGGAGGAATCAGATAAAGCATGGTGGCCGTGATAGCCATGGAAGAATTCATAGTTTGGATAGTGAAGAGGACAGGAGATGGCATTCTTAGTTAAGAACTAAAACCTGGATACCATGCACACTCTCTGATCATAATGCTTTGAAACTTGAAATCAATCACAGGAAGAAGTATGGAAAACCTCGAAAAACATGGAGGTTAAAGAACACCCTACTAAAGAATGAATGGGCCAATCAGGCAATTAGAGAGGAAATTAAAAAAATATATGGCAACAAATGAAAATGAAAACACAACAATCCAAAATCTATGGGATGCAGCAAAGGCAATCCTAAGAGGAAAGTACATTGCACTCCAGGCCTATTTCAAGAAATTAGAAAAACGCAAGTCCAAAATCTAATAGCTCACCTAAAGGAACTAGAGGCAGAGCAACAAGAACGCCCCAAACCCAGCAGAAGAATAGTAAAAATCAGAGCAGAACTAAACAACATAGAGACCAAAGAAACAATTGAACAGATCAATGAAACCAAGAGTTGGTTTTTTAAAAAAATAAAATTGACAAACCTCTAACCAGGCTTCTCAAAAAGAAAAGACAGAGCATCCAAATACACAAAATCATGAATGAAAATGGACTTATTACAACCAACCCCTCAGAAATACAAGCAATCATCAGGGAATACTATGAAAAATTATATGCCAACAAACTGGACAACTTAGAATAAATGAACAAATTCCTAAACACACACTCACTACCAAAATTCACACGGGATGAGATAGAAAATCTGAACAGACCCATAACGAGTGAAGAAGTCGAATCAGTTATCAAAAATCTCCCAACAAATAAGACCCCTGGACCTGATGGCTTCCCTGAGGAATTCTACCAGACGTTTAAAACAGAATTAATACCAATTCTCCTCAAGCTATTCCAAAAAATAGAAATCGAAGGAAAACTCTCAGACTCATTTTATGAAGCCAGCATCACTCTGATTCCCAAGCCAGACAGATCCAGCAAAAAAA